>NC_080794.1:53866281-54551781 GCF_028018385.1 Neofelis nebulosa
TCTCTCAAAAATAAATAAATGTAAAAAAGATTTTTTTAAGTTATTCTGTTAGAGATATTTAATTTTTACTTGAAGAGATTCTATGGAAGGAAGAACATCTTCAAGTAATTCTTAATTGAATAAGAGGATGCAATGTCCATTCATTCACTAAAAGATATTCATTCCACATTTTAATTCTCACCAAACACTCACCCAGTTGCTGGGGATATAACAAACCAGATAAAAATCTTCTCTTAAGGGTTGCATTCTGGTTGGGGGGAAATACACAATGAACAAAATGGAACGTATGTCCAGTCGTGGTAAGGAGTTTAGAGAAAAACAGAGCAGAAGAAGGTACAGTTGCTGCATTTTTACAAAGAGTGATGGTGGACGAATCCCAAAGAACATGACTTTAGGACAAAGACCTGAGGTGGGCAGGGCACTATCTGTGGACACCTGATAGAAAGCACCCAGGTCAAGGGAACACTCGTGTGAAGGCATTGAGGTGGTGAACAGCAAGGAGGTCTGTGTGCTGGACAGAGTAAGGGAGAATGGATCAGGAAATGAGGGCGCAGGGCAACTTTGCCTGTGACTGTGAGCAGGGTCAGCGGAGGGCCATCAACTGAGAAGAACATAAACAGAGGGTAACGACTGGCCCGGGATTGTGCACTGTCAAATGCACTTGTGTCAATAAGGGCTCACTCTCGCAAGGTTCCTCATGAGGTACTTATAAAACGTGTGGTTTAGGCTTCAACTATGACTTTAGCTAAGGGAGATGCAAAGAATAGAGAGCTTATAAGCATTTATTTCCAGGAAAAAAGTTAGTCATTCAAAGGAAAACCGATTTGGTGGCACCCGGGTGGCTCAGTTGGTTCAGCATCCGACTTTGGCTCGGGTCATGATCTCATGGTTTGTGGGTTCAAGCCCCACGTCAGGCTCTCTGCTGTCAGTGCTGAGCCTACTTCGGATTCTCTGTCTCCTTCTCTTTCTGCCTCTCCCCTGCTCATGCTCTCTCTCTCAAAAATAAAACATTCAAAGTAAAACTGATTTCAAACTAAATAATTTGAAACAAAACATGCTAAAATAACTTGGACAAAGATACAGAAATTATAAATGGGTAGCTTACAAAAGCCATAAGGTCAGGAGTGCCTGGGTGGCTCAGTTGATTAAGCATCCAACTTCGGCTCAGGTCATGATCTTGTGGTCCTTGAGTTCAAGCCCCACATCAAGCTCCGAGCTGACAACTCAGAGCCTGGAGCCTGATTCAGATTCTGTGTCTCCCAATCTCTCCGCCCCTTCCCCACTTGTTCTCTCTTTCTCTCAAAAATAATAAACATTAAAAAAAAAAATTTTTTTTTAAGTCATAAGGTCAATTAAGTAGAAATGCTAGAAAGCAAGTAGGGCATTCAAAACCTTAAGATCTGGGATGTTGTAAAGGTGATGCTTCTGTCAGGTGAAATCCAGGACTCACTGAGTCAAAGACAGCAGGTCTTTCAAGCCGGCCGTCACCGTGAACGTTTCCTCAAATGGACTGTGGACATCTACAGTGGCCTCACGGCAGCCAGAGCAAAACAGGAAAAAATGAGCTGCTGGAGCAATTCTTTGACCAGAAGCTTCAAAAAGAAACCAGAGCTGTGTTGTCCTCAGGCCTAGGTACACAGAGTATAGCCAGGTAGGGAGGACTAGGGTGGCAGTGAACCGCAGAGCTTGGGAACCATGCTGAGGCCACGAAGGTAGCTGTTAACTTGATGGAGCATCTCTATCCAAAGATGTGTCACTGTTTCTCCTTCTCAGCACACATCATCGCCACATCTTCCTGCTAGGCCCAGAGTGACAGAGAGCTCACCAACAAGCACAGGGACACACTGACCTCTAGACCTTCAGGCCCGGTGGCTTCCTCACTGCAGCCACACCCAGTGATCGACTCCACAGAGGGAAACCTCTCCAGCCCCAGGAGAACCCAGGGGCCAATGCTCATTCTCTAGAATATAACAGAGCTGGGGGAAGAAGGCCTTCCCTGCCAGCATCATCACCTGACATCCAGGGGGGGATTCCTCTGGCCAGTCCATTCAGTGGAGTAGAACTGGACAGACCCCCTAAATGTAAATTCTCCATAATCTGAATGGAATGGAGCTCTCTCAAGAGGGATCTAGGGAAATTAGAGGGACCCGGACTGGAAAAACCTGTGCAATCGTTTCAGGTTTTTGTCTCCATCATCATTATTGGTGAAGAACTTGTCAGGTCTAAGAAATGAGAATTTTTGGAATTACAGATTCAGTCATGGATGAAACCCTTTATAAGGAAAGAGCTAACCTGCCAAATCCTCCCAGGACAAATCATCAGCTCAGCTATACTCTCCCCAGTTTCTAAGAACTATTTGAGGAAAAGTCCCTCCTTGTGTTCATAGAGTCAACCAACACTGTCTTTCCAGGGGCTTGGACCATTTTGTAATTAGGTTACTAGTGGACCAAGTCTAATTATGTACAGAAACAGATGCTTCTTGCCTGGGCAGGAAGTGAGGCTGTAACTGCACAGGGGCATGGATGTTCACACCCGCAGCCCACTGGCAGGGCTGCTACCTGTTGGGTCAATGCCACACAGCTCAGAATTTGTGGTCAAACAGGTACTTGATGCTTTTCCTGAGGAGCTCAAAGCTGGAATGTACAGATTGATCCAGTTTCATTAGGCAGTCTCTAGAGCTAGGCTCACAATCGTCAGCTCCCTGTCTCAGGACTGCTGATGCCCTTTACAGTTGCCTAGCACTTTGCCATTTACAAAGAACTTCTGCATTAATTATTCCCTTTGAGACCAGACCAACAATGTGAGGTTGTTAAGTAACAAATGCCTCAGGGGAGTTAAGTGGCTTGCCAAAAGCCATGAGTGTGGGAAGCGGTAGGCCCTGAACTTCTGACCCCCGGTGGTCTGACTCCAGGGAGCAGCCCTGTCCACCAGACCACCCTGCCATTCATGACCTCACTCTGTCAACATCAACCACCAGTGCCCAGATGTGTGCAAATGCCCTTCTTAAAGAATCTACACTGATTGGTCAGAGCCTATGTATCTTTTAAAACGGCAAACATCCCCTGATTCAGATTTCCTCCTACCTCCCAATGATGAGCTAGTCCCATCCTCTCCTCTCCTCCGTGCTACATCTGTGCTTTAAATGTTCCTCTATTGTTTCTTATTAATTTGTATTATAATTGACCTATTTACATGTCAAGCTATAGCCTGTGAAGTCCTTAAAACAGTGAATGCTTCTGAGGCAGGTGGAGGGAGCAGAGTTCCTGAACACATGGTTTTCGAAGCCAGATCGCTTAGGATGGAATCCTAAGTGCACCCCTTAGTAGTACGTATGAGAAAATTACTTAAACTTTGTGTCTCCACTTTCTCATCTGTAAAATGGGGACAATGACAAAATTGGCAACTTCAAAGGGTTATTGTGAGGATGAAAGCAGTTACTCCATATAAATCACGAGAATAATTAATAAACGTTATGAAACAACCCAATGTGAACTCATAAGGAAATTGGTAAGTTAAATGCAGTATATGCATACAAGGGAAAAACGGTCTCCAGCTATTAAGAAAGGAAACACACCTAGACACACCACCCCTGTATTCGGTATCATCACCATCATCATCACCATCATCATCACCATCATCATCATCATCATCATCACCATCATCATCATCACCATCATCATCATCTTCACATCCTAGCTCCTATCAAGCCTGTCACATAGGAGGTGCTCCATAAGATTCTGTCAAGTGAATGAACAAATAAATGTACTGATAAAACGGTGATTTGAGTGAAAAGGGAAGTGCTGCCTGCTCTCGTTTGGGGCAGTCACAGTTGCCTGGAGCACATCTAAAACTGCTAGCATCACTGCTTTCTTCAACAAAAGAATGCACAGGAAAGTCAAGGAACTGAATTTGAGGTTCCTAAATTAATTTACCCAGAAGAAAATCACAGGCCTCCAGGCCAAAAAAAAAAAATCATGCTCAGTTACTTATTCATAAAATTTTATGAAAACGAAGAAACTTTGTTTCAGTTCAGGCTAAGTTGCTTGGCTTGAACTGCGGGGAGCCTATCAGAAACCCCAAAGACATGGATATTGAGTGGAACAGCCTGAAAAGAAATCCAACACACCCTTCTCTCTTTTGAGAATGTTTGATTTGGAACACACTAGACAGGTAACCACCACAGAAACAAAGAGGATTTCACAACAAAACTCTCTGGAGTGTGTGTGTGTGTGTGTGTGTGTGTGTGTGTGTTGAGGCATGAAGGCAAAAGGTAGCAGATTCAAGGAACTTGTACCAGAAAATGATATGTTTACTTTGATGAGCTGTAACTTATAAAAGAAAAGCTGGGTCTTTCCTATCCAAAATAATGGATATCAAACATAAGACAGCTTTTGCAAAGATTGGAAAAGGTCAGAATTTAAGTTAATTAAAGTACCTAACATTTGTTTACCATATTCCATTTATAAAACCTTTACATGTTATTTAAATTCTAAAAGATTAAAGATACTTTTTTATAAATAAATACCACAACAACTCTCACATATGAGTTCAAGAGGAAAGCAGAATTTTTATTGCAGTATTTTTTGTTATAGTGAAAAATGTTAAATAACTGAAATGCAAATGGATGGGTAAGTTGGTAAATGAAATGTGGTATACTGATACAATGGGAAAATATTATACAGAAATCACAAGAAATTATATACACACATATGCGTATGTGTGTATTAACATGGATATATGTCAAAAACCATGGAAGTATAAAAAAAGAAATGCATAATGACATAGTGATGTTTATGGTGTAACACTTTTGTTTTTAAGAAGAAAGAAAAAAAAGCCATGAACTTCCAATAATATGACTGACCACAGAAGCAGAGTAGTCTTTTTAATCTTCTAAACATTTTCTTAAAGTAAACAGACCAAACATAAAGTAGGAAAAAGAAACTCATAAATAACATCTTCAGTAACACTAGGCTCTGGAATCCTCTGTAAACCTGAATAAGGGAGGTGAATGAAAAGGACTGCAGAAGACCAGGTTGTGAGATCAAGCTAGGGAAATGAGAGGAAGGCCTCACTAGCCTACAAGTGATGGAAACCAAAGCCAAAAACAAAAAACAAGCAAATGAAAACACAGATAAATTCATCCAGGTCTTTTAAAACATATAAGAGGATTCTAAAAAAACAGCCACAATGGCAGTTGTATATCTGCTGAGGATGTTGTGAATCATCCTAAAAGCCCTCTCTCCTTATAAATAAAGCAACGTAGGATCACAAAACCAAAAGCCCACAGGTAATATCTACCAACACGTCGAGATGACAACACATCTTCATGAATCTCAAATGAAGAGGAGGCAAGAACAGTCCCCTTACAGCCCCAAGACTTGCATCACACAACGAGACTTCAGATAACACTGATAATCGATGAATTAAAAACTGTCCAGAGAGAGGAGCCAAGATGGCAGAACAGCATGGGAGTTTTTTTTCTGTCTCGTGTCCATGAAACACAGCCAGACCAACACTAAACCATCCTGCACACGTAGAAAACTGATCTGAGGATTAACACAACAATCCGCACAACCTGAACGACAGAACTCAGCAGGTGCGCGGTGCGGAGAGGTGAACTGGGGCAGAGAGAAGCCGCAGGGAGCTGTTTTTGAGACCAGAGAGAGGACGGGGATGGGGGGAATACGGGAAAAGCAACCCCGACAAAAGCAGCTGGAGAGAGAGTGAAAAAGTGGAAACAGCCGCAGGGACTGAACTAAAAAGGGAGAAAGGAGAGAGTTTAAATTCCTTTAAGACTCTATAAACAGGGGGAGCGCAGAGTCTGAAACGCCGCAGCTCGATACCTGGCAGTGCTCTGGTGGGAAGGGCGAATCCCCAGGAGTAGAGTGAGGTCCGGGGGTCTTCGGGCCACACGGGGAGAGGCGGTTCCCCTGCTGGGAAGACATTCGGTAGAGGCTGTGTGGCCCCCGGTCCCAGAGGACCCTGGAGAACAACCGCATTCACTGGTGCTGGAAGAAGATTGCTGTGGGGTGAAGCCAGACGTGTGTTGAGATTTTCCATAATCCCTGAAACGCTGCTGCCACACGATCGCGTGCACTTTTTCTGGGGTGGGCTGGTGCCCAGCCACAGTCTCTGGGTATCCACAGCAGCATGGTCCCCCAAACGTGCCTGGGGGTGGCCGGCACCCAGCCATTGCTCCCGGCCACTGCTCGGTGAGACCCTCCCGCAGAGGGGCAAAACGGGTCAGAGCCGCAGTTCCTCAGAAGTGAGGGGTCGGGAAACACAGTCACATCTGAGATACAACTCAGGAGGGAAGTGTCAGCTGGCTCCCTGAAGGCTTGGTCACGGCGGTGTAAAAGCAGGGAGCAGACGGACGCCCGGAGATAAAGGACGCGTGGGCGATTGCTGGTGGGGAGAACAGAGTTTCTACCAGAAACTTGTTGCCGGATGACGCCATTTCCAACTCTCCCGCGCTTGCGCACACGCACCTACAAGCACCAAAACAATCCACCCCGGTTAAGCTAAGCAGCGCCATCTAGTGGAGAACGGAGCCATTACACTAAGCCCCGCCCAGCTAGGCCAACCTCACCGCTCAGGAACACCACAAGTCTCTCCCGCCTGTTTAGTTTACGGACTATAAAGTGGTTCATAGTTTGAATTCTAGGGGAAAACAATGCAATTTCAATTGTATTTCAGTCTGTTCACTAGTCCATCTATTCAGTGTTCTTTTTTCTTTTGTTTCTTTTCTTTTTCTTGAATAGAGAAAGAGGAAAAATTTATTTTTGTTTTCAATTTTTATTAAAAATATTTTTCTTTAATTTTTCCACTGTATTTTTTTACTTTTTTGTAAATTTTTCAAGTTCTATTTTACTTTCATCATTTCATTTTATTCTATTTACTCATTTTATCAAATTTTCAAAGTTTTCCTCCCCCCCTCCCTTTTTCTCTAATCTATCAAGCTCCTTTCAACAACCAGACCAAAACACACCTAGGATCTAACATCATTTATTTGATTTTGTGTGTGTGTGTGTGTGTGTGTGTGTTGCTTTTAATTTTTTAATTTTAATTTTTTTACCTTATTAGTTCCTTTTCTTCCTTCAAAATGATGAAACAAAGGAATTCACCCCAAAAGAAAGAGTAGGAAGAAACAAAAGCCAGGGACTTAATAAACACAGATACAAGCAAAATGTCTGAATCAGAATTTAGAATCACAATAGTAAAAATACTAGCTGGGGTTGAAAATAGATTAGAATCCATTTCCACAGAGATAAAAGAAGTAAAATCTAGTCAGGATGAAATAAAAAATGCTATAACTGAGCTGCAATCTCTAATGGATGTCACGGCAGCAAAGATGGATGAGACAGAGCAGTGAATCAGCAATATAGAGGACAAATTTATGGAGAATAATAAAGCCGAAAAAAAAGAGGGAGACTAAGGGAAAAGAGCATTATTTAAGAATTAGAGAAATCAGGGGCGCCTGGGTGGCTCAGTCGGTTAAGCGTCCGACTTCAGCCAGGTCACGATCTCGCGGTCCGTGAGTTCGAGCCCCGCGTCAGGCTCTGGGCTGATGGCTCGGAGCCTGGAGCCTGTTTCCGATTCTGTGTCTCCCTCTCTCTCTGCCCCTCCCCCGTTCATGCTCTGTCTCTCTCTGTCCCAAAAATAAATTAAAAACGTTGAAAAAAAAAATTTAAAAAAAAAAAAAAAAAGAATTAGAGAAATCAGTGACTCATTAAAAAAGGAAAAATATCAGAATCATAGGGGTCTCAGAAGAGGAAGAGAGAGAAAAAGGGGTAGAAGGATTATGTGAGCATATCATAGTGGAAAACTTTCCTAACCTGTGGAAAGACACAGACATCAAAATCCAGGAAGCACAGAGGACTCCCATAAGATTCAACAAAAACTGACCAACAACAAGGCATATCACAGGCAAATTCACAAAATACTCAAGAAAGGAAAGAATCATGAAAGCAGCAAGAGAAAAAAAGTCCTTAACCTACAAGGGAAGACAGATCAGGTTTGCAGCAGACCTGTCCACAGAAAGTTGACAGGCAAGAAAAGAGTGACAGGATATAGTAAATGTGCTGAATTGGAAAAATATGCAGTCAAGAATTCTTTATCCAGCAAGGCTGTCATTCAAAATAGAAGCAGAGATTTCCTAGACAAAAATTAAGGGAGTCTGTGACCACTAAACCAGCCCTGCAAGAAATTTTAAGGGGGACTCTCTGAGGAGAGAAAAACTAAATAAAGAAATAAACACATAAATAAATAAATACCAAAAGCAACAAAGACTAGACAGGACCAGAGAACACCACCAGAAACTCCAACTCTACAAGTAACATAAAGGGAATAAGTTCATATCTTTCAGTACTCACTCTAAACATCAATGGACTAAATGCTCTAATCAAAAGACATAGGGTAACAGAATGGATAAGAAAACAAGATCCATCTATATGCTGTTTACAAGAGACCCACTTTAGACCTAAAAGACACCTTCAGATTGAAAGTGAGGGGATGGAGAATCATCTATCATGCTAATTGTCAACAAAAGAAAGCTGGAGTAGCCATACTTATATCCAACAATCTAGACTTTAAAATGAAGACTATATCAAGAGATGAAGAAGGGCATTATATCATAATTAAGGGATCTATCCACCAAGCAGACCTAACAATTGTAAACATTTATGCTCCAAATATGAGGGAACCCAAATATATAAAATTAATCACAAACATAAAGAAATTCAGTGATAATAATACCATAATAATAGGGGATTTCAATACCCCACTTCCAACAATGGACAGATCATCTAATCAGAAAATCAACAAGGAAACAATGGCTTTGAATGACACACTGGACCAGATGGACTTAACAGATATATTCAGAACATTTCATACTAAAGCAGTGGAATATACATTCTTCTCCGGTGCACGTGGAACGTTCTCCAGAATAGACCATACACTGGGACACAAATCAGCCCTCAACAAGTACAAAAATACCGAGATTATACCATGCATATTTTCAGACCACAATGCTATGAAACTCGAAATCAACCACAAGAAAAAATTTGGAAAGGTAACAAATACTTGGAGACTAAAGAACATCCTACTAAAGAATGAATGGGCTAACCAATAAGTTAAAGAGGAAATTTAAAAGTACATAGAAGCCAATGTAAATGATAACACCACAACCCAAAACCTCTGGGACACAGCAAAGGCAGTCATAAGAGGAAAGTATATAGCAATCCAGGCCTTTCTAAAGAAGAAAGAAAGGTCTCAGATACACATACTAACCTTACACCTTAAAAAGCTAGAAAAAGAACAGCAAATAAAACCCAAAACCAGCAGAAAACAGGAAATAATAAAGATTAGAGCAGAAATTAATGCTATCAAAACCAAAAAAAAACAAACAAACAGTAGAACAGATCAATGAAACCAGAAGCTGGTTCTTTGAAAGAATTAACAAAATTGATAAACCACTAGCCAGTTTGATCAAAAAGAAAAAGGAAAGGACCCAAATAAATAAAATCAAGAATGAAAGAGGAGAGACCACAACCAACACAGCAGAAATAAAAACAATAATAAGAGAATATTATGAGCAATTATACACCAATAAAATGGGCAATCTGGAAGAAATGGACAAATTCCTACAAACATATACATTACCAAAACTGAAACAGGAAGAAATAGAAAATTTGAACAGACCCATAACCAGTAAAGAAATCGAATTAGTAATCAAAAATCTCCCAAAAAAGCAAGAGTCCAGGGACAAATGGCTTTCCAGGGGAATTCTACCAAACATTTAAGGAAGAGTTAACACCTATTCTCTTGAAGCTGTTCCAAAAAATAGAAATGGAAGGAAAACTTCCAAACTCTTTCTATGAAGCCAGCATTACCTTGATTCCAAAAGCAGACAAAGACCCCACTAAAAAGGAGAATTATAGACCTGATGAACATGGATGCAAAAATCCTCAACAAGATATTAGTCAACCGGATCCAGCAAGACATTAAAAAAATTATTCACCACGATCAAGTGGGATTTATACCTGGGATGCAGGACTGGTTCAATATCTGCAAAGCAATCAATGTGATTCATCACATCAATAAAAGAAAGGACAAGAACCATATGATCCACTCAATAGATGCAAAGAAAGCATTTGACAAAATACAACATCCTTTCTTGATAAAAACCCTCAAGAAAGTAGGGAAAGAAGGATCATACCTTGAGATCATAAAAGCCATATACAAAAGACACAATGCTAATATCATCCTCAATGGGGAAAAACTGACAGCTTTCCCCCTAAGGTCAGGAACAAGACAGGGATGTCCATGCTCACCAGTGTTATTCAACATAGTATTGGAAGTCTTGCCTCAGCAATCAGAAAACACAAAGAAATAAAATGCATCCAAATCGGCCAGGACAAGGCCAAACTTTCACTCTTCGCAGATGACATGATACTCTATATGGAAAACCCAAAAGATTCCACCAAAAAACTGCTAGAACTGATTCATGAATTCAGCAAAGTTGCAGGATATAAAATCAATACACAGAAATCAGTTGCATTCCTATACACCAACAATGAAGCAGCAGAAACAGAACAGTTGCACAAAAAAAACCATAAAATACCTAGGAATAAATCTAACCAAGGAGGTGAAAAATCTATACACTGAAAACTATAGAAAGCATATGAAAGAAATTGAAGACACAAAAAAATGGAAAAAGATTCCATGCTCCTGGATAGGAAGAACGAATATTGTTAAAATGTCAATACTACCCAAAGCAATCTACATATTCAATGCAATCCCTATCAAAATAACACCAGCATTCTTCACAGAGCTAGAACAAACAATCCTAAAATTTGTACGAAACCAGAAAAGACCCCAAATAGCCAAAGCAATCTTGAAAAAGAAAACCAAAGCAGGAGGCATCATAATCCCAGACTTCAAGCTATATTACAAAGCTGTAATCATCACGATAGTATGGTACTGGCACAAAAACAGACATTCGGATCAATGGAAGAGAATAGAGAACCAAGAAATGGATCCACAAACACATAGCCAACTAATCTTTGACAAGCAGGAAAGAATATCCACTGGAATAAAGAGTCTCTTCAGCAAGTGGTGCTGGGAAAACTGGACAGCGACATGCAGAAGAATGAACCTGGACCACTTTCTTACACCATACACAAAAATAAACTCAAAATGGATGAAAGACCTAAACGTAAGACAGGAAGCCATCAAAATCCTAGAGGAGAAAGCAGGCAAAAACCTCTTTGATCTTGCCTGCAGCAACTTCTTACTCAACACGTCTCTGGAGGCAAGGGAAACAAAAGCAAAAATGAACTACTGGGACCTCATCAAAATAAAAACTTCTGCACAGCGAAGGAAACAATCGGCAAAACTAAAAGGCAACCGACGGAATGGGAGAAGAGATTTGCAAACGATATATCAGATAAAGGGTTAGTATCCAAAATCTATAAAGAACTTATCAAACTCAACACCCAAAAAACAAATAATCCAGTGAAGAAATCAGCAAAAGACATGAATAGGACACTTCTCCAATGAAGACATCTAGGTGGCCAACTGACACATGAAAAAAAAATGCTCAACATCACTCATTATCAGGGAAATACAAATCAAAACCACAATGAGATATCACCTTACACCTGTCAGAATGGCTAACATGAACAACTCGGGCAACAGCAGATGTTGGTGAGGATGTGGAGAAAGAGGATCTCTTTTGCCCTGCTGGTGGGAATGCAAACTGTTGCAGCCACCCTGGAAAACAGTATGGAGGTTCCTCAAAAAACTAAAAATAGAACTACCCTACAACCCAGCAATTGCACTACTAGGTATTTAACCAAGGGATATGCTGTTTCGAAGGGGCACATGCACCCCAATGTTTATAGCAGCGCTATCGACAATAGCCAAAGTATGGAAAGAGCCCAAATGGCCATTAAGGGGTGAATGGATAAAAAAGATGTGGTATATATATACAATGGAGTGTTACTTGGTAATCAAAAAGAATGAAATTTTGCCTTTTGCAACTACATGGATGGAACTAGAGGGTATTATGCTAAGCGAAATTAGTCAGAGAAAGACAAATATATGACTTCACTCATATGAGGACTTTAAGACACAGAACAGATGGGGTGCCTGGGTGGCTCGGTCGGTTAAGCTTCTGACTTCAGCTCAGGTCATGATCTTGCAGTTCATGAGTTCAAGGCCCGCATCGGGCTGACAGCTCAGAGCCTGGAGCCTGCTTCACATTCTGTGTCTCCCTCTTTCTCTCTGCCCCTCCCCTGGCTGGTGCTCTGCTCTCTCTCTCTCTCTCTCTCTCTCTCTCTCTCTCAAAAAAATAAATATTAAAAATTTCTTTTAAAAACATTAAGGGGCGCCTGGGTGGCTCAGTCGGTTGAGCGGCCGACTTCGGCTCAGGTCACGATCTCACACTCCGTGAGTTCGAGCCCCGCATCAGGCTCTGTGCTGACAGCTCGGAGCCTGGAGCCTGTTTCGGATTCTGTGTCTCCCTCTCTCTGACCCTCCCCCATTCATGCTCTGTCTCTCTCTGTCTCAAAAATAAATAAACGTTAAAAAAAATTTTTTTTTAAACACTAAAAAAAAATGACACAGAACAGATGAACACGGGGAAGGGAAGCAAAAATAATGTAAAAACAGGAAGGGGACAAAACATAAGATACTCTTAAATATGGAGAACAGCCGATTACTGGAGGGGTTGTGGGAGGGGGGACGGGCTAAATGGGTAAGGGGCATTAAGGAATCTACCCCTGAAATCATTGTTGCACTATATGCTAACTAACTTGGATGTAAATTTAAAAATTTTTTAAAAATAAAAAACTGTCCAATAGATACTAACTTAGAAAGCAAGAGAGACCAATCTGAGAACAGTAATTAAAACTAAGAAAGGAGGGGTTGCCTGGTGGCTCAGTTGGTTAAGTGTCCAACTTCAGTTCGGGTCATGATCTCACGGTTCATGAATTCAAACCCCGCATCAGGCTCTGTGCTGACAGCTCAGAACCTGAAGCCTGCTTTGGATTCTGTGTCTCCCTCTCCTTCTGCCCCTCCCCTGCTCGCTTGCTCTCTCTCTCTCTCTCAAAAAAATAAATAAACATTAAAAAAAAAACTAAGAAAGGAGTATTAAATTAAAAGAATTATTTTGTGATCCAGGCAAAGATATAAAATAATTTAAAAGGGAAAAGAAATCAAACTGGCATCAGACATTTTAAATAGCAACACTTCCTGCCAAGTGGACATGGAGTGACATATTTAAGATACCCTAGGAAAGGAATGAAGCCAAGGATTTTACATCCAGCAAAACTAATCTTTAAGTATAGGAAGGCTGAAGACAATCTGTTATGAAAAAGCAAGAACTCAAAAATATCGTTTCCACAAGTCATTCATGAGAAATCCACTGGAAGTAAATTAACATATGGACTTATATGTCAAATGCTGTTAACACCACAAAAGAAAAATCAGACTTTATGTGAATCTTGATAGAAGTACACACCACCACCTATGAAGTATTCTTGCCAAAAAAAAAAAAGAAAGAAAGAAAAAAGAAAAAAAAACAAAAAAACCTGAGTTTGATCAAGCCTTCAGACCTATCAATTTACATGAAATACAGGGAATAGAAAGGAAGTTGGCATATTCAAACCGTGGAACTCTCTACAAGGAAACAAACCACTTCCTTCAACAAAATACAAACAACTCAAAACGAAACAGAGAAAATAAAATAAAAAACACTGAGCACATCGTAAGTAAGCTGTGGGACAATTTCAAGCCACCTGGTGTACATATAAATGGAGTCCCTAAAGGAGAAGAGAGAGAGGAGTGAAGGCAAAAATATTTGATGACATTATGGTTGCACTTTTCCAAATTTAATGAAAACTATAAACTGACAGATCTAAAAAGCTGAAGGAACCCCAAGCACAAAAAAAAATATGAAGAAAACTACATCAAGACACATTGTACGCAAATTGCTTAAAGTCAGTGACAAAGAGAAAAATTTTAAGTAGCCAAAGAAAGAGGACATGTTGCATACTGATAAACAAAGGTAAGGATAACAACACATTAGTTTTCTTTTTTTCTTTTTTCTTTTTTCTTTTTTGAGAGAGAGAGAGCATGAAAGGAAGAGAGAGGCCGAGGGAGAGAATCTTAAGCGGGCTCCACGCTCAGCACAGAGCCTATAGCCAAAATCAAGAGTCCGCTGCTCAACCAACTCAGCCACCCAGATGCCCCATCAACACGTTTCTTACTGAAGAAATTATTGAAGTTATTCAAGAAAGAATTCAGCAGAGCAAATCTTTAAAATATAGGGAAAAAAATGGCCAACCTAGAACTCTATATCCCACATAAATATATTTCAAAATTGAGAGCAAAAAAAAAGATTTTTTTCAGACGTACAAAAGTTGAAATCATTTATCAGCGGTAGACTCATTATAACAAAAGTGATCAAGGGAGTGCTTCGTCAAAACGAAAATGACACTAGATAGAATATCGATCTGTAGATATATAGATCTGGACAAATGTATGAAGAACACTGAAACTGGTAACAACATGGGTAAAATATGTAAGCCTTTTTGTTATTATTTAAATATCTCTAAAGAGTAGAAATCTTTAAATATCTTTATGAAAGATAAAGATAAATATGTTTATGCTTTATAAACAAATATAATAATAATGTAGTGAGGGGATTATGTAACAAATGCAAATATAAAATATATGACAATAGCCCAAGACCAGAAGAGAAATGGAAGTATACTACTATAAGGTTCTCAGAGTATTCAGGAAGTGATATAATGGCACTTGAAGGTAGTCTGTGACAAGTTATACACTATAAACTCTAAAGTAGCCACCAAAATAACAAAAGAGTCAACACTAAGAAAAAAATAACAACAAAGCATATGAAATAGAAAAAAAATATGTAATCCAAAAAAGTCAGAAAAAGAAAAAAGCGGGACAAAATAGATGAGAAAAAATACAAAACAAATAAGATTACAGATTTAAATCTAACAATAACGCTAAATGTCAATGGTTTACATACCCCAGTTAGAAGGCCAAAACTGTCAGATTACATCAAAAAAGCGAGAGCCAACTATCTGCTGCCCTCAAGAGATAGACTTTACACAGAAAGACACAAATGGGTTAAAAGTAATAATATACCATGCTAACGCTGATCCAAAAGAAGGCTGAAGAGGCTATGTTAGTATCAGACAAAACAGATTTCAGAGCAAAGTATATTACCAGAGTAAAGAAGGTCATTTCAAAGTGATAAATGGATCAATTCATTAAGAAATATAAAAATCCTGAATGTGCATCTAATAACAAAGCTTCAAAATACATAAAGATACAGCTAGAAACAAAAATAGTTACACAACTAGTGACAGAAAGAGTGGAAAACAGATAGCATGCTAATAGTAAATAAAAGAAATTTGGACTGAGTTTCTGGGCAGGGGAACACATGGAGTTTGGGGAGAGTGGTGTGTGTGTGTCTGGAGAGGGCCAGACCTTCCCCCATACTTCGCCCTATGTATCTCTTCATCTGGTAATTTGCATCCTTTATCACATCTTTTAATAAACTGGTAAACATAAGAAAGTTGGACTGCCTATATATCAGGCAAAGTACATTTCAGTGCAAAGATAATTACCAAAGTTAGAGACAGTCATTTCATATTAATCAGAGCATCAGTGCATCATGAGGACAGAATAATCCTAAACATTTATGCACCTCATCAGAGTTTCAAAATATATGAAGCCATTGAATCAATAATAATAATATCCCTCTCTCAATAATCAATGAAGCAAAGAGACAGGAAATACATAAGGATTTAGAAGACCTAAAAAAAACTACCAACCAATGTTACCTAGTTGACATTAATAGTCTATTGAACAGGAGCAGAATACATTCTTGTCAAGAGCACATGGAAAAGTCATCACAAAAGGCCATATATGATTTGGGCCATAAAATAAATTTAATAAATTTAAAAGGTTTCAAGTTATGTCAAATATGCTTTCTGGCCACAAGGGAATTAAATTATAAATTAATAAAAAATCTCTGGAAAACTCTCCAATATTTAAAACTAAATAAAACACTTTCTAAATAACAAATTAGACAAAAAAGAAACTAAAAGAAAATTGTAAAGTGTTTCAAACTGAATGACTATGAAAACATAATATACCACAATTTCTGGTGTATTATGTCACTAAAACAGTATGTAGGCGGTAATTTATAGCAATAAATACTTGTATCAGAAAAGAAGTTTCAAATCAATTATCTCAGCTTCCATCTTTGAAATTGGAAAAAGAACCTAAACCTAAAATAAACAAAACCAAGGCCATAATAAAGGTCAGAAAAAAAAAATCAATAAAATAGAACAGAAAACCAATGAAGAAAATTAAAGAAAACAATAGTTAGTTTTTTGGGAAAAGCAATGAGATTGCTAAAATTTTAGGCAAACAACTAAAGAAAAAAAGTAGAGGACAAAAAATCCTCAATATCAGGAATGAGAGAGGTAGCATCATTACAAATTCTATAGATATTAAAGAAATAATAAAAAGATGAGCAATTTTATGTCAATGAATTTGACAACTTCAATGAAATAGACAATTTCGTTGAAATACACATACTACCACAACTAACTTAAGAAGAAAAAATAGATAACTTAAGAAAATAAATCCCTATATTTATAAAGAAATTGAATTTGTACTTTAAAATCTTCCTACAAATAAAATTGCAAGTCCAGAAGTTTGGTAAAATATTATCACTGGTAAATGCTAAAATTTAAGGAAGAAATAATACCACACATTTTACACAAATTTTTTCAGATAATTTAATAAGAGGGAATACTTTTCCATTTATTTAATGAAGTCAGTATTAACTTCATCCCCAAACAAGCTAGGCATTATAATAAAAGTAGAATTCAATATCTCTCACGAGCAGAGATGCAAACTTTTTTTAGAACATAGCAAATTGAATCCAGTAATAAATAAAAAGAATAACATATCAAGGCATAGAGGGGTTTATCCCAGGAATTCAAAGTTGATTCTCAGAATCAATCAATAAGAGCACCTGGGTGGCTCGGTGAATTGAGCACCTTACTCTTGATTTCAGCTCAGGTCATGATCAGGTTCATGGTTCAGGTTCAATTCAGGTCATGATCAGGTTCATGGGTTGGAGCCCTGCATTGGACTCCACACTCACAGTGTGGAGCCTGCTTGGGATTCCCTCTCTCTCCCTCTCTTTCTGCCCCTCCCATGTTCTCTCTCTCTCTCTTTCTCAAAATAAATAAAATAAACTTTAAAAAATCAATCAATATATTTTTAACTTTTTGAGGAACCTCCACACTGTTCTCCAGAGTGGCTACACCAGTCTGCATTCCCACCAACAATGCAAGAGGGTTCCCATTTCTCCACATCCTCGCCATCATCTGTAGTCTCCTGATTTGTTCATTTTAGCCACTCTGATCGGTGTGAGGTGATATCTCAGTGTGTTTTTGATTTTATTTCCCTGATGATGAGTGATGTTGAGCATCTTTCATGTGTCTGTCAGCCATCTGGATGTCTTCTTTGGAAAAATGCCTATTCATGTTTTCTGCCCATTTCTTAACTAGATTATTTGTTTTTTGGATGTTGGGTTTGATTAGTTCTTTGCAGATTTTGGATACAAACCCTTTATCAGAGATGTCATTTGCAAATACCTTCTCCCATTCCAAAGATTGCCTTTTAGTTTTGTTGATTATTTCCTTTGCTGTGCAGAAGCTTTTTACCTTGATGAGGTCCCAATAGTTCATTTTTGCTTTTGTTTCCCTTGCTCTGGAGGCAAACTATAAAAAAGACTCTTAACAGAGAACAAACTGAGAGTTGCTGGAGGGTAGGTGGGCAGGGAGATGGGCTAAAGGGGTGTTGGGCATTAAGGAGGGCCCATGTTGTGATGAGCCCTGGGTGTTTTACGTAAGTGATGGATCACTAAATTCTACTCCTGAAACTAATATTACACTATATGTCAACTAACAAGAATTTAAATAAAAACTTGGTAAATATCATGATTTCACTCATATGTGGAATTTAAGAAACAAAACAGATGAACATACAGGAAAGGAAGTAAAAATAATATAAAAACAGAGAGGGAGGCAAACCATAAAAGACTCTTAAATACAGAGAACATACTGAGGATTGCTGGGGGGAGGAGGAGGTGTTGGGTAGGCGGATGGCCTAAAAGGGTGGTGGGCATTAAGAAGGGCACTAGTTGGGCTGAGCACTGGGTGTTATATGTAAGTGATGAATCACTAAATTCTACTCCTGAAATCATAAAACAATAATAATAAAATAAAATGGAGAAAATAAAATTTTTTTTAAAAATCCATATAATTCACCATATTAACAAATTAAAAAATAAAAACTCTGAACATTGAGTAGACATAGAAAAAACATTTGACAGAATTCAACAAAAACAAAACATAACTCTCAGCAAACTAGCAAACTAGGAATAGAAGGGAACTTTCTCATTGATCAAGGGCACCTATTGAAAAAAAAATCTAAAACTGGGGCACCTGGGTGGCTCAGTCAGTTGAGCGTCTGACTCTTGTTTTCAGCTCAGGTCATGATCTCAGGGGTTTTGTGGGTTAAAGCCCCGCACAGGCTCTGTGCTGACAGTGTGGATGGAGCCTGCTTGGGATTCTCTCTCTCTCCCTCTCTCTCTGCCTCTCCCCCACTCATATTATCTCTGTCTCTCTCAAATAAATAAATAAACTTAAAAAAATTTTGGGGGGAGCGCCTGGGTGGCTCAGTTGGTTGAGCGTCCAACTTCGGCTCAGGTCATGATCTCACGGTCTGTGAGTTCAAGCCCTATGTCGGGCTCTGTGTTGACAGCTCAGAGCCTGGAGCCTGCTTTGGATTCTGTGTCTCCCTCTCTCTGCCCTTCCCCCGCTCATGCTCTGTCTTTCTCTCTGTCAAAAATAAACATTAAAAAAAACTTTTTTTAAGTTTAAAAAATAAATAAATAAAATAAAAATTTTCTTTTAATCTTCAGTCAACATCATACTTACTGAACAAAGACTAAATGTTCCCCCCTACCCAAGACTGGGAATAAGCCAAGGATGTCTGCTCTCACCATCCTAATTCAACATCGCATAGGAGACTCTAGCCAGTGCAACAAGCCAAGGAAGGAAAAAAAAAAGAAAAAAGGCATCCAGACTGTAAAATAAGAATAAAAACTGTCTTTATTCACAGAAAACATGATCCTACAACTAGAAATTCCTATGGATGTACAAAGATATTCTTAGAAATAAGAGTTTATTCAGTTTGCACAAAACAAGTTCAATAAAAAATTAATCATATTTCTTTTTTTAATGTTTATTTATTTTTGAGAGAGAAAGTGAGACACAGCATGAGCAGGGGAAGGGCATAGAGAGAGGGGGACAGAGGATCCAAAGTGGGCTCTGTGCTGACAGCAGAGAGCCCAATATGGTGCTCAAACTCATGAATTGTGAGATCGTTACCTGAGCCAGAGTCCAATGCTTAACCGACTGAGCCACCCAGGTGTCCCCAAATTAATCATATTTCTATATAGCAGTAACAAAAAATCAAACCTTGATGTTAAAAATAAAACTATTACCAATAGCATAAAATTATGAAATACTTAGGAATATATAAGAAAAAATAAACACCCCATACACTGAAAACTACAAAACACTGCTGAAGGAAATTACAGAAGATGGAAGTAAATGGAGAGATTAAATAGGTACATGAATCAGAAGACTCACTATTGTTAAGATATCAACTCTTCCAAAATTGATCTATAGATACAGCACACTATCCAAATCAAAGTTCTATTCATATGAAAATGCAAAGGGCAGAGAGTAGCCAAACAACTTTGAAAACAAAGACTCTGATTCACAACTCTCTCTACAGTTGTAATAATCAAGATAGTGTGGTATTGGTATAAAGACACTAAAGAGAGATCAGTGTAACAGAATAGAGACCAGAAATTGACCTATATAGACAACTGATTTTCAACCAAGGTGCACAGACAATAAAATAGATAAAAGATAGTTATTTCAATAAACAGGGCTGAGACAGTCATATGTAAAAATAATAATAATGATAGCCTGACCCATTCCTTACACCGTATGCAAACATTCACTTGAAATGGATCACAAACTTAAATTTAAAACCTGAAACGATAAAACTTCCGGAAGAAATGTAGGAGAAAAATTTTGTGACCTTGATTTAAACAAGGATTTCTTAGCATGATCTATAAAGAAAAAATTGATGATTTCACCTCATCAAAATTAAGAATTTCTGCTCTTCAAAGAAAGTAGAGAATAAAAAGATTAAGAGAATAAAAATATTAAATACAGACTAGGAGAAAATATTTGCAAGTAACGGTGTTTAAGATAAACTTGCATCAGGAATTGTCCAAATTCGATAAAAAGAAAGCAAAAACTCAATTAAAAAAAAAAAAAGCAAAATATTTGAACAAACACTTCTTCAAAGAGTAGATGAGGAGATTAAGACAGAGTAATTGGAAAGTAGATGACTTACCTCTTAGCGTTAGCTGAAGGTAATAAAAGAAGCCACTTGAGGCTGACAAGTCGAAGGTGCTTAAGTAAAGTGAAGAGTACAGAGATTAGTAGTAAGAGAAAACTGGTGTCTAAAACTCAAAGCTGAGGAAAAGGGAGGGAAAAGAAGTGGTTTCTATAATTTCCATATTGCTCAAAGTAAGACACCAACAGATAGTATCTAAAGAAAAAGATAACTAAGGTTTTTATTATATAAATCACTGGTGTAGAGGTACTTACTAGAACACACACGAATCTTCCTGAATACAAAAGTCAATATCCATTAAAAGAGCAAGTAAATCATGGCGTGGTCCAACAGGGATTGAACACGTCATTTGTATCAATAAATAGAAAGAGCTTCGCTCAGCTATTAAAAGAAAAGGTTTATCAAGATGACTAACAAAGCGGGGCGCCTGGGTGGCGCAGTCGGTTAAGCGTCCGACTTCAGCCAGGTCACGATCTCGCGGTCCGTGAGTTCGAGCCCCGCGTCAGGCTCTGGGCTGATGGCTCGGAGCCTGGAGCCTGTTTCGGATTCTGTGTCTCCCTCTCTCTCTGCCCCTCCCCCGTTCATGCTCTGTCTCTCTCTGTCCCAAAAAAATAAATAAAAAATGTTGAAAAAAAAAATTTAAAAAAAAAAAAAAAAAAAGATGACTAACAAAGCAAAACCCAACTCTGTGCTCTGGAAGAGAAAGACAAGTGGCAAAGGCATTCAGAAAGGATAAAAGTTAAAGGATGTGAGAAGTCATACTAGGCATATCTTGCTATCAGACAAAGTAGAATTCTAGCCAAAAAGCAATAAACGGGACAAAGAAAAATACGTTTTAATGCTAAAGGCTATAATTCACAATGAAAATATCGTAATTATTAATATCTATGCACCTGATAACACATGGAGTGTGCCAAGCAGATGTTATAGGAGATGAAAGGAGAAATGTGCAGACACATGCTGGAGATTATAAAACACAGTTCAGCTAGAGACAGAGGGAAAAAAAAATCATATTAAATATCTATAGAAATTGGGGCGCCTGGGTGGCGCAGTCGGTTAAGCGTCCGACTTCAGCCAGGTCACGATCTCGCGGTCCGTGAGTTCGAGCCCCGCGTCAGGCTCTGGGCTGATGGCTGGGAGCCTGGAGCCTGTTTCCGATTCTGTGTCTCCCTCTCTCTCTGCCCCTCCCCCGTTCATGCTCTGTCTCTCTCTGTCCCAAAAATAAATTAAAAATGTTGAAAAAAAAAAAATTAAATATCTATAGAAATAAAAAGAAATAAGAAAGAAATAAAACTAATGTAATACAACAGAAGTAAATTAATAAGGATAAAGATCAGACATGAGTTAGGAAGCTACAAAGTAATAAATACATCACGATGTCATAAATACATCAACAAGCTGTTGTTTTGGGGGGAAACATTCACAAAGTTAAGAAACGTTAGCAAGAAAAAAAAAGAAGGATAAATATACAAATAAAATGAGACAAAGGGGAAATCGCTATTAAAATAGAGAATTTTTTTAACGTCTGAAACTAATAACTTGCTAACTTTATATAAATAAATTTGACAACCTAGATAAAATAAATAATTTTTAGGAAAATATAATTTACCAAATCTGAACTTTACGAGATGAAAAATTTGAAGAACTCAATTGCTATAGAAGTTATGGAGCAAATTATGTGTTCTCACCAAATAATACACCATGGTTTCACTGAGGAATTTAACAATCCTGTATAGTCAGGTAATCCTCAGGCTGCTTAAACTATTACAGAACATGGAGAAAGAATTACAATTTCTAAATTCTTTTTATGAAGCAAATTCAACATAGATGTCAATATCTGATAAATATTGCCCTAAAGAGAAAACGATAAATCAATTCGACTTATAAATGCTGATATAAAAATCTTAAATAAAATATAAGCAAACCGTATATTAAGAAAATGTCATCGTGGCCAAATGGGATTCCCTCCAGGAAAGAAATCAGTATTAGAAAGCTTAATAATATGAGTATGTAATTCGTGATATCCATACGTAAAGAAAGCAATACATGTCGTTTCCACAGCCCTGCGGTGAGACCCTGCAAACCCCACTCCTCCTTGGCCCGCTGTTAGTCTCTGCCAATAGGGGGCGCTGAAGGGAGAGTGCGAGGCTGGGGGATGGGAGCCAGAAGTTTGCTCCCTTCTGTCTACTCTCTCCTCCTACCCATGTCATCCCAGTCGTGTTTCTTCACCTCACAGCCATTGGGGTTTTTCTAGTAGCAGCTTTCAAATTCAGCTGGCTATTTTTCCAGAGCTTGCTCCTCCAGACTGGCCAGCACCACCCTCCTCAGAGGTCTGGATTCCATGGGGTCCCTCCTTTTCCCTGTGTTCCCCCAGCCCTAGGTGTGGTAACTACATCCTGCAGTTTCTGCTACCTCCCAGATGCCTTAGTAGTCCTCTTGTCTTTTCTATTAGTTAACAATTTAAATTTGTGTTAAATTCTCTTTATTAAAACCACAGGCATGGTTTCTGTGTCCATTTGACAAAATCTGACACCTATTTCTGATTTGGGAAAATATTCCAAAAGAAAGAAAATATTCAACTAAGGAAGAATTGGTGGATACTTATTTGACAGATATATGATTTCATATATATGCATCTCCACAGGACAGTGGTATCCTTCTGGATGGGGAATAGACGTTCCTCCACTGCCTGCTGTGTTGGGAGCAGTAGGCAGAGAACTAGACAAGAGAATGAGAACAAACGACCTGTAGATGCCATCTCCTGATGTGAACCTTTTATGTAAGAAACAGAGGGAAATACGGATATAAGCGTATCTTCTCATAGCTACAAAATGAAATACTGAAGAAAACAAACCCAAACCTAATTTTAAAATGTGTTACATAACGAGGGAAGGAGAAATGAGGTACAGAGGATAGGAATGGAAACTAGGTTTCTCAGAATATACCCAATTACAGTTTTGACTTTGGGAACATGTTTTATATACTTTAAAAAATGAAATTAAAAAGCAATTCCTAGGGGTGCCTGGGTGGCTCAGTCGGTTAAGTATCTGACTCTTGACTTCGGCTCAGGTCATGGGCTCATGGTTTGTGAGTTCAAGCCCCACATCGGGCTCTGGGCTGGTAGCACAGAGATTCTGTCTCCCCCTCTCTCTGCTCCTCCCCTGCTTGCTATCTCTCTCTCTCAAAATAAATAAAAAGACTAAACTTAAAAATAAAAAAAGCAATTCCTAAAACAATCTGAAACAAATACACCTAATTATCTAGTTGGTCAGTAACACAACCATACAAAAAGTTGCTTGTAGTGACTTTAGAACATCATTTGACTGATTGAACCTTCATGGAGCCCTGAGATGACAGCACAGAGCCTGCTTGGAATTCTCTCTCCCTCTCTCTCTCTGGCTCTCTCTTTCTCTCAGTGAATAAATAAATAAACATCAAAAAAAAAAAAAAAAAGAGTTGCTGTTTCAGAAACGTGCTTTCTGTTCTGCAATCCACATCAGCAAAAGGATCCCTCCGGAGCCATACCTCGCTGTCCTCCCATCTCAATTCCAAATCTAAGTCTCGCATGGGTGCGTCTGATTGGTGGGCCATACAGCCCATCTGGAATCCCAAATGCAATGGTGACTGAGAAATATGGCCTTTAGCTTTCTATTCTGCACACGGGTCTGCACACTAGCTGGAAAAGGAATTAAAAAAATCAATCCGTACGATCTATGACCTCATAAACTCAGACCTTTCAAATGTCTTTGATTAGCCTCTTGAAGACTTGGTGTCATAGCAACATAGGAATTTTTCAAAAAAACACATTCTAGAAATCCATTACAAGATTATACCGAGTAGCTAAAAGTTATGTTTCATCAGAGTATGTGTTTAAAGTCTATGAGGGGAAGGACTAGTTCCAAAATATCCACTGTGCCCTAGGTAGCAGCAGGGTCATGGAGTCACTCGGGCAATCCTGCCTTGACTGCAACTCAGCCACACACTGAGGACTCTGGTTTGGAAAGGGGGGCATATAATGTGTTGCTTTCTACACGCTCCTAATGGGATGGTAATTTTATTATTATTATTAATATCCCCCCAATTCCACTCATTATAAACTCTCCTAGGAATAATCTTTAAGATGTGTCTGGATGAAAAAAAGGAAATAAAAGCTAAACTTCTAAAAATACAAACATCCAAGATCCCTAGACCCAAACCACCCACAGTACTTCCAGGTATCAGAGAACCGGTCTCAGCTGGGAGGCCGAGTCTAAAATCATTGTTGGCTGATGAATTTCATACTGGATCAATTACCCGGCCCAAGTTCTGTCACTGCATCCTGTGTGTGAGTAAATACCCTGAGTATATGCACATCACACACACACACACACACACACACACACACACACACGGTGCTCTTCACAGCAGCAAGAGTTGGATAATCTCTGATTCCACTTACTGGCTGTGTACCCTCAGACAAGCTTTTTAACCTGCGCCATAATCTCCTCATCTGTAAAACGAAAGTAACAATTGTTACTTTCAAATGAGTTGATAAAAAATAAAATGCTTTGAAGGCTATCTGACACCTACTACGTGCTATATCATGCTGATTATTTTCCTTATCATTATGCTTACTACCACTGTCACCCTGTCTTAGCAGATATCAGACTCAGAAAAACAGACTCTAAATGTGTGCAGTGTTCATTGGTCACAAATACTGGCCGAACGTCTGAGTTCTGAGATCATTTCTCTCCTTTGGGAAAAAAAAAAAAGGAAAATGTTGCCTATCTAGTAAATAATATACTTTGAATTCTTTATTCGTGTTCAAAGGAAAAAAAGAAAGAAAATAATTTTCCACAGCACAGAGCCGCAGACTGAGAAGACAGGCCCGTTCACTTTGGCTATGGCAAAGACCTGTTGTTCCAGAGAGTGGAACGAGGTGCCTGTCTCACCCAACATTGTTCTTGGGTCCTGGAAACATGGCAATTAAAAATATATTCGACTAACCAAATAGATGCAATGTTTTCTTTAGCAGTGATCAACTCAGCCCAGGCTCCTCTCTAATCTGTCAGGCAGGTCTGGACACCATCCATTGCTCAGAAGTAACAGACCCTGGTGCTCCTGACAAGTCATGGAGGCTGGACCAGCCAGCCAGCCAACTCAGAAGCAAAGGTGTCTCTACCATAAGCACATTAATTAAATCAATTAGGGGGCACCCGGGTGGCTCAGTCAGTTAAGCGTCCAATGCTTGATTCCGGCTCAGGTCATGATCTCCCAGTTATGAGATAGAGACTCACATTGGGCTCCGTGCCGGGTGTGGAGCCTGCTTAAGATTCTCTCGCGCTCGCTCTCTCTCTCTCTCTCTCTCTCTCTGCCTCCCCTGTTCACGTTCTCTGGCTCTCAAAAATAAATAAATAAATAGATGATAGATAGATAGACAAACAAAATCAATTAAAATTAGAACATGAGAGGAAGGCCTCCTGTCTGACACTTAGACACTGACACCTCAAAATGTAAGAATTTCAGTAAGTGAAAAGAGATAAAGACGGAGAATCCTCAAATCTCACTGGTAATGGGGACAGGGAGAGGGCTGGAGAGGGCTCAGAGTAGACAAAGTCATGTGGTTTCTGCAGAATAGCCTCTACATCTACTATGCGAGGCTCCCCTCCTTTCCCTGTGCTTATTTCTAAAATTAAAAATAGAATTAAAGGCCAATACCTAGAAATAAGCGTAAAGGATTTACAAATCATAGGTGAAACTCAGATGACCCCATCACATTCAGACTTGAAAGTGAGGAAACATTTTCCAACATATACCTCAGTCTTTGCAGAATTTTTTCATCTTTGAATAAGGAGACAGAAAGCTCTCAATAAAGTAACACTTTATGCAAATACTCAGTTTTTCCAGAACTGGAATAAGGAAACAGAATCGGTAATAATAAACTCAAGCTTTTTTGCCCTCCAACAACTACCACAGACGAAAATTTTACAGAGGACAAGAATTTCCAGCCAAAGTAACTAGATTATTTTTACCACCTGGACATGCAACTTTTTCCAGCTTGTGGTATATTGTTAGAAGTTTCTCAACAAAATAAAATTGCCTTCTGAGGAATGCTATTTGAAGACTTTTGGGTAGGCGTGCCTGGGTGGTTCAGTCGGTTGAGCAACTGACTTCGGTTCAGATCATGATTTCGCAGCTCATGAGTTCAAGCCACATGTCGGGCTCTGTGCTGACAGCTCAGAGCCTAGAGCCTGCTTTGGATTCTGTGTCTCCCTCTCCCTCTGCCCCCCCCCCGCCCCCGTCTCTCTCAAAAAAATGAATAAACATTTAAAAATTTTTTTCTTAATTTAAAGATCTTTGAGTATAAAACATATCAAGCAACCCTTCACAAAGGAAATAATGCCTAGAAAATGTGTAATGGAATAAACTAAAAAGTCGGAGGGCCTATACTGGACTGAATCTTATACTATTTGCATGAAATATCAGAATTTCAGAATATCAGAAATATCATGAAATTACAGACTATCAAAATTTCAAGAGTCAATAAGTCAATATTTTTAATATGTACCTTCAAGATACCCCACATATAGGATTGGTTTCTATGTTTGCTATGTTTGCTATTCCACACACTTACAACACACATATATCACCTTATTTGTATCATTTATTGTTTTATGTTTTGTGTGTCGTGGGACCATAACCCTGTATATGTGGTTTTTATCTATAGTAGAAAAGGAAAAATAAAGAAAAAAACCTCTAATAGAGAAAAAGTGACTTATGGTTCTTTATTAACTATAAAACAAGAAACATTACTCATCTCTAAAGTAGATGATAATTTTTGTTGAACAAGCATTAATCTGGTTAAAGAGATATATGACGCGAAATTACATAAAAGTAAAAAATGTAAACAGGTGAAGAAAAGTCAGCATTTCTCCTTAGGCCTTAAAGAAATCACACAAAAGCAAGAAGTTGAAGCAATAAACACAATTGTAAACTCCATCCTTGAAACAGTAGGGAAAAGGCTGAAGTTATGAAACACAAAGTAGGCAGGTCTTCTGGAAGCACTTAAGGTCAAACTCAGGACAACGCAAAAAGAAACGCAGTCTGCAGCTGCAAGTCTTTAAAACTAAAAATCTGCAGAAGCAGAGTTCTCTTGGGTGAGGGATCCAGATGGAGGTGCAAGATCCATCACTGATTGCTTCCAAGGGGTTGGGGGAATGGCTTGTGATGGGAGCCCTCCTGAGCCTGGTTTGGTCCCCGGAAGGCTGCATCACAGACCAGGCTGAGTGAAGAATCACAGGGCTAAGCCATATTTGCAGGAAGCAGACAGTCTATAAGGCAGAGGATAAACAAGAAGAAAAAGAGACATGAACAGCTCTTTAGCCTCCGTTCTCTTTTGGCTGAGAAGAAGGAATGGAGCAGTGGCCAAAAAATTAAAACCGTGTTCTCAGAAAGAGAGACGTGAAAGAGAGCTACCAACAGTCCAACAGAAGAGTGAGCAAATAACATGGTTCACGGAAACAAAAACTCAAATGCTTTCAAACCTGCAAGAATCGTTTCAATCTCTTAAAAGGAATGCAAAGTAAAGCTATAGTGATATGTTCCACTTATGAGATTGGCAAAATTCAAAAATTGTGATAGCAACCCGTGTGATCGGCAGTGTGGGAACAGACTCTCACATGTCGCAGGGGGGACCGAGAGCAAGCTGGCAACCGCTCGCAACATGGGAAATCCTTTGACCCAACAATGCCACTTCTAGGAAGTGAGAAATGGCAAATTTTTTGAACATCGAAAGTGCAGAAACCATCTAAATATTCATAATAAGGGAGTGAATAAATTGTGGTGCAATCATAAAGCGGAATTTTATGCAACT
This sequence comes from Neofelis nebulosa, assembly GCF_028018385.1. Taxonomy (NCBI): domain Eukaryota; kingdom Metazoa; phylum Chordata; class Mammalia; order Carnivora; family Felidae; genus Neofelis; species Neofelis nebulosa. Next base: position 53,894,693 of record NC_080794.1, read on the forward strand.
TTTTAATACATTTTTTTAATGTTTATTTATTTATTTTTGAGAGAGAGAGCACAAACGGGGGAGAGGCAGAGAGAGAGGGAGACCCAGAATCTGAAGCAGGCTCCAGGCTCCGAGCTGTCAACACGGAGCCTGACGCAGGGCTTGAGCTCACAAACCACAAGATCATGACCTGAGCCGAAGTCAGATGCTTAACCGACTGAGCCCCCCAGGCGCCCTTATCGTGCAACTTTTTAACAGAATAAAGCAGATCTGTACATACTGAATAGAAGTCTCTCAGAGATACCGTGTCAAGTTTAAAAAAAAAAAAGAGAGAGAGAAAAAAGATCCAGAAAACTATTTTGCTGTGCTTCCACCTGCATATTAAAACATAAATACATACATAATTGCTCGTGTGTATAGAGAAATATGTTTGGAGGCTGGCAGCAGTCGCTATGTGTAGCAAGAGAAAAATAGGTGGTGAGAGCACTAAAACAGGAGGCTCCCAAACTATTAAAAAGTGTGTGTGCATGTATGTGTGTGCACGTGCATATAAATAAAAGAAACATTGAAAATTCCCACAAAGCATTCACTACAGTTCTACCTGTATTATAAGATTGAAGGTGATTTTTTTTTCTTTTTAAAAATTTTTTTAAGTAGGCTCCACACCCAACGTGGGGCTTGAACTCACGGCCCTGAGATGGAGAGTTGCATGCTCTACCGACTGAGCCAGCCAGGTGCCCCAAAGTAATTTTTTTTTTCTTTGTCGAGTTTCAGGTTTATAAATATCCCGCAGTGGCATTAAGTGCTTTGAAAAAAAAAAAAAACAAAACAAAAAACAGAGTTTGTTTTCCTCCTAAAATTCTCCCTTATCTCCACCAAACAAAAATACCTGGTCAGTTCACTCAGTGAAAATACATCTTTTGCTTGTGTGGCTCTCCAGGCGGCCCAGGCAGGTCACTGAAATGTCCTGCTCTCCGTGCTCAGGTGCACCAGACGGCCCAGCAAGCCCCATACCCCCCGTGCTCCGCGAGGTCCTGCAGGCCAAAGTATTGGGGGGCAGAGCTCCACTGATTGTTTCCCTCAGGTAAAGGACTCCCCCAAATGGTGCTGCTATCAGAATGAACGTCTTGGAGTTATTTTGGTTGCATTCCTGGCCTTAAGAGACAGGTTTCCTGTTAATGCTGTTTTGACTGACATTGTTTGGGTCTCTCCAGCAGGAGACCAGATTTAGATCAAACGCACAGGATTCTCCTGCTGAAACAAGAAGGGCCTGCAACATCCAGGGAAATCAAAGTCCCCGTTTTGAGAGGGTGGGAAACGGGACTGGGGTACTTTCTCTGCTGCCCTGGGAGGCCTCGATGAAGAAAGTCCCGCCTGCCCGGAGCCACACCAAGCCAAGGCCACTGTGTCAGCAGCTTAGAGGTCAAAGCATCCTGGGCACCCCCCAACGGAAGGCAAGACCCCCTTCGAGGCCCTGGGCCAGCATAAGGAGGCTCACGCACCTACAGTCCAAGCACCAGCCCTAGCAGGGTCCCTGTGCAGAGACTTTCCGAGGGCTGTTTAGAGCCTGCCATTGGTGAGCAGCTGTTTAACCTAATATGTTCTTAGGAAGCCTGGGAATATAGAACAAAAGAAAACATGAACCACGGCCTGTCCTGGCCCCTCTCAAACTTGATCAACCTGGAAAATGCCCCTAGAGACCAATAAGGGGCCTGTGCATCCCAAAGGTCTGGGGCGCTTCATTCTCAAAAGGAAAAAAAAAGTGTTATCTCCCAGAGCAGGAGGCACTGAGCCGGTCTGCCTGCTCAGCCCAAGTGGAGAGAGAGGGAGCCTATGTGTACACGCACCTCTGTGAGGTGGCCCTCGGGCCATTATGCCCTGGGCTGGCCCTGGCCTCTGTGGCAGGTCAGAAGGTGCCAAGCTGCGAACCAGAGTCCCTGGAGCAGCCGAGTGCTTCAATCCGTATTTGGGCTCCGTGCTCCCTTTGCTAGGGCTGGGGGAGTGGCGGCCGAGACTGAATTTTCACAAGAACATTCATTTCCACAGAGTAGGTCGTGATTAACAGTGAAACCTTTGAAATGGGCTGGAAGTTGGCTGTAACCAGCTGACATTTTGTTTTCGAAAGAGCCAGGCAAATTTGTTTCCAAGGCCTTTCACTTCGAATCTTTGTTTGCCTGTGGACCTGGGAACCGGCATCTCCAGGCTCTTTCCTAATGAAATCCTAAATCATCCAGGTGACTACGGGAAGGTAGCCCCAGCTGCCCAGCCTGGGCCTCTGAAAAGCATGCAACTCTTCAGCCTAGAGTCTGGAAGAAGTTGCCATCCACCAGCAGTAAACAAACAGCATTCCGAGGACTAAGTGTAGTTCTTTTTTTTTTTTCTTTGAGACTAGAGGAACCTGGCCAACATGCCTTCTCCTCCCATTGTAGATGACAAACTGTGAAGAAAAGTCTTGGCATGTGGCAAAAGTTCCCCTTCCATTGTGAAGTTAATAAAAGAAAACCATGTGTTCAAACAAGTCGGCCTTTTGCTAACAATCCTGCATCACTGGGCTCCAAATGTCAGGGAAATATCCATGCTTCGGTTCAGCAAGGAGACAAAAATAATGTGGCAGGCTAGAAAGAATTCAGATTTCAGGAGACTGGTTCCACAACACATATGCACATGAAAATGCCTTTTTACCTGATCTAAGGCCCAAACTTTTTATATAAGCGGCCTCCACTTAAAGCTCCACACAGCGTGTGTGTCTATGGGGATGTCGACTCCACCTCCAGTACAAGGGTGGGCCAGGCAGTCTGAAGCCCACCAGTTCACTCCGTTGCCTTTACCAGTCATTGGCTTTCAGGGTTAGTTCAGCCAATGGGACCCAAACGACCCAAGCAGTGGATGTCTCATAACTGCTTAGAATGTTGGACAAAGGGTTTCTGCCCTTGCTCTGACATCATAACACGGAGAGGGAAAGCCTGGAACATTTACCACCAGGAGGAAAACAGTTATAGAATTCAACCCACAGGAATGCAAACAGGTACAGTCACTCTGGAAAACAGTATGGAGGTTCCTCAAAAAGTTAAAAATAGGATGACGCTAGGATCCAACAATCACACTACTGGGTATTTATCCAAAGAATACAGACATACTGATTCAAAGGGACACGTGCACTCCCGTGTTTATAGCAGCGTTATTTATAATAGCCAAGATATGGAAGCAGCCCAAGTGTCCATCGATTGGTGGACTGATAAAATGGTGTATGTATCTACAGTGGAATATTATTAAGCCATAAAAGAAGAATGAAATCTTGCCATTTGCAATGACACAGATGGAGCTAGAGACCATAATGCTAAAGGAAATAAATCAGAGAAAGACAAATACCATGTGATTTCACTCATATATGGAATTTAAGAAACAAAATAAATGAGCAAAGGGGAAAAAGAGAGAGAGGTAAGCTAAGAAACAGACTTAACTATAGAGAACTGGTGGTTACCAGAGGGGAAGCGGGTGGGGAGATGGGTGATGTACAGAATTGTTGAATCACTCTCTTGTTCTCCTGAAACTAACATAACTTTGTATGTTAACTAACTGGAATTAAATAAAAGCTGGGGGAAAAAAGAACTAAGAATTGAGCTCAGAATTAGTGAGCATCTAAAATAGCGTGGCAGCTATGTAATAGTCTGGCGGTTCCTGAAAACATCAACCATACAATTGTCATATGACACAGCACGTCCACTTCTGAGTCTGTGTCCGAAAGGAATGAAAGCAGGGACTCGAACAGATATTTGGACACCTACGTTCATAAGCAGCACTATTCACAATAGCTAAAAGGTGGAAGCCACGTAAGCACCCATCAGTGGATGGATGGATCCACAAAGTGTGATATATACGCGCAATGGAATATTATTCCGCCTTAAGAAGGAAGGAAATTCTGACACATGCTTCAACATGGATGAACCTTGAGAACATTACGGTAATTGAGATAAGCCAGTCACAAAAGGACTAATACCGCATGGTACCACTTGCCAAGGTCTTAGAGTAGTCCAATTCATAGAGATGGAAAGTGGAATGAGGGTTGCCAAGGCTGGGGGCAGGGAGAAAAGGGAAGCTGTTGTTTAATGGGGACAGAGTTTCAGTTCTGAAAAAGGAGAAGAATTCTAGAGATAGATAGTGGTGATGGCTGCACAACAGTGTGAATGTACTTAAAGCCACTGAACTGTACACTTAAAAATAGTGAAGACGGTGAATTTTATGTTATGTGTATTTTACCAAAAATTTTTAATTAAAAAGTAAATAATAAGAATAATAAGAATCATAATTAATCCCACATATAGACTACAGCCAAACTGAGAGACCAACACAGAAACAGACCTAGAGACTCTTGATTAAGCTGGTCCTAAAGTTGGCCATCTCATGAATTTCCATGATGTTTCAGCCTTGGGGGAGGAGTGGCTTTCTGATACTTACAAACTAAGTCATCCTCACTGCAATACTGTACATGGAAGAAAACATTACCAATCATTTCCAGCAAACCAACCCACTGGAGCTTCCAGTCAATCACCTTCCTCTCCATCACTAAATTCCCTGGATTTAGCCAAATGAGAGATCATCCTGTGGATGACACATTCCAGCCCCATCCTTCAACACTTCTCAACCCCTGGACTCACCAAACATCGTCTGCCAGTCCTGGGCCATACCCCAGACTCCTGTTGGAGGTCATCACATAGAACCTCCAAAATCGTATGCTCTGCTGATCTTATGACTTTGCTAAATTAACACCTAAGTGGGACACAAGGTGTGTCAAATGGTGAACCACAGTTCAACAACAGACCACAGAGAAATTTAAATGGAGAAGTTTATGACTCGCGTGTCCTAGAAGAAGTACACGGCACAACTTGAGAGAGACCATAGGGAGAAGATCAAGGCAGAATACAGGCAGAGAGAACAGCAGGACCCGGGGCACGTACCTTTAACAGGGTCCATGGGTGTAGTTCTTTGGAGTTCCTGGATTCAGACTGGAATGGTCCATTCAAAACAGCAGGGTTTTGATAAGCCCTGGGGTTTTGGTATCTAAGAGGCACACAAAGCATGCAGGCCCTGAGAGAAAAGGGAGATTATGGATCACAGGGGCTGTGGGGGAAATCATATCAGGAGTTTACATTTGCCGCTTACTCTTCAAGCTGCTATTCAGAGTAAGTGTTTGCACGAGGGGGCTAGTGTCAGTGTAAGGTCTCTGCAGGCCACTGGCCAGACAAAAGGGATGCCAAGCAGCACCACCATGATGTAGCTTGGCTCAACTCCCAACAGCCCCTTTATCATAATCGGCTGTCCTTATACCCTTCTCACTTTCTCATCCCTTCACACCCACTCTCTGGCATTCAGAGGCTGGTCCCCACTTTCCAGCCTGAACTTGATGATGTAATAGATCAGTTAATGACTTCCCTAAGCTCCTCAGCTCTGTTTGGCAGCCAGTTCCCTCTCCTTTTCCCTAAAGTGGCCCTGCCTTCAATGTTCCAGGCACTGCCTCCCCTCACGCCTTCCCTGCCTATGTTTTCGAGTCGTGTCTCTCCCTCCCTTTCTCTTGCACTCACTCTTGTTTCCAGCTTCTTTCCCACAATCTATAAACATACTCATCTTCCCATGTTTCCCATGGTTAAACAAATACACTTCTTGACCTGTTGTTCCCTTCTAGCCGCCACCTTATCACTCACCTCCCTTCACAGTCAAGCAGCTTCAAAATATTTGTCTGCCTTCCCTGTCTCCACCTCCCAGCATTTCCAGGCTGCCAGTCAGGCTTCCCGCTCCAACCACTCCAATGGAAACATTCCATTAACAACCACTTGCCCTCTTCTCACTAATCCAATGGATGCGCTTTGGCAGTCATCCTCTCACCTGAATTCCCTGTCCCATTTGTGATGGCTTCCTCGGTATTTCCACCTCCCTCAGCTTCTGAGACAATATTGTTTATAGGCTGTCTTTCTACCTTTGTGACATTCCCCCCAAGCCCCTTTGTGAGATCCACTTTCTCTGACTCTCCCTGAGAGGTCTACAGTCCCGCCCAGGGCTCTCTTCTTTTTTTATCCTACGTACCCATTCCAGTGACTTCATCCAATCCCATGTGTGCAGGAAAAGGTTGACTCAGGAGGTCTGGGATCCTCAAACCCTGCATCTCCCAAAGAAAGGTTTGACCCTTGCCCACCTCCTGGAAGAAAACCTCTAAACCCTTACAATAGCCTACCTAGCAAGTGTCTGTTTGCTAGGGTCTTGGGGCCATGCCAGATAGCTTAGGCAAACAACGTGATCTGTGGTGTGGGTCTTGGGTCATTTGACCTCTGGAGGGGCTAGAAGTAGAGTAACCAAGGTCGGTCATGTGGGCACCCTATGCCCTGGACGCACCCAAAAAAAACCCTGGACACCATGGCTCTGGTGAGATTCCCTAGCTGGCAACCCTCCATATGTATTGTCACACGTCACTGTGGGAGTCTACTGGAGGGACCAACAGGAAGCTCATACCTGGACTCTGCCCTCACAGCTTTTGCCTTTGCTGATTTTCATCTCCTCCTTCCACTGTAATAAGCCATTACCATGAGTATAAGAGCTTTTCTGAGTTCTCCAAGTCCTTCTGGTGAGTCACTGGACCTGAGGGTGGTCTTGGAGATGCCCGGCACAACACACTATGTCACCAAGAGTCATATGCTGACGACTCAAGAATCCATATTTTTCCCTGTTCACCCCAGTTCTACACAGACATCATGACCAGATGTTTCAATAGTGCTACAAATTCACACTGTCCAAAATTTATCTCCTTATATTCTGCTCCAAATTCATTTCTCCTCCTGTTTTGCCACAAACCCAGTCAGCCATGTCCAAAATCTGGCAGTTACCTTACACTCCTCCCTCTCCCTTGACTCCCCTGCCAAATCTGTTAAGAGCAGCTTACTGACATCGTGGGGTCCTTCCCTTCTTTCCCCACCACACTGTTCCCCTTGACGCAGGGCCCCGCTGTTTCACCTGGAGCACACAATCAACACTCTCTGGAAAGGTCTCCTTACCTCCAGGCCACACTGTCACAATTCTCTCCACGTTAGACAAAACGAACCATTTAAAAAAGGAAAACCAGACTTTAAGTTCAAGAAGGTGCAACTTAAATGAGTATTACAGTATAATGGATATAAAAACAGTATGAATCTATACTCATGAAGAGAAAGGCCATTAGTGAAAAAGACATTTCAGCAATTTTTAGAGAGTTTAAGAAGTGAATGAGAGCAGGGAAACAGAGAAGTCGGGATGAAAAAAGACACACCCCATTACACAACCCTTCAGAGAAGCTTTGGACTTTGGATCTTTGCGTAAGAGTTGACCAAAATATTTATTAAAAGAAGTTGAATTTGGGACCATCGCAGTGGGGTTGAGGCAGGAGATTCATCCTCTCCTCATTCAGGAATTTCAGGAATCTGCACCTAGGTTCTGGCATTCTGTCCTGAAGTGACACTTGTTCCTTGGCAATCCCCTATCATACAGTGAGAGCATACACCCAAACTGTCCTCATCAGGAAAGAGTCCCACCTGCACAGACAACACTAAGAAAAACTACCACTACCTGTACTAGGCAACTGAATCCTTCATTCCGAAATACGTACTTTTTGATTCGTTACCAGAGGAACACGTGACATTATTTTGGCCTAAAATATTGCTGCAAAACTGGCTTACGTACTTTCCAGTTTAAAATCCTCCAACGGTTCCCCATAGCCCACAAGATAAAATTCCAACTCCTTTCTTGGCATCAAGAACCTCCTAGTCCAGACAATTTTCTCATGCCCCACTGGTATTTTACATTCCATAGATACTGATGATCTGGCAATTTTATGCTTCGTGGCCTTTATCCATGCTAGTCCTCTGCTCAGAATGTATTTCCCCCAATCCTTTCCAGTGGGCATACATTAACATGTCTCAAGATTTAGCCCAAGCGAACCGTAAGTGACACACCCCCCAAAACCATGTAAAATCAGTCCCTTCTACATACATTTCTATCAACGTTCCCATGATACCTTATTGCATTTACAAGATTACTGTCTGTACTTCGTGTTCCATGAGGGCAGAAACCTCTATTCCCAAGGCCCAGAATGTGAGAGGACTTCATAAATCCCTGATGAACAAGTAAGTTCATCATGTAAGGATGGGTTTGTTGTCCACTGTAGGTCTGATACCTACATAAGACATCAGTTGTCTTATGCAAACAGCATGTTATCTATCAGTAAAATACGAATAATAATATTAGCTACAGTGTAGGATTTTTACGAAGATAATAATAACAGATACAATTTATTAAATACAGACGGTGCCAAATATTATCCAAGATACTTATACATTTTTAAAATTCATTTTCATAGTTACTCTGTAAGATCGGTACTTTGTCCCCATTTTTATAGTTGGTGAAATTAAGGTTCAAAAATTAAATAAACTAGCCATTTTAACTTCTATCATCTGGTATACTGTGGGCTCTCAGGAGATGCTAGCTCGCTTTTCTATACCACTCCTCTCTGCCCTATGACATCGAGATAAGATAATGGAGGAAAGAAGGTGTCTGGGCCAGGAGACAGTGTGTGGGGTTAGGGTGACAGTAACATACCAAAAACAAGGAAATTAAGTGAAAGTTTGTATACCGAATGCTAAGATCTTCCCTCTGTCCAGACTTCTTCCCCATCTCAGGCCCGAAATTTCTGCCAGCCAGGCTTTCTGCCACCATGCAGGAGATCATAGTGCCCTCTCTGGACAATTTGACCAGCACCAAAAAAAATGTCATCAAAATGGACCAGCCAGGTCACCCTGCAATGAAGCCAGTGTGCAATAAGCTTGTTTGTGCCCTATTCTGTGTTATGAACACAGAGCCGAGGTTGAGAATAATGGTCAATGTGCATATAGCACATATTATGTGCAATAAACTATACTATGAGGTAGTTTTTTTTTAATTTTTTAAATGTTTACTTATTTTTGAGAGAGAGAGAGACAGAGACAGAGCATGAGGGACAGAGAAAGGGAGAGAGATACAGAATCAAAAGCAGGCTCTAGGCTCTGAACTGTCAGCACAGAGTCCATCGTGGGGTTCAAATCCACAAACCGTGAGATCATGACTTGAGCCAAAAGTCAGACGCTCAACCAACTGAGCCACCCAGGCGCCCCGAGGTAGTTAGTATTATAATTCCCATTGTTTAGACAAAGAAAGAGACATGGAGATGTCAAGGAACATATCCAAGTCCACACCACTGGAAAGAGAGGGGCATAGCGCCCACACTTCTCTTCTATTTTGGCATATATTATTATTATTTTACACGCATGTTTTTCCTTACCTTGCACTGTCCCTCTTCAACACTTTCCATTGTTTCTTCCACACAACCTTGTTCAGGAAGCTCCAAGAGGATGGGCTTTACCAAATAAGGCAGTAAGCCAAAAGAGAGGAAGAGGAGGGATCCAGGAGACCCAAAACAAGAAGAAGGTGATGGGAATCCCCAGGATGTAGGGTCAGCAAGCTGAGAAGGCAGCCTCTCTAGATTGGAGCAGGTCAGAAGTTTCCAGAAACAATATCCTTGAGAAAACCTACTCTGTAAAATAGTAATTTGTATGAGCATATTGAAAGGAGATACATACTTCTAAAGTAAAATGTGGGGTTGCGTTAGTAACTACTACAGAGAAAAACTAAACAAAAGATAAGGTAGTTATTAACTACAGGATCAAAAACAGTGTAAGCAGTAAAATTAATTCACTTAATTTATGAAGTGACTCAGTTGCAAAGTGTTTACATGATCAAAATGATATATACACTGAATACTGATCCAAAAATAATAGGCTGGAACTGTATTTGGAGATGTGAAGAGACGTGTGGGTTCATCCAAGTTGGGGAAGTAGAAAGAGGGCTAGAATCTCAGCCTCCACATCAAGAAGTCAATGGAGAACTACCTAAAACTGAAAAGACAAGAACTAGCAATACAGTGTGCTTTGTCGAAATACAGAGGTAAATATGAAACAACCAGCTCAAAAAGGTACCAAAGGTTGACTCCAGGAAGCAGCCACGAGGTACACAGCTGCTGGGCTTCCTAACAAAGGAGATAGATAGATAGATAGATAGATAGATAGATAGATAGATAGACAGACAGATAGATGTATCTTTAATAAAATATTTAGGAGCATCTGGATAGCTCAGTTCATTAAGCATCCAACTCTTGATTTTGGGTCAGGTCATGATGTCATAGTTCGTGAGATCAAGCCCCAAGTGAGGCTCTGCGCTGACAGCAAGGAGCCTGCTTGGGATTCTCTCTCTCTCTTTCTCTCTGCCCTTCCCCTGCTCGCGCTTGCGCTCTCTCTCTCTCTCTCTCTCTCTCTCTCAAAATAAATAAACATTTTAAATAAATAAATAATAAAATAAATACTTAAAAACTAAATAAATATTTAAACGTAATTTTTAGAAATAAGTAAAACATACTAGGAAGTAAAACCCATTTAAAATATCAGCAATAACATATGCCCCCAAAAAAGAAAACTTAAAAACAAGTTAGAACAAATATCTATGCCCTCAATATACAAAGCTTTAAAATTCTAATGAATAACATGAAAGAAAGCTTGATTAAGTGGAAAACTGTGTCTTTATGTATGGGAAACAAAGTATTTTCATTACCTAAATTCTCCCTAAATTGATCTAGACATTCATATGACCCCAATAAAAATAATAAAAACGTTGGGGGGAGGGTGTCCTAGTCTGCTCAAGCTGCTGTAACAAAGTACCACAGACAGGGCGGCTTAGGCAAAAGAAATTTACTTCTCACAGGTCTGGAGGCTGGAAGTCCAAGATCAAGGTGCCGGCAGGGATGGTTTCTGGTGAAGCCGCACTCTCTGGCTTGCAGACGGCCACCTTCTGGACCTGTGTTCACTTGTCACGTGCACCCCCAGTGTTTCAAAGAGGTCTTCTTTGAAGGCCACGATCCTATCGGATCAGAGCCCCTCTCTATTGACCCCATTTAACCTAATCACACCCTTAAAGGTCTCCTCTCCAAATGTAGCCACGTGAAGGGTTGGGGCTCCAACATATGAATTCTGGGGGGACACAATTCAGTCCATAACAAGGGGAATCTGACAAAGAGACACTAAATTTATCAGGGGAGGAAATGTGAGAATAACCAGAAAAATTGTATTTTAAAAAGGAGTATGGGAATAGAAAAAAGGGAGTGTGCAGAACTGACCCTATCAGATATTAGGCTAAACCTTATAAAATTGCCATTTTTATTTCAAAAAGTGCTTGAATATTGGTGACTTTACACATTTCAACTAATAAAACTTATTCTATCCTGTGCTTTTTTTCTTTAAGTAAGCTTTACACCCAATGTGGGGGCTTGAACTCAAGACCCTGAGATCAAGAGTCACATGTTCTGCCAACTGAGCCAGGCTGGTGCCCCTAAAAAATTTATTCTAAAGCTATAGTCATTAAAAGTTGGAAATCCAGAAATAGATCCAAATCTAAATAGGAATTTGACATATGACAAAAGTCCTAAAATTATGGATGAAATTAGGACAAAAGTCCTAAAAAGACATATGACAAAAGACCTAAAATTATGGATGAAAATACAGACTATTCAACAAATGGTATTAGAACAAATGGCTAGTAATGTTAAATTAAAAAAAGTGGATTCTGACCTCATTCCTTAAAACAAAAAAAATTTGGAAAGTTCTGGAAAGGGATAGTGTTAGTAGTTATACACCACTGTGAATGTACTTAATGACACTGAATTGTACACTTAAAAATGATTTAAACTGATAAATTTTATATTATGTATATTTTACCACAATAATAAAAAAGGGGGTGCATGGGGAAGAGAGTATGTACATATGAAACTCTGGTACCAGGGGGGTAAGCCATCCACGAAGAGGTGACGGCCAACACCTTTCACTCCCACAGCAAGCCCTTAAAGCTAGATGTCAAAGTTGTTGGAGCATCTAACTCCTCAAAGGAGGAGAGTCAGAATAGATGGGTGGATCAGAATACAGAGGCTGCCTCAGTAGGTCTACATGTGACCACAGATTCTGCATTTCTATTTTTTTTATGTTTATTCAATTTTTGAGAGAGAGAGCATGAGCAGGGAAGGGGAAGAGAGAGAGGGAGACACAGGATCCGAAGCAGGTTCCAGGTTCCGAGCTGTCAGCACAGAGCCCAACGCGGGGCTCGAACTCACAGACCCATGAGATCATGACCTGAGCTGAAGTGGGGCGCTCAACCGACTGAGCCACCCAGGCACCCCGAGATTCTGCATTTCTTACAAGCCACCAGGTGATGCCTGGAGTTGCCAGGTTGTAGAGCTGTGGTTCTCAGCTTTGGCTGCTTATTACACTGTGGGGAGCTTTTTTAAATGTCACTGACCAGGGCCCCTCTCTAGACCATGAATTAGAATCTCTAGGGGTGGGGCCAGATATGGTATTTTGGGAGTTCTCCAGCTGGTTCTAAATGTGCAGCCACCCTGCAGAACTGCTGATGTTGACACACAGATAAGTTTAGCAAAGTTGAAGAACTTTCCTCCCCACTTCCAAAGTTTCCTTCCTCTGTGAAATGACTGGATCTTTCCATCCTTACTCATACCGTCCAGGTAACAGAAACTTGGGAAGAAAACTAAAACTGTTCAGCTCGGCTCTGCCCTTTTCTGTCTTTGGAGCAACCCTCCCCACAGAGAACACGCATTTCACCTGTGTTCCTCTAGCACATGAGCCAGTGGCTCTCAAAGTGGGGTCTCCAAACCAGCAGCATCTGTATCACTTAGGAACTTGTTGGAAATGCATTTTCTGGGGCTTCACCTCACAACTACTCAATAAAACTTCTGGGGCTGAGGCCCAACACTCCTTGTCTTAACAAGCCCTCCTGGTGATTCTGATGCTCACTCAAGTTTAGGGAAGCCCGATCCAGGGCATTTTTGCCCAGGACTGATGGGGAAATCTGTTTAATTCTGAGCTTCGGAATTAGAAGCTCTCTTGGCTAACAGCCCAAAAGCCACATCTTCCAACTGGGCTTTAATCAGTAATGAAGGTAATGTTGTGACCTTCAAAATAATAGTAATAATCATAGTTAGGAGAAGCAAAGAGTTCAAAGAAAAAACCTGAAAATGTAAACACAGTTTTGACACTTTTGAGTGTGCAAACAAAACCAGAAGCTAAGAAGAAAAAATGTCTCTACATACAAATTAAAATCATTCACTAGTCGATCTATCCACATTGCCTAACAGTCAATAAGATCAAAAGTAAAAGTTGAGAAAAAAATAATTGCTCTACACATAATGAGCAAAGGGCTAAAATACACAATGAGTTCTTAGAAATCAATAAGAAAAGCAGCCCACTTAAAAAGTGAAAAAGTTGCAAAAAACTTAAAGGCAGTTTGGAAATTTGCTGGCCCATGTGCTACCACTAACCATATATAACTGATCCAAACTGAAGTCTGCTCTACGTGGATTTGAAAAATACAGTGCTGAAAATGTATGATATGTCTTTAATAATTTTTATATTGATTATATGTTGAAATGGTACTCTATGGGATATATTGGGTTAAATAATATATTTTATTAAAATGGATTTCATCCATTTCCTCTTATTTGTAATGTGGCTACTAAAATGTTTAAAATTATGTATGTGGCTTGCATTTATATTTCTTTTGACAGTGCTGGTTTAGAGAATAAGAAATAACAAATGGGGGGCGCCTGGGTGGCGCAGTCGGTTAAGCGTCCGACTTCAGCCAGGTCACGATCTCGCGGTCCCTGAGTTCGAGCCCCGCGTCAGGCTCTGGGCTGATGGCTCAGAGCCTGGAGCCTGTTTCCGATTCTGTGTCTCCCTCTCTCTCTGCCCCTCCCCCGTTCATGCTCTGTCTCTCTCTGTCCCAAAAATAAATAAAAAAAAAAAAACGTTGAAAAAAAAAATTTAAAAAAAAAGAAATAACAAATGGTTATAGATTTATTAACAAAGAGGATGATTCAGTGCTAATGAGAGTGAAATATTTTGTGAAACGTTTTGAAAAATAACATCTATTAATATTTTTAAAACACACACCATTCAACCCAGAAAATCCTCTTCTAGGATTTTTACTACAGAACCACTTACATACATGCACAAAGATACATACAAAAGAATGATCACTGCGATGCTATTTGAGCTAGGAAAAAAGAAAAGAGCCTAAATGTCCATCAAGAGGAAAATGATTAAATACATACTAATAAGTCCACCCAGTGGAATACTACACAACCAGCAAGTAGAATAAGGTAGATCTCCGAGCACTAACGTAGGTGTGTGCCCATGATATGTGTATACATGTGGAGTGAAGATTATTTCAGACAATCTGCATAATATACCCTCATTTTTTGTTTATAAGAAGCCCTATATATGCTCTGTGTTGGAAGACCTTATAGTTTTTACTTTATGCTCTGCTGTATTTTATTGTTCCAATGAGCACATATTCCTTTTGTGATTTAAAAAAGCAACTGTGGGACTCTTGGGTGGCTCAGTCGGTTAAGTGTCCAACTTTGGCTCAGGTCATGATCTCATGGCTTATGAGTTCAAGCCCTGCCTTGGGCTCTGAGCTGTCAGCACAGAGCCTGGAGCCTACTTCGGATTCTGTGTCTCCCTCTCTCTCTGCCCCTCCCCTGCTCATGCTCTCTTTGTCTCTCAAAAAATACATAAACATTAAAAAAAAAATTTAAAGGGTGCCTGGGTGGCTCAGTCAGTTAAGCATCAACTTCAGCTCAGGTCATGATTTCACAGTTCGTGAGTTCAAGCCCCATGTCTGCCCCTCCCCTGCTCAAGCTCTGTCTCTCTCTCTCCGTCAAAAATAAATAAACATATAAAAAAATTTTTAATTAAAGAGAATAAAATAAAATAAGCAGCTGTGAAGAAATATGAAGGCTCATAGGAGCCCACTGCACCAATTCCTCCATTTTGTGAGTTAGAGGAACACTGAGAGGAGTAAGAATACTCAGTTGCCAGGCACACCCTCTCAGTGGAGGCTACTATCGAGGTGCCCCTCCACCCACTTAGAAATGGCAGGAGACATTACCACCAACTCTGCTACTGTCCTGGCAGAGTGTTCTATCACCTTCCTTCCCTTCATTCAGTACCTCCCGTCCATTCCTTCTTCATTCAGGGCAATCTGACCTCCACCTCTATGATTTCCCTAAACTGCCACCAGTAAATCAGCAGATCATTCCATGACTAGGACCACAGTTCCACTCAGAGCCGTCAATGGAAGGAGGAGGAATGAGATGCTGGAAGAGGGCAATGAACCCAAGGCCTAGGGCTCAGGCTTCCCCTTTGGGAGAAGCTCCACCTTTGGAATGGCGAGTCTCTAATTACACCTGCACTTGCTTTTGACCTTCTAGTATTCTCATCTCTAGAAATACCAGTTTTTGTTTCGCTCACAGAGCAAGGAGCAGAAGAGAATTCTCAATTCTCTCCTGTACCTTCAAAAGCAAGAAGGAAGTTCATACCTTTTTGGGAGCTGGGAACTTAGTCAAAGAATCTTAGGGGATGAACACCCAGAATATATGCCTGACACCTCAAGGTAGAGAGGTCGTGACGATAGAGGCTGTCTTCAAAATCTTACACTGTGTTTCCTAGGACCATTTCATTTCTGGTACTAAATATCAAATATCACCAAAAAAAAAAAAAAAAGTCTCTAAAGCTGTGAGACTTTAATGCAAATGTTTATTAGAATTACTTTTGGGAAGTACATCTGTAAGAGGTGAGAGAAGCAAGACGGGGCAGAGGAAGAACTTGAACTGCGAGTTGACTGCAGCAAAAAGTTCAGTTGATCCTCTGGGAATCCTTGGAGCTGGAATGGCCCTTTGGTGTTCTTTTCCCTTGAGGTCAGAGCCTTGATACACTTCTCCTACTCAAGCAGTCACTGGATGCAGGCTGCCCACAGGAAGTGGGTAACCTTGGGCAAGCCAGAGGGCAATGCCCAAAAAGGGATTTAGCTGAGAAGTGTCAGCAGCCAACATGGAATGCCTCAATACTGGAAGGGGACCTGGGTGGCACACGACAGCATCTGCTACCCTCACAACCACACTGTGAGTTAAGGAAAACAAGTCATTTTGCTACCTTTTTATAAGTGGGAGGTGGATCAAGCCTTACCACTATTTCCTTTTCCCAGCCCAGGGCTCTTTCCACTGAGGGAAAGGGAGAGGCTGAAGATTTTATAGTGCTCTAGACTTAATAAAAACAAATGAAGACCAGATGGTGGGAGGCTCCAATCCTAATCCAGTAGAATCTTTCAATCTGTCTCCCTGACTCCATTCTGGCCTAAAGAGGCCACAGAAGAGCCCACAGTCTTGCTAAAAGGCAATTGAATAGTTATGCTCTATTTAATAGAATCCAACATATAACAGCCAATATTTTTAGAGCACTTGTGTGTGTCATACCTTATTCTAAGTGCTATGTGTGTAAGCATATATGTGTGTATGTATACATATTATATGTACTACATACATACCCATATATAAATATATGCAAATATAAATGATACATTATACATATATACACACATATAAATGTACGTACATATATTCACTTAATTCTAGAAGAACCCTCTGAGGAAGTTACTATGATTGGCCCATTACACATAAGGAAGCAGAATACAAAAACATTAATTTGCCCAACATTCCGGTAAGTCAAATGAACTTTTAGCCTCTAGTTCATTTATCCTTCCTATACATCATTTGAGCACTTGCAACTTGCCAGCTCTAGAGCTAGAGACTAGTCTTTGAGCGCCCCGTAAATGTGATCATCTTTCTGTGTACATATAACGTAAAGGTTCTACTTATGGGCTCTGTTAACTATGTGGGAGATCAGGGCGGTGTTTCAGCATGACTTTGCTCTCATGGATCACAGATACCATAACACCAGCATAATGACCACCCCCAGGTAAACCCCCTGGGGCTACAGAGCGTGGGTGGGCACAGGGACATGCTCTTCCATAGCAGGCCTGGGTGGAACTCGTGTGTAAGACAAAGAGTTAATTAGGTAGACTGTGTTCAGGAGGGAGAAAGATCAGCACAAACAGGAAGGCGCCAGGCTCTTTGCTTGATTTCCCTATGCCTCGTTTTTTCCCTCGGGTGACTGCATTCACAGCCCCGTCTCTTCTGTGACCTACGCACTGATGACCCCCAAACATTCAGCTCAGACCGCTGGTCCAGCCCAGACTACCATTCGGAATGTCAGAGCGAAACACTGAACTGCCTGGTAAACTTCTCCACTTGAATGAACCAAAGAAATACGAATATCTCCAAAAATGATCTCACTATGTTTCTTTCCCCCCCAACCCACTTCTTTATGTTTTCAGTTCTGGTTATTGGTGCCATCATCTACCCACCCACCCCAATAAAAGCAAAGGATCATCCTAGATGTCATTCTCCAACATTTCCCCTTCTGTTGGCTAACGATCCCATTAACCTTCCAGCAGGAGCAGACCACATACAAAACAGTTGCCAATAAGTCCTATTGCCTGCCTTCAAGGCAATCTGACTACATCTCTGCCTGTTATGAATTTCCTTTATAAGTTATAAATCCTGGAAAACAATGCTTTCTCCAGTTTCATGTGCCAATGAGAGATAATATCAAAGACAAGGTCTCCAGATTCATAAATTGAATTAATAATGTAAAAACTTGCCAATAACTGAAGCAAAAATGGAATCTAGTAAATTACTCACGTGATGAGAACCAACTGAAGCACCTATTTAATCAGTACAGTCTCCTGGGATCTACCCCAGGTAAGGCTGCCAGATACAATGCAGGATGCCCAGTTAAATTTGAATTTTAGATAGGCAATGAATAATTTTTATTATATGTCCCATGTAATATTTGAGGTATATATTTTTAAAATATTGTTTACTTGACATTTAATCTAGCTGAGCATCTTGTACTTTCATTTGCCAAGTCTGGCAAACCTAACAGGCCCACAGAATTAAGTCTTTCTAGGGCCCCTGGGATTGGCTTAATAATCTAAAATTTCAAACAAATCCTCATCTAATTCTAGTGATCAGTTCTGATCAGCGTGGGACCCTGGGGAGGGGTCCTTTTCCAAACCCTCTGCCAGAGCAGCACAGCCTCCCTCAGACTCGGGGGAACTCAGTACAACACACCGACAAGCATTGCCAAAGCTTCTTATGGGACCTAGATGCAGGCAAAGCTGCTTCAGTGATTGCTTTGTGGCTTTGGAAAGGGCCATGGTATGTCCAAATAAATCTTTTAAAAAAATGTTTATTGAAGTATGGTTGATACACAATGCTACATTAGTTTGGAGCGTAAACATAGTGATTGAACAAGTCTATTCATTATGTTGTGCTCACCACAACTGTAGCTACCTTGAGTCACCACACAACGCTATTACAATACCATTGACCATATTCCCCATGCTGTACCTTGTATTCCCATGACTTGTTCATTCCGTAACTGGAAGCCTGTATCTCCCACCCCCTTCACTTGTCTTGCCCACTCCCCCACACCCCTCCCCTATGACAAAAAAATGTTTTTATTTTTGACTAAAAAAATTTTTTTTAACTGAAATTTAAAAAACTATGTTTATTTCCACTTTATCTGTTTTTCCGGCCTTACCCCCTTGGTAAACCACTTAAACTCTGTGATCCTCATTCACTTTTTTTTTTTTTTTCATTCAAGAGATGTTTATTGAGTGCCCTTTATGGGCAGGTCCCTGTGCCAGGCCCTGGGGGTTCAACAGTGAGTGAGGCAGGTGTGGTCCTGCACTCATAGAGAACCAAATGTGTAACAGACAAGCAACCAAAGATATGAATGTTGTGAATGAAATAAACAGGGCACTTCACTGGAGCATGATGTGGGCAGGAGCATCTGGACTTTATGGTCCTAGAAGCTGTCTCTGAAAGGATGACATTTAAGCTGACATCTGCAGGATGAAGAGAAGCCGACCGCACAGTGAGGTAAGCCCATTCTAGACATCAGAACCAATGTAAGCCATTGGACCTGGGTGCATTAACCATGCCTTTTCTTTTCAGTATACTCTCACTTTGACATGTGAGTCCTTGCTGACCCTGAAGGGACTGCCTATGCCAAGTTTAGCCAATTCCTAGAGATAGTAAACAACTCAACTGTGAGTGGGTCTTTCATATGCAAACCAATCAATGCAGAGCCCGCACTCCCAATCACCTCCATTATGGAGTTCTCCTGCAACATTGCTGAATTCACTTACTGGTTTCTAAGAACTTTTTTGCATATTCTTTAGGATTTTCCATGTAGATAATCATGTCATCTGCAAATAGAGACAGTTTTATTTTTCCTTTCAGATCCGCAAGCCTTTTATATATTTTTCTTGCCTTACTGCCCTGGCTAGAACTTCTAGCATTTGTTGAATAAGAGTAATGAGAACAGACATCCTTGGGGTGCCTGGGTGGCTCAGTGGGTTAGGCAGCTGACTTCTGCTCAGGTCTTGACCTCACAGTTCGTGAGTTCAAGCCCCACATCAGGCTCTGTGCTGACAACTCAGGCCTGGACCCTGCTTCGGACTCTGTGTCTCCTTCTCTCTCTGCCCCTCCCCTGCTTGTACTCTTAGGCTGTCTCTCAAAAAAATGAATAGACATTAAAAAATTTAAGAAAAGAAAAAAAAAAAAAAGAACAGACATCCTTGTCTTTTTCCCGTCACAGAAAGAAAGCACCATGAAGTATAATGTTAACTATAGATTTTTTTTTTTTTATAAATGCTCTTTATCAAGTTGAGAAAGTCCCTCTCTATTCTTATTTTTTGGAGAGTTATTACCATTAATGGATATTAGATTTTGGCAAATACCTTTTCTGGCTTAACTGAGCTGATCATGTGATTTTTCTTCTTCTGTCTATTACTATGGTGAATTATACTGATTACATTGATTTTTTTTTTTTTTTTAATATTGAACCAATAGTATATCCCTGGGATAACTCCTGCTTGGTCACAATGTATGATTCTTTTTATAAACTGCTGACTTTATTTGCTAATATTTTGTTCAATTTGTGTCTATATTCACGAGAGATATTAGTCTAAAGAGTTTTTTTTCTTTCTTTCTTCCTTTCTTTCTTTTTTTCTTTCTTTCTTTCTTCCTTTCTTTTTCTCTTTTTACTGTGTGTCTGGTTTTGGATATCAGAGTATTACTGGCTTCAAAGAAATAAATTGTAAAGTGTGTCCTCTTATATTTTCTGGAAGAGACTATGTAGAATTGCTATTAATTTACCTTTAAACATTTGATAGAGACATCTAGTAAAACCATCTGGGCTTGGACATTTCTTTGCTTAGCAGATTTTTTATTATACATTCAATCTTCTTAAAGTTATAGAGATAATTGCATGAACTATTTTGTTCTGGGCAAGTTGTGGAAGTTTGTGTTTTTTGAGGAATTGGTCCATTTAATCTAAATTGTCAAATTCATGTGTATGGAATTGCTTATACTATTCCCATACCGGTGTCTGCCAGCCTGTGGTGACATGTGAGATTTCACTCCTAATGTTAGTCATTTGTGTGTCCATTCTTTTTCTCTGTCAGTCTTTTTAGAGTGAGTGTTATCAATTTTAGTGATCTCTTCAAAGAAACAGCTTTTTATTTCATTCATTTTCTTTATTGTTTTTCTGTTTGCAATGTCATTAACTCTGTTCCTATCTTTATTTTTTCTTTCCCTCGCTTGCTTTCTGAAGTTTTCAAAGCTTAAGGTGGGAGCTTAGATTATTGATTTGCGACTTTTTTTTTCTTTTTTTTTTTAATTTTTTAATGTTTATTTATTTTTGAGAGAGAGAGAGACAGAGCATGAGCAGGGGAGGAGCAGAGAGAGAGGGAGACGCAGAATCTGAAGCAGGCTCCAGGCTCTGAGCTGTCAGCACAGAGCCCGACGCGGGGCTTGAACTCACAAACTGTGAGATCATGACCTGAGCTGAAGTCAGACGCCTAACTGACTGAGCCACCCAGGCACCCCTAGAACTTTTCCTTTTTCTAATGCATTCATTTAGTGATATAAACTTCTCTCTCAGCAGTGCTGTGCCCCCATAAATTTTGACATGTTGTATTTTCATCTTCACTCAATGAACGTATGTTTTAAATTCTCTTGCGACTTTCTCTTTGACCCAAAAGATTTTTGCAAGTATGTTGTTGAGTTTCCAAGTGTTTAGATATTTTTCTGTACTGATGTCTAGTTTGATTCCATTATGTCTAAGTATGTTTTCTGTGTGATTTCAATTCTTTTAAATTTATTGAGGCTTATTTTCTGGTTAGATATATATTTTGATATATTATCTTGATATATATTTTGTAGGCCTTGAAAAGAATATGTATTCTGCTATTGTTGGGTGGAATATTCTATAAGTGCCAATTATAGGTGATTGATGGAGTTGCTGAGTTCTTCCATATCCTTAACCAATTTTCTGTCTAGTTGTCCTAGTTATTAATGAGAGAAGGATGTTGAAGTCTCCAGCTATAATTGTGGCTTTGTCTATTTATCTATCAGCTGTTGCTTTACATATTTCACAGCTCTTTTAAGATTACCTTATCTTTTTGGTTTATTGACCCATCATCATTATACAATGTCCCTCTCTGTCACTGGTAATTTTCTTTGCTCTGAAATCTACTTTATCTGATATTAATATAGCCATCCCGGCTTTCTTTTGATTAATATTTGTATGCCATAAACTTTTCTATTTTATTGCTTTTAACTGCCTACATAATTATGTTTGAAATGAAGTTAATTAATCATGAGAAAACTTCAGGCAAATGCAAGTAGAGACATTCTACCAAATAACTGGCCAGTATCCTTCAAAAGTGTCAAGGTCATGAAAGAGAAAGGAAAAACAGAAAAACTTACTTATGGAAGGAGACTAAGGAAACATGATGACTGCAGGCGGTGTCCTGGATAGAATCCTGGAACGGAAATAGGACATCAGTGGAAAAACTGGTGAAATACTAATAAAGTCTGTAATTTAATTAATGATATTGTATCACTGTTAATCTCTTAGTTTTAATCATTGCGCTATGGCTCTTCAAGATGTCAATATTGGTGAAATCTGGGTATACAGGAGCTCTCCGATCTATTCTGGCAATTTTTCTGTAAGTCTAAAATTATTTCCAAATAAAAAATTTTTTAAATCTCCACCCCAAGCTCAGCCTCTCAGTCACCAGACTAAATGTCTGAAGACAAGCTCCACACTGCCCTTGTGTAGGATGCTGAATTACCTCAGTATTACCCCAGTCACTTGTGAATGTGTGTGCAGCTATGCATCAGCTGATGCCCCTTTGGATCTTTCCACTCCTCTGCCCTCCTACCCCCGCTTCAGTGGAGACCCACCACTCCTCCCCTTGCCTCCGCCGTGGTACCTCCTGACATCACCCACCAGCCACGTGGGCATAGGTGAGAATGATCTATCTTGTGACCCAGGGTCTCGGAGATACTGGGGAACTATGACTCCGCATAGCTTTTTAAAAGGATAGGAGGAGAGAGGAATCAGTATTGCCAGAGTGGTTGTAATGGTTCATTTCGCGTGTCAACTTGACTGGACAAAAGGACGCCCAGATAGCTGGTAAAATGTTATTTCTTGGTATGTCTGTGAGGGTGTTTCAGAAAGAGGTTACCATGTGAACTGGTGAACTGTGGGTGGGAATCATCCGATCCATTCCATTGAGAGCCTGAATGGAGCAAAAAGGTGCAGGAAGGAAGAATTTGCTCTCTCTGCTTGAGCTGAGACATCCATCTTCTCCTGACCTTGGACATCAGTGCTCCTGGTTGCCAGGCTTTCAGACTCAGATGGGGACTTACCTCCTCAGCCTCCTCCCCTGAATTCACAGAATGAGTCACATCAGCAGCCTTCCTGGCTTGCCAGCTTGCAGACAGCAGATAGACTGTGGGACCTCTCTTGGCCCCCTTAGCCACATGAACCAGTTCCTGTAAAAAATCTCATGTGTGTATCCTATTGGTTCTGTTTCTCTGGAGAACCCTGATCATACAGTCGTCACACAGTGATCATTCTTAAAGGCAACCCTGATCCAGACTTCTCTTGGCTACGATGCCTCTAATGTTCCCTGCCTCTTAGAGTAATGCTCAAGAGCTGGGACTGACATTGACATCCCTGTACAAGCTGGCTCCAATGGATGTGCCTTAGAGATGGTAACTTTCCATGCCAGGTAACAGCCAGTTTGTCACTCTTCAACCCCATGGCTGAGATTCATCACCTGGGACCTCAGGACTTCTCCCTCACTTTTTTGCCTCCTAGGTCAGATGTCCCCTCCATTGCCCACTCCATCTTCTGCCCATGGAGTTCTGCCTCTGAAGACCCAGTTACACCACCCAGATCCCAGCCCATAGGAAGCACACACCTATTTTCCTATTCCTTAGTTCTTTTCTTCATTGTCTTAGCTGCAACCTGGAGCAACCAAAGAAAAGTCCTTCCTAACCACTTCCAGGCTTTCCCTCTAGGGGGTGAGGGGTAGATGGCAACTCGCTTTGAATTCTAGCCTCCTTACAAACCCATGCGGCAGCAAATAATATCAACAGAGATGTCGCACATCCTGTCAGCAATGGCTAAATATAACTTAATTTTTACATATAAAATTTTATTTTAAAACTGATGAATCAGGAACCATTTCAGACATTCTCAGCTCCTCTGAAGATTATTTTTCCTTTCCAAAACCCATCCCATCAGCTCAATTCAGCTCTGCGCTTTCTTCCCAGAACTCATGAAATCATTACACTTTCATTTTTTTTTTCATTGCCCCCCCCCCATTAGCCTCCCTCTCGGATTTTAAGATTTTTGTTTTCTTTTCACCGCCCACTGAAATAACTCCTCTGTCATGGTCAGACACATTGTTCTTTCCAGTATTACTAAATCATACTTCTATTTTCCCTTGTTTCCTCCATTTCCCCCTCCTCGTGCTCCCACTCTGATGCCACCCGTTTACTGACTTTGGATCTGCGGGCACTTTAGAGCCCTGGGGGGTCGCAGAGGAGACCTGCACGTTCCCCTCCACGGGTTTAGCTAGCTGGCTGCTTTTGGGGGTGGTTCAGACGCTGCCCTGTAGCCTTTCACAATGCGGTTTATTTGCCTGTTTGCTTGCTCTCGCGTCGCTTCATAGGGGTCCCTTGCCAACATACTTTAGAAGAGGATGCGTGGCTGAATGGCCTCTGTGTCACCCTGTCCACTCACCACTTGCTGGAAGGCCACTTTCGGTGTTCATCCCAAAATCCTCCCACATACCCCATTCCTTCCATGCCTTCTCCACCCTATCGATAGATGGTCTCAGTCCTGCCAGGCCTGTTTAAGATTCAACTCTGTCTCTGTCCAACTTGACCCTATGTGACGACAACCATTTCCCCAAATGGACCAGTCAGACCTTCTGTGCAGATCTGGCACTCTCAAGCTTCCACGTCAACTTGGATGTGTGCCTTTTTAGCAAATGAAAGTGGTCTTAGGAACATTCTGCTATATTTGCCATGTCTCTCCAGATACAGAGTTTAGAGCCGATGATGTGCCCATCCTGGTGTCATGTACAGAACTGATCCCTGCTCTTCATGGACTAGTGATCTCTCCCAGGGCAGGGGGATAACCCCCATGCCCTGTGACATGGGCACGGATGCAGCCTGACCTCTGGACCGGGTACCAGCCCCATACCCTTCTACTTCCCAGGCAAGTAAAATCACCACTCTGAACAGCACCTTCGTAATTTTTTCAAACAGGATGGCAGTGACTCCCATGGTCAATTCACAGGGCTCTAATGTGAATCCAATGAGATGACAAATGTTGGGGAAATATTGCTGCAAATACTCTATATGGATAAGATATCATTGTTTCCATTCTCCTAGTGTTGCTTCAGATAAGTGTGCTATCATTTGTCAAATTCTAGACCTTGATCTCAGGCTCCCTGAGTGACATAACCCTCTTCCACAAGGGATGCTTGCAGGCACTGAGGACACTTTAGCCAAGAGAGAGAATGAACCTCTTATCACCGTCAAATATCTCAAAACGTTTCACACAACAGGAGTTAGACATGTTCTAATTTCATGTTCTATAGGTACAGGAGAATCAATTTCAGCTCAGCTACCAGGAGACTGGGTTCAGCTTAGATTAAGGGCACATTTATCACAGGGGGAATGAGTTATGTTGGATGGTGATTTCCACAATGAGCAATGCCCAGGCCAATTCTGCCTTTCCAGATGGCCTGCTATAAAAACAACCAATATCTATCAGGCCCGTATGCTTCTCAGAGTACTTCATAAATATTACTTCATTTAACCCCCACCACACGCATGGTAGGTATTATAGTGCCATCTGGCGGCTGAGGATCAGAGAGGTTGAATAACTACCCCCAAAGCTGCACAGCAGAGCAGGACTGGAACTCCTATCTGCCGAACTAGAAAACCCAGGTCTTCCCCCATCTTCCCCACATTCCTTGTGGATGTGCAGGGAGCATCTGCACTGGGAGAGGTCTGGGAGCTGTTTAGGCCACTTTAAAGATGCCCCAGCAGTAAGCTTCAGGGCTCCTCACATCCCTTTTCCGTGCTGTGCTTTTAACTGTCACTCTTTCTTTGATTCTAGAACTTGTGCTTCAGATGCTGAGAGTCACAATTGTTCAGAGGCGCCCAGAGCTGAGTACTCTCCTTGTCCTCTCTTAGGTCCAGGAAGTAAATCTATTTGCAGCCTGTTCTCCATCCTTCCATGCTCTTGTAAACCCTGGGAAGTACAAATTGTACAGCTCCTGAGGGGCATTCTTGTTCCCTGAGTAACATGGTTGTCGTGCTCTTTTTCTCTGAAAGGTCACGTTACTTCAACCTCTCTTCCCTTCCCAGTGAACGAAACCTTGAAGGCCGTGTCCCATGTCCTCATCAGCCTGCCTGTCACTAGCACAGGAGAGGGAGTGATAATAGTCGTTTCAGGAACAGGAAGTAGGGACACGCGAGCCACCAAGCAATGTGTGCCAGATGCCATCTGTGTCCTATCTGGTTTAATGCTTCCCAAATTCCCATGTTGTTGCTGATGAAGAAAATGACACTTGAAAATCTGCGCAGGGACGTGTATAGCAGCTTTATTCAGAATCGCCAAAATCTGGAAGCGACCAAGATGCCCTTCGGTGGGTGAATGGACGGATAAACGGTGGTACCTCCAGAGGACGGAATTTTATTCAGCACTGAAATGAAATGAGCTAGCAAGCCAGCAAATGACGTGAAGGAAACTTACATACATATTACTAAGTGAAAGAAGCCAATCTGAAAAGGGTGCACACCCTTTAGGATTCCAGCTATACAACATTCTGGAAAAGGCAAAACTACAGATAGTAAGAGATCAGTGGTTGCCAGGGTTAGGGGAGAGGAAGGGATGAACAGGCACAGAAGATTTTTAGAGCAGTAAATCTCTGCTGTGTGATACTATCACAGTGGATCCTGTCATTATACATCTGTCCAAACCCACAGAATGTGCAGCATCAGAATGTACATTGTGGGCTCTGAGTGGCTGTGATGTATCAGTCTAGGTTCATCGCTTGTAGCAAAAGTAGCACCTTTGGTAGGGATGTCCACAGCAGGGGAGGCTATTCATGTGGCACGGGGGGAGAGGGAGGCCGTGGACACATGGGAAATCTCTGTACTTCCCTCTCAGTTTTGCTGTCAACCTAAAACTGCTCTAAAAAAAAATTTTTTTTTTTTTTTTAATAAAGTGTCACTTGGAGAGGTTAGGTAACCTTATGTGGCTTGCCCAAAGTCTCATGCCAGTGACTGGCAGCGTTATGATCTGGAGTCCTGTCGTTTCTGGCTCCCCCACCCATTTTCTCATGAGTCCATGAAAACAAAGTGGTCCCTCCTCATCAAAATAAAAAGCTTCTGCACAGCGAAGGAAGCAATTAGCAAAACTAAAAGGCAACCGACGGAATGGGAGAAGATATTTGCAAACGACATAACAGATAAAGGGTTAGTATCCAAAATCTGTAAAGAACTTATCAAACTCAACACCCAAAAAACAAATAATCCAGTGAAGAAATCGGCAAAAGACATGAATAGACGCTTTTCCAAAGAAGACATCCAGATGGCCAACTGACACATGAAAAGATGCTCAACGTCACTCCTCATCAGGGAAATACAAATCAAAACCACAATGAGATGCCATCTCACACCTGTCAGAATGGCCAACATTAACAACTCAGGCAACAGCAGATGTTGGTGAGGATGTGGAGAGAGAGGATCTCTTTTGCACAGCTGGTGGGACTGCAAACTGGTGCAGCCACTCTGGAAAACACTATGGAGGTTCCTCAAAAAATTAAAAATAGAACTACCCTACGACACTACTAGGTATTTATCCAAGGGATACAGGTATGCTGTTTCGAAGGGACACATGCACCCCAATGTTTAGAGCAGCACTGTCAACAATAGCCAAAGTATGGAAAGAGCCCAAATGTCCATCGATGGATGAATGGATAAAGAAGATGTGGTATATATACGCAATGGAGTATTACTCGGCAATCAAAAAGAATGAAATCTTGCCATTTGCAACTATGTGGATGGAACTAGAGGGTATTATGCTAAGAGAAATTAGTGAGTCAGAGAAAGACAAATATCATATGACTTTGCTCATATGAGGACTTTAAGACACAGAACAGATGAACACAAGCGAAGGGAAGCAAAAAAGAATATAAAAACAGGGAGGGGGACAAAACAGAAGAGACTCAAATATAGAGAACAAACAGAGGGTTGCTGCAGGGGTTGTGGAAGGGGAGGGGGGATGGGCTCAATGGGTAAGGGGCACTAAGGAATCTACTCCTGAAATCATTGTTGCGCTATATGCTAACTAACTTGGGTGTAAATTTAAAAAATAAAATTAAAATTAAAAAAAGAAAAAGAAAAGAAAACAAAGTGGTCCCTGACTTAGCTTTGCCTTCGAGCACTGGCCTTGCATGGCCTCCTGCACCACAAGCAGTTCCTCTGTGTGGACAGCAAGAGGTGATGGCCCTCAGTGTGCCCATATGACAGGCCAGAAGGGACTAGCCCAGCCCCAAATGCAGAACGAAGGTAGCACTGGAGGCTGCCGCCTTTCTGTCTGCTGGTAACGTAAAAATTAAAACAGGTCCCTTCCATATGTTCAGGAATAAAGTTAGGAAGATTCAGGTCCAGGCCAGAGCCAGACTAGGCCTGACTTGGTGCGAAGGAACCCTCTTATTGACCATATCAGGGGGGCGTCCCAGAGCAAGTGGGAGCAAGGACTGGAGCTGAGTGAGGTCAGACTCAGAAAAATGAGGGTGTCTACACAATGGAATTGGCAGATTTTGTGCACAGGACAATTTCTTCGTAATCAGGACAATTTTATCCATCGCCTCTTAAGGGTAAGACATGGTTTCTTTGTACCAGTGGAGGACATTCTCCTCAGAAACCTGGTGCTTGCTGGGGAAACTATTAAGTATTCTGGGTGAGTATAATACTGATTTCAAACAACTGTAGCTGAAGTCATCAACAAGCACAATGGTCATTGTACATACAAGAATCGGGGCCATATTTTACCTCTAGGTAAAAACTATTTTTAAGGTGTTTCGTAAATCACTGGCAAGGTCAACCATACTCAACATTCCAGAACACACAGGGGAAATCTCTGTGGGCGTGCCCAGACCTCTAGGCTACAGCCATTCATTGTTCCGACGCTTCCTGCGCCCTGTACAGAGCTGTCCCGTCGTCAGCAAGTCTGCAAGGCCTGCCTGTGACAGGGTCTGTGGGAGGAGGCAGGCCCACCGCGCCGGCCCCACAGGTACTGACGGCACCGAAGTGTGCATACCGTCAGGCTCACCCCCAACAAGCCTGCTGTGTTCCCGCAGAAATGAGAGCCAAAGCAGCCCACAGGGTCATGGTGAGCAAAAAGTACTAAACACAGAGCACTTTGCGCCTAACCTGTCATAAGGTCAATGCTCAGCAGTGGTCAGGAATAGGGTCACTACTCCCATCACCAGGCCCCAGTGCATTAAGCAGTATCTTCCTGATGCTTGATATAGTTCACAAATAAATGAGTGCATACATGGAAATGAAACACAAATGAGTGAAGAACTCCCCATTTTTGTAATGAGGATATTAAGAGTCAGAAAAACTATGTTATGTAGCCTCCCTGAAACAGAGTTGGCCAAGGAGATATAAGTGGATGTTGTGAGTGGAACTTTCAGGAAAGCAGGTTAGCGGGGAGACTGACAAGTAGCACGAGTCTGTCTCTCCTCTCTCTAGGTGTGAGGATGGAGATGTGATGGCTGGAGTTTCAGCAGCCACTACAGGCTCTGAGTTGACCTTGAAGAAGTTGCAACCTAAGGGTAGCAAGACTTAGAAAGAAGATACCTGTGTCCCTGATATCTGCGGGGCCACCATATTGTTCCTGGACACGCATCTCACCTTTCACATGGCAGAGGGGAAATACCCTTCTCTCTGATTCCAGATATTACTATGTTTGGTTTCTGTTACTAGAAGCCAAATACATTTCTAACTGAAAATGTTCTGTGACCTGGCCATCTCTGGATTTTGCTCCTCCCAAATGCCTGTCCCTTCTCAGCTTCCTTTGCTGGGCTCTATTGTTCTTCCTTCTCTAAACACTGGATTAATGTAGGGCTCAGGCCCACACCCTCCTCAAATCCCACAGCTTAAAATACCAAGCAAGTGATATCCAAAGTGACATTAGTAGCTCAGACCTCTCCCCCAGACTCCTATCCAACTGCCCAGTTAGCATCTCCAAATTAGCATGCCCCAAAGAGAAACTTAATATTCCTCCGCCCTCACAAACAGATTTCTCTCCCCACTCCCCCATCTCAGAACATGGCCCCACAGCTGCTCAGTCCAAAAGGCTGAAAAAGTTATGAATTCCTGTCTCTCCTTCAAGCCCAAAGCGAGGTTTGTCACTTCAGAGCATAACCCACATCAGCCCACATTTCCCCCGTCCCCTGATCAACCAATCCCCTGCCCTGGGCCCCCCGAATCTGTGCAGGCCCTTGCAGCCTGCCCTGCACATGGTGCCAGAGTGCGACTGTTCTTAGCAGACTCCCCTTCAACAATGTCCTGTGGCTGTAAGAATACAATCCCATGCACCGCACTTTGGCACCCAGGGCCCTATGATCGGCCCTCACCTTGCCCCTCTCCACCACCTTCCAGCTGCACTGGCTTCCACCTCTCTCCCTCCAGGAAGTGCCGGCCTCATTCCCCACTCAGGGCCTCTGCACTCACTGTCCCGGCTACCAAAAGTCCCTCCCCAGGATCATGCTGGGAATGGTACCTTTGACTCTCACCCTACAGCTCAAATATCACCTCCTTGAGGTCTCGACCACTGCCATCCAGGAGCCTTCCAGTGGCTCCACTCCTCTCCATCAGTTTACCTTGTGCTATTTTCTTTGTGACTTCATTATTATCTGAAAATGGTCCTATCGATGCCTTTGTTTTCTAGTGCATTATTTAGAATGTGTACCTCATAAAAGCAGGAATTCTATTTGTCTTCATCCTGGCTTCTAAACTATGCCCGCCCAGAGAGACTTCTCAGTCTGCAGGCTTCCACCAGAATTCAAGAGCCATGCCATTGTTATCAAGTGATACTGTTTATTTACTCAGTATCTTTAGCCTTCCTTCTGATCTCCTGCTCTTCCATTCAAATTGATAGCATGCAGACATGTACCAATTGACCTCTCCATCCTGGAGTTCTTAATGTTTGATTCTGCTTTCAGTTCGAATAGTAAAAGGTTTAGCATACTTTCAGAGCCTTTGCATATAAAAATGGTTTTGCCTTAATATACAAAAGTCAAATTAGGGGTAATAAACACAATTTCTCTGAAAACTTAGAAGTTGCCCCATTGTCTTCCAAAACTTACTGCTGTGAATGAATAATCGTACATTATCCTGATGGGTGTTTTGCTCCTTCCGGAGCAACATGTGCGCTCAGATTAGATACTTTTATACCTACTTTTAAATGATTAGGGGTGCCTGGGTGGATCAGTCAGTTGAGCATCCAATTTCAGCTCAGGTCATGATCCCACCACTCAGTGAGTGCAAGCCCCACCCCACCCCCACCCCCATCGGGCTCTGTGTTGACAGCTCAGAGCCAGGAGCCTGCTTCAGATTCTGTCTCCAACTCTCTCTGCCCCTCCCCCTGCTCGCATACTGTCTCTCTCTCCTTCAAAAATAAAAAAAAACATTTAAAAAAAATGTTTTCAATCGCTGATTAGATTATGAGGATGTATCTACATCTGGTTGGGTTTTGGTTTTTCATAGCAGATAATAAATATCATTATTTAAGTAAGTCTACAAACCAAGTATATTTTCCCAGGTCAGAGACGTTTTCAAACCTTGTATCTTTGGATATTGCTTCTTTCTGAATGTTTTTATTTCTTCCTCACAATAGCCACATTATTCAAAGATTGATTCTTTTATTAGGTTCAGTAACTATTCTATTTCTTCCTATTAGTTTCATCCCTTTGTCCTTTTTCAGTGAATTCTAGGAGAGCAATTTAAGTTTGCCCTCGACATTACAGCATTTTTCTGCTGGTTCAATCCCTCCTTTCACTGACACTGATAGACTTTTTAGCTCTGCTGTGATACGTAAGTGTCCCTGAATTCTTTTTCTAATCTGAATTCATATCTCAGCCTGTTGCTTTGTCTTCCTCCTGATCTCTTTCAATAACCTCACATATTCTTCAAGTTCACGAAGATCGTGAAATATTGATCTTTAAATTATTTTTTTATTTCCTCCTAACAATAAATAGTTCAAAAGTTGTGTTTTCAAATGTAGTCTGTGTATTCATTCAGTTGAGAGCTTTTCATTGGTTCTCCAGTGATTCTGCTCTTTTGGTATATTCATCCTCTGTAAAGATCTCCTTGACGATAGATATGCAACACAATTTTGCCATTTGTGTCCTTCTATGGATCCCCTGGTCCCCTGGAGAATGTTCCCTGCAGAGCTAAGTTGCTTCATGCCCCTGTCCCAATGTCAGTGGTTTGGTGGCTGGTACTCATTTGGGGGGCTAAGGATGGTCAGGTTCTCTGACGCACTTAGGGGCAATTTATGTCCTCACAAATAAGGAGAGGGGCTTGGTTTTCTTCCACCAGATACAGTGCACAGAAGACATAATGATGCTCTTCCTCCCTCAGACTTGTCTGCAGCATTGATCTTTGGGCACCACACCTTTCAGGATTTGTTGTGACATGCTCAAGGCTCTCGCCTTATCTCCCCCAGACTGCAATGGGCAGGGAGGCAGGGATGGGGATGCTCTTCAATACTCTGCTGGGTTCACAGCTTCTTTAGATCTTGGGGGAGGGGGGACACCAAGGCCTCTTCTCACCTACCTCTGGCCAACTGAGCCGCTAACAATGAAAATGTCATCAATTGTGCTCCTGAAATCTGTCTCATTGTTGCTGAAGATAATAGAAATCCCTCCCAAGGCTAACAATTGTTGACAGTGTTCCTGTGGCTTTTTTTTGTGTTGTTTTCTGGTGATTTTCTGTACTTTCATGTGTATTTTAAGGACAAGTTGGAAGAGAGACTAGTGGGGCTAAAATAGCCTCAGACCACAGCTAGCCTCCTTTTCTTTGACTCTCCCATGACACAGAGCCCAGAAGCTGGCAAACAGTAGATTCTCAGTAAGGAAAGTAGAAAAAATTTAGTTTGGTCTGAGACATTTGGAACCAGAAGCCAACCTGGAACCAGCCTAGGATTTAGGTCAGGGGTCCGGATGTAATGGGTCACAAGAGGGGAAGTAGGCAGGAGACGAGTCCAGTGTGGACAGGAGGCTGCCCAGGAAGAGTCAGCTGAGGGGCTGGGGACTCCACGTGGAGCTGATACTGGGCCATCAAGGATTCTGAGGCCTTGCGTCTTCCTTCAGGAGAGTATTGGGAACAGCTGGGCTTGGGAATGCCATTGACCTGCGGTGTGGGCCTCAGGGCAGCAGAATGTAAGACCCAAACCGTGTAGCCAAGCCCTCCTGGCCCTCTGCAACATCTCCGCATCTGAGGCTCCATCCCTGAGGGAGCTCCTCAGCATCCAGGGACCGAGGCTTCCATTCCCAGCAGGTGTTCCAGCCACCTGGTCCTGGTGCTTACCAAGTCTCCTCCTCCTTCCACCCCAAGACTTTCAGACGGGGGTCATGTGAACCCTAAGAGTCCTCTTCTCTGGGCCCCATGTCTTCACAAAACGTGACTTCTAGATGTGTGTGCCCAGGTCACCGCACACACACGCCCCACATGTGTTTACTGAGCACGGGCCAGCCAGCGAAGGCGCAGGGCAGTGTCTGGGGGTGGCCGTGGCAGGAGGGACGCAGGATTCTGAAAACCCTACCTGCCTCTGCTCAGTAGGGCTGAAGGCAGCAGGGCCAGAGGAAGGCGAGAATAAGTCTCTCCATTTCCTTGGCCCAGGTCACTAGGGAAAACAAGCAAGGAGAACTGAGGAGGGGCGGAAGAGCGACGATGCCATCAAAGCACCCTGGAACAGCCTCCTACTCTGAGAACCGAGCCAGCCCCCGGGTCCCACCACATGTGCCCAATCACTCCAACCTCCTCTGTCCTGGAGAATGAGTCCTTGGAAGAAAAACTGCCCCCACCCCACATTCTACTCCCGGAAAAAGGTGCGAGTGAACGTGCCAGCCACCAAGGGTCGCCAGCTCTCCAGGACCCTAGCCTGCATGTGACAGTGACGGTCAGAGTTCGGAGGGTTCCCAAACCTGCTCCCGTCCCACCTCCTGTCACAGTCAGGACGGAGGGATTCTGCAAATGCTTTCAGGAAAGAATCATTCTTTCTTGGGGCATGTGCAATTGCAACTAGTTATTTTAGAGCACGTTCCACATACACATTAAAGGGAGGTTAAATATCGTGCCTAAAGCAACGAGGGAGACTTCTGGGAGCTCTGTGAATCCCCAGCTCAGTTAAGTGGGTGAAAGATGAGCATGTGGGGGGGGAGGTAGAGGAGGCAGAGGGGGGTTTGCCTGCGAACGCACGCCTTCCAAGCTGATCTGTGTCCCACTCCTCTGACCTGTCCGTCCACATGCCACAGGCACACACCAGAAAAACACTGACATTGCAACTTCCCACGTTGTAAGACACCGCAGAAGCTCCAAGACAGAAGTTCAAAGCCATAATAAAAGAAAGCAAGAGAAGCCTCTCGCCTTACTTTTTTTAAAACCATGGAATCGTCCCACCTATCAAAAGTATTTTTATCAGGGAGAAAAATGAGGGGAAAGAAACTTAATGTATGAATAGAGACAGAGAGGATTAGATAATGTCCCCGATAGTACTACCACTAGAAATATTGAACCTTAAGAAAGTCACTAACCCGCGGACACACATGGGCACAACCCTAGGCTTTGCACACGCGGCACCTTTCCAGTGACTGCTCAGGATTCTCTCCTTGCCACTCTCTAGTTACTCCAAAAGCGGCGTATTACTTTTCCCATTAGCACAGGGTACAGCCTGCACCTCTGCCTGCTGGACCACCCGTCGGGTGGTCTTTCCCCAGGCTTCTGTCAAAATCCCACCCAACCCGCAAGGACATCGTAAATTCCGTCTTCTCCAGAGAGCTAGGTCTGAGCCTCAGCTAGGAGGAGGATCCTCGAACCCCTGGTTTCCTGGCACATTTATACTTTCCCTTATGATCATCTGCATACACATCTTCCCTCCCTTAGAGACCCACCCCCCCCACCCCCGTCAACGGGCAGCCACAGCCCCTCAACACTTCACACTATTCCTGGCACCTGGACACTCGAGAATTTTGAGGGTGGCTGAAGGTACGAGTGGTTTGCAAGCTCTCCCACTAACTGCATCGTCTGGTTTCGTGAATGTGTCACGGCGCAGGGAACTGGCTTTCACGTTTTTATGATAAGGAGAGAAAGGAAAAGGAAAGACGAGGAAGGGGAAGGATAGAAAGAGAGGCTTTGGAGAAACAGGTTTATTGAACTCTTCCCTGGCAGCTCCTGGAATCCCGGAATTATTGAGGGAACAGTTTCCTGAAAGGATTGACCCTAAGTTCTTCCTCTTCTGAGTCATGTATCCTACAAAAATAGCTAGAAAAGCAACTGCTCCCCGGCTGAGAGCTTTATATATGTAGTCAGGCAGAACAGGGCATTGCTCACAATTCGTCCCTATTTATTGAGAACTTCTTATGAAGCCCATGAAGGGTAAAAGCTGAGTGTCTGTGGTTTGGAAGGCGGGCTGGGCAGGGATGGGTGTGAGAAAGAGGGGCAGAGGGGAGAGCAGGCAAGCCTGAGGGGCCAGCCTCCAGCCCATGACTCCACGCCCTCGGTATAAGAGTGCAGAAATCACAAGATGCCTGCTACGTGTGGACTTGCAGAAACCAGTGGCAAATGGGCTTCCCTGCCTGTGAACTTGGCAGAGCAGAGAAGCCGTCAAGACGCGGGCCTGTGGCTGCAGAGGGCAGCCAGGCCCACAGATGCGGCCAGGTCTCTACTGCAGTCTGAGGAGTTGAGGTTTGGGCCGATTATATCAACATATCAACATTTTCAGGGGCGGTAGGCGTCTCAGCTTGGATTCCTTTACACATACACACGTAGGCTTAGCACGATGCCTGAACTAAGCAGGTGCCCCTTAGTGTAAGCTCCAAGTGGCACTTTGGACCAAGAGGTTGTCACCAGAGCATAGCAGAAGCTGTTCTAGATGAGAGGGTGCCCTCCTCCACCCACTTTCTAATTCTTCCCACGCTTTACACATAACCAACTCGGGCCAGAGGCGGGGACTCTCCGGGGCCCGCTGTTCCAAGTGGAGACCACAGAGGCCCCGAATCATGGCAGGTTTGGAATCTTAGAGGTGCTGGGCTGGATGCACCCTCTCCCATAGGGGTCCCAGGCACACGTGCTCACAGAGAGGGCTCTACGCCCATTGGTTTGGACCTCATGAGTCCATCTGGGAGATGATTAAAAGGGGGAGGGAAAGATGACACGTTAAATAATGTAGAAAGCAGGGTCGTGTTTACTTT
The DNA here is from genome assembly GCF_028018385.1 of Neofelis nebulosa. Classification (NCBI taxonomy): domain Eukaryota; kingdom Metazoa; phylum Chordata; class Mammalia; order Carnivora; family Felidae; genus Neofelis; species Neofelis nebulosa. The sequence continues at coordinate 53,930,615 of NC_080794.1, forward strand.
AAAGATGGAGAAAACAGTTTGCCAGTAAAACACAGTTCTCTGTTTCCCTCTAGAATTCTGTTATTAAAAATAATCTGCGATGAACCTCAGCACCTCTCTCACAAGACCTTCCAAAAGCTCTAGTAATAAAAATAATAAAGCATGTTCAAGAAGAGCAGAGTGCATTCCAGCCAGACAGCTGGACCACATTGCCTTCTGCACGGCTGGGGGGAGCAGGGAAGACGGCAGCTGGCAGATTCATAAATTAAGCACATTAAGGACAAAATTAGTAAATGTAAGTAAAGGAATGTTGTTTCCCCGGCCATTCGGATACACTCACACACGCCGTCTAAACATAAACATTAATTCGGCTCTTGCAACTTCTCTTACTTGTACGCACAAGCACCACGGACACACAAATGCAGACCCCGAAAAAGCACAGACGCAGAGACTCGCATACAGTCAATCCTGATTTGTGCGCACATGAGCACACTACGAAGACAACACAGGCACCCACAGCCGGCAGTAAATGCGCTGGTGGCTCTCTGTGGCTGTCAGGCTTAACCTCTGGAGCAGAGTGTCACGGAGAGGGAGCGGGAGGGCCAGAGTCCCCGCAAAATCTCACAGAGATCTTTCCCGGCAGAGCCTTATACAGAATTCTCTGGCCCCAAGTAGCGAAACAGTAATGCCCGGGGTTCGTTGAGTGCCACAGAAAATGAGGCCCTGTGGGTTTGCTCCTCTCGTGGCCCCCAGCTCTGAGGCATGCTCGGTGCCCCAACACTACCTCAGGGTCTCTGTGGGGGGGCAGACCCTGACCTCTTCCCCGAAAAGCGCCCGTCATTAAGATATGCAGGGTGAGCCTGGAGCGGCCCAACCCTGTCCAGGGGGAGAAGCATTGTTTGGTAACCTCCAACGTCCCCCATTTTAAAGTCAATAATTTTACAAAATGCTCACTGAAAAAAACCAAATATTGGGATTTTGAGAATTACATTTTGTAACATGTGGTGGGCACGGGGTGCGTTTGTTTTCTCTCTCCGCCCCACAGCCCTACTCCTTCCCTGTTCCATAAGGAGGCCTGCGTTCTTTGAGGAAGAGCCACGGAGGTATGGGACCGAACTCCCCTCCTCAGGGCACAGGGGCCAGCGCCCCCAGTGAGTAGGGGACGCCTGGCCTGGCCAATCCAAGTCTTGCTCTGCAGTTTTTTGTTGGGACTTGGGAGAGGGACACTCTTTCCTCTAGATTTGCTAACGTGGATGACAGGAGCATGGTCATCTGTGGCCACGCCCTCCCCTCCCTGCTTCAGAAAGAGGGTAAGTCAGCACAAAGGTGGGGGGGGGGGGGGGAGAGGCCTGACTTTGCCCGAGGGCAGCGAGCTTGAGTGAGTCCGGATTAACATAGATAAAGTCACATCTAGAAGACTATTAAACCCAAATCTTGTTATCACATTTCACGTGGACATTAAAACCCCTCAGATGGCAGCAGCTATGTCTGCTGGAGGTGAAATTGGGGATTTTCAGGCATTGGAGAAATTCTTTTGACAGGAGAAATCACACCAAAGGGCAGATGCTAAAAGGAGGGCTGGCTCCTGGGAGCCCCGAAATAGAATACAAAGTGCTTCTCCTGAACAGTGACAGTTGGTCCCTTCAGAGCTTGGCTAGTCATACCAACGAGGGCATCCAGCAGCCAGGTCACACTGCGGCCATAGGGCCTGTGGAGAAGGGTGGGGGTGCCCATCTGGGAGAACACAGGCACCCACGCAGGCAGGCAAAGAGAGCCCACCGCTTGACCTAAGGAGGACTTCTCTGTGTGGGAACATTTCTCTCTTTCTATTTTAGAACATGACACGTGGTAAGATTCACATTCTAAAAGATGTGCTTTTTGACTAAATAATAATAGATCAATGAAATCGTGGAAGATATCCACCCCATAATGCAGAATTAGCATGAAATGTTTTTGTACGTCTTTATCTCTAGATGTTTAGATTCAAAATAAATCAAAACAAAATGTTCTCAGCTTAATGTAACTTTATCAACATAATAGGTTCCTTTCCTCAAGTCAATTATCATGAAAGTTTATCAGAAACCTCCCCTCTATCGTAAATGGAAAGAGTAAGTGTGAATGATATTATTTTTCTTTTGGAAATATTCGCTGGGTTGTAGAAAAGCATGCTGAGGGGCACCTGGGTGGCTCAGTCGGCCGGGTGTCCAACTTCGGCTCAGGTCATGGTCTCACAGTTCATGGGTTCGGGCCCCGCGTCAGGCCCTGTGCTGACAGCGCGAAGCCTGGAGCCCACTTTGAGTTCTGTATCTCCCTCTCTCTGTCTCTCCCCTACGCCTACTCACACACTGTCTCTCCCTCTCCCTCTCTCTCTCTCTCTCTCTCAAAAATAAATAAACACTAAAAAAAAAAAGAAAGAAAAGAAAGAAAAGCATGTTGAGATCCTTTCAATTTATCTGGAATAACCTGATGAGTCAGAACTAATTTTCCTCAAAGCTTTAAAGACTGAGCCTAGAGAATCAACATCTGCACGTGCACACCCGCTCACCCACTCACTCACACACTCACATCCACACACTCATTCACACTCACACACACATGGCCCTGTGCTAGCTGCCTTGGGGAAATTAAAAATTAATGAGATGCAGCAGAACCTTCTATTGAGGCCTCCCACTGCTGGAAGAGCTAAAGCACACCCATAAATAGTTCTAGAACAGGCCGGCCTAAGGAGGTCAGAGTGTTTTATAGAGGAAGTGGGACTTGAAGATGGAAGCACTTCAGATGATAAGGCGGGAAAACGAGAACATTCTCAGAGGCAGGGACTGAGGTGTAGGTAGTCTGTAACAGGTGCCGGAGGTCCTTGAACTCTGTGCTCGGAAGTCCGAATGCTATTACACAGGCGAAAGAAAGTCTGTGAAGGACAAGTATTGGAGAGTGACACCCCCCAGGTATGTGTCTCGCGGAGGGCCTTCCAGTGGCAATGTGGAAAGTGGTCTGAACTGAGTTACCCTAGAGACAGCTGAGGCTGTGGTTGAGGCCACCGAGCTCAAATGTGAGGACTACGGACAGGATCGGAGTTTCTCTCAGACTAGCAGAGTAACTGTAAGGAGTCAAAAAGTCTCCCAAGATAATGCCATTTACAGAAACAGAATAAAGAAAAGGCCTAGATATCCCCCCCAAGAAATTAGTTCTAGAGACATAAAGAGCAGTCCACTTATCCTGGTGGGAAAGTTCTATCAGCAGAAAAAAAAGGGGGGGAGGGGAACAGCAATTCTCCTTTATCACCCTTCTTCTATTCTCAGCTAAAGAACCATTAAACCCAGAAGAAGAAAGCAAACCCAAAGTGAGGAAGAAAGGATGCTGTGGTCCCCAGAATGCATATGTGAGCTCTCCTAGTATATGCATATTTTTTTAAATAGCAGACTGGGCGGTTCTGCTTTTGCAGGACCATGCCTTTACTCGTGCCAAACCCTTTGCTAATCTTGCTTCCTTCTTGGGTTTTAATCACTGGGAGTTCTTCATACACACCCATACTGCCATGCTGATTTCCCTGGAACTCCATTGTCATTTTGTGGCAACTGTGTCCTCATATTGTGATCAAATGATTTACTTTGAGGAATGGAGTAGTTCAGTGGGATCACAGTCAAGGTATTTGTCATACCTTCTTTACTATAATCTCCCTGTGCATGTTTTTTTACTGCTTAAAATCACTAAGGAGGAGTCATGGGCACCAGTAAAACCCAGAGTGGCTGAGGGGTCCTGAGGGGAGCTAATGAAAGAAGAGTCTTGGGGACCCACAAGTATCAGTCCCTGGTCAGAGTCAGCCATGCATGCTCCCTCACCTCCTCCCAGACCCTCTGCTTATCACCAGAGGGCTGACTGTTCCAAAACCATCACTTGCATTAACCATTCAGTTGGCATGAAGAACCATACAGGTTGAAAGCATGCTTGAGAAAAGAAGAGGAGGTCTCAGAAGCATGGAGGCCAGAGCAGGCTGGGGTTGGGGGAAGAGAACCCATGGAGGAGGAGGGTCAGGCTGAGAATGTACACAGTAGCAGGAATCCCAGGAAAGGCCCAAGATTAAAACCTGCCTTTGATAAGACTTGATGCAGGGCCCTGGAGTTCATATCACGTGCTGTAAGTGGTCAGGCACCCACTTCCCTACCACAGTATAGTGTCCACATCACAACTTCACCATTCACTGTGCGTAACCCTGCCAGAAAGGGCCTTTGGCTGCAGGGGATTCTCCCCCAGCAAAAAGAGGTGGGCTTCAGTACACGAGCATCATTTATTCAAACTGTTCAGGCAAATTTATCACTGGAGATCCCAGAAGCTCATGAAAATAGAGCTTTCATTTCTGCCTTGACAGACAATGTTATGTATGCTAATATCACAGGCAAAGTTAATAGAGATTGCCTTTTCCTTAGTGAATTGAATTTTTATTTTACTGAATATTGTTTGAGATAGATGCACTACTCAGAGGCTTCTTTTCCTAAACATTCATTCATTCCATGAGCCCCTGAGGATGCCACATGTGTGCTGGGAAGAGAGGCCTTTGGAGACCAGAATAACTTGGCTGCTGCTGGAGGGCTGACTGTCAAAACTGACATGTGATGTAGAGACAAGGGAGACACCGAGTGCAGAGGGTGACCAGCGAGCCCAGGCAGGGCACGGAGCAGGGACAGGGAGGACAGGTGGGAATTTGCTGGGCAGAGAAAAAGAGAAAGGCAGTTCAGAAAGAGGAAATGCCTCTTGCAAAAGCCAAGATCTTGAAGAATTAAACTAAGGAAGTAGCAATATAAATATAGAGAGGAGAATAATACAAGACCATTAGAGGGGAGTGAATTCCAAAGACCTTCCATAATGGGAGTGAAGGAGCGGAGGCATCGAGCCTGACAATGTCAGGGCTGAGGGGCCGGAGCCAAGGTGGTGTCTGATTGAAACTGGGAATAGGAAGAAGCAGAATTTCAGGGAAGGAAATGAGTTCAGTCTTGACCATGCCTGTGGGACAGTCCAGTGCAGGTCTTTACTGGGCCTTGCTCCTGTGGAGGTCAGGGAATTAGGGTCCATAGTAGAAAAAATCCAGGACATCTGAGTTACTCAGAGCATTTGATAAATTAGCAGAGAGCAGAGATATGCGGAGCACATTTTCCTACGGTTTGTAGAATTCAGATATGTAGAAGTTGGGTGCAGAGAAGAAGACATAGTTTGGAGAGACTACTGAAGAACAAACACCCCCAGATGTAGAAAGAGAGAGAGCAGGGGAGCCTGGGTGGCTCAGTCGGTTAAGCGTCCGACTTCAGCTCAGGTCACGATCTCGCGGTCCGTGAGTTCGAGCCCTGTGTCGGGCTCTGCGCTGATGGCTCAGAGCCTGGAGCCTGCTTCCGATTCTGTGTCTCCCTCTGTCTCTGCCCCTCCCCCATTCATGCTCTGTCTCTCTCTGTCTCAAAAATAAATAAAACGTTAAAAAAAATTTAAAAAAAAAAAGAGAGAGAGCAGACTAGCAGACTAGTAGGCATGTGGGCTTCTTTCTTTGTGTCAAGAGCTTTCTCTCTAATGCCTCATCCAGTCGTCCTAAAGACTGTCCATTGTTGCCATCGTCCCCATTTTGTAGGTGAGCAAAGTAAGTCTCAGAGATGTGAAGTGACCAGCCCGTAACCACACAGCTATTACACGGCAGAGCTGGGATTCAAATTACTGCAAAGCCTGAGTTCTTTCCACTGTGCCGAGCAGCACCACGACTCTCGGACAGTGGCAAGGTCACACCTTCAGATTCTGGAAAGAGAACAGGTGAGAGATGGATTGAAAAACCGCCCCACCACTTTGACATCCGGGGTGTGAATGCCGGCCTAGTTCCCCTGGGGTTTGGGAGGTAGGAGCTGCATTGAGTGACTGAAGCAGAGACTGGAAGGGGAACAACATACGCCAGGTTCTCTTTCCAGAGCTTCACTAGAAGATAAAGTGCTTTCACCCAGGCTTCGGAGCAAGAGCGTTTTTGTTTCCCCAGGTTTTTGCTGCTGTTGGTATTTGAAACTTGCACAAGCTCATCATCTGTGGAGAAGGGGTCAAAGAAGGAAAACTCAAGGACTCAGGAAAGCAAGGGGTTAAATAAATATAGGAAGAAATGAAGTATCTAAGAGAGAGGAGGTGAGGCGTCAAGATCTAAAATGAAGGAACTATTATTATTCCCGGATGAGGGGGTGGGGGCACCTGTGCGGAGAGACCTAAGAACGGGGAGAAGAGCCAAGAAGCAGATAGATCCGCGGCTTTGGAGACACGAAGCCGAAGGAGCCCTCATCAAACATAAAGCAGGGGGTGTGGGCAGCCACGGAGATGGGGGCGAGGAGGAGCGAGGCGACGGGAGGAATGGAAGCGGCTGCCGGCCAGAGTCCCGTGTGCAGTGAAGCGTGAAGACCACACACGGGCGTCGCATGGAGAACGTAACCCTCCCGTCTCCTTGGCCAGCCCTCAGCCGCAGGTGAGCAAGAAGGGGGAAGCAGACGGCTCTGCGGGTTCACAGTTGGGCTCTGGCAGAAGGTCAAGGGGGAGAGGGATCCCACCGGACTGGCGGGACACGACACGGAAAAGACATTTACGAGAAGAAAGGCTTGTTGCCATGTATGTTGTGACGGGAATTGGCAAGACTTTTATATCATCAGGAGTCTGATTCAGCTCAGTTTTGAACAACGTTGAGATAGCTCTCCTTAATGCTTTGTTTCAAGGTTCTCTAATCTTGTACCCCCACCTCTCTTTCAACACACAGAAGATAAATGCCAAAGAGACAAACTTCCCAGTTTGCCTCAGGAGACAGAGGAAAGCAAAGCTAGAGGGCCATCTAGGATGCAGAGAGGAAAGCGTGAACCGTCTACACACATAGGCAGCTCTCCGGGCCCGTGCCGTGCGCGCAAGTGACGCCAGGTCTGGGGAACTCAGGACTGCCAGTGCTGCTCTCCTCCAGAACTGGTAAGCATGTCCCTGGAGGCTCAGCTTGCTTGGAACCGTCTTCTTCCACATTCTTCTCCTTGCAGCAGTCTCTATCCCTTTATCTTGAAAATAAGGCCTAGGACCTGGAGGGGCTTAATGCCTCCAAAACTCTAGCAGTTCATGGCCCTTCCTGCTTGTTGGGTGGCCAGTCTACAACCATCTCTGATGCATCCTCCTGGGACCCTCACCCCCAGTGCAAAGCAAGAAACATTCAACTATGAGAGCTCTTCACAGAGTGAGAGACATGGCCATGGAAATTATATTCCTTTTAGGGGAAAAAAAAAAAAAAATGAGTGGACCTAGGGTGCTGGGTCTTTCCAGCTTCCAGACGGATGCCAAGCCGACATCAGAGGCCCAGGCCTGGGACAGACAGGAAGCCAGGATGGAAAAGAATGCCACGGTTTAAACACCTTCCCAGAGTCTTGTGCCTCTTCACCAGAGTCTTAAAAACCATTTGATCCAAAATACTTAAAAAATGGTCAAGGGGCGCCTGGCTGGCTCAGTCAGTTAAGCATCTGACTCTTGATTTCGGCTCGGGTCATGATCTCACGCTTCGTGGGTTTGAGTCCCGCATTGGGCTCTGTGCTGACAGTGCAGAACCTGCTTGGGATTCTCTCTCTCCTTCTCTCTCTCCCCCTCTCCCCTCTCTCTCTCTCTCTCTCCCTGAAAAATAAATAAGTAAACATTTTGTAAAAGAAATAAATAAAGTAAATCCAAAACGTAGCCCCTTCTCATCCTCTCGGCCACTATCAGGCCAGTCCAAACCGCCACCTTCTCTTCCCAAATCATTACATGAGACTCTTCCCTCTTCCCCCTGTTTCTGCCCTTGCGCCCACATACCCTTCCAGTCTAGTCACAACACAACAGCCAGAATAATCTTTTTAAAGCTTAAGTGAAATCATGTCACTCCTTTGTTGAAAATCCCTCGATGCCTTTCCCTCTCGAAGTCCTTAAAATGGCCCAGATAATTCCCATGGCCTGAAGTCCTCACCATCAGCATCCCCAAGGACTCCTCTGTCAGGCTTATCCTGGCCCCACCCACACTGGTCTTGGGTCCCATCTCAGGGTTTTCATAGGCTCCCCCCAGGTCTCCTCCTGGCTTGTTCCCTTGCCCCTTCAGATCTAGGCTTTACCTGGCCACCTTATTTAAAATTGTCAGCACCTCCCTCCACCCACCCAACTCTCTCCTCTTCCCTGCTCTCTCGGGTTTCCAGAGCACCGATTGCTTTTCTTCATCTGATATACTTTAACTTGTTTACTTGCTTATTTTCTCTCTTCTACCCCATTCCATCCCTCACTGAACATAAGCAAGCTGGGATATTTTTTTCCTCTGTTTTATTCACTTCCTCATGTCTACTGCAGAGACCAAGAGGAGGGCCTCAATAGACCTTTGTCAACAAACGCATAAAAACTCAGGTCTCTCTTCACTTTCTCTCCTTCCTGTAATTTCTATCACCTTTTGTGGTTTTTTAAATCTTTTTTTTAACTTTTATTCATTTTTTGATAGAGACAGAGCGTGAGTTGGGGGAGCGGCAGAGAGGGAGGGAGACACAGAATCCGAAGCAGGCTCCAGGCTCCGAGCTGTCAGCACAGAGCTCCACGTGGGGCTCAAACTCACGGACCGTGAGATCATGACCCGAGCTGAAGTCGGACGTGGAACTGACTGAGCCATCCAGGTGCCCTTATCACCTTTTGTTTTTGATCTGATCTGTGAGGATCCCTCCAGTTCTTCTCCTTCTCTGCCTCAGATTTTAGAGTCCATTTGTCATTCATTACTGCTAGTGAGTTTTCATTTAATCTGTGCCATTGTGGACTATTTTTTAATTTCCAAGAACACTGTCTTGTTCTCCTGCTCCTTTTTCATAACTGCCTAAGCTTGCGTTTAATCAAAGCAGTGGCTCCTAAGCGCTTTCTGAGACCAGAAAAGACGCTTCTGTTTTCTGCATTAACTATTTGAGTCTGGGGGGGCTTGCTTGGATTGCAGGGCTAGACCCCTCCTTATGCCAAAGTGCTGGCTCACAGAGCCACCCAGTGGCTTTTTCCCACGCATCCGCATTTGTGAGCAGAGGCCTTGACTGATCCACTTGGACTCAGAAACCAGACATCAGGCTCCAAGTCCTTCCTCCTGCTGCCGCTTCCCCACGTGGGCCTCACTGCCCACCTGCCTGACACAGAGGTAAACCAGATGGTCCTTTAACCCCCTTTCCAGATTCTGCAGTTGATGAGTCCATGAGTAACATACTTAATAGCATTTGATAGTTATTGGATAATTTTCTTATCACCAAGGTAATTATCAAAGTAATTCCACTTCCTGGTCATTACCCTACACAATATTTACAAGGTGCCTTGTTAAGCATGGTACAGAAATCATAGTTTAAAAAAAAAAATTAGAAATGAAGCTTATTGAGCACCACTGCATCCAAAGTTTAGGTTTGTCAAGGGACATAATCCTTGTTTCTGTGAAGCTTAAATACTCATTGGAGAGTGTTCCAAATGATCCACAGCTGTGATCCAAACAAACCCAAACTTAGTGGGTAAAAACAACAACCACTTTCTTATCTCTCCCAATTTCTGGGCCCAGGAAACTTGGCAGTTTGGCTGGGTGATTTTGCTGTTCCACGTGGCATTGCAGAGGTCACTTGTGGTATTCAGCTGGCAGGTGGACTCTTTTGGAGGGACCAAGCTGGTTTCACTCACACATCTGGTAACTTGGAAAAGATGGGGACAGGGCTCAGCGGTGACTGTCAGCCAGAGCTCTAACACTCCCTCTCCAGCATGGTGATCTCAGAGTAAGTGGACTTCTCAAAGGGGGCCTCGGGATTGCGAGCCTGGGTGTTTTGGTAAATGAGACAGAAACTGCATGGCCTTTTATGACCTGGTCTCAGAGTCAATGGTAGCATCACTTCTGCTATATATTATTGTTCCTAGCAGCCCACTCAGATTCAAGGGAAAGGGGCATAGAGACACCACCTCTCATGGGAAGAGTGTCAAAGAATTTGCAGCCATGTTTTAATATCCCCACAGGAAGCAATAATACTTAAAAAAGAACCTCTTTAAAAGAAACCTCTTAAAAAAGAACTTCTTAAAAACAACTTGACCTATGCATGACTGTTTACAGCAAATCTATTCATAGACACCAACAATGAAAATAATCCAAGGGCCCTTCAATGGTTGAGCGGATAAACAAACTATGGTACCCCCTATGATGGAATGCTACTCAGCAACAAAAAAACACATATGTTATTGATACACGCAATAACTTGGATGAAACTCAATGGTATTATGCTAAGTGAAAGAAGCCAATCTCAAAGGTTACATCGTCTGTCATTGCATTTATGTAACATTCTCAGAATGCCCAAATGATAATTATGGAGAACAGTTTAGTAGGTGCCAGGGGCTGATGGGGTGACTATAAAGGAACAGCACCAGGGAGTTTCTGGAGTGTGGAACAGTTTTGTATGCTGATAGTGGCGAGTGGGTACTTGCGTTAAAACTCATAGAATTATACTCCCCAAAAGTGTCATTCTTACTGGTATGTTAATTTTAAAAATAAAATAAAATATGGGAATGCAAGCTGGTGCAGCCACTCTGGAAAACAGTATGGAGGTTCCTCAAAAAACTAAAAATAGAACTACCCTACGACCCAGCAATTGCACTACTAGGCATTTATCTACGCGATACAGGTGTGCTGTTTTGAAGGGACACACCCCCATGTTTATAGCAGCACTATCCACAATAGCCAAAGGATGGAAAGAGCTCAAATATCCATCGATGGATGAATGGATAAAGAAGATGCGGTAGATAGATAGATAGATAGATAGATGCAATGGAGTATTACTCGGCCATCAAAAAGAATGAAATCTTGCCATTTGCAACTATGTGGATGGAACTGGAGGGTATTATGCTAAGTGAAATTAGAGAAAGACAAAAATCATATGACTTCGCTCATATGAAGACTTTAAGAGACAAAACAGATGAATATAAGGGAAGGGAAACAAAAATCATATAAAAACAGGGAGGGGGACAAAACAGAAGAGACTCATAAATATGGAGAACAAACTGAGGGTTACTGGAGGGGTTGTGGGAGGGGGGGATGGGCTAAAGGGGTAAGGGGCACTAAGGAATCTACTCCTGAAATCATTGGTGCACTATATGCTAATTTGGATGTAAATTTTTAAAAAATAAAAAATAAAATTAAAAAAAATAAAGTGGGTGGGAACGGTAAATAAATAAATAAATAAATAAATAAATAAATAAATAAATATAAATAAAACAACTTTGAACCCAGTGACAATTAACTTATTCTGGGCTGACTATATGGGCACTGAAGCAATTCTGAATAAGAGACTTAATCAGTTGTGCACGGGATGCATGTGCTGGGGAAGTGAGGGGAAAATCCTGTCTCATACTCTTCACGCCCTCACCAAGGGCTCTCAGTTCATTCTGACCTGACTCAGGAGTGGAGCCCCAGTGAGTCCTGCCTTGCCCGACAGCCAGGGACGGAACAGAGGCACAGAAAGATTCAGGAACCTGCAGGAGTCACACACCAAGTCGTCAGCTCTGATTGCCAAGAACCTCCTGCTTAGCAGAACTCCTCATGGCCCTGTGAGCATCTGACAGCAGGCACAAGGACACCCGCCAAAACTCCTCCAGACCCCTCCCCAAGTTTCATTTTTCTGCAATTAAAATATTTGTCAAAGAGGATTTAATCCTACTGCTGTAAAGTGCTATGTCAAACAGATTTGGCTCAACATTTTTAAATGTTCTACGAAATGGTTACTCCCAACAGTAATTCAACTATGTTACCATGGCTTTAAACAAAAACAGCAACTAAAAAGACCATATTTTGACATACCAGGAAAAATCATTTTGAGGCACAGAGTCATGAATACTTTGGTAGAAAAAAAAAATTAAGTCCAACTGTAACAGAGATCCCTAAAATGAAATCTCAGAAAACCTGTAAGTCAAAGGAGGGACAAATGCAAATCTAAGGAAAGCAGAGGTCATGATATTAATACCAAACCGTGCAAGAGAGCGGCTTTTTGGGAAATTCTTGATTCGTTTTACCTCCATTTCTATTCACCACACTTTGTTTGGATTGCCCTTTGGATCAGGAGTAGTCTGAAATATAGCTAATGGTAAATCCAAATTGTAAAGTAGACAGCTATTTCCATAAGTGAAAATACAAGTAGATGTGTAAGTAGGTTAAGTCCATTTATGTGAAAGAGTATTTAAGTGCTAAGGACAGATTGTGGCCTGAGGAGCCTCAGGGAGGGGGGAGGGAGGAGAGGGAAGGACATCTTCGAGGTTCAGGCGCCTGCAGAGGGAGAACACAGGGGCACAGGGCACGGCGGGGCCAGAGATACACATGGCCACAGACCGTGTGGGCAGAGAACATGGTGGGTGGAGAACTTGGTGGGTAGAGAACATGGCGGGAGGCCACAGACACTTAGGAAGGCACACGCCTGCCCCTGCCTGAGTCACACTGGTGGCCCAGACTCCTGGACATCACTCAATGCCCTGACTAAAGGCAGATGAGAAGAGGAAGATCTCACGCCGGACACCAAGAATGGACCGCTGCACCTCAGGTTTCCCAAGGGCACCCCTGCTTTCTATTCCTCTCCTTCTGAAGGCCCCAAAGTACTCAATTACCATCGCATCTGTGAGATATCTAAGGTTCCGCCCTCCCTTTGGCCTTCTATGTCTCCATTTTTTTTCTTTGCTAATTTCTTGCTGGCAAATAAAGACCAAATGAGGAAGAAACAATCTCTTAGAGAAACCAAGTTGTGCTTTTTGCTTCCGGTCTGTTACTAAAGATGTCATCAAGAATCCTCTGTAGTTTTGTTTTTTGTTTTTTTGTTTTTTACGGTCTACCCAACACACACAATGTAGAATTCTAGGGGAGAAATATGCAACGGCACGAAGAGGGTCACATTATGATGTTGGGAAGCACAGTCAAAAAGAACATCAATCCTCACTGTGGTTTCACGTCCAATTTACGTCACAGGTCAACACATATAGTAACTCCTCCAGGAATTATAAGGACAAAATAGAATAAACCAGTGTCCTAGGGAGGTTTTAACGTATCTACTTTGATACACATTTTTAACAGTTCAAGTACATAAAAATCAAGACATAAAGAATCCAAATAATATACAATCTGTCCCTGGTTCGGAAGTATGCACATTACTTTTTGCTATTTCAGAAGAGTGCTGTAGGGGGACTTGTAACAATTAATCATGTTTTCAATTACAAAGAGAAAATGAAATATTAATTCTGATCTTCACTGTAAAACTCACGTCTCTGCTCAGCCTGCCTATGACATGTCCTGGAGAAAGACCAACAGCCCAGTCATGTCCTATAAAATCTACACAGAGAGGCAGTGAAGTGCATAGTCCCTGGGATCAAACGGGCTGTACCTGGCTCCAACCCTGTCATTCACAGTGTGACCTCTCTATACCTTAGTCGTCCTCTTCTTTAAAATGGGGAAATAGGGCGCCTGGGTGGCGCAGTCGGTTAAGCGTCCGACTTCAGCCAGGTCACGATCTCGCGGTCCGTGAGTTCGAGCCCCGCGTCAGGCTCTGGGCTGATGGCTCGGAGCCTGGAGCCTGTTTCCGATTCTGTGTCTCCCTCTCTCTCTGCCCCTCCCCCGTTCATGCTCTGTCTCTCTCTGTCCCAAAAATAAATTAAAAAAATAAAAAAATAAAAAAAAAAAAAAAAATAAAATGGGGAAATGACAGCCGTGGCCTCAGAGTACTATGGGGCCAACTGAATAGAAGGTTAGAGTAGGTGTTAGTTATTAAATACATACATAGAATTTCAATCTATCCACACTGGGAATCATTGAAATATTTATTCCCTTTGGGGGAAAAATGTTATAGGTAAAAGGCACATTTATTCCTTCTAAATTCATACTATTTTACAGTAGGAAATGCGGTACACATAAAATGCTTCTGAAAGTGCCCAACAAATAGAAAATGCACAGTAATAGCTATTATTATTATTATTATTATTATTATTATTATTCCTACTACTGCTACATCATCCAGGGCTTAAAAACACTATTAAAAAGAAGCAATTCAAAGGAAGAAATGGTTCGTGCGAGAGATTTGCAACTTTAAGGCTATAAGTGTGGGGGCATCCAAGAAAGGAAATAGAAATCTTACACTCAGAAAATTTCAGAGGATAATTCTCACTCTGTATTACTCAAGAGCTTTAAACATGCACAGAAGAGAAAACCCAGCTCGGCCTGGCTTAAAAATAATCAAAACACACAACTTGCCATCCAAGTTAATACAGCTTTAGAGTTGGTTGACCCAGGGGCTCTCCAATGTCATGAAGCTCTAAGCTTCTGTCTTTCTCCCACAGCACTGTTCCATCTTCTCATGACTACAGTTTGGCTGCCTGTAAAAGCAGACTATATGCTTCTTCATTCTTGACTAGAGGAGGTCCCACTATTTCAACATAAGTTTCTGCACCCCTGTCCCTGAAGACTGTGGCCAGGGGAAGGGCTGGTGCCTACCTGAAGCAAGAACTGGGATGGGTGCTCACCTTCCCCTCCGATGGCAGAAGGCAGAAAAGGGGGGAAATTCAAGAGATAATGTGGGCAGTAATAATTGTTGTAATAGTGCTGAATAGTGAACAGTAGTTAGTGCTGAATAGTTCACCACTGTGTTCGCTGTATCCCTGAGTGAGTTTTTCAGGATGCAAACATTGGATAGTTAATTAGCTGTGCCCACTATACACATCCTTTGATCCTTTGAGACAGATTTGCCACATGCGAGCAGGCCAGTTCTGCCTGAAGGGTGGTCAGTGAGCTATTCTGTCAGAAATCATTTGCTGACTAATTAAATATCCAAAGAGATCAACAGGCTTCTCGTGTGGTCCCTTTCAGCCAAGTGTTTCTGTGCTGGGCAGCATGAAAATCCAGGATGATGGCTCCACTGGGCTCAACATGGAGATGTGGCCCAGAAGGCCATAGTCTCACTGTGCCTGAGGCTGAGACCAGGTCAGGAGGGCCAATGCTGACCCAGGCCCAGGCCGTGCTCCTTCTATTGTACTTCCTCAAATTAGCCGTCTTGATTACGCAGCCAAATTACACAGCTTTCTGAATTCATCCAAAATTCTGACAAAAGATTTTTTTTTTCCAAGTCTGGTTTATTTCCAAAGGTGAAAAAGTCTAAATTGTAAAATATTTCAATGTCTCAACAAAAGTAAACAAGGGAGAATTAGGTGAAACATCATGGAAGTTTATAAAAAAACCCCTACACAGAATGAAGAATCCCCAAGGGCATTTGTCTGGTTTAAATTAATAACTTAGGCTACGATTAAAACACCGTTTGTATGAATCCTCCGGTTACCCCACATAATGAGAAAGGTCAAAGTATGACCATGTGTGACGTATGGTTTGGGGCCTTGCTCACATTCTTCCATTTGGAATGAGAGCTCGCCTAACTTCACCTGGAGGCTCTGTGCCATTAGCACGGAAGCATGTGCCTCCTGGAATCTCAGGAACCTGTTGCCCCACATCTAGCCTGAAGTGATACTAGCTGTGGGCCCTGTGCCTTTTTGTTTAAAATTCACTCAAACAATATAAATATCCGTAAGATATAAATAAAGGGCTAAAGAAAGAGTAAAATATTTCTTAACCAACTTAGGCAGAATCACTCAGAGAATCGTGGCCTAGGTATAATGTTCATTTAACCCTATAAGCATGTACTTACTCTCTTGGGAACAATGAAGGCCCATTGTCACATCCATTTAGTGGCATCTGTTTACCTTCTCAAGCACTTCCCTCACTCGTGGCTCTTGGGCAGTTTTACAGCATCTCAAATATGTTTTTGGGCATCCACTCAGGGGATCACAGTTACTTTGTTTCCACCTTAGTAACGAGGTGAATCATGTTAACACATTTCCTTTTGTTGCACTATCCTTGCATGGCTTAGACAAACCTTTCTTGGTCTGGACTCACTATTCTTTTTTTAAATGTTTGTTGACTCTTGAGAGAGAGAGCAGGGGAGGGGCAGAGAGAGAGGGGGACAGAGGATCCAAAGCGGGCTCCGAGCTGACAGCAGCAAGCCCAATGTGGAGTTTGAATTCATGAACTATAGATCATGACCCAAGCCAAAGTCAGACACTCAACCAACTGAGCCACCCAGGTACCCCAGGACTTACTACTAAGAACATTGATTTGTTAACATTTTAACTGACATTCTACATCTCTGTTTATGAGTGAGATTAACCTATATATTTTCCTTTCCATGCTGTTCTTTTTCCAATGTGGGATCAAGGTTATGTTCACAGTTTAGAAAAAGATGAGGACTATTTCATCTTTTCCTGTGTTCTGGAACAGTTTAAATGACAGAAAGTATCTATTCCTTTTAGGATACTATTTTCATAGTACTTTTTGAACAACCTCTTCCATTTTTTCCACGGTTATTGGGATCTTTTGGAGCTTTCTTGAATCAAATGTAGAAGTTTAATTTTCCGGAATTTGTTCTTTCCATTTAGATAACTTAAATATATTTTAAAAGGGTTTCTTTTTAGAATAAATGTTTTACGTTTCATGAACCACACTGAGCTTCTTACTCTTCTGTCCTAATATTGTCTCTCTTTATCTCTTGACTACTGTCAAGAGGTTGATCTATTATGATACTTATAATTTTTTTCACTTGTCAGTCTTCATTAATTTGTGATTTTTGTTGTTTAATGACTCCTTCCTAAAATACATTTAAAAGCAGGAACACTCCTCTGAGTTGCATTTAAACATAATATGTCATGCTGTTGGTGGTATTTATTCCTAAATAGTCTGTACTTTGTAATTGATATTCTCTATAGTCAAGAGTTGTTTAAAACACTGATTTAGTTTTTTTGGGTTTTTTTTTTTTAGAGTGGATCGATCGGTTTAGACGGACTCTCTTTTTGTAGTTATTACCTTCAGAAGGTATAGCATGTATGTTTTCTTATATGTGTAATAATAGTCATAAAATTTCCATGGGTGTTGGGAAAGAACATGTATCTTGCTTATTAAATATTATAGTACATCAGTTATATTAATTGTATTATTCAAATCATCCAACATATTACACATTTCTGGTCACTATTCTGGCCACTTTCTGAAATATGTGCAAAAGCACACATGATTAACACATCTTAATGGGTTTTTCAACTCTTGCAAGATGAACATTGGCTGCAAAAATTACAAAATTCAAAAAAAATAAGTAAGGGGCACCTGGGTGGCTCAGTCAGTTAAGCATCTGACTCTTAATGTTGGCTCAGGTCATGAATCCGGGGTCATGGGATCAAGCCTGCATTAGGCTCCACATTGAGAATGGAGCCTACTTAAGATTCTCTCTCTCTCTCTCTCTCTCTCTCTCTCTCTCTCTCTCTCCGTCTGTACATCTCCCCTGCTCACATACACACTCTCTCTCTCTTTCTAAAATAAAAAAAATTAAATAATATGGATTTATGAATGGATAGAAGGATAGAAAAATGGATAGGTATTTAATAAAGGAAACAGCAAAATATTCATTATAGACTCTAGATTGTGTATACAGACGTTCACTGTATAATTCTTTCAACTTTTCTGTTTGAATATTTTCATAATAAAATGATCAGGGGCTCCTGGGTGGCTCAGTTGGTTAAGAATCTGACTGTTGGTTTCAACTCAGGTCATGATCCCAACAGTTCACGGGATCAAGCCGCACATCAGGCTCTGCACTGACAGCACGGAGCCTGCTTGGGATTTTCTCTCTCCCTCCCTCTATATCCCTCCCCCCCTCTCTCACTCTCTCTCTCTCTTGAAAAAAATAAATAAACATTTTTTAAAGGTTCAAAATAAACATTTTTAAAGCCAACTTCATGGATGTGTGCTTTAAGAATGCCCACCAAACTAAAGTCCTCAAAACAAGTTCACTTGTCTTCATCACCCAGACATTTATGACTGAAACTGATGCAAGAAAATAGAGCATCGCTGGTCTTGCAAATAAATGCTCAAGTTTAAAATCTATAATAATAACAACACTGAACACTAAAGCTTCACTGTGGACCAGAGCATGTATTATCTCATTTGCTCTCCACAACAGCTCTTTGTGGCAATAATTAATATCATCATTTTATAGGTTAGAAAACTGAGCCTCTTATAAGTAAGGGGATTTTCCTACATCTAGACAGCCTATCAGTGTCAGAGCCAGGATTCAAACTCAGCTCCATGTGACTCTAGAGCTCACACCCTTTAGCCTGCAGACTCTGCAGACCTGCTGGGTCAGTACAGGAGCCACTAGCCACATGTGGCTTCCAAGCACTTGAAATGGAGTAAGTCTTTTTTTTTTTTTAATTTTTTTTAACGTTTTTTTATTTATTTTTGAGACAGAGAGAGACAGAGCATGAACAGGGGAGGGGCAGAGAGAGAGGGAGACACAGAATCGGAAGCAGGCTCCAGGCTCTGAGCCGTCAACCCAGAGCCCGACGCGGGGCTCGAACTCACGGACCGCGAGATCGTGACCTGAGCTGAAGTCGGACGCTCAACCGACTGAGCCACCCAGGCGCCCCTGGAGTAAGTCTTAATTGAGATGTCGTCTGAGTATAAAAGACACAGCAGATTTCTAACACTTGGAACAGAGAGAAAAGAAAGATATTTCTGATCATTTTTTAATGTCATGGGCTAAAATAATATTTTGGAAAACTGGGCTGGATAAAATATTTTCAAAAGTAATTTCACCTGCCACTAGAAAATGTTAAATTACATATGTAGCTCACACTAAATTTCTGCTGGGCGGTGCTGCTCTAGTCCTATTGGACTCTGATATGAATTGTTTTGTGTTTCTCTCCTCTGATGTGAATCAACAGCCTCCTTGCAACAAAAATAAGAACACTAAGAAAGGTGGCAAAAAGGATCACATTAGAAGCACATTGTGTCAGCCTGAACTTCAAGGAAGGGAGAAGGTGTTGTCCTATGTGGGACAGTGGAGGCAGGCAGGCTTAAGACTGCCAGGCAGATGGCATAGAAGGGCTTGTGGGCTGGTTTAGTTACAGGAGGGGTTCTTCTGTGAAGGTCAGATAGACATGTGCACACGAGGATGGGCCAGTCATGGGAGTCGCTGGTTACCGAAGGCCTGCGACATGAAAGCGTCTCGACTCTGCTGGATTCACAGAGGCTCATGGTCATTTAGTAACAGTGACTTTCACTCCCTGCTCGTCTCAACCTCCCCTGCACAGAAGGGTGGAAGAGGTAAGAGTAGAACCCCAGAGCAGCAGAGATAAGGCAGTGCCTCCAGGGACACATGTGGCCCCTGGGCTCTGGAGCCCCAAAACGCTGTGCCCCCCCACCCCGTCTCAGAAACCTGAGCTCACACTGAGGCAAGACTGGAACGGAGGACACGTGAAGGGAAGTAACAGCCGTAGGTATATTGGTGCCAGATTGTGAATGTCTTTGGAGTCTATCCTAAAGGAAATGGGAAACCACTGAAGGTACAGCAACAGGAGGCAAATTAACATCAGGTTGGCAAGAGGGACGGCATCATGGAATTTAATTGAAAAAGACTGAAAAGTCTGCTGGTTCTCCAGGAGCATGTGCCAAATGTGACACTTTAGCAAGATCGGAGACTGCTGCACATTGCCAGGAGGGGCCCCGGGGGGACTTCTAAATCCTTCCTCTAGATGTTCAATTTCACTATAAACCCGTTTCTGACGTCCTTTCCATTTCTGAAATTCCCTGACCCTGTCATGCTGTGATGTTGGGGCTGTTCTTTGTTCATCTTTCCACATGTTTCTGAAGAGGAATAACTGATAGAATATTGACTGATTATATGTAAGCCATAGAATACGCACACAGTGTATGTTATAATAAAACGAACCATCCGAATGCATGATGTTTCATTTCCAGTCATCCTAGCTACGCCCTCTGTCATATAGAAGATAACATCTCTTCCATTCTATGCCCCAAATGAAACGGAATTGTAGAATACTGCAGATATTGTGGTCGTCATGCTAAGCTACACTGGTTTTAACAAAATAAAACAGCTCAGAATGGAATGGTGGTGCGCATCCTCCAGCCTAGTCCTGGGAACCATCCCCATCAAGTTGCCAAAGTGGTTTACCAGTCTTGTAGATCGCAGCCTTCATCGTGACCTTCTCACAACCGTATTCATGGTGGATGGCATTCATGGGGCGTGAGGAGCTGGCTGGGCTCCTTTCACATGTGTTTTTCTGACACAACTCTGCAAAGTGGGTCCTAGTGGGTGCTCATTGCACTGATAGGAAAACTCGAATTCACAGACTTTGTGCCCCTCCTAGAAGGGCATCTCTCCAGACCCCACGCTCTTTCTAGGACCTCAGGCCACCTCTTAACACCTCCACATAGATACTCAAACATCAGGAGTTTCCAGATGCCCCTACCCTTACCCTGGATTCCCTCAAGGCTAAAACACTTTGCTTCTTCCACCATTCTCCATGATTCTGAATCCTTTCTCTATCCCACTCACCTTCTGGTGGCCATTCCCCATCCACCCAACACCCCCCACCCCAGTTACTGCTACTGTTACTCTAAATTGCCATTCGCTCCATATCTTTATCAAATTCATCAGCCAGAATGAGGAGTAAAACAAAAAGCAGCACAGTATGGGTATTCAGCTGTAGAGTCTGGAATTCCTAGGTTCCGGGGTCAGTTCTGCTACCTATGAACACTGTGATAGGGTCAAGTTAATGAAAATGGCTGGGCCTCAGTTTCCCCACTCGTAAAAAGACAATTATCTTTGCTCCCTCCCAGAAAAGTAGAGGTACAGGAATGGTGCAACTAAGGAAAAAGCCAAATCAGGCAGAAGCAGAAGTACCCTTGTCTGGAGAGAAGACAAGTTCAAGTTCTGATGCACTACAGAAAAGGTGGTATCATGTAGCATGAAAAGCATGGACTCTGGAGCCAACAACCCTTGATTCAAGTCCTTAACTACTTTGGTTTCCTCCTCTGCTTAACAATAATAGTAGGAGTATCTACCTCACTTAAAGAAGCTGCCTTATGGATCCTGGCCAAAAACCCTGTTAAAACAACACCCAACTTTTCTGAGATAATTTGTTGGTGGAAGAGGCACCTGTAATTCTAACACAGTCTTCAGTACATGGGAAGGCTCACCTCTCAAAGATTTGTTTATTTATTCGTCAAAAAAAAAAAAAAAAAAAAAACATGTTGAGGGGCATCTGGGTGGCTCACTCGGTTGAGTGTCTGACTTCAGCTCAGGTCATGACCTCATAGTTTGAGTTTAAGCCCCACAGCAGGCTTTTGCTGCTGTCAGCACAGAGCCTGCTTTGGGTCCTCTGTCCCTCTCCCTCTTTGCCTCCACCCCCCGCTCATGTTTTTGGGTTACAACAATGAAAAAATATGCCTGACCTCATGGAGCTTACATCTTATAAGAATAAGCAGTAGATAATAAGTAAGCAAATCAAGTAAGTACTACGGTATAACAGCACAAAAAGAGAGGAGAAGACAGGTTGCAACATTAAGGAAAGCAAAGCTAGACCTCGTGAAGAAAATGACATCTGAGAAAAGACTAGAAGGGAAATATCAGGAGGAGGAGGAATTTTGCAGACAGAGGTGCTTAGCAGTAGGAATGTTCTCAATGGATGCATGCCTAGTGCCCCAGAGGAATAGCAAGGAGGCCATGGGGAACAGACTGAAATGAGGGGAAGAAGATAGGTCAGAGAGATATGGGGGCCAGATGATGGAGGACTTGTGGACCACTGAAAAGATTTTAGCCTCTGCTCTAGGTGAGTTGAGAGGCACTGCAAGATTTTAAACAGAAGAAGGCCACGAGCCCTCTGATATTTTTTTTAATTTTTTTTCAACGTTTTTTATTTATTTTGGGACAGAGAGAGACAGAGCATGAACGGGGGAGGGGCAGAGAGAGAGGGAGACACAGAATCGGAAACAGGCTCCAGGCTCCGAGCCATCAGCCCAGAGCCTGACGCGGGGCTCGAACTCACGGACCGCGAGATCGTGACCTGAGCTGAAGTCGGACGCTTAACCGGCTGTGCCACCCAGGCGCCCCACCCTCTGATATTTTAAAGGATCATTCCAATGGTTCTGTTGATAGTAGCCTATAACAGAGTAAACTGAAGCAGCTTCTGTTAAGAAGCTCCCACAATAGGGACGCCTGGGTGGCTCAGTCAGTGAAGCGGTGGACTCTTGATTTCAGCTCAGGTCATGATCTCACAGTTCATGAGATCAAGCCCCACGTCAGGCTCTGTACCGAAAGTGCTAGAGCCTACTTGGGATTCTCTCTCTCCCTCTCTTATTCTCTCTCTCTCTCTCTCTCTCTCTCTGCCCTTTCCCAGTACACACATGTGCTCTCTCTCAGAATAAATAAATAAACCTAAAAAAAGTAGAATCTCCCAAAATAATCCTTAGTTACAAGCAAGCTGTGTCTTCAACCAAAGAACAACAAAGGAGAGGTTTAGTAATTAGATTCTAGACATGTTTTTCATTTTTCTCTTTTTTTGTGGTAAAATGGCATAACATAAAATTTATCATCTTCACCATTTTTAAATTTTTAAATTTTTTATTTTAGAGAGAGAGAGAGACAGAGTGCATGTGGGGGAAGGGTGCAGAGGGAGGGAGGGAGAGAGAGAGACAATCTCAAGCAGGCTCCACACTCAGCACAGAGCCCGATGTGAGGTTTGATCCCACGACCCTGGGATCATGACCTGAGTGGAAACCAAGAGTCAGACACCCAACCAACCGAGCCACCCAGGAGCCCCGCATCTTCACCATCTGTAAGTGTGCGGTTCAGTGGTATTAAATACATTCACGTTGTCATACAGCCATCACCACCATCCATCCCATAACTCTTCATTTTGTAAAATGGAAACTTGAACATCCTTTGAAGGTAGAGACAGCCATATTTCCTGACAGATGGTGGACATTTGATCCGATATCATAAGCATATCCTTTTTTGAACAAAATGTGGTCCAGGCATCAACCATTGGGCTGTGGACATTACTTCTGTGGAACTGGTCTGTTGGAGATGTTTCTATAAAGAACCCAGGACTACTGGGCAAGCGGCTGCACGTCCAGACCTCTTGTCTAAGTACATTATCCTATTACCCTGAAGGTCATAAGGGATTTCTCTTACACATTGTTGGAAATTGTCACCAAGGTGTTTGAAAAGCCGGAAGCATTCTGTTGGGTCCAGGAGTCATAGTTGGTGTATGGACCACTTAGCATCTTGGCAATTAGGGCTGCAGTGGCTGAAGCCAGGCCCAGGGCTGAGGGGAGATGGCTCCCCCCACAAGGCACTGCACCCTCTCGATATGATCTGGGATGGGAGAGCCCAAGCACCACCTCCCAGGGTTCTCAAGGACCCATGGCACACCAGCAGCCCCTTGGGCTACTCCGTCTTCTAGCTTACCTTCTGCTTTTGGATACATTCCCAAAAATATCATGATAGTCTGGAGCCAATGGAAGTCCCAAATGTTGGCAACATTTTTCTGTAAAAGGCCCGATGGTAAATGTTTTAAGCTTTGTAGCCACATGTCCCAAGTCACAAGTCTTTTGATTTTTGCCACCCATTTTAAAATGTAAAAACTATTCTTACCTCGCTGGCCGAACAAAAACAAGCTGTGGCTGGATTTGGCCTGCTGGCCATAGTTTGAGGACCCCCAGACTAAACCACGCATCTCGAAAGGGCCTCATGGGCCCCCATGGCAGTCCCAAGGGTGAGGTCTCACTGTCCAGTTCTCCAACTGCCTGCCTTGTCCCCTCCAGTGCGGCCAGGCTGGGCACAGAGCTTCGAGGTTATGCTTCCCATGGTCATCTTTCTGCTGGGGCCCTAGCTTAGTCATGACTGCTGGAACAGTCATGTGCCAAGTGTGGGCCCACTGCTAAGTCACAGAGATGCCGCACAAATTAGAACAAGGCACCTGCTCTTCACAACACTCTCCTGCCATCTACTGGAAAACTGTTATAATAATAAACAGAGCGACACCAACTATGAATTTGAGTAGCACTCCCTTAGAGTTTTGCCATGATCTTTTGCTCAATTTAAGCAGTGGCCCTGAGTTCAGGAAATATAGAAGGGAAAGAAACTAACTCACAGGACTTCCAGAAGATATCATGTAAATGACAAAAAGATCTCTCTTCCACAACTTTCTAGAATTTGTGGGATAGGAGGCAGACGGGAGAAGGGAAGCAAGAGATCTCATTGCTGTTCTCATCCAATCTTTGCAGGATGAGACTGGACTCTGCCCGACACTGAAGGCATCCTGAAAACACAAAGTCTTTCTCAGGTAAATGGGATTCCTACAAACTTGCTTGGACTCTGGAGAGGCTGAGAAGAGAGGAGACCATCAGCACCTGCTGATTTGAACACGCTTCTAAGGGGCACACAGCACTGAAGTCCTATTAGTTTTGAAAGGACTCTGAGCTGAGGGCCAGGAGAACCTGAGTAAGGCTAAGCTTTCCCACTGACTCTATGACCTTGAGTGAGCACCTGGCCTCTTCCTGCCTCAGTTTCTTGGTCTTTCTGATAAGAACAACACTACTAATGATGCTATCTCATGGAGGTCATGTGACAATGGTATGCACTCCGTTTGCACAGCATTATAATTAGAATGTGCAATCCAGTGACCAAAAGGCTGGAGTGAGAACAGGAAGTTAATGGAAAAGGTCTGGTTCTACTTAAATAAAGTGTAATCGAAAAACCAGGAAACACTGCAAGATAAGAGATAACATGAGTCCAGGCTTTCAGGACCTAGCAACAAATCCCCAGGTGTCCAAATGAAAAAGGAAAAGGGTCAGAGACTGAGACCAACTCATATTTGCAAAGACTATAAGGTCCACCATCTCTAATTTAAAACTAAAGCCTTTGCTATTTACTCTAGGGAGGAAGGGAAGAAAGAAACAGGGGGTGATCTGTTTCACCCTGCCCCCGAGTCTCCTGAAATTCCCAGCATTCTGAGGCAGGGAGAGAATCCAGGTCAAGAGTTCCCACAGCAAAACAGGTGTGGGCACAGTGAAGGCTCAGGAAACCCAAGGAGCATGTCAGATGGAACCCAGGGGGCCTGGGATGCAGAGAGCCCCATGTCAGGCCTGGGGTGGGGAGCAAGCATAAAGTGCAAACATCAGACTCAGATCTGGTAACAAAACCATCCGAGGAAGAGCCAGAGGATCCCAGTGTTGTGACAGCTGCACAGGGGCAGCTCAGCACCGGGGATGCCTGTGTGGGGACAATGGGTCCTTTGTGGGTGCAAGACAGGGGGGTGGGGCAAGGGGGCCTCTCCAGGACCCCGGGAAGGGAATGTTGCATGGGAAGGGCTGAGCATTACAGTTCACCAAACCCCATGTCTACCATGAATTGACAAGGCCTTTGACCAGCTTTAAAAACCAGTTTCCATCTCCTCATCCACATACCATAACTAAACTTCCATGTTGAAGCTTCTGTCTGGAAACTTGGGGTTTCTCTGGGTCTGGCATGTTGTAGAGACTGCCTCCTCCTTCGAGCCCAGAAGGGCATTCAACACACACATGGCACACAAAACATAGACAATGTCCAATTCCACTCTGATCTGAATTAGGAAGGCAGGAGCCCCAAGGGCTCACCAGCCATGCTTTCTATAATTTTCTTAAGAGATTCAGGAGCAGGATTCAAGCTCTCCTCCTTTCACATCTTGCTGCTCTCATCCCTCATCACCCTTCACCCCGAGCAGCCACCACGAGACAGGTCCACAGGGCACAGCTACCCTTGGCCTCCATGACTCTGTCCTCGGAGAGTGGGCACTGTACCCTGTGCTGCTCACCAAGCCACAGACACAAAATCCTCCCCACCCCCCCAATACCCCACCACAATCTGAGCCTGGATTGTAAATTTCAGGGAATTTGAAGAACTTGGAATGAGCCAAGGGAGCTATAACAGAGAATAACTTAGAAGTAAGCCCACATCTGGCCACGAACTGACACTGTCTACCTTACTCAGGATCCTCTGTACGGCCAAAGGTGACCAGCCACCAGAGCTAGCAAGGCCATGATCTGGCCTCCATCTGCTACTCATGGGGGATGTTTCTCAATTTGTTCAGAATTCAGACATTTGGGATACCTGGATCTCTCACAGACCCCAACATCTCCCAAGTCCCATGTCCTGCCCCAGAATCCACCATTTCCCAGGATGATTGACAATAAAGGCCCATTCTCTTTAAGACAAACCCACTCCACTCAAGGTTGAGCCTTGGGGTCTTGACCTGACAGTCCACCATGAGGCACAGAGGATGGAGTGCAGATAGATGATGACGATGCTTGGGCAGAAGTGTTCCTTGTCGCCCAAGGGCCTTTCCTTCCCCAGACAAGTAGACATAGATTTGTCCCATGATTTGGGGAAGGAGAGTCAACTGTGGAATCAAAACACAAAGACAAGACAGACTTAGCTTCTTACTTTAAAAGGTACCATCCAGGTTTGAAGCCAAATATTTGAAAGGCAATGAAATAGAAAGATACAGAGTTTTGTTATCCACCACGACTACAATCCTCATCTTCAGTGCATCCATATATGTGAAATGGGAAGCTAAGAATGTATCTTCTTTATATATGTAACCTATTGTATGTGTCTGTGGGTATCAGAGTGTACAGTGTGTGTATATGTGTGTGTCAGTATGTGTGTGTGTGTGTGTCTGTGTGTGTGTGTGTCTGTGTCTGTGTCTTAGTGTCTCTGTGTGTGCAGGAGTTTGTGTGCACCCTCCAAGCTGGGGAACTGAAGGAATTGACGGGAGAAGAAGGATGAGGCTCAGGCCCAGCACCAAGGCCACACTCTCCCCCCTTCCCTCTGTGGGCTGAGTGGACACACAGCAGACTGTACTTGAAGTCTGAAGGTCTGATCTAGAACGGAAACCAGAGGACAGTAGCAGTGAGCCTCTTAGAAAGACCTGTGTCATCCAGCCTCAGGGGAGAAGTGGGTCTGAGTATGTCTAGGCACCAGAGGACCCATAACAGCCCCACCTGACCCACACAACAGGCAAGAGAGGCCATCCTTAAGTTCAAAAGGGACCAAGTGGGACTTGGAAGTTAGATAACCCGGGTGGATCTACTCAGAGTCTTGAAACTGGCATGTGGGAAATTGCATCAAAGAACCCACTTGGACAGCCTCACTGTCCACTGAGACCCAGTGGAGATTCTGCTACCACCTCAGCAGCTCTCTCTGCCCAGGGAGCCAGGGAACCATAGGCATCATTCCCAGAGCCCTGCCCAGCCCGTTTGTGGGTGGCCCAAGAGAATAAGAAACATAAATTGGAAATAGGCAGGGATCAGCAGAGACCAAGGCCTTAGTAGAGGCTGGCCAGCCTGTGGTCCCAGGTGGGTGGCAGTGTCCAGCCCTGTACTCCCTAGTTAGAAACAGTCCAAGGATACAGTGAGAGGGAACCAATGAGTTTTAAACCTAAAAATGGTTGAGCAATCATTAACTCAGCAGAGTTAACCAGGAAGTGGTGATGTATCTGTATCAGGCAAAAAAGAGAAAGAAACTAGACGGGGATTACCGGAAATAATGGCAGTGCCATTTCTTTTACAACCCAGTCTAACTGAGAGCTCTGGCCCACTACAAAGACATTTCCAGCAGTCCGCCAGTCTGTTTAATCGGCACCCTGAGTAAGTCCCCATGGAGAGGCTGCACCAGGTAGAATCCACCTACCCTGCCCTTCCCTGAAGGCCTGTCCCAGCCCATTGTCACACCAGTGTGACAGATGTCCAAAGCAAAGGAGAGAAAGCAGGTTCCATCAAAACCGCATGATTGTAATCTATGCTGCTGTTGCTGTTTTTAAAGGATTCCTTCGGACTCGAATGATCCGTGTGGAGTGAAAGTCAATAAACTTCAGACCATAAAACAGAGAGCAAACTGCTCCAAGTTTTCAGACGATTTTGCAGCGTAAAGCCCAATGCCGTTGGGAAAGGTTCCTAAGCGTGCCTGCACTGCCCCCTGCTGGAAACTTCCCGCACCAACGCGCCTCGGCCACGGGCTGTCGGGGTGCACCGCGAGAGCGCTCAAAGACGCCCAGGCGTCTGCACTTCCCCCGTAACCCCTCTGTCTTCACAAAACACTTCCAAGGCGATCTTCTAAGTAGAGCCGTTCTTAATTCTTGGAAATCGCTGCATCCGGACGCTGACTCGGGCCCGGGAGCTGCTCTGAGATCCCCAGCTGGACCTGCGGACCACAGAGCCCAGCTCGGCCGGCTGACTGTGGGTTGCAAGCCTGGACCGAGGGGAAGCTCAAGGAGGTGATAACGTGTTTTCAAACAAGGATAAGCGGTTTGCTGCCACTGGAGTCCCCCAGGGCTGTCCCCTCTACCGTCTGCTAGCACATCAGAAAAAGCACCTTCCATAGCAGGGAAGAGGACCCCTACATGACATGGCTTCTGAGCCCAGGAAGTGACTGGGCCCAGCTTGGGAAGAGGACCCCAAATCTCTGATTGGGCACCAGTGCTTCCTGGGGGGGGGGGGGGGGGGGGCAGCAGCAGAAGCTGCACAGAGATAGTGTAAAAGTGCCATAATCAGAAAAATACAAGCAAACCTTTGGAAAACTACCCAACATTAAAGACCACGTTTGAAGGCTCCTGAATGTCCAACAATGTGGGAATGGGTATGTTATAATTAATAATCGCCATTTAACAGAGGGGACAGTTTTTATTTACTAATGTGACCACACTGTGCCTTTAAAATGCACCCCAAAAAAACCAGAAATGTTCATGGTGACTTTCTGTTTGAGAGGATTAGTAATTTTTCCACTTTGTATTCTCTATATTCTTATATTACAAGCTGTATTGTTCTTGTAACCCTAAAAACATCTTTATTTTTAAAAAGAACACTTGGAGGGGGCGCCTGGGTGGCTCAGTGGGTTGAGCGTCTGACCTAAGTTCAGATCATGATCTCACCGTTCATGGTTTCGACACCTGCATCTGGCTCTGTGCTGACAGGTCAGAGCCTGGAGCCTGCTTCGGATTCTGTATCTCCCTCTCTCTCTGCCCCACCCCTGCTCATGCTCTGTGTCTCTCTCTCAAAAATAAATAAACATTTAAAAAATTTAAAAAAAAAAAAAAAGAACACTTGGAAATAAGAGAGGTTATAGACACACAGGTTAGAGTACTTGACCTTGGGCAAAAAGAGAACTCCATCTGCTTCCAAAGAGGTGGAGGGTGGCCTACATGATGTCTGTTCTGGCAGCAGGGATACAGAAGAGCTGGGGGCTCAGGCCTGATTGTTCTCACTTCCTCATGAACAGGACAGGATGCCCTCTGTTGAGGAAAGGGCTGCTGGCCGAGAAAGTGGAGCCCGAGGAGTGGCCATGAGAGCTCAAAGGAGACACATAGGGGACAGGAGTCTAGTGGTCGGTCAGAGGTATAAATCTGGCTCTGGATGGCAGGCAGGGGCTGGCGGCCCCACTCCCCTGGCTTTGGGGCTATGGGCAAGCTCTTTATCATGGCTTTCCTGACTATTGAGGTTTGCCTTAATTTTTCTCAGCAATACTTTTTTGTAACTTTTAGTATAGAGATTTTGTATGTACTTTGTTAGGTTTCTTCCTAGGTGTTTGATGGGGTTTTTTTTTTAAGTTTTTTTTTTTTTTGGGGGGGGGGGACAGAGAGAGACAGACAGAACATGAACGGGGGAGGGGCAGAGAGAGGGAGACACAGAATCGGAAACAGGCTCCAGGCTCTGAGCCATCAGCCCAGAGCCCGACGCGGGGCTCGAACTCACGGACCGCGAGATCGTGACCTGGCTGAAGTCGGACGCTTAACCGACTGCGCCACCCAGGCGCCCCTTTAAGTTTTTTTACTTATTCATTTTGTGAGACAGAGAGAGAGAGAGAGAGTGGGGGAAAGGGCAGAGATAGAGGGAAAGAAAAGAATCCCAAGCAGGTTCCGAACCGTCAGCACAGAGCCCAATGTAGGGGCTTGAACCGTGAGACCATGACCTGAGCCGAAACTTAACGGACTGAGCCACCCATGTGCCCCCTAGATATTTGACATTTTGATGCCATTGTAAAAAAATACTTTATTTCATTTTCTAATTTGTTGCCATTATGTATGAATACAATTAATTGTTTATTGACTGTGTCCTGTTACCTTGCCCAAGTCCAGTATTATTCTAGTAGTTTTATTTTATATTCCATAGGATTTTCTACATACATGCAAGTGCGCTTGGTCAAGATCTTGCTCTCATAGTCAAGAGGAGATGTAGCTAAATATTATTAAAGCTGCACAGAAAGGTGCAAAGATCATAAAATACATAATGACAAAGTGCTGTGGGATGTCTAAGAGCTCTAGAATCACTGGGTAACATGAAACCCTTAGGTTCACAACCAGCTCTGTTTTTCACAAAGTGAAACATAACTACCAGAATTAAGCTTCACAGCTCCGTGACACAGGCAAGGTTTGTTGTCATTATTTGAGACCCAATGGTCTCAATGGTGTGCCCAGTGTTGCAGAATGATGGATCTCTGCTGGGTGCGTGATTTTTATATTTGTACACTTCCCACCATTGGGCCAAAGATGGTCATTGGAAGTTATCTAATGATAAAAACCATTAAGCTGGAAAGGACCTCTGATGAACCTCTTTTCTAATTTAGCACTGCTACTCTAGAAGATTGTTTGCCCTCTTGAGGCACAGACGTGATCAGAGGCAGTTAATTATGCCCCTCTGGGTTTCGGAAGCACTTTCAACACACAGAAGAGAAGCAAAGTCCCTCCCTCTCCTGTGCTCTTCAACCGGACTTGACCTACAGTCTGACCCAACATCTATTTCCTGTTCGGAAATCCACTACTTTTTTTCATGGAAACTATACCAACTTAACCAATTCATTCTATAAATTCCATGTTTTTTTCTTTCCCCATGGGGACCCTAGGATTCTCCTTTTGATGTTCCCTCCTTTGGCGGGTGAACAAACCAGAATCTCATTGATCCCTTCCAAACAATACCATTTAAGCCTCCAGCAGTCTGCTTCCCTGGGGTCTGTCAACAAAACAAACAGCCCAGAACTCATCCAGGACTTCTCAGGAAAGAAAAGGGAGGGAAAAGAAACTTAAAACTACTGTGCCCTCTGGTGGTCATGAGAGAAACCAAACATACCAAAATATCAAATTTCCCAAAAGTTCTTAAGCTGCATTTAAAAATATTTGCTTATAATTTTATAAAATATACCTTTACCATCAATCATATCTTTATAAATGTTACAAAATAAGTTATATCTATAATTATTAAATCTACTCTTTAGATTTACTACTACTCTTTTTTTTACTCTTTCTTAATTACAGTACTATTTGTACCTATTTGATCTGTTTTTCTTGATCTTTTCTTCAGTGAGTTGTCTTTTTGAGGTTAATAATTTTAAGGTTTTCTTTTCTAATTTGTTTTTTTCCTTTTATTCATATTATTTTTATCTTATACTTCTCTGAATCCCCTTTCCAAGAAATGCATATTGAATGTTTTTTGGTTTTTTCCTTTAGTGATAATAAAAACACTACATGTGAATTTTCTCTTGAATACTGTTTTGATAAAAATTACAGATTTTGGGAGTACCTAGGTGGCTCAGTCTGTTAAGCATCTGATTCTTGATATCTGCTGAAGTTGTGATCTCACTCGAGCTCCACATTGAGCGTGGAGCTTACCTTGGATTGTCTCTCTCCCTCTCTCTTTGCACCCCCCAAAATAAATATACAAACTTTAAAAAATTACAGATTTTCATATGTAGTGTTGTCATTTAATAAACAGCATGTTGCTATATTTCTTAATTTCCCACTTTAGCCAAGTCTTATTGATGGAATTGAGCACATTTTTTAATTTTTATTTACATTTTAGTTAATTAACATATAGGGTAATATTGGTTTCAGTAGAATTCAGTGATTCATCGCTTAAATATAACACTCAGTGCTCATCCCAACATGTGCCTTCCTTAACACCCATCACCCATCTAGCCCATCTCCCTACCTACCTCCCTTCCATCAACCCTTAGTTTGTTCTCTGAGAGTCTCTTGTGGTTTGCTTCTCTCTTTCCTCCTTTTTTCCCCCCTTCCCATATGTTCATCTGTTTTGTTTCTTAAATTCCACATGAGTGAAAGAATTGAACACATTTTAAATGACACAATTTTGCAATTTCTATTGAAACATTTATTTTTTTTTAAAAAAATTTTTTTTAAACGTTTTTTATTTATTTTTGGGACAGAGAGAGACAGAGCATGAACGGGGGAGGGGCAGAGACAGAGGGAGACACAGAAGCGGAAACAGGCTCCAGGCTCCGAGCCATCAGCCCAGAGCCTGACGCGGGGCTCGAACTCACGGACCGCGAGATCGTGACCTGGCTGAAGTCGGACGCTTAACCGACTGCGCCACCCAGGCGCCCCTAAAAAAAAAATTTTTTTAACATTTATTTATTTTTGAGACAGAGAGAGACAGAGCATGAACGGGGGAGGGGCAGAGAGAGAGGGAGACACAGAATCAGAAGCAGGCTCCAGGCTCTGAGCCATCAGCCCAGAGCCTGACGCGGGGTTCAAACTCACGGACCTCGAGATCGTGACCTGAGCTGAAGTCGGACGCTCAACCGGCTGAGCCACCCAGGCGCCCCTTGAAACATTTATTGTTATTAGTCTTGCTATATTATGGGAAGAGTTTGTGGCCTTAAGATTTTTCTTTATTTTTTGTAATGTGTTGGTTGTCTTCATACTGTAATGAATTAGGCTTTGTAAAAATTTCACACAGTAGAAAGTCTTTCAGACTCAGATTCTCTCAGTTCGTTCTATTTTATTGTTTTGTAATATATACTTAATTTTTGCCAGCTTGATTTAATAATATTAACTGAGAATGGTAAATTCAAATTTCTAAACCACATATTTTGTCAAATACTCCTTAACGCTAAATGTTATATACCTTTGTGTCAAAAAGTAACAAAGTTCATAAACTTTTTAAAACGCTGTCTTTAATAAAATCATAATTTTTGTTAAATGCTACATATATATATAGCCGATTTCTGTTGACTAAACAATGCTTAATATCAACAATGCTGTGTTTGTATTTGATAAGGCCTTTCGGGGTTATTTTGTTTCAGGTGCTCCTACCGCAGTCCAATGCATATCCTGTCAAGATGACCCAGGGAGCTGGAAGAAGCAAGGCATTTGGAATCAGAACTGGGCAGAATCCCAAACTGAGCACTTCATGGTTGTGAGACCCTGGATGTGCAATGGACACCTCTCTAAGGTAGACAGAGTGCCACTGCCTGCTACATGGGATTGTTGTGAGGAATAAATTATATGTAATATACATAAATGTCTACGGAGACACATCTGTTTCCAAAAGCATCAGTCTTGGGACTGTTCCCAAGTACATTCTTGGGAGCTTTTTTTTTTTTTCCTAGAGAGAGAGAGTGAGCACAAGAGGGGGAGAGGGGAAGAGGGAGAGAGAGAGAGAGAATCTGAAGCCGGCTCCGCACTCAGCGCAGAGCCCAACGCAGGGCTCAGTTTCACGACCCTGGAATCCTGACCTGAGCCGAAATCAAGAGTTGGACGCTCAGCTGACTAAGCCACCCCACCCAGGACACCCATTCTTGAAAACTTTTGTGTAGTCACTATGGGCTAGTATTTATTGGGGACCCAATATGCACAATGAATTGTAATTTTTAGGCTAATCAACATTTAGGAACCTACCCTGGAAATCCAGGGGAAGGAAGGTCACACATTGTGGAGTGGCAGAGAGGCAAGAGTGGGGGTGGCAGATCTAATAGTTAGTTAGGAATAACACTGGGAGGATAGGGTTTGTTGGAATGTGGGAGGTGAGAGGGGAGCTTCTTTGGCATCAGAGGATACATACTGTGAACATTCCCAATCCACACCCAATATTTTATATATAGTAATTCCTTGTGTATTTCTTGTCTTTAGATGAGTGAATGTATTCCCACTTGCTTCCATCTTTTACTAAGGTTTAACAGGAAAACAGTTCAGTTCTAATCCTCTGGTTGTTATCCTAAAACAGTATCAGCCTCATTTAAAATATCTTAAAATAGCAATGAATGCATAAAATCCTATTTGCCCTTTAGATAAGTGGAAGATTAATGATTTTTGGCTTCTCTCAATCCACTTTCCCATTCCTTCCTATTGTCTCATTACCTAGTCTGTAATCTTAAATGCTGGCTTAGAATGATACTATCTGGAGAGCCTGGATAGCTCTAGGTGACTGACCCTTGATTTTGGCTCAGGTCATGATCTCACTATTCTTGGGATCAAGCCTCACACTGGACTCGTGCTGAAAGTGCTGAGCCTGCTTGGGATTCCCTCTCTCCCTCTCTCTCTGCTGCTTCCTTGCTTAGGGCCTCTGTCTCTCAAAAAAATAAATAAACAAATAAACATTTTTAAAAAGAGAAATCTCCTCTTAAATTTAAAAATAAATGAATAAATAAATACATAAATACATAAAATGATACTATCTTGAGGGTGGGGGAGGGATAGATGAAATATGTGATGGGGATTAAGGAGTGCGCTTGTCATAATGAATACCGGCAGATGTATGGAATGGTTGAATCTCTAGTTTGTTCACTGGAAACTAAGACAATACCGTATGTTAAATGTACTGGAATTTGAAATGTTGGTTAAAATTTTTTTTAATTATTTTAATAAAATAAAATGATACTATCTTCTCTCCCAGTGTGTGTGTGTGTGTGTGTGTGTGTGTGTGTGTGTGCGCGCGCGCGCATTGTTGTTATTGTTGCTGTTACATCCATTTCTCTTAGTCCACCAGATTTGTTAATAATTTAGCCTTACCTATTGGGATTTGGTGATTTTCTTTAATCTCCAATTTCTCCAAGTGGTTTTGAGGCCCACCAAGAGCTTTTATCTCCCAATAAGACTGATGGTTCTGTTGTGTTACTTAGTTAGTATGGTGTCTCCTATTGGGTGTCCAAGAAAGGAGACCCTGAGACAAAGACTTAGGAGCAAGTAATTTGAGAAGCACAGTTAGGCAGTGGGAAAATGAATGAGAAATGGAAGGAAAATCAACCGAGGGTACATGACAGAATGGGGTACCACTGTGGGCAAATGGGATACAAGCCTGCTGGTCCCTCTGGGAAATACAGAACATACTCCAGAATTGCACAGCTGGGAAAGGAGCAAGCTGGGATATTTCTCCATGAATTCCTATTCCTCCTTGGTTGAAGGTGATTCCTGAAGACATTAAATCCCCATCACTTGAGGTCTGCCACACTCAAAAAAAAGCCAGGCAAATTCCTATGGCCAAAGAAAATCCTTAAGCCAGGAACTTGGGTTCTTGAGGTAAGGAGCCCTCCACAAATGGGAACCTTGCCCACTGAAGCTTAAGGCGAACTCAGGAGATACAAGAGGGGCACCAACAGCATCTGCTAAGGGTGGTATTTTATAAAGTCCCACAAGAAACACTTGGCTTTGCCAAGTGGACATGTTTGGGAGTAACCGCACAGTGGTGCTGCTTGTCCTTGGAGCCTGTGCCATGAGAACACCCTCCCCAGAGACCTCCAGGCCTGTGAACAAGAAGAGAGTCCCCAATTACATCAACTTCCTCTTTAGTTGTGGAAAGATTACAGAAAAATATTATGTCTCTTACTTTGTGAGTAAGCATTTTTAAATGTTAAATATTTTGTAACTAAATACTTTAAAGTTTTATCACTAAAGGCATTTCTGAAAATGTTATTCAGAAAAATGTAGGAAAATACTTTCTAACAGCTTGTTTTATAAGTTAAAACACCTCCTTTCAACTCCTAGTACAACAAATTTTATTTTAAAAGCATTCTAGTTAGTAAACCAGCAGGCTCAGAATCAAATACTGGAAAAGTCATAAACGCCTACCAACATTTGTATACTATACAATGGAATATTAGTCAACCATAAAAAAGGATGAGCTCTGTCATTTGCAATAACTTGGATGGACCTAGAGGGTATTATGCTAAGTAAGGTAAGTCAGAAAGAGAATATGGTTTCACTTAAATGTGGGATCTAGAAAACAAATGAATAAATAAAAAACACAAAACAAGAAAAAAAAAAACAGAATCAGACTTAGAAACGCTAACTGATGTTGGCCAAGGGGAGGAGAAGTGGGTATGGGAAAAACAGGCAAAGGGGAGCAGGAGATACAGGCTTCCAGTTATGGAAGGGATAACTCATGGGAATAAAAGGTACAGCACAGAGAATTTAGTCAATGGTATTGTAGTAGTCTTGTGTGGTGACAGATGGCAGCTACGCTTATGGTGAGCATAGCATAACACATAGAGTTGTTGAATCACTATGTTGTATACCTGAAACTAATGTAACATTGTAGGTCAAATGTACTCAAGTTAAAAAAAAAAAAACTTACCGACATTTGAAATGCCAACTACAATGCTTTTTAATAGTTGAAATTTTTAAATAGCTGGAAGGATTTCAGAAATAAAAAAAAAAGGACACAAGCACAAATGACGTGTTCACATGTGCCCACTGGCATATTTTGCCAGATATTTACATTTTTTAATGAAAAATATGTCCCAAAATGGTATAGCACAAACCATTTTCTCAATTAGAGTCCATTTCCATAGTGCTCTGAAAACAGCAGTCTTTGATAACGTGAAGCATACATTTAGCACTCACCCTACAATTTATCTTTTCTCTTGTTAAGTAAACACTAGGACTTCTGTTTTCAGAAATGGAATAACCATCAAAGTACGCTTGAGTGTCTGAAAAATACTATGCACTTGAGTGCGCCTGGTTTCCATAATGAAAAGATGCACTCAACTCATAGCAATTTTATCAGATTTGAACATTTGGAAAGATACTTCCATTACCAAGCTCTGCACCACCACCACCTCCATCATGCATTTATCACTAAGATGGAAGTTTCTGAAAGAAAACAAATCTATGTAGCTGTTCTTTAGGCCTGAAGAACTTAGATCTTGGCGGAGCATTCAAGAAATTTTTTAAAGCTCTGGAATCTAGACAGGCTACATGTGTGACCTACCAATGAAGGCTCCCACAGGTCACGATCAGGGTCTTTCAAGACAGTGGTTCTATGTTGAGTTTAATCTATATTTAGAAGAACTCTAATGTTTGTTATGAACCCTCAATGCAAGTGAGATAACTTCGGGTCTGAAAGTGACCAGCTCTGTCCTATTGTATTCTTACAGATGAAACGTGTTGAAATGAGGAAGGAAACTTTAGCTGAAGTGGATCTGCTAAATATAAAATGACACTTTACCAGTAACAATCTCTTGTTTGTCTTGGAATAAAAATTAGTTTTATCTTCAAATGCAAAGACTCATGGGTTTCATATTCAGCTCTCAAAGTCACTGCAAAAGTTTAGGTCAATTGCAAAGCAAGGGAACAGCCTACAAGACCACCTCACTTCTGACATCAGTTTCAGGTTTGTGGAGTTCCCAAAAACCCCCTCAGTTTTGACAGCGTTGCTTTCCCAGAATTCGTGTGACAATACACACAGGGTATTGCCAGCCAAGGAAGTTCACTTGAGCCTTGATGTCCAGACTGTTGATTTGGAGTCCATCACACAGACATGATTTATTGTCCATGTGGCCAATCTCAATCTCCATGTAACCCCAAACTCCCACCCGATGTCATACTATTGGCTACGTGGAGTGTCCAGGTCCCATCCTGAGACTATCTAGTGTGGCGGCCCACACCCTAAATCAATCACATTTTTATACTACTTGGTATAATCGAAAGCTTCCAGGCAGATGAAGACACCATCAAGCATGACATTCCAAGAGCTTAGAGGTCCCCTTCCGGAACCCAAGGACAAAAGTCTGACCTTTTGGGGGGCAAGGTTAAATTCTTTACTACACAGTAAAGTCAGGTGTATGATGATTACAATTGCTTGGTTTATATTTCAAGAAATGTGTTTGACTATTCTGAAACATGGTCGAAGCTTGTAAAGCCTTTAAAACCAACAGTTGCAGGGGTGCCTGGGTGGCTCAGTCAGCTGAGCATCTGACTTCAGCTCAGGTCATGGTCTCATGGTTCACGAGTTCGAGCCCTACATCGGGCTCTGTGCTAACAAATAGCTCAGAGCCTGGAGGTTGCTTCAGATTCTGTGTCTCTCTCTCT
Source organism: Neofelis nebulosa (assembly GCF_028018385.1). NCBI lineage: Eukaryota > Metazoa > Chordata > Mammalia > Carnivora > Felidae > Neofelis > Neofelis nebulosa. The sequence goes on from NC_080794.1 coordinate 53,968,637, forward strand.
TTCTCTCCCCCTCCCCTGCTCACGCTGTCTCTCTCCGTCTCTCAAAAATAAATAAGTGTTTAAAAAAATGTTTTTTTAATTTTAAACCAACAGTTACATTTTTTACTTACTTTAAAATAAAAACCATAACTTTTTTACTTCCATTACAGCAAATAAAAATAAAACTAATTTTTGGGGCGCCTGGGTGGCTCAGTCGGTTAAGCGGCCGACTTCGGCTCAGGTCATGATCTCGCGGTCCGTGAGTTCGAGCCCCGCGTTGGGCTCTGTGCTGACATCTCAGAGCCTGGAGCCTGTTTCAGATTCTGTGTCTCCCTCTCTCTGACCCTCCCCCGTTCATGCTTTGTCTCTCTCTGTCTCAAAAATAAATAAACGTTAAAAAATAAATTAAATAAAATAAAACTAATTTTTAAGTTTTACTTGGAAAGAAAAATGAGTAAGAAGGAAAAAAAGAAGAGAGGGAGGCAGATCATTTGTATGTCCTTACATTTATCTTGCATTTTAATGTCATCACTCCCAACAGATTTTACTTTCTTCTTTAAAGTGGGGAGATGCCACAAATAAGAGATGAGCGAGACACAACAACCAAATGCAGTGTGGGATCCTGGACTGGACCCAGGAACAGAAAACGAACACTAGGGATAAAACTGGTGAAATTTCAGTAAGACCAGTGGTTTACAGCAAGTGTTACTGTTGGGTATTGTGCCAATGTTAATTTCCTGGTTTCCATTGTTGTTATAATTCTCTCAGTTGTTATTATGAGGGAAAGCTGCGTGAAAGATAAATATGACAACCCCTATATTGTTCTTGGAACTCTTCTGTAAGTCTAAAATTGTCTTGAAAAAAAAAGTTAAAAGAAAAAAAGTTTTAAATGATCTATCTCTGTTTACTCACGGATTCTCTAAAATAATCACTTTAATCTTTTCAGAGGTCAACCAAGTCTTTGATGAAAAGTAAGTACTATCTGCCCTGAAAGTTCACTAATGCCATTTTGCAAGTTCACAGACCCACATGCCGCCCATCCACGGGCCCCCAGTGAAGAACCCAGGCTCCAAGGGCTGCAGCTAGGACTTGGGTGTGGCCGGAAGTGACATCCAACCGATTATCTGAGCAGAACAACTTCTGTCTCTCCCTGCAGTCCCAGTCATGCCCTCACCATCTGGCTGCTTGGGAGGCCTTCCTACAAAATGGGCTTACAGAAACACAGTACTTCATGCTTGCCCTTGACAGCTCCTCAAATGGGTCGTTATGAGAGGACTACACTCACCCACACAACAAAGGCCACCTCCTCTTTCTGGGCCAAGCAGCACCATAAGTATATCTTAAAGGGATCCTAAAGACAGCCCCACTAAGTGACACCAAAAAGGATAATCAGCTCTGGGCATTAAAGCCTCAGCAGGAAAGAATGGCCTGGGCCCTAGCACTGGAAATAGACCCAAATATATACTAAGTGTGGGGCATCAATCCCTACCCTCAAACTGCCCCTCCCATCTTCTGCTTTATAAGCAACTCCATCAAGAAACTGAATGAAGAAAGGCATAACTAGTTACATGCCAGAAATAAACGGCAAGGATAAAAATCTGTCTGAAGCCTGCACAAATAGCTTCCACAAGGACGAATGATTTAGACTTGAACAGCTGGGGGAGTTACAAAGTTACAAAAGTGAAGATGCACACACTAGGCGTCTCTAATGTCGAATTATTAGTATCAGGTAATAGTGAGATCAAACACAAGACATACTTGCTCGAAGGGAAAGAAGCAGCTGTAGAGAACAGGAATGGCTAGTCCAAGGAGAGGCCAGGATGACTTCCAGCCCTGAGAAATAGCTAGCAAGTCAAGAGACACTTGGATGGCTCTAGCTGAGAATTCAACAAACTTACCAGAGAATTGCATTAAAGCACAGATCCCTCTCTTTCAATAGGGTCAGCTCCTCAAGCCTGGCCACTGGTCAAAAGGGGCCTGAGAGACAGCCAGCTTTGGCCTCCATGACGGACATAGTGGGATGGACAGCTTTGCCAAGCCCTGGCCTCCATGATGGACATAGTGGGATGGTTTTGGAGGGATGGGAAGGCTGCTTAGTTCAGTGAGTATACAGAACAGTGGGACGGAAGACATAAAACACGGCTGTTGACAAATGACTAAAGGGGCTTGCATTTTTGACAGGGACTAGAATAAACACAGACTTGAGACATACTGAGAATTGTTCTGATAAACTCTTCCAGGAGGGCAAATTCTACCATTCTAGACCCAAAGACTGCTCAGAACTATGGCAGCAAGGGAAGGACTTGAGCATCATGCCATCTCATGGAAACTTCTGGGGCAGCCCCTCCCTTCAAAGAAACCACAAGTCCCTTGCAAGTCAATAACTTACTTTATAAACTTGGATCCTGCAGCTTTCATTCCACATTTAGGATACAATTATCTGATTTTTGCCCCCCTGGGGAAAATATCCTAGACATAGTATGTACATTTTTAGGACTTTTCGATACATATCACTAAATATCTAATCCGAAAGACTGTCTCAGTCTACACATGGATGAAAATGTCCATTGCCCTGCTCCCTTCTGTAATTTTTGCCATTAAGTAGTTAGGGGAAAAAATTTCCTATTTCACCTGGCATTTTAAAAAGATTAATAGCAAGTCTGAGAATTTTTCTTTAATTCTATTTTTTTCTTTTGTGAGGTGCTGTCCTTTGCCAGATTTCTAATGAAATGTTTTATTTTTGTATGTTATCTTTAAATATGACAGTTACTGGGGCGCCTGGGTGGCGCAGTCGGTTAAGCGTCCGACTTCAGCCAGGTCACGATCTCGCGGTCCGTGAATTCGAGCCCCGCGTCAGGCTCTGGGCTGATGGCTCGGAGCCTGGAGCCTGTTTCCGATTCTGTGTCTCCCTGTCTCTCTGCCCCTCCCCCGTTCATGCTCTGTCTCTCTCTGTCCCAAAAATAAATTAAAAAAAAAAGAAAATATTAAAAAAATATGACAGTTACTAATATTTTCCCAGCTTGTCATATTTTACCTTCATAAATGGTGTTGACACACAGAAGTGTTGGATTTTAATACAGTCGAATCCAGCAATCTTATTCTTTATTATTTCTACCTTTGTTACCATGGTTAGGAAAGCCTTTCCTAAGCCAAGATTATAAAAATATTAATCCACACATTCTTCTGGGCCTTTTGTGGATCTGAGTTTTACATTTTGTATTTAATCCATCTGGAGGCTATCTTGACTATAGTAAGATTAACATTTCACTTTATTTCTCTCCCAAATGTTTAGCCTTTTGTCGTTAACACCATTTATTGAATTATCTGTCCTTGCCTACCGTTCTGAAATGCACGCAAAGTCGGGGAAGAGTTCTTCAGCAATTGTTCAAATCTACACTGCCGACACCATCACCCGGATCCCCCGCCTCCTGTTGAGTGTGGGCCTTAAGTTGCTGGTGGTGGTTGAAAACTGGGCCCCATTTAGGATGAGGGTGAAGACTGCTAAGTGTCTGTCTAGGGAGCACTAGGTCGCATCAACTCCAGGCCTAACTGCTTTCTCCCCTATTTCCATTCAATATGCCTACTTTCCCGAGACTCCTTAAGAGAATTTATGTAGATTTGTGAAAAAAGTAACTACAAGTCCTCCTTTACAGCCACCTTTTCCCACCAAAGCTTTGTCATCTACTTTCCTGGTGAGATCTGAAACTTGTCCTAATGTCCACAGCTGATCCTGTCCTCCACAGAACCAATAGACCCAGAGTGACTTCCAGGCGCCTGGTGCTGTTTATCAGCAGACGAAATGACTCCTGGTCCTGGGGTCTGGGAGGTGATGCACGCAGCCCTACTGGCACGGCCTTGGGAGAGAAGAAAGCAGAGACACTCATACAGCATCACCCAATCAGACATTAGGTCTGGCTTTTGCTGTGTGCTTCCTGGGCTTTGAAAAAATAAAGAGTATGTGGCTGCTCTACAAGGAAGAGACAGAGTAGGGATTGTGCCCCATCCCCTGATGCAATACCCCTTTCTCTCCCTGACTCTGGAATGAATGACAGGAGGCACCACAGGGAGCTCTGCAGTGGTGCTGAGGGGTCTTTCAGGAGTAGGAGACGTCAGGGAAGTTTCCACTGCACACGCAGGGACCTCTCAGTGAGGCAGCTGCTGGCCCAGGTTTTAAGGAAGGTAGTGTGTTTGTTTCTCAACTAGACTGTCAGTTCCCTTCATAGAAGGGAGTGCGTCTTTGCATTTGTGTCCCCAACATCCATCGCAGTACCTGACACTTAAAACGGGCTCAGCATGTGCTCACGTTGGCAGTACATACACCAAAATGGGCCCGGCACACACAGATTCAATGAACGTAAGTAATGATGTATTACTGGTGATGGTAATGACTAATATTACGTAACACTTTGTATATACTCTGTGAAATTAATTTTTGGTTCTGTTTTGCTTAACAGGTAGGTGGCTTTGGGGTAAAGGACAAGAACATAATAGCAAGAGGAGACGGGTCTCCAACTAGAAGCTCTGGAGGAGGGAGCCTGAAGAGAGGTACAAAGAGCAAGAGAGCTCCAGGAAGAAGGAAAGCAAAGGTGATTCCAAGAAAGAAAGAGCCCCAGGCAACAGCAGCCTCCGTCCTCAGGAACTTTGCAGCCATCCTTCCCTGTCCAAATCCCCTCTTGGGGAGGCCAGGATCCTATAAAAGTGCACTTGAAGGGGTCTTAGGGCATTTTTAGAGGTCCTTTATCTCGTAGATGCTCAAAAGCAATCTTGTCCCTTCTCAGTATCACACGACGGGACTAAGGACTTCATGCCTGTGTCTGAGTGGGCTCTGCACAGACGCCCCATAAAAAAAAAAAAAAAAAAAAAAAGAGCTCTTGCTCCATGTGCTGGTTTTCAGGACTTAAAATTTCTCCACGTTTCAGTTAGGTCTCCAGTTAAGAAGAAAAATCTAATTTGTTACCCTACAAAATACTGTTTTCTCTCCATAATTTCTCCATATGAGAAATTTCTCCATAATTCACAAGGTATATGAAGAATAACTTTTTCTGGGTTCACTCACATACCTGTCTTTGCTCTTAAGGAACAGAATGGGGGTTGCCTGGCCTGGGCCCTGGCTCTCCCAAGAAACCCACCTGGCACCTGTCCGGTCACCTAACCATACCCCGGGCTCCCCACCAGGGTAGGAAGCCTATCCAGAGTCCGGTAGCTAATCAGTGGTGGAGCCGATATGCAAACTCAAGACAAGATTCTTACCAAAGAGATCTGAAGGGAATAGCTCTACACCTGACAGCAGTATCGACCTTCCAGCCCCTCGAAATTCTTCAGTTGTGACAAATTCTTCCCCGTAGTCTCTGCTTGAAAGATCTGCTCCTAGCTTCAGAGTTGTAACTACAGAAACTTAGTCTTCGCTCATGCAGAGGCTCAACTCATAACCCCTAAGCACCCAAGACTCTTCTCCCCCCGCTCCCCACCCCCCAAGACTTTGTTTCCTTCCACGAAGCCCTGCAAGAACCCCGGATTCCCGATTTCCTGGCCCAGCAGACGGCTTCCCGAGGCTGCTATTCCAGGCCTAGCTAATCTGAGCCGCTGCGTCTGGGTCACTGGACAGGGCGCCTCCTCCTTGAGGCCAAAGGGGATCCGCCTGAGGACCCCGCGCCGGTGGAGACCCTCCAGAGCCCGAGCTGCAGGGCGCGCCGCCGAACTACGTTTCCCACAGTGCTCCGAGAAACCGGGACGACCAAGGCCCGGGACCTGGCGGGCAGGCTCGCGCGGAGCCTCCTGGGAGTTGTAGTTCGGTCTGCTCGCGCCGGCGCTGCTGTGGGCTCCGCGCCGGCCTTTGTCTGTCTGCGGGCGCGCGCCGCTGCGGTGAGTGAGGCCGCCGGCCGGGTCGGTGAGCCCAGGCAAGGCGGAGCCGCGTGGGCGGGCCGCCGCCCCCTGGCCCTCCGAGGCCCCAGTGGCCTTAAGCAGGCCCGGCCGGCCTGAGCCCCGAGGGGGGCCGCCCGCGAGGGGAGAGGCGTGCGGCCCGCAGAGAAGGGTCCAGCTGGACCGGAGAGCGGGATGCTGAGGTCCAGCACGCAGGGCGGGCCCGGGGTGGGGTGCTGAGGCGGGAGGGGAGAGTGTGCCCGGGGGAGCAGGGGCCCCTCCGACCGCCGCTCCGCAGGGCAGAGCATGGGTGAAGGCCCCGCACCCTGGAGACGCGGGAGGGGGAGGCCACAGGCAGGTGTGCCCAGGGGCCTGCAGCGAGGGTTTCACGACACGGTCCGGGAGGAAAAACGCAATCTCCAGGGAGGGGGAATGGGAGAGAGATCAGACTTGTCAGGGTGGAGAATGGGAGAAAGACAAAATGGACTCAGATGTGTGGAGAAAAAGAATCACCCTCCTCTCATCTTCTAACCCTAAAACTATCACCCAAGAGGTTACCAAGACAGCAAAGTTTACCCCTTCTGCTGGGCCTCTCCTGAGGACTCTCAGCATCAGGCCTTCAGTCTGTAGGTTGTAGCAGAGATTTTGCACATTTGGTTCTTTCGTTCTCCCAAGATCGACGTGATATGACAGTGTCATTAACCCATTTAGTCAGTGAGAAGATAGAGCCGGGGCTGTTTGGTTACTTGCCTAAGGTTGTGTGGGGGTAATGGAGAAGACAAGGCAAGAATCCAAGTTTCTCATGGCCTAATTCTGAGTTTTTCAAAAGGATAAATAGCCTTTCTGATAGGAAAAGCAATTTTCCACTAATAAAGCTACTTCTTTAAAATCTTCTGGAAACCATTTTCTCAGATTTGTGACCTAGGGAGAAAAATAAGACAATGTCCTTTTTTTTAATCAAGAGACACAGCTGAGTTGTTACTTGTTGGAAGATCTCAGCATGCGCAGAGGTAGAGCTATAAATTCTACCCTCTTGTTCGGACCAGACTATTTGCTGGATGCCCCAGGGACAGAGTCCAACCCTGGGTAGCAGTTTTCATGCCTTTTCCACTGACTCTTGATGGATGTGCAGTAGTTGAGCAGTAACGCCTTGAACTAACAAATGAATCACAGAGGATTCCTTTGTAGCTTCTACTCCAAATTGGAAGCGAGGCCTCCAAATACAAGTTTTTTTGGTTTTTTTGGTTTTTTCCAAATACAAGTTTTAAATGCCTCTCCAGTCAAAACAACACGTAGCCAAGTGTACAGCTGTCAAGTGTAGCATTTGTTTACTTTAACAAAACGAAGCACTGTAGCATCACACTGCTATTGCATTAAATCAGGAGGCGAGCATTTTGATGAAATATAGTTGATGGAAATAAGGAGTACACATTGAACCACTGCATAAAGTGTAAGAATTCGGTAATGAGGATCCTAAAGTAAGAAGGAAATACTCAAAAAAAAAGGGGGGGGGGGGAGGGATAGATAATATGGAGCAAGAGGATTCCTAGGATCTTGAAGGTTAGTAAAATCTGGTCAAGCACTGTTACATTCGATTCCATTTTATAAAAATTCTCACCAGCTCTTTAGTGATTAGAGAACTGTCTACTGTAAGGGCATAGACTTTGGACCTCAAAAGTCTTTAATTTGATCCTTTGCCTATCGTTGACTCCTTATTGGCTCTGAGAATTGGAGCAGGTTACTTATCCTAGTTGGAGTACCTTGGCTTGGTTTTGGGAGTCTGGAGTAGGTCTTCCTTTCCCAGGAATTGACAAGTATTTACACATAGAATTGGTATTCTCATACCTTGAAGAGTAGGAGAGGGCAGTCTGGATCCGAAACCTCCTAAATATTGCTAAAAGGTAAACATACGAGATCTCTTGTTCTGTCCTTATAACCCAGGGGGATCTGGAGGGGAGAGCTAGAGCCATTTGCATCCTAAAACCAATCATGACGGCTGAAATGTTGGGTTTTTTTATTTTTTTTATTTTTTTTTTTTTAATTTTTTTTTTCAACGTTTTTTATTTATTTTTGGGACAGAGAGAGACATAGCATGAACGGGGGAGGGGCAGAGAGAGAGGGAGACACAGAATCGGAAACAGGCTCCAGGCTCTGAGCCATCAGCCCAGAGCCTGACGCGGGGCTCGAACTCACGGACCGCGAGATCGTGACCTGGCTGAAGTCAGACGCTTAACCGACTGCGCCACCCAGGCGCCCCGGGTTTTTTTAGATTCTGAATTCCTTTGGAGGCTTGAAGGATAAAAGAGCACTAAAGAGCTGGTTAGATGGGGAAAGGAAGTGGGAGATCCCAATCACATGCCAAGGCTAAAGTACAAACAGGAGTGACCATTATCTTGGGATTGGCAGGAAGAGATTTATGTTTACGTGTTCTCTGCTTTCCCACCTCGTGTTTCCAGTTTGACTCATTTATGTGTGGTCATGGCACCTTTTGGCCAACTTTGCAGTCACATTATAGTTGACTTAAATTATATCAGTCCAGATTTCCTCCATTTACTCACCCCAAACTGGAGCTCATGTTGACTTTATCCTTCTCACTTATCAATTCTCCTGCCCTTTCCTGTTTGTTTTTGTTGTTGTTTTTTGTTTGTTTGCTTTTTCCTCCTCAGGTGTTCAAGAACAGCCCATGGAAGAATCATATGAAGAGGTGGTGATTAAGGTCATACGGCAGGCGTGGACATGTTTGGATTTCCAACAGCTACCCTGCTGGACTGTCACGGAAGATATGCTCAGAATGTAGCATTTTTCAGTGAGTGAGTCGGTTGATCGCTGAGATGCCCTCAGCTCACAACATTCAGTGTCCCTGTCCTCAAGCACTGGTCAGCAGACTGAGGAAGCAGAGGAGACATTTCTTTGGAGGAGTTCACTGTTCCTGGGGGTTACAAGGAAAGCTTGCAAGCTAAAATTAGAAATAATTAGAAAAGCATTGTTTCTTTTTTCCCTGTTCTTCCCACTCAGCGGTAGAAATCAAGCAAGAGAATGGTCTTGATATGGACGCAGTTTTGAGGTAGTCTCTGAGAAAATGAATGAGCAGCTTTACATCTCAGCACAGTCACTGAACAAGGGTAAGGCAGAAGAACGAGGAGAAAATCTTCCTAGGATGACTCCAAGAAAACTGTTAATAGTGATGAAGGGCCCAGTGCAGTAGGAGGCTCAGAGGCAGGGCAATACGGAAAACGCTGTCAGTCAGCATCTGCATAGGAAGTGTTTGAGAATAACTTCCAAACCAAAATTGGTCTCAGTTCCACCGTGGCTTAATAGACTGAAATAGCATGGATTTTAAGGGGGAAAGTTTCTTGGATCAGATTCTATAATTGTCCTAATGTGATCTATGGTATCAGATAAATTATTTAATTTCCTTGAGCTCCAGGCTCTTCACCTGTAAAATGGGACAATAAACTCTACCTTGCAGGGTTGCAGGGATTAGATAATAGATGTAATGTACAAAACGATCTGATATATATTTTTTCTGTTGTCACGGAGCTTACTCTACTGTCAGGAAAACAGATTGGTATACAGATGGATTTCTCATTTATTGATTTCTTCAAGGCCTATACCAACTTTTATATTTTTTCTTACTGGAGTGCCTCCAAAATTTTAGAGCTTTAGGCCCTACGCAACCTGGATCCATAAACTTTTTTGGAGTCCGATAAAACTTGGGTATGGGGCTCTATTTGGTCCTATGTAGTTTTCATAATTTTTCTAAGCCTAAGGCTAAATTAAACTAAATTTAGAGGCAATATACTACTGTGGAGCATGCCTGTGTTTGAATCCCAACTTTACACTTAGCTGCAAGGTCTTTGACAACTTCCCTATGCTCTCATTTCCTTATCTGTAGCAATCTCATAGTATTGTTCTCAGGATTAAATTATCTATGCAAAGTTCATAGTATAATGGCTGGCACCTAAGCACTCAAAGCATTGTTTCTTTTTTCCCTGTTCTTCCCACTCAGCATATTGGTGCATCTTACATGACTTCCCTCTCATTTTACCAGATGTGATGACAGAAGCCCACCACAAATATGACCACTCTGAGGCCACAGGATCCTCAAGCTGGGATTTCCAGAATTCTTTCAGAAGGGAGAAGCTGGAACAAAAATCCCCAGATTCTAAGACACTACAGGAAGATTCACCTGGAGTGAGACAGAGGGTCTATGAGTGTCAGGAATGTGGAAAATCCTTCAGGCAAAAAGGTAGTCTAACCTTGCATGAGAGAATCCACACCGGTCAAAAGCCCTTTGAGTGTACCCATTGTGGAAAAAGCTTCAGGGCCAAAGGCAATCTTGTTACACATCAGCGAATACACACAGGAGAGAAGCCCTATCAGTGCAAGGAGTGTGGGAAAAGCTTTAGTCAACGAGGTAGTCTGGCCGTTCACGAAAGACTCCACACTGGACAGAAACCGTATGAGTGTGCTATTTGTCAGAGAAGCTTCAGGAATCAAAGTAACCTTGCTGTTCATAGAAGAGTTCACAGTGGTGAAAAGCCCTATAGATGTGATCAGTGTGGAAAAGCCTTCAGTCAGAAAGGAAGCTTAATTGTTCACATCAGAGTCCACACAGGCCTGAAACCCTATGCCTGCACACAGTGCAGGAAGAGTTTCCACACCAGGGGGAATTGTATCCTGCATGGCAAAATCCACACAGGAGAGACACCCTATCTGTGTGGCCAGTGTGGGAAAAGCTTTACTCAGAGGGGGAGTCTGGCCGTGCACCAGCGAAGCTGCTCACAAAGACTCACCCTTTGACCACTCTCTTCAAATGAAGTTCTCTTTATGAATTAAAAGTACAAAATCCTCAGATCGAGCAACCTATCCAATTCTATGGAATGAATGCAGACTCTTTCAGAAAGACCATCATTGGGTAGGGCATACTGACTTCTTTCCTTTCCCCCAAATGAATATGAAAAATAAATGTCTTGTTTATTATCATTATCACATATGTTTCATAATTTCTGTCAGTTTATTTGGACCTGATTTCCCAAAGTAACTCCATTAATCTCACGCATACTGGGAGATTGTTCTGTGTATAACAGATAGAGATTTTAAATCTGTAGTTGACATCATTAGTCTTTTTTAAAAAATCAGCCCCTTATGAATGCTAAGATCTTTTCTTTACATGTTCAAATCAATTTTGTATTGGATTCAAAACCACTGGTAAGAATTCATCCCAAAAAGCTTGATAGCAAATCCTTATGATCTAAAGAGGTAAATTATATCAAAGGTCTCTGGACACAGAAATGTTTTAGAAATACTATGGGTTTGATCAGTGATGCAGTATTGCTCCCAAAGATACCCTGATACCAGTTGAAAAAGTATAGAAGAATGTTCATATCATCCCAATTCATAATAGTCATAAACTGGATAAAACCCAACAATAGGTAAAGTTATAATATATTGGGGTATGTTCATATAATGAAATATAACTCAGCAATAAAAAATAACACAGCTGATACAATAATATGGAAGAATCTCAAAGCTTTATATTGAGTGAAAGAACACAAATACACACACACCAAGAAAAACTACTCTATGGTAATAGAAGTCAGATAGTGGCTAACTATAGGGGGAGGGGACTGGGTAAGGACTGACTTGAAAAGGGCACAAGGCAACCTTATAGAGTGAAAACAAGCGCCATAGCTTATTTCAGGTTTCAGATGGTGGATGCCTGGGTCTATAGAATTGTCAAAGTGTACTGAACTCAACATTAGAGTCTATGCGTTTTCTCACGTGTAAAGTACACTTCAGTAACAATGAGATATTTTAAAAACACTGCACACAAGTCCCTTAACACTAATCTCATGAAGAGATGGGGGTCTGTCCCTTCCACTTGAGTCTGGGTAGGCTTGTGACTGCTTCAAACAAAAAAACAAAACTGATGCTACATGATATCGAAGAATAGGTCTGAAGAGCTCTTTAAAGGTGTGAAAAATTTCTACATAATTCTCTTGAGACACTTACTCTGGAGAAAACTAGCTGCTGTGTGAAAAGCCTAACTTAAGACCACTATGATGGACAAAGCTGCTTATAAGTGCTCCAGTGGACAGCTTCAGCTGAGGTCCCAACAGATAGCCAGCATCAACTACCAGGCACGTGAGTGAGTTATTGTAGATGTCCAGCCAAGTGTAACCTACAGATGACTGGAGCCCCAAGTGACATCTGACCAAAACTGTATGAGAGACCCCAGTAAGAACAGCCTTCCCAAATTCCTAACAGAATCGTGAGAGAAATCAAAAGTGATGGTATAACCACTAAATATTTAGATTATTATACAGCAATAATAGAACATATTTTCTAAAAGGATAAGATACTATGAAAAGAAAAGGAAAAGTCTGGGAGAACAACTTGAGATTTACTTACTGATTAAACCAAAACAGGAAATCATGATTTAAGATTCACCGGAGAGCTTAAGATTTAAAAATAAACATTTATTTTGACAACATAGAAGGCAAGACATAGATTAGTTAACCCAGATACAAGTTAATATGAAGAAGTAAATGCTAGTCTCTAGCAGTCCTGCACTGTAAGAAATTTATTAGATAGATACTTCAGTAACGAGGCAGTTTAAAAACACTGCCCACAAATTCTCTGATCTCACGAAGGGATGGAAGTCTGTTTCACCTCCACTTGAATCTGGATCGGCTTGTGACTGCTTCAAACACAAAAAAATAGCAGAACTGATGCTACATGACTTCCAAGAATAAGTCTGAAGAGCTCTTTAAAGGTGTGGAAAGTTTCTGCATGATAGGTAGAGATAAATACATACAGACACAGCTATATATGGATAGAATGCTAGTTCTGCAGAACTAGTAAATAAGGAGTAAATAGGTCAGAAAATATAAAGGGCCTTTAAAAATATTCTTTCTATTCTTAAATTTTTTTTTTTCAACGTTTTTTTATTTATTTTTGGGACAGAGAGAGACAGAGCATGAACGGGGGAGGGGCAGAGAGAGAGGGAGACACAGAATCGGAAACAGGCTCCAGGCTCCGAGCCATCAGCCCAGAGCCTGACGCGGGGCTCGAACTCACAGACTGCGAGATCGTGACCTGGCTGAAGTCGGACGCTTAACCGACTGCGCCACCCAGGCGCCCCAAAATATTCTTTCTATTCTTGATACATGTATTATTAGATTTCTTCAAAGATTGTTGGCTGCTTATATTACAGTAATAACAAAAGAGAGTTCCAGTTTAAGAGGACACTGTAAGAAGATCCTGGACTCCCCTCTTCCCACAGATACATTTAATCTACAGCCACATATGGAACCATGTCCTCTTTACAAAACTAAAAACTAGCTGAGTGACTCCTATATATAACACAAATTTAAATTTTTTTTTAATGTTTATTTATTTTTGAGACAGAGAGAGACAGAGCATGAATGGGGGAGGGGCAGAGAGAGAGGGAGACACAGAATGGGAAGCAGGCTCCAGGCTCTGAGCCATCAGCCCAGAGCCTGACGCGGGGCTCGAACTCACGAACCGCGAGATCGTGACCTGAGCCGAAGTCGGACACTCAACCGATGGAGCCACCCAGGCGCCCCTATAACACAAATTTAAAAACCTCACATTGAAGCAGGTAGAAGAGGCTGAGACCCTTTTGCCATAAATCCTACCCCTAGTACAGCAAACCACAATCAGGAGGGAATACACAACCTGAGGAGAAAAGAGCTTAGCCCCACATTGGTTATTCCAACTTTTAAGACTGAAGACAGGAGTCCCCAAAACATGTAGTTTTGAAAACCAATAAGACTCACATTCATGAGACCCACAAGACTAGAGTGAACTGAAAAACAGCTCTTAAAGGGCTCTCACACTTCGGGCGCCCGGGGGGCTCAGTCAGTTAAGCTCTCAGCTGGGGTCATGATCTCACGGTTCCTGAGACTGAGCCCCACGTCAGGCTCCACACTGACAATACAGAGCCTGCTCGGGATTCTCTCCCTCTCCTCTTCTCTCTCTTCCCTCCCCATTGTGCTCTCTCTCTCAAAATAAATAAACTTTTAAGGGGGGAAGGCAGGGGGACACTCACACTTGGACTCACCCCAGGGAAAAGCACAAGAGGCAGCCAGTTGAGAGGTGCCCAGACTTCATGTGAAAGAGGCGTATTTTCGGGGCACCTGGGTGGCTCAGTTCATTGAGCGTCCAACTCTTGATTTTGGCCCCAACGTTGTGGGGATCAAGCCCCGCATCAGGCTCTGTGCTGAGCTTGGAGACTTCTTAGGATTCTTTCTCTCTCTCCCCCTGCCCCTGCCCCTCTCCCCTGCTCATGCTCACTTGCACTCTCTCTCCCTCTCTCTCTCTCTCAAAAAAAATTAAAAAGGAGTATTATCTTAAAGTGATGGCCTGAGGCACAAGCCTCTAATTGAACGTACACCCTAGGGGCCTTGCATCTCCAGAGGTGGAAGATGGCTGGCACCATCTTTGCACCTGCCTCTGCCTCACTACTCAGCTCACCCGTTATCTCCCAGGAGGGAGCTTATGCCCTCCTCTGGCACACCACTTCTTGCAGCTCTGGCCTAGGGGGACAACTCTAGGTCACCTGAACCTGGTGCCCAGTGGGGCTTATGCCCATGGGTCCACAGGACTGTAACCAAGGTAGAAATAAGCTCTTGACTGGCTACCACCCTCAGGGCACAACAAGAGACAACAGACCAAGGCACTCAGTGTTTCTGTGAAAGAAGCCTATTAGCTTATCTTCATAGCCGCGGCGCGAAGGGCAGGATTGTAATTGAACACACAGGTAAGGGCACACGGTAATTCTCTCCAGAGACCTCAGAGGACGTCATCTTCACATTCTCCCTCTGCCGTGCTCCACAGCACCAGTATTTCCCAGAAAGGTGCTCATGCGTGTGTCTCATGTAGTCTCATGCTCATGTTGGTTTTTATGGATCAACATCCACAAATCTATCAAGGTGACACACATTAACCAAATGAAGGGTAAAAATCCTGTGATCATCTCCATACAGTAAAAGCATATGACCAAATTCAACATCTGTTCCTGACAATAAAAACTCTCAATAAAGTTGGTAAGAGGAAACACCCCTCAGCAAAATAAAGACCATATAGGACAGCTAACATCATACGCAGAGTAAAAAGCTAAAAGCTTTTCCTCTAAGATCAGAAACAAGACAAGGATACCCATTCTCCTCACTTTTATTCAACATAGTAATTAAAACCCTAGCCAGAGCAGTTAGGCAAGACAAAGAAATAAAAGGCATTTTATTTCAAATTAGAAAGAAGCAAAAGTGTCACTATTTGCAGATAACATGATCTTATATATAGAAAACCCTAAAGACATCGCACACACACACAAAAACGTTAAGACTAATAAATGAATTCAATAAAGTTGTATAAATAAATACACAGGGGCGCCTGGGTGGCTTAGTTGGTTGAGCATCTGACTCTTGATTTCAGCTCAGGTCATGATCTCACGGTTTGCGGGTTCAAGCCCTGCATCGGTCTCTGTGCTGACAGTGTGGAGCCTGCTTGGAATTCTCTCTCTGCCTCTCTCTCTGCCCCTCCCCCACTTCCCCTCTATTTCTCTCTCAAAATAAATAAAAATAAACTTTAAAAAAGAAATGAAATATACAAAATCTGTTGCTTTTCTGTACACTAATAACAAAATATCAGAAAGAGAAATTATGAAAACAATCCCATTCGCAATTGCATCAAAAAGAATTAAATATCTAGAAATAAATTTAACAAAGGATGTGGAAGACCCATACACTGAAAACTCTAAGACATTGATGAAAGAAATCAAATAAGACAAATAAATGGAAAGATAGTCCATGCTCATGGATGGAAGAGTTATTATTGTTAAAATGTCCACACTACTCAAAGCAATCTACAGATTCAGTGAAATCCCTGCCAAAATTCCAATGGCATTTTTCACAGAAATAGAACAATCCCAAAATTTGTATAGAACCATAAAAGACCTGGAACAGCCAAGGCAATCTTGATAAGAACAAAGCTGGAGGCAACATGCTCCTTGATTTTAAACCATATTATAAAGCTATAGCAATCAAAACAGTATGGTACTGGCATTAAACAGACACACAGATCAACGGAATAGAGAAGAGAGCCCAGAAAAAAATAAGCACATGGCAAATTAATCTATGATGATGAGGGGGGTTAGATGGGTGAAGGGAGTCAAAAGGTACAAACTTCCATTTATAAATAAGTCACCCTGCCAAGGCACTCCCTTCATGGAGTACCCTGGGAACCCCCAACCGATGACCCACCTCAGCTCCAGCCACCCTGCCAGGGCACCCCCTGCAAGCAGCACCCCCGGAACCCTAGACCCACGCCCTGCCTCTGCTCCAGCCACCCCCCTCCCCAGGGTGCCTCCTGTGCTGAGCACCCCAGGACACCCTGGCTTGTACTCACTTCAGCTTCAGCTATCCTGCCAGGGCACCCTCTGCATGGAGAGCCCCAGGACTGCCCCGGGCTGCACCTTCTTCAGCTTCAGCTGTCCTGCCAGGGTGCCCTCTGTACAGAAAGCCCTACCTGAGGTTCTAGCCTATAGCGTCTACCACCAAATTTGTGAGAAGGCATTCAGATCAGTATTGACCAATGGAAATACGATGCGAACCCCAAATATGGGTTGCATATATAACTAAATTTTCTAGCAGACACATTAAAATCATTTTAAATAAATTTAATATTTAATTTAACCTATATATGCAAAATATCATTTTGATATAGAACATAAAAATGACCGAGAGACTTTAGTTTCTGTTTGTCATGCTACATCTTCAAAACCCAATGTATGTGTTACACTTATAACACATCTCAACTCAGACTAACCTCTTTTTAACTGCTCAATAGCCACTTGTGGCTACTCTACTGTGTCACCCTTAAATGATTCAACCAGGCAACTGTTAAGTCAATGCCAGTCTTGAGTTTTCCCAGCTGAGACCGAAACTTCACACTGTTAGAAAGTCGTCCCTGCCATGCTCTTTCTGAATTCTTGATACTCACAAAGTCTGTGAGTATAACAAAATGATAACTACGTTTGGGTGGCTTGTTGTGTGCCAGCAGTAACTGGGATGCCAGTCTGAAAGTCTATAATTTATTTAAACGTTTTCCTAATTTAGGTGTTTTTCCCACTTCTCTTCAGGATTTTATTATAAACAATGCTATGATGAGTAATATAAGCTTTGTAAGCTAATCAAATTATTTCCTTGAGAGTGGATTTTCTGGGTCAATGGGAGCGTACATTTAGATTGACATTCATGTTGTCAAACTGCTATCCAAAGCTTAACCAGTTTTCACTAATAACACACATATGCCCAAAGGTGCTACTAATTAATACTAACCATTTTTAGTTTCTTGAGTTGACTGTTTAGTTCCTTTCCCTTCTGTTCTATAAAATTCATAAATAATCTGGCTTTAGCTTATGTTTTAAACTACCACTGATATATTTGTATTATAAAAGATTGAAGTAATGCACAAACTATATAAAAGGGGCCCTACACCATTATATAATTTGGCTTTTTTCCCACTTAAAGTCTTGGTTATCTTTCCGTGTCAGTTAAAAAACTAACCCATTAAGTGTTTATTGATTGAATGATTGCCTTATAATTGCTATGTATTAAATTACTGCATGGTAGTCCAAAGAATGCATGTATCTTAATTTAACCATTGCCCTAGTGATAGATATTATGGTGACTCAAATTGTGCATTACTATAGTGCTCTAAAGACTGCCTTTACTCTTTATTGGATTTTAAGAAGTAGAAATGTTAAGTCAAAGAGTACAAGCTTTCTAAAAGTTGGCAGATACAATCAAATTATGCTTCTCATCACCAAACACTTCATTAATTCACAATTCCTTCAACAATACGTAAGTGTGCCTATTTTCTTGCACCCTCAAAAGTACAAAATATTTTCTATCTTATTAATTTTTGCCAAGAATGACAAAAAAAAATCTGATCATTTTAATTCACATTTCTCTAAAGCTGGTTAATTCTTTTGGACTATTTATATTTCCTTTTTCTGACAACTGTACATTCATATTCCAAGCCATTTCTCCACTGGGATTTTTATATTATTCTTATGTACCTTTATGAACTCTTTAGATATTCTAAGTATTGTTTGTTATTTATGATGGTGATAATATTCTCTCCAAGTCTGGCTCTTTGTATTTTAACACCATGAAGCCTATAGGCATACAAAAGCTTTTACTTTTTATGTGGTTATTTATTTTATTTTTATGGCTTCTGAATTTTCTATTTAGAAAGACAACTAGGTTTAACTATGTTAAATTATACATTAATGTATATGCGATTAAATATTTCAAAAGAAAAGTCAAAGTAAAAATTTCATTTCATCATACCAATAAAAACATTCTTCTCAAAGATAAAAAACTTCTGGACTTTATTTTACTAGATCTTTTTGAATACATAGGATATATACATATAAATAAAATAGCTTCATTTCTTAAAATGTAAATTGGACCACAATATGTAGATTTTCTGCAACTTACTTTTTTTTAACTGGAACAAGGTATCATGGGGATATTTCTACGGCTCTCTATAGAGCTCTACTTCATTCTTTTTACTTGCTACATAGCGTTCTATAGTAACTATTTCCATATTGATAAACATTTAGGTTCTTCAAATATTTCAATAATACAAACCATACTACAGTGAACATCCTCACAAGTGAGAAGTTCTCCAGGATAGAGGTACACAGACTATTTTTGTTAAGTGTGTGATTTGTGGAATGTCTCCCCTTTGACGGTCAAAAAGAATAATTACTTTTGCCTGATTTACCACACTAATTACATTTGACGGCTCTTTCTTTGTTATGCATTTTCTTATGTTGTTTAAGGGCTGAACTCTGAGGAAAAGCCTTCCCACATGCATTACATTCATAAGGTTTTTCTCCGGTATGGATTCTCTGATGTTCCACAAGGCCAGAGCTATGTCTGAAGGATTTCCCACATTTCTTACAGTGATAGGGCTTTTCTCCAGTATGAATTCTCTGATGTCCAATAAGGGTTGAGCTCTTCATAAAGACTTTCCCACAGTCATTACATTGATAGGGTTTATTTCCACTATGAGTTTTCTGATGTCCAGCAAAGGATGAGCTATACCTGAAAGATTTTCCACACTTACTACAGTGATAGGGTTTCTCTCCGGTATGCATTCTTTGATGGCTAACAAGTGTTGAGCTCTTCCTAAAGGTTTTTCCACATTCATTACATTGATATGGTTTCTCCCCAGTATGGATTTTCAGATGTTCCAACACAGTTGAGTTATCCCTAAAAGCTTTCCCACATTCCTTACATGTAAAAGGCTTCTCTCCACTATGTATTCTCTCGTGACGAGTAAGGGCTACATTCTGAGCAAAGGCTTTCCCACAGTCATTACATTTGTAGGGCTTCTGACCGGTATGAATTCTCTGATGACGTAAAAGGATAGAGTTCTTTCCAAAAGCTTTTCCACATTCATTACATTTATGAGGCTTCTCTCTAGAATGAATTTTCTGATGATTAACAAATGTTGAGTGCTTCTTAAGGAATTTCCCACATTCAATACATCTATAGGGTTGCTTGCCTGTGTGGATTTTACGATGATTTAAAAGGGATGAGCTGCTCATAAAGGCTATCCCACATTCATTACATTTATGGGGTTTCTCACCAGTATGATTTCTCTGGTGGCTAATAAAGGAGGAATTGTATTTGAAGACTTTCCCACATTCCTCACATTTATAATGTGTCTTCTCTGTAGAACTTCTGCCCTCCCAGTCCAGGCCTCTCTCCATCATGTCAATTTTTGTTTGTTCTCCCAGATCAGATCCTTCAGAGGTATTTTGCTTTAGGGTGGACACCTTTGTTTCAAACCAGTACTCCTGGACTGAAAAAAATTTTTTTAATTCAAACACTCTCTATGTTGAAATACTGAAAGTGTGAGCTGCACAGGATAAGAATAATGTTCTCTTCTACACAAGTAAGGGTTATGTAAAATTAATGCATCCCACTTGTAACTCTTGCTAAGAAAAGACGGCAAGACTAAAGATAAAAGTTAAGTGGGCGTCTAAAGAAATGGCAGGAAGTTATATTATAAACTTTGTATTTAAAGAACGCAAAGAGCATCTAAGAAGTTGGCAAGTTAGGAAGGTAACACAGAACCCGCCCCTCCAAAAATAGATGAGAATGTGAGAATACACACAAATTTGCAGAGAAAACCAAGTATCACAAAGCAAACCATGATTGCTAGCACAGAATCCTGTAGGGTAGTACATCTGAGAACATTTTAATGTCTCCAAGAACTTAAGGATAACATTTCATTGTGAGAATTTAACAGAGAACCAATATTTAATGTCTCAGAGAAAAACCAGACAAAACATTTAAGGAACCAAAACAGTTCTCAGGCCTAAAAGATTCTAGACTTTAATCTAAGTTTTTAACATACCTAAAAAAGAACATACCAAATTGTGACTTTTTTGTTGTTGTTGTTGTTGTTACAAAGTACACACACAAGACCCAAGAGAAAATAGGCAAGATGATGCTGACAAGTAGATGCCAGAAAACTAATGAAGCCATATTTGTGATAAATCAACAATCAATGATCAATTCTTTTACTGAATGAATTTTTCTTATATACAGATATAGATATATATACACATACACATATATTTATATTTTTATTATTTGTATTTATATTTATTATGATTCCATACATCAGATACTAGAGCTAAGATTTATTTTTTTAGGAAAATGCAAGAAATGAAGCCTGGTGAGTAACAGCCCAGATCCTTCAAATGGCCTTTAAAGGGATATACATTTAATGTATAATGGTTAAACTAGAGAAAATTTCAAGATACTGATTGTAAAGGTAGGTAGAGGCAAATTAGTCATATGAAGAGAAATGCAAGTATATGGACATCTGTTTTATGACAAAGGTAGCTTGCAGAGCAGTGAGGAACACTGGTACTTTTTTGGGAGAGTTAAACATGAACGCTACCTCTTACCATGCACAAAAAATCAGTTTCAAAAGTATGATAAAT
The DNA here is from genome assembly GCF_028018385.1 of Neofelis nebulosa. Classification (NCBI taxonomy): domain Eukaryota; kingdom Metazoa; phylum Chordata; class Mammalia; order Carnivora; family Felidae; genus Neofelis; species Neofelis nebulosa. The sequence continues at coordinate 53,989,536 of NC_080794.1, forward strand.
CTAAAAGGCAAACAATAAAGCTCCTAGAAGTTAACATAGAAGAATGTTTTCATGAACTTGGGGAAAGATTTATTAAAAAGAACACAAAAAGCACTGTCAAGAAAGGGCAAGATTGATAAACTAGAGATCATTAAAATTAAAACTTCTATTCATCAAAAGCCCATTAATAATGAAAAGCAGAGAGAAGGGTGATACTGCATATGTAATCAACAAAGGGCTCTCTGAATAGATATTTCATGAAAGATGATATATAATGGCCAATAAACATTTGCAAATGCCCTCAACCTCATTAGATATCAGGGATAAGGATATTAAAACCACATGAGATACACAACACACCCAAAGAATGCCTAACTTCAAAAGACTGACAATATCAAGCACTGGTAAGGATACGGAAAAATGAGTACTCTCACCCACTGATGGTAGAAATATAAATGGTACAAACCTTTAAAAAACTATTTGGCATTATGTAGTAAAGTTGAATATATGCACATCCTATAAAATAGAAAATCCACTCCTAAGTATGTGCCCAGAAGAAATGCATCTACATGTGAACCAAAAGATAACCCATAAAATTGTTCACAGCATCTCTAATATTAGTCAAAACCTGGAAATATCCCAAATATCCATCCAAATATATGCAATAAGCTATGGTATAGCAATACAATGAATGAAATACTCCATTTCATTTCATGTTTTCAAAGCATGGTCCCCAGTCCAGTAGCATTAGCATCAGCATCACCTGGGAACTTGGTAAAAATTTTCAGTTCACTCTAAACCAAATAAATAAAAAACTCTGAGGGCTGGGCCTAGTAATTATACTTAAGCATGCATTCTGATGAATGCTAAATTTTTAAGAATCCTTGGTCTACACAAAGGACAATGAATGAAAATGGCCAAATAAACTTCAGTGTTAGTCTGGGTGGGGAGGGGTTAGGGCAGGGGAACATGGCTAATGATTGGGAGGGATCAGCATGTTATTTAGTAGTATTCCCAGGGTTCTTTTCCTTGACCTGAGTGTTGGTTACACAGTATTCGATTTAAAAATACTATACTAATTTAGGGGTGCTTGGGTGGCTCAGTCAGTTAAGCGTCCAACTCTAGATTTCGGCTCAGGTCATGATCTCATGGTCATGAGGTCGAGCTCTGCATCATAACCAAGAGGCATTTGATAAAATTCAACATCGTACTTATATTAAAATAAATAATTTCTTAATGAAAGAGGTGAATTAAATTTTTTTAATGTTTATTTTTTATTTTTTGAGAGAAAGAGAGACAGAGACAGAGCACAAGTGGGGGAGGGGCGGAGAGAGAGGGAGACACAGAATCTGAAGTGAGATCCAGGCTCTGAGCTGTCAGCACAAGGGGCTCGAACCCACGAACTGTGAGATCGTGACCTGAGCTGAAGTCGCACGCTTAACTGACTGAGCCACCCAGGTGCCCCGAAAGAGGTGAATTAAATACTTACTACATAATAACATTCAGGTTTCCCAACCCAATAACCAGCTAAATGGCAGAATCCTAGACACAATCCTGTTAGAGACACAAAAAGACTATCATATCCATCATTACCATTATTGTTGACAATACAAAAACAAGTCGATATAAAACAAACTTTAAAAAAACACATGCTCGACTACACTCCTGATAAGAGAAATGCAAACTAAAATTACAATAAAATTAAAGTTTTTAACTATCAGTTTGGCAATGATCAAAAAGTATAAGACACTGTTGTCAAGGTATGATCAGATTGGCATCCATACATTGTCATTAGGAGTATAAATGTATATAATCTCTGTGGATACTGGTAATATTCACTGAATTTAAAAATACACTTACCCTTTCACCTACAAATTCTTCTAGACTTTATCCTATAGATTTACTTGTACTTGAGAGAACTGATATGTATAAAGATAATCACTGCATCATTCATAGTTATTATGTCCATCAACAGGGAACTGATAACATAAGTTACAGTACATCCATAAAATGAAACACTGTACACCCATTAAGAATAAAACAGCACTCTAAATGATGTAGTTATGTGAAATGATTTCCAAGATATTACAGAAGCAAGATACACAATACTGTACTACCATGTGCTTTTACAAAAAAGGAATACATGTATATTCTTGCAAAGCACACATTATATCTAGAAATTTCCACAAGAAATTTATATAAGAATGCCTCCAGGGAGAGGAACTGGATGATTAAGAAAGGTATGTGAAGGGAGTGCCTGGGTGGCTCAGTCGGTTAAGCATCTGACTCTTGATTTCGGCTCAGGTCATGATCCCAGGATCATAGGATCGAGCCTCACATTAGGCTCTGTGCTGACAGTGTGGAGCCTGCTTGGGATATTCTCTCTCTCTCTCTCTCTCTCTCTCTCAAAAATAAATAAACTTAAAAAAATAAACAAAGGTATGTGAAGAAGACTGTGTACAATTTGAACCATCTGAATTTTGTACCATATGTATTTCTAAAAACTAAAAGAGTAGAATATGCAGAAAAGGAGGATGAACTGTGAAACATGGAATGGTTGTGAAATCTTTGTCTAAAGATTTATTAGTCTTCTAAATGGATGGAAGAAATATCAAAGGAAACATTGCTAGTTTTTACTACATCTAAATTCTAAACATCTTATTTCAAAAAATACCAAAATTAAAACAGAAAGAACAAAGAATAAGGAAGACTGAGTTACTACTACTACTGAATTACTCAATAAGGAATCTACACAAAAATTTAGAGGGAAAGGGGGTGCCTGGGTGGCTCAGTCGGTTAAGTGACTAACTTCAGCTCAGGTCATGATCTCCTGGTTTGTGAATTTGAGCCCCACATCAGGCTCCTCAATGATGGTGCAGAGCCTACTTGGGATTCTCTCTCTCTCCCTCTCTCTCTGCCTTTCCCCCATTTGTGCTTTCTCTCTCTTTCAAAATAAATAAATAAAACTTTTCAAATTTTAGGAGAAAAAAAGTTAAACATAGTAAGAACAAAAGAATTACTGAAAAGCGTTAAAAAACAAAACAAAACAAAACAGGGGCACCTGGGTAGCTCAGTCAGCTAAGCACTCAACTCTTGATTTCGGCTCAGGTCATAATTTCACAGTTCATGAGATCAAGCCCTGAGTTGGGCTCTGCTCTGGCAGCATGGAGCCTGCTTGGGATTCTGTCTCTCCTTCTCTCTCTGCCCTTCTCCTGCTCACACACACATGTTCCCTCTTCCTCTCTCTCTCTCTCTCAAAATAAGTAAAAAAACATTAAAAAAAAAAAAACCCAGGTTAAACAAATTATATATATCACTGGTATCTTCCATGAAATATAATTATAAAAGTTTCTCTGAAGATGATATAGGCAAAATGACAATTAGAGGTTTTTTTGTTTTGTTTTGTTTTTTTAACATTTATTTATTTTTGAGACAGAGAGAGACAGAGCATGAACAGGGGAGGGTCAGAGAGAGAGGGAGACACAGAATCTGAAACAGGCTCCAGGCTCTGAGCTGTCAGCACAGAGCCCGACGCGGGGCTTGAACTCACGGACCGCGAGATCATGACCTGAGCCGAAGTCGGCCACTTAACCGACTGAGCCACCCAGGCGCCCCGACAATTAGAGTTTTTAAAAAAGGACTGCTAGCAAGATAAATGTTGTAGGTGAGAGAAACATCATGTTTAAAGACTTTGAAATGAATTATGATGCAAAGAAAGCGACTTACAGAAATTTATGCAAAGTATACATAGAAAAAAGATGAGAGCCAAGAGCAAAGGATAACAGAGAAATTTTAAAAGGGGAGAAAATGCTTCCCCATCAACTTGTTTGCTAAAAATAATAATTATCTGATAGTGAGGAAACTATGCTTACATTGGAATCTGCCACTGCCACTATATGATTAAAGATAATGGATATTAAAACCAGAAAAGGATATACAGTCATTTATTAAGCTAACCATGAGAGAATTTGAAAGGAATTGAAAATGGACAGAAGATAGAAACAAAGTACAGCCCGACAAGTGCCTGAAAACAGGGAGGGAGAAAAAAAAAACATGAAGAGACTGAGGATTTCAGGCGAGAAGTCATGGGCCTGAGGCCCTCGAGAAGGGAGCAGCTCTCCACAGGCACGGATAGAATGAGGAGAAAAACGGCAAGTCATCTGATGCAGCGATGACATTAAGAGGAGGAAAGCGGTGTCAAGTTCCCCCACGCGGCTGCACAGACACGCGCCCTCTGAGGTGAGCCTTGTGACCAACAAGTCCTCCTCACCACTCTGTGTGCTGAGCTGCTGCTTGAAATGGCCCCGCCTCACTCACCTGAACAAGTGCCTGATGGAACTTGCTGTACTTCCATCCATGGCTCTGACCCTTGCTCCAACTGGGTGATTAGTTTGGGTTTGGAAGAGAGAAGCCCTGTTCATAGAAAAACACAAAAGGAATGTGACTATGGTCATGAGCACAAGCAGTCATCCCAGACCTCAGTCTCAGGAAGGTTTCCACATCAGAGAGGCCTAGAGGGTGGTATGAGGATGTCCAAATCATGTCCAAATCATGCTAGTTATAGAAAGGTAGGAGGGAAGGTCAGTTAGAAAACCAGGCCTCCTTGAGGATGAGAACTCCTATTGTTGGTGGCAGACAAATCCTGAGATGGAAAATTTAGAAAACTGGGCTAGACAACACACATAGCTGCCATCTTAAACTCTGTATGGCTCTGACTTTCTGAGGGATGGGACTGTGCATAAACTCCAGCCTCTAAGTCCATGCTAAAAACAAACAAAACTTCCTATTTACGATTTAAATACCCCAAATCAGGGGCGCCTGGGTGGCTCAGTCGGTTGAGCATCCGACTTCGGCTCAGGTCATGATCCCACGGCGTGTGAGTTCGAGCCCCGCATCAGCCTCTGTGCTGACAGCTCAGAGCCTGGAGCCTGTTTCAGATTCTGTGTCTCCCTCTCTCTCTCTGCCCCTCCCCTGCTCATGCTCTGTCTCTCTCTGTCTCAAAAATAAATAAAACCTTTTTTTAAAAATTTAAAAATAAATAAATTAAATAAAATAAAATAAAATAAATACCCCAAATCATTTACCCTGTGAAAACACACAGTTGCCCAGGAAATCAATTTTGAATTAAAAAGACATCCTTACCCACTGACACCAGATTCCCATAGTTTTCCAGCATCACATCCTTGTACAGGGCCCGCTGAGCAGCATCCAGGTGTTTCCATTCAATCTGGGTAAAGGCCACAGCCACGTCCCCAAATGTCAGTGATCCCTGCAAAGTCAAACCCAATTCTTCTCACCAAGGAATGTTTATACCCTGAAGTAGGGAACCAGGAAGTCCTCATCAGAAAAGGAGAGCAACACCTTCAAGGCCAGCTTCTGATACTTCAGCTTGTTTATGCAGAGGGAAGTGGAACACGGTTAACAAAAGGACAAAGGGGGAAAGTAAATGACAAGCTCAGGAAGCAGACTTGCTACCCAGGAACAAAAAATCAAAAGAAGCTGGAAAATCCAGCCAGGAATAAGAGGAGGTCATGGCCCCTCATTTCAACCACACTGCCCTCCTCACGTTCTTCCAACACGCCTATCATGCTCCCTCCTCTGGGCCTGGCATTTGCTCATTCCTCACTTCATAGGTCTTTGCTTAAATGTCACCTCCTCAGAATGTTCTTCGCTTTTCTCCCATCCTCTACCACTCTCCATCCCATGTCCCACTTCACTCTCTTCACAGGATTTCTCACTACTTGGCAGGACTAGATTTATGATCTGTAATGTGAGCTCCAGGAGCTTAGGGACCACTTGGGTCACTGTTGTCCCCCTCGCCTAAAATACTGCCTGGAACATAGAAGTGTTCAAGGATTCGTCAGTCCACAAATAAATAGAAACTCCAAAAGGCATGCAAAATGATAGTGGATTTATCCTAGAATTTACTAGGAAATAATATATATTTGTCAATTGCCTCTCACAGCAATAGCAACTTAGTATGTACCACGCACAGTGCTAAGCCCCAAGATAAACACCATCTCTGCATTTCTGCCATGATGGTCTATAAAGTAAATCTATTTTATAGCTAAAGATACTAAGGCTCAGAGAGTTGAAAGAACTTGTTCAAAGTCACAGGGCTGGTTGACTACAGAATAAAAAGGAGCTTTAAAAAGTGATAGTGAGACTATGGAGCAAATAGGAAGATATTTCATAACATATTAATATGTCATAACATATTAAAACATATTAAAAGGAAAAAATGGATAAGCCTAAAAAATACTTATACAAAAGTGTTTCAAATGAAATAATTTGATTTGTTAGTGCAATAGGAATATGGATCATCTTTAATTTTTAAAATTTTCCTTTACTCTTTATTTGTATAATAGTCAAGTAGGTCTTACTTCCTTTCAAAATGCTAATTTACTTCCTGTCAACTTCTCAAAATTCTTCAAAACCCAGTTTTCTCCAGCATACAGGCAAACTCCAGCCTGGCATTCTAGATCCCAAATGTTTCCAAATTTCTCTGGAACCCGTGTTCATGGTTCAGATATAATGGCTTCACTCATGTTATAGCCTTCCCCTAGTCACCCCACCTTCTGCAATTATGCAAACTTAATTTAATCTTCAGGAAGAACTAAACACACCCTGAAGACTCCTCTGACCCCTGAACATCAACAGAGCATTACTATCATTGTGTCATATCTATCAGCCTCTGTCCTTGTATGATGTGTCTGTCCTTCATCTTCTGCGAGGTGGCAAACTCACTTTGAGACAATGGCTATTCCTTACCTACAAAGTACTCTTCAGTTTCTAGCACTCTAGAAAGCATGGGTAGCAATCATCTATTTAGTGAATGACTCTGTAATGTGTAGAGAGGACATGAAGGGATAACAGTAGGGAGAGGGGTCCTTTCTCCGCAGCGCTGCACCTATCCAGGATTGGCTCAGGGAACCTAATTTGGTCCATACACAGGGCAGAGCACCTTCCAGACAAGCATAAACCCAGCTTCATTTTGAAAGGGTGGCAATTCCTCAGGAAAAGTTAAAACCAAACTTGCCTGGATCTGGACTCTTGGTAGCCTTGGGGCCATCTGTCTCCTGAACTGTTCTCCCAGGCAAGGGCAAAGAATCCTGAATAAGCCAATCTGGGAAAGAAGAAAGGAAATATGAGGAAGTCCCTCCATGTCCTAAACTAGCTAGAACTTGCTCTCTGCAAGCTGAACCGACCAGTCCTCCACCCTCCCTACTCCGCACAAAGGTGGGTAGACAGGTGAAGGTGGTTAAGATCAGGACTGGCTGCCTGGAGTCCGGCCGGGCAGCAAGCTCCAAGCCAAGCTCCGGCTGTCAGTCAGGCACCTTCGCCAAAACGGGTGGCAAGTCTCGTCGGTGACTCGATCTCTGGGCCTCAGGCCAAGCCTTTAAACTCTCAGGCGCCGGATTGGGGCGGCCATTCAACACAGTACGGCTCATCTGGGTGGGGCCCCGGCCACATCTGCCTGTCCCCTCGTAAACCGGCTCCTTTCTCGGCCCGCCCTGGGGAAAAGAGGGGCGCACCAGGTCTCAGTGCCTGCCTGGCGGCCGCCGTTCCAGAACGGCGCTGGGCGTGCTGGCCTACGAGGCTGCGCGCGCTGAAGAACTGCGACCACCCAAAGCGGTACTGGTCTCCGAGACCCGCGAGCTGGCAGGAACCTCGCTCTACTCACACGCAGGCCGGCAGGGCCGGAAACGGAAGCGGCCGCGGAGCCCCTGGGAAATGTAGTCTCGGATGCAGTCAGATCTCAGGGTCTCCATCGTATGCCTATGTTGGCATCTTTGGAGAGCTTTGAAAAGTAATGGGGCCTTGGTCCCAGCTCCAGAGATTCCGGATTTATGCTCTAGGTATAGTCCTGGCACTGGGACTTTTAAAGTTCCCAAGTGATTCTGATGTGCAGCCAAGATTGGTACCCAATGCTAGAAACTAATGCAAATCTGTAAGGCATATTTTATGTTACTTTGGGGCAGCTATTTATGATTGATTTGTTCACCTATTGGTTTCAGAGTAATGCTGTTTTGATTTCAAGTTAAAAAAAAAAAAAAGCATGTTAGAAAAGCAGAGCACCCAAAACACTAAGATTTTTCTATTTGCTAGCATAGAAGATGGAACAAGATTGGATCCGTTTTTTAAAACTGTGGTTTTTTGGGGGTGCCTGCGTGGCTCAGTCGGTTGAGCATCTGACTTCGGCTCAGGTCATGATCTCATGGTTCATGAGTTCAAACCCCACAATGATTTGGTGCTGTCAGCACAGAGCCTGCTTCCCATCCTCTGTCCCCTCTCTCTCTGCCTCTCCCCTGCTTGTGTGCTTTCTCTCAAAAATAAATAAAACGCTAAAAAAATAAATGGATACAAATGTGTTATTTTCTAGAAAAAAAATCCTCCTTATACACTCCAGGAATTGGACAGATTAGGAAGGAAAAATGTATCTCTTTTGTTCAGTTAGGACTTCTTATTTGAAAGACTATTTCTCAGAATGGGGCAGTTATTCACTGAATTAATAGTGATTAACCAATGCCCTGCTAAGTGCCACTCACTAGTCTAGATGCTAAGGACAGAGCACTTGACAAGGCCTCCCTCCTTAACCAAACTTTGGTCAGGGTCTTCCCAATCCTCTTCTCAATAAGGCCTTGTCTTTGGCCTAATGAGCCCAATTTTAGCAAAGATCCCACTAAACCAGTTCATCAAGAATTCCCCCACCCTTGGGGCTCCTGGGTGGCGCAGTCGGTTAAGCGTCCGACTTCAGCCAGGTCACGATCTCACGGTCTGTGAGTTCGAGCCCCGCGTCAGGCTCTGGGCTGATGGCTCAGAGCCTGGAGCCTGTTTCCGATTCTGTGTCTCCCTCTCTCTCTGTCCCTCCCCCGTTCATGCTCTGTCTCTCTCTGTCCCAAAAATAAATAAACGTTGAAAAAAAAAATTAAAAAAAAGAATTCCCCCACCCTTGGATCCAATCAAGCTTCTTTTCCCCCATCCTTGATACCTAACCCAATTCTGCTCTGCCCTCCCCCCAACCTTGATACCTAACTAATTTCTTCCTAGAAATTTTCCATTTACTCCCTCACCCTATCAGTTGGCTATAAAACCCCATTTGTCCCTGTTGTGTTGGGAGTTAAGTTCAAGCTCTCTCCCATATTGCGATGCAGTGAAATCTTAAATAAACCCTTCTTTTCAATTCAATAAGTGTCAGTATAATTTCTCTTTGATGCAGTAAACAAAATAAACAATGTCTCTCCCCTCAAAGATCTTACGTTCAGATGGGCATCAGGAAGAGAGAGATTCAACAAAATCAGGGTAAAGAGGTAGGAAGAGGATTCTTATTTAAAATAGAGCTGTAAGGATTGGCACCTTTGATAAGAGATCATATGTTCAGAAGTCTGAAGGAAATGAGGTAACAAGAAGGAGTGTACCTGTGGGAAGTCAGATAAAACAGCAGATGCAAAACCCCTACAGAATATGCTTCATTTATTTGAGAAACAGCAAAAGGCCAATGTGCTTAGAACACTAAAAACATAGGTAAAAGCTAGAACATGGGTGTGATGATTAATTATATGTGTCAACTTAGTTGGGCTAAAGGGCACACAGACAGCCAGTAAGACATTAATTCTTGGTGTGTCTGTGATAGCGTTTCCAGAAAAGATTAGCATTTGAATCAGCAGACTGAGTAAAGAAGAAGAAGATCCACCTTTACTAATATGGGCAGGCATCATCCCATCCTTTGAGAGCCCAGGTGAACAAAAAGGGAAAGGATGAATTCTCTCTTTCTTCTTGAGCTGAGGCATCCATCTTCTCTTGTCCTCAGACGTCAGAGCTTCTGGTTCTTAGACCTTCAGACCCTGGGACTTCCTCCAGCACACCACCCCCTCCCTTCTCAGGCCTTCAGCCATTGGTTCCACTGGTTCTTGGGCCTTCAGACATAGACTGAATTACAACACCAGCTTTCCCAGTTCTCCAGCTTGCAAGTGGCAGATCATGGGACTTCTCAGCCTCTATAACCACATAAGCCAACTAGTTAATTAAATACACATACTATCATTCTATTTCTCTGGAAGACCCTGACTAATACAATGTTGGTCCATTTAGTCCACTGCAAGGATATTGGCTCTAATTTTGAATGATATAAGCCATCAGAATGTGGGGAAATGGGAAGCCTCATTTTTGGTAGGATCATAAAATGGTGTGGCCACTTTGGAAAACAGTTTGGCAGTTCCTCAAAACCTTAAATATGGAGTTACCATATCATTCAGTGATGCCATTCCTAGACACCTACCAGAGAAATGAAAATATACATCCACACAAAAACTTGTACACACGTGTTCACAGCAGTGTTATTCATAAGAGCCAAAAGTGGAAACAGCACAAATGTCCATCAACTGGCAAATGGATAAAAAGTGTGGTATATCCAAACAATGGAATGATATGTGGCAACAAAAAGGAATGAAGTAGTGATATATGCTACATAATTGATGAACTTTGAAAATAATACTAAGTTAAAAAAAAAAAAAGTCACAAAATACAATGCGATTCCATTTTTACAAAATGTCCAAAAAAAGGCAACTTCATAGAGACAGAAAATATATTAATAGTTGCCAGTGGATGGAGGGAAGGAGGTATGGGGAATGACTGTTAATGGGTATGAAGTGATGGGGGGTGATGTTTAAAATTAAATAGTAATTATATTAGTTTCCTAGGACTATCGTAACAAAGTACCACAAACTTAAGCAGTAGGAGTTCATTTTCTCAGCCTGAAGGCTAGAAGTTCATTATCAAACGAGGCTGGTTCCTTCTGAGACTTTGGGTAAAATCCTTCCTTGACTCTCCCTACCTTCCTGTGGTTGCTGTCAATCCTTGGCATTTCGTGGCTTGAATACTCCTGTGTGTCTCTGTCTTCATATGGTATTTCCTCTTATAAAGATAGCTAGTTATATGGGATTAGAGCCCACCCTAATGACCTCATCTTAACTTGATTATATCTACAAGAACCCTATTTCCAAATAAGGTTACATTCTGGAGTACTGGGCGTTAGGACTTCAAGTATGAAGGGTGTGGGGGAGGACACAATTCAACCCATAAAGCTTAGTTTTGTGTTTTATGCTTTGTTCCTTAATGGTTTGCCTTTAATACCTCTAATTTATTTTTAATAAAGTTCATATATTATAAGAGAAAGGATCTAAATTTGTCTCAAATGATTGCATAATCTTTTCAACACCTTTCATTGAAAAGTCTACTCTTGGGGCGCCTGGGTGGCTCAGTCAGTTAAGCATCTGACTTCAGCTCAGGTCATGATCTCACGGTCCTTGAGTTCAAGCCCCACGTCGGGCTCTGTGCTGACAGCTTGGAGCCTGGAGCCTGCTTCTGACTCTGTGTCTCCCTCTCTGTGACCCTCCCCCATTCATGCTCTGTCTCTCTCTGTCTCAAAAATAAATAAACATGAAAAAAAAAGAAAAGTCTACTCTTTCCTTCAGCAAATCAAATGTCATCATTATCTTATGCCACACTATAGTGTCTCCCAAACAAAAGTTTGGGGGATTTCTTAATCTGTGCTGTTTTTCAGAAGCACAGGGCTCAGATAAACTTCAACACTCTCACTATGAATAGGAAGCGGTTAAATAAGTTATAGTAAGTCCAAATGAAAGATTACTAGGCAACCATTAAAAATTTCAATGTGGATGTAAACATATGTTACATAAATGTGCTGACAAAATTGGGGGGTCCTGGGGTTTTTTTAATTGAAGTAAAGTTGACACACAATGTTACATTCATTTCAGGTGTACAACACAGTGATTCAGCAAGTCTACACATTATGCCATGCTCACCACAAGTAACTACCATCTGTCACCATACAACTATTATAATACCATTGACTATATTCCCTGTGCTGTACCTTTTACCCTCGTGATTTATGGATGAAATATTGTGAGTGAAAAAAAAAATCAGTTTCTAAAACAGCCTATGTAGCATAATCCCATTTGAGTATCACATAACAATGACATAATGCCAGAAACATGCTCAGCAAGGGCCTACTGTAAGGTATGACTCAACTCATGCCAAGAACCATGCTAAACCTTCTACTTGAATCATTTCATGTAATACTCAAAGCAACCCTATGAGGTAGGTGCTATTAGTATTCTCAACAGAAAAAAACTTTTTGTTCTAGAAATTTCAAAATATGCACAACATGGGAATAATATAGCCTCCAAGTATCCATAACCCAGATTCACAAATATTGAGATCATGCCTGTTTTAGTTTATCTGTCAATCTCTCCTCGCCTTTTACTGAACTATTTAATCTATAAATAATCAAGTACGTATCTTACCTAAGGGCATTTTAGTTTATTTTTTACATTGTATCATTATTACACTTAAAAAATAAATAATAATTTGAGAGATTGAATACACACATGGACAATAGAAAGACCATATATAAAAACAATCTGCAGCAACCAGCTCGGGAAACCAACCCATAATCTACGATAACTAGCCCAGGAAGCCAGTCTGCTTGTAGGCTGACTTGTAAGAAGTCAGAATATCATCTCTAGCAATCAGCCCGGGCACCCAAACTATCAATCATCCCCAAACAGTCAGGCCTTGATTAATAACTGACAATATCCCTAAATTTTGTCCCCACTTCCAATTTAGGACCAGAGAAAGCCAAATATGCTCCCCTAACCAATCACATAGGATGCCCTCTTCCACTTAGCCACCTCCAGTTTCCCTGCAATCAGGACATACCCAAAGCCTTCCTTTTTTCCACTCTAAAGCGTTATCACTCCACTGCCTTTGAATCACTGCCAAAATGCCAGGGATGGTAGCTGACCACCTTGCCATAGCATGCTTATTCTCACTTGGTTGGTCTTCACTTTTTCCACAAATTCTTTATAGCTAATATCCAGTCCAAATTCAAATCTCTGTAAGTGTCCCATAGATTTATTTTGTGTCTAGTTTGTTTGATTCAAACGGGAACCCTTCAAGTCAGGCCTGGGTCTTTACAACTTGATGGTAGTAGTCTTTGGAACTTTCTTGCTCTCTGGCAGACAAGTTGTTCCAGGCTTGCTCTATGCTTTGTCATGAACAGCCGTTACTCCCAAGAGCCCTGGCTTGTTCAGTTTCCTGCAGTCTTTTGGAGTCACCTACAAACTGGAGCTTGTGAAAGAGCCTGTGGAACCTCAGGCCAGTTTCATTGGTATCCTCAGCTTCTTGCTGATGATTCCGCTCAGAGTGGAGCTCTCTTCTTGGGGGACTGTATTATTTGGTGGCATTTTCTGTGTTCTAGGTTCCAGAACTCTCACGATCTTGGAACAGCTGCTGAAACCTGATGGTGATTCGGCCCCCCCTCTTCTAGGATCCGTGGGGATCCCCTGATCTTGGTTTTGTTGAAGATACTGTCCAACGGGATGTTTCTCCTGCTATCCTAGTGACTCAGTCCATTTTTGTAAGTGATTTGGGGAATTCAAAAACTGCGGCCAATAAGGATCTTGCCCTGCTCCTCGTTTAACAGATGAGAAATGTTTAGAGAAGCTAAATAATGTGGCCTCAGTGTGCTCATCTGCAAAAACGTTAATAATCTCTGCTCGCCTACCTCCCAGGACTGTTATGAGAATTAAATGATATAAAAGAAGTGAAAAGTCAGAAATTCAAGGAGAGGGATGCCACAGAGCACAAGGGCAAAAATTCCTGGAGCAGCGCCTCCACCTGAAGGGCATGTCTCTAGTGTCTGGGGCCACCTAAAGGTCAAAACTGAGAATAACAGTTACATTAACTTTTACCACCTGCATTGTGATGCACACCTTCCATGCCTTATTCCATGTAGTTCTCACAACAGCCTGAAGGGGACAGGTTTCCTGAGCCTCATTTTACAGAGGAGGAAATCCGGGCTTGGTGACATTGATAAACTTGCTCGTGATGTCAGTTTTCTGGTGGCAGAGCCTGTATTTACACCCAGGCTATCTGATTCCACAGCCCCTGCCTTTAGCTACTCTGCTCTGGAGCCTGAAGGGGAGAAGGTGTGGGTTTTCACCGAAATGAGGGAAAGACAGAAGACAGAGGAGAAGGTGAGCCCGGTTATTGAGCTATTGAGAAGCCTGTGCAGCTATTCTCAATATCCTCTTTCACTGAGGTAGGTGACCAAGCTGAAAGCCAGGCTAGCACATTTTTGGGGGTAGCCTCCCAGATTGCAATTGCCCCCGTAGAGTCTTTCAAGGCATTCTTGGAAATATGCCACTCTTCTAGGGTTTCCAGATAAAATTCAGGATGCCCAGCAGCGTCTGAATTTCAGACAAACATTACAAAGAACACACATCTAAACAAAAAAATAAGACCATTCATTGTGTATCTGAAATTCAAATTGAGCTGGGCATCCTGTATTTTCATTTGCTAAATCTGGCAACCCAACTCTGCCCACCCCACACAGATTTTTTTCTTTTACATTTCTATCATCCTAATACAACATCTAAAAAGTCACAATTTTTTGGTTTAAAGATTTTTAGACCTTTAGGGATATCCTGTGATACATTTAACCTTAGTTTGGGGGGGGGACGCTCCTTAAGATGTTATCTACTCATTAGTATCCTTAGTTGGCAGTGGCCGACATCTTAGAGAAAGTCAACGGGTAGAATCTGAAGAAAGGTGAAAGCACAGCAACAACAATCAGGATGAAGAAGCTGATGGGGGAGGAGAGAGGACTCATAATGCTGAAAACCACCAAAACCCTCACCCCCAGTGCTGGTGGAGCCCTGTGGAGAAACAGCATTGTATGTGACAAGGTACACAGAATATACTCACTGAATGCTTTTGAATGAGTAAGCGCAGGAATGATGCTCAGGTGCATCTAGTAGCAGGAACACTATAATGATAAGTGTCTACCCCTGGATCCCTAGCAAGGCAGCACCAAGAGCCCTTCAGTACTGGGCAGGACTAACTTCCCTCCTCTCCCCTCCCTGCTTGTCTGAGGGCACTTGACCAATTCTCTTCTTTTCTCTGGGCCTCAATTCCCAGTCTGAAAAGTGAAGAAGGCTGGATGAGACCCTCCTTATCACCCTCTTCATTTGTATGGTTCACATTTGAGCACATTCCAGGGACAGTCTGGGAAACAGAACTGGACATATTCTTAGAACTTGTAGGAATCTGGAAGGAGGCAGCTCTGTGTTCCCCTGTTCTAGCCAGGAGCCAACCTGGCTGGGCTCAAATCCACACAGGAGCCCTGACCTCCCTTTTCCAGCTCCTACAGTGATTTCTGCAGCTTTCCTAGGAGTCCACTATGACTGGACCTGCATTTACCACCATTTCTATGTTGGGTTGATCCCTCAGCAGGCTGAACTGGGAGGCAGGGCCCAAGGGGTCCAACAGAAGTTCCTTTCCTCATCTCTATTCTGGCCTATTCCCTTTGTGATCCCCTGAAAAGATGAGGTGACAGACAAATGTGCTATAGTGAACGTGTGCCCAATTCAATATCCAAGGTGCTGAGTTTCAATCCCGGCTCTGCCATTTACCACCAGCAGGATCTTGGGCAAGTCACTGTCCCTTTCTCGCTCATCCTCTGTGCCTTCAATTTAAAAATAAGTGAGCAGGGGCACCTGAATGGCTCAGTCAGTTGAGCATCCGACTTCGGCTCAGGTCATGATCTCACGGCTCATGAATTCGAGCCCTGCATCAGGCTCTGTGCTGACAGCTCAGAGCCTGGAGCCTGCTTCAGATTCTGTGTCTCCCTCTCTCCCTGCCTCTCCCCTGCTTGCACTGTGTCTCTGTCAAAAATAAATAAATATTAAAAATTTTTTTCTTAAATAATAAATAAAACAGGGTTGTTAATAGGCAATGATAAACATTGGGCCCTGAGCCCAGGGCAGGGCATCCAGGAGGAAATCAGTAAATGGAAGTCCCTCCACCTTTTTTTCTGTGTGTCTCCCAAGGGCTCTCCAGCTGAGGCCTACAGACTGATGTGCTCCCTGGAGCCAGTGCTCCTCCAGGTCCCAAGACCACAATAAGCAGAAGATGCAGACCCCAAATGAAGACCTCTCAAGTTTCTTCCCAGAGCATCTGGCCCTGGCCACATGGAGGACTTAGCTGGGCCTCAATGGCCTCAGGGGGCCATACCAAAACTGCCCTTCTCTGGGGTCAGGGAAGGAATCAACTAAGAAGAGATGGCAAAAGGGTACTGGATAGGGGTGGGGCAAGACTAAAGTAAGATTGAAAAAAAAAAAAAAAACAAGTACCATTAGATACATCCACACAGCAGATCGGTTGACTTGGAAAACAGATATGAACATTCCTGTGAGCCTCAGCCACACTATTTAGGTAAAAAAAACTCCTTACTATATTGTGAGTCCCCTAAACAGGGCTCAAGAAGGACTTCTACTAACAAGTCTGCATTCATAAATGTGACAACGTGGAAGCACTGAACAAGCTCCCTGAAAACCACAAACTACAAAAACAAAAACAAAAAAATAAAATGATCTGAAGAGTCATGTGACTATTAAAGAAACTTAACTTGTAATTTAAAATAAAAGGAAATCTCCAGGCTTACGTTGTTTCACTGGAGAAGTCTATCAAACATTTAAAGAGGAATTAACATAAATTTTATGCAATCTTCCAAAAAATCAAACAAGAGGAACTATTATTTCCCAGCTCACTTTGTGAGGCCATTATTAGCCTGATAACCAAAACAAGACAGCATCAAAACAAAACAAAACAAGGGCACCTAGGCTCAGTCAGGTAAGCATCCGACTTCGGCTAGGTCATGATCTCATGGTTTGTGAGATGATCTCATGGTCAGCACAGAGCCTCCTTTGGATCCTCCGTGTCCCTTCCTCTTTTTGCCCCTCCTCCACTTACACTCTCTCAAAAATAAACAAACATTAAAAAAAAACCAACTACCAACCAATATCTCATTAATGTAGATGTAAAAATACTCAACGAAATATTATCAAATCAAATCCAGCAAAATAAAAAGAGGATTACACACCTCAGCCAAGTGGAATTTATTCTACATATGCAAGATTGGTTCAATACTTGAAAACCCATTAGTATATAATCTACCATATCAATACTAAAGAAGAAAAATATTAAGATCATATCAATTGATATAAGAAAAAGCATTACACAAAATCCAACAACTACTCATGGTAACAATGCTAAGCAAACTATGAATAGAAAGGAATTTCCTCAAATTGATAAAGACCTAAAGTAACACCAAAGTTAATGTTAAAAGTTCAAATGCTTTCTCCCTGGGGGGGGGGGGGGGGGTAACAAACAAGGATGTCTATTCTCATCAGCTTGTTCATCATAGCGCTGGAAATTCTAGTTCATGCAATAGGTCAGAAAAAACATAAAGGGAATATAGATTGTAAATAAAGAAGGTAAACAATCTCTAATTGTAGATGACATAATTCTCTATGTGAAAAATGTCAAAAAAGCATTTAAAAAAGAAAACCCTCTGGGGGCGCCTGGGTGGCTCAGTCGGTTGGGCCTCTGACTTCGGCTCAGGTCATGATCTCATGGTCCATGAGTTTGAGCCCCCTGTGGGGCTCTGTGTTGACAGCTCAGAGACTGGGGCCTGCTTGGGATTCTGTGTCTCCCTCTCTCTCTGCCCCTCCCCTGCTCACACTCTGTCTCTCTCTCTCAAAAATAAATAATGATTTTTTTAAAAAATTTTTTTAAAGAAAACCCTCTGATAACCACTAAGTTCAGCAGAGTCTTACACAAGATCAGCACACAAAAATTAATCAATTTTCTATATACTAAACAATAAATATGTGAAATCTGAAATTAAAAACACAATATCACTTATAGTACAAGAAAATTAAATATTAAGGTATAAACTTAACAAAACACATACAGGATCTATATCCTGAAAATTACAAAATTTATTTATGTAAGATGCTGCCATTAGGAGAAACTAGGCCAAGGACATGGGGACTTCCCTGTACATTTTTTCCAACTTCCTGTGAATCTATATTATTTCAAAATAAAAATTTTAAAAATACACGAACTGAAACAAATTGGGGAATAATAATGTGTTCTCGCACAGACAATAATGGGTGAGTGTGAGCACATACTATGTATGAATGAGGTTGTGTGGGAACATGCTGTGAAGGGGTACAGATTGTGTGTATGCATATAGTTTGTGTGAATGAGTATGGGGTATATGTTTGTAGGCAGGCTGATCACTGTCAGCAGAATGCCGTTCAACACACATCCCAAGGTCCCAGCACCACCCTGGGAGGAAATTCTCCAGGGATCATCTCCAGGGATTCTAAACTGCACAGAACACAAGGTGAAGGTCTTTGTCCCCCTAACAACCCCGCCTGAGGCCCCTCAACTCATCCCTACAAACACCTCCTGACATTTTCTAAGTATAATGCACGATAATTCGGTGATAGTTATCTTCAACCATCTAAAAGCCTGGAAAGCTTCTGAAACACTTTAACCCCCTTTGCCTTCCTGGGGGTTTCCTCAAAAAGGGCTGTGGTTACTGGGTCCCTTTCATAAATGAGAAAACCAAGTTCTCAAGGGGAAAATTATGTGGAAACACGGGGGAATAATAAAGGGAATCAACTGTGAAGAACACGTGCTCTGGAATATTCAGAAAAAAAATCTGGACTTGAATCCATACTTTACCCTTATGATGAGACACTGAGTATGCTTCTTGAAACTTTTAAAATGTAAAAGCTGCAAAATGGAGCTACACCACCTACCCTCGACAGTTCCTGGAACATCGTAGGCCCTCATGTTTGCCATATGAATGAACTTTGGAGCCAAGACGGTGAGGCCAAATAGCATATATTCATTTCAAAATATTTTTAAGGGTAAAGACAAAATTACAGGTGATATCTTTACGTTCTTTTCACACCAGTAACACTTCAAAAACTAAGAACACTTCAATGGGTATTCCTAAAATAACTGACACACTTATAATAAAAAAATAATAATAATAAGGGGTGCCTGGGTGGCTCAGTCGGTTAGGCCTCAACTCCAGCTCAGGTTACACTCTCATCCTTTGTGAGCTGGAGCCTACGTAGGGCTCTCTGTGCTGGCAGCTCCAACCTTGGAGCCAACTTCGGATTCTTCTCTCCCTCTCTCTGTCCCTTCCCCTCTCACGCTCTGTCTCTCTCTCTCTCTCAAAATAAATAAACATTAAAAAGTTTTTTTTAAATAATAAGATAACTTAAACAAACTAGTCTCTGACCTCAAAAGACAGCTACCCGCTGAACCCCCGCAGCCGGGAACTGGCCCGGACCTTCGCCGGAAGTGTGCGCCGGAAGTGGGTACGACCGGCCCGCAGCTTTCTGGGACTTGTAGTTGGGGGGCCCTTAGGCGCGGGCGCGGGTCAGTCTCGGGAATACTGCGCTTGCAGGTGTAGGATTCCACGTGGGAGGTGAGACGCGCAGGACAGGCGACGCTGCGGGCAGGGAGGCATTCTGTGGTTGGGATGTGGGAGTGACGCGGTGGTGGTGCAGGACCGCTGAGACCCGAAAGCCTGGCGAGGCGGCTGTGAGAGGGCTCGCGACCAAGAGGAGGTGCGGCCCGGGACCGCACGTGGGGGGGGGGGGGGGAGTGGAGGGGTGGATGGGGGGGTGGGAGTCGCGACCGCCCCTGTGTCCGCCTGGCCGGACCGCGATCACCTGACACTAAACGGCCCCCAGCGCAGAAGCGGCTGCGGCTCCGAGGGGCCCATCTCTCTCGCCCGGCTTAGCTCTGGCATTGGCCGGCCTGGAGGCTTCGAAGTTGGCCGTACCGGCCATTTCTGTGCCGGTGACTGGCCTTATTCCAGGGTTTGCGGTGGATGTTAGGCGACCGAGAGGGGCCCCTTTGAGAGACCTAGGTTTCTGTCCCCACAGCACTGTCCTCACACCCCAGAAATGAGGCAGGTCGGGGAAAGCGCCTCGGGGAGTGGAAATCCATTCCGAGGCAAAGCATCCAAGCTGAGAGCTCCTACTGCTCTTTCTAGAACTTCAGGACAGAAATCAGAATCCCTGAGGAAAGGGACACATCCTAGTGTTGCTGGGAGCAGCGGGATTTACTTACCTTCGTGGGTTTGGGGGAGAGGCTTGGCCTGTTCAATCCAAAGCCGTGTGGAGAGAGGTGAGGGAGGGGCAGCACGGAGAGACTAGAAAGAAAGCTCGGGAGATGGCGTGGGAAGGGCTACTGAAAAGGGGTTAGTAGCAGGAGCTCAGTAACTTTTTTCCTACAGTCTTGCTGGACTGGCTGGTCTGTATCCTGCAAGGTGGACTTGATTTTCATGGCTGTTTCTCTTTCCCTGACGCCACTTTTCCAGGACGGTGACCTTCCAGAGAGGAGGAAATGACCTAGTGCCAGGTAGGTGAGTTGGGGTTTCTTCTCTGTGAAAATGCCATCTCTCTGAGAATGGACAGAACCTTTCTAGCTTGGAACAAAGAAAGAACATTAGCATGAATTGAGTGCTCATCTGGTGTCAGGTTCCTGTCTTTGTTCTGTACGATCTTTTTATTGTCAGACGTCGGTGTGAGACCTAAAATATTGTATACATATGGGTGTAAGAACATTAATATGCTAAGGGCATATAGGTACCAAATGATGTCGCCAGAGTCTGCACAGGTGGCCGCTTACTTTAAATTCCACATCAGTTTTCACTGAACCACCCTAGCTCCGTGAACTTGGCCCACTCCCCAGAGCACTGCGCTGTGCTCTCCCATTGAAAGAGTCCACACAGCGTCTTTGCCTGGTCCTCTCTCAAAGCCTCCCTTTTCCTGCCAAGGCATTTCACTCGCATTGAAAGTTATTCAGAGTTCTCACCTGTTCCAGCCAGTGCTAAGTGGTGTCAGGAGAACAAACAGAATTATAAATTGTGGTGCTTTTCTGCATGAGCACATTCTGTGTGTGAAAGAATACACATCTTAATAATAACCATTTATTAAACATTAAAAAGTTTGCTAAATGCCAGCACGGTCGTTACCAAATCACTCCCAGTAATACTTCTTAACCAAACTGTTCATCAGAGTTACTGTGGTGGTTTTTAAGAATTCAGATTCGGGGCGCCTGGGTGGCGCAGTCGGTTAAGCGTCCGACTTCAGCCAGGTCACGATCTCGCGGTCCGTGAGTTCGAGCCCCGCGTCAGGCTCTGGGTTGATGGCTCGGAGCCTGGAGCCTGTTTCCGATTCTGTGTCTCCCTCTCTCTCTGCCCCTTCCCCGTTCATGCTCTGTCTCTCTCTGTCCCAAAAATAAATAAAAAACGTTGAAAAAAAATTTAAAAAATAAATAAATAAATAAATAAAAAAAGAATTCAGATTCATAGACACTACCCTCGCCCCAAACCTACTAAAAGGAGAGTTTCACTTTTTTTTTCTTTAATCTTATTGGCCTCTGTACATCCAAAGATTTGTTGGATTTGTTGTGAGATATATCTCTATAAACTTAATGTGAGCGTCATTAAGGTAGGTAAGATGGGTTATTTATCTTTTATGCTCTGGTTGCTTTGTTCCCTTCACCAACATACCTACATGTTTAATTGGTCCAATAAATTGTTAAATTGCTGAATAGTACTTTTGTAAAAACTGATTTCTCATTTGTCTCCATAAAACCATTCCTCGAAAGTTACCTCGAGGTTAACACTTAGAATCATAGAATGTTTGAAATGGAAGGGGTCTGCCAGCCCCCTCTCTGCCTTGGGACTGGCATTTTACAGAGAGCTCTAAATCTGAGGGAGCTGAAGGAAAGCACCATGTCCCCTGTTGCAGAAGCAGCAAAGGCAGAAGGAAACCCCATGTCTTCTAACTCTATGCTCTTCCCTCTCCATAACTAAACAGGTGAATTACACCAGAAGTTACTTGAATGAAATATCAGGCTGGATTTTAAGGAAGAAGTAATTGGTTCTTTGCACCACCACCAGAAAGACCATCTTTTTGCTTGGCAAATACAGTTCTTAGATACATAGGAAGAGACCATGAGCTCTTATAAAGATCTGTTTAGAGGACAGTAAGCTGCCCCAAGGTCCTAAGAGCATGCCATCTCTGTGCCTTGAAAAGGAATTGAGGGCTTCAAGGGAGATTAATGTGAATGAAACCCTGTGCTCTCTATATTTTCCTTCCTTTTCCTCTACCTAGGCCCTGATGAAGATTATTTATCATGAAGTTGGGGATTGCTAATATAGTGGAATTTTGAAATTCTGGTATATATTAATACCTTTTGAATTTAAAGAAAGACTTTATTCCACCAATACTTATTGAGTGTTCTCTTATGTACCAGACATTGTCCTTGAGTCTGAAAGGCAGGAGTCCCAATTTAACCCCTCCCTCTGTGACCTTGAGTAAGTCACTTCACTATCATGAGCCTTGGTCTTCTCATCTGTAAAATTAGAGTGTTTACCTTGATGATCTCAAAGTTCACGTATACTTGTATCTTTTCATCATTCAAGTTGAATGTGAATTTGTAACTATCGTTTAGATCCCTAGTCAGTTGTGCTAGTTGCTGGGGATTTAAAGATTAGTTGAACATGGCCCCTGTCCTTTAGAATCTTGTAGCCAATTTGGAAGACAGACTTTATAGCTATGGTAGAGATATGTGAAAAATACTATGAGATCTTGAAGGAAGAGGCATTTAACTTATCCTCACGCTTCAGAAAGGCAGTTGTTGATTGTCTTGAAACTGAAAGGAGTTGCAAGATGAATGGAAGAAATAAAAGTCAGGACAGAAGCAGCATGTAAAGGGCTATTCTAGATTACAGCGTGACATTTGGTTAACTGCAGGTAATCTAGTCTGACGACAGCACTTGTCTACCTCCTGACTTCTGCATTACTGTTTTCCTGCCTCTGAGTAAATTGTTGGATCCAGCAAGGATGGGCTCTGGAAAGGAAGTGGAAAGTTACATGATATAAATAGTTTTAAGGAGTTTGACATTTGTCAGGTGGGAACAGGAAACTGCTAGTCCCATGACCTTTCCCTTTGGTTAGCCTTCAGGATACTGAGTCTACCTTGGGTGTAATTCATTAGCTCCACTGATATCAGGGGAGACTGTTCATTATTCAGATTCCTTCCCCCAGCTTTGTCTTTGGCAGAACCACTATTTTCTTTACCTTTATCACACTGATACCTTTCATGTGGCCCACTGTCCTACCATTTCTTATCCCGGAATCTTTAGTCTGCTGCAGAGTTAGTAGTCCATCAACATATCCTTTCCATTCTTGGCATGGAATTCTCCCCACCACTTTATCTGTGGGATCTTAAAAAATTCGTAACTCTGTCTTTCAGTCTCTGGATTGAAAAATGACAAAACTGGTATTTTAAAGACTTGGTAAGGATTTATTGTGGTCTAGAATAAGAAACGGGGGCCTTACCTACGACGGTGGCAGTGAAATAAAGAAGAGGTAACACTTTGAAGGGAGATTTAGGAGAGAAGAGTTCACAAGATCTGAAGTGGTTTGAAATTACTGAGGTAGGGCGGGAGTCTTAGACCATCCAGATGACTGAGTGGAAGGAAGATGGTTAAAAAATGAAAGGGGAAAAAAGATAATTGATGGACTTGAATTTCAAAAGGAAGAAGATTGAATCTAGAATGCGCCGGGAGAGGTTAGCCTCATACATAAAGAAACCTTGTTCTCTGAGGTTGAGAAGAAAGTCTGGTTGAAAGGAGTGGCTAATCCTAATGCTTGACGTTCCCCTGGCCCCTGTCCTCACGGGTGTATGTATGGCACCCTGAGGCAGCAACCTCCACTTCTGCCGCTTTTCTTTCCCACCTTCACGCAGGAACTTGCAGGCTTCTTGAGCCCAATCTCATCTCTCTCTCCTCCGATACAGTGGAGACCTGAGAGCTTGGGAGGAAACTGCTGCCTTCCCTCATCATTACCTTCCACTGGTGACACGTAGGGTAGTCCTATCATTCCCGCAAGCGGCCTGGTTGTCTTCAGTTTCCTGAGGCGCGAGTGGGTAGAGCCCCTTCAGCCTCACGCCTGAGGTGTTGGAGTTCTGAAAGTTAGCAGGTTCTTCCCTGGCCCAGAGTTGAGCTGCTTCTGTGGCTTCACTTCGTTCTCATCTTATGTATATTCTGTCAGTCTGCTTTTTAGGTGTGGCCTGTAGGCTGGTGGCAGCCCACAGACGGCTTGTTACCAGTCTGCAAAGACACAAGGAGAGACACTGAGAGTGTTTAAAATAATTCAATATTTTAATAATAATTTAATAATTTAAAAATGGCTTCGGCATTTTCTATGTCTGGGTTTTTATTTTCTAGTAACTCTTTTTTATTGTATTTTACAAAAATGTGACAAGTCTGACATATTGGAAACTTTTTAAAAGAAAGTATTCCTTCACCAGAGGTAATTTGAGAAGTGTTGCTCCATCCACAGAACTCTGGAAGGAACCAGAGTCACTGTGAAGTTAACTAAATAAATGTTTGGACGCCTGTTAAGTGACAGGCATTGCTTGAGGATGCAAGGATCAGACACCTCTCTGTTCTTAAGTAACATATATCTTAGTGGGGAGAGATGGTAAATAAGAAAGCAAACGAATAAATAAGAAAATGAGATAAGGCATAAGTAGTGCAAAGAAATGAAAACAAAGAGAAGTGATAGTTTCTGGATGCTACTGTGGATTAGACAGGAAATTAAGACAGGAAATGCTTCCCTGACAGCGGTAGTTCAGCTGAGGCCTGAATGAAAAGGAACCAGGTGTGTGTGGATGTGGGAAAAGAATGTTCTGGGCAGAGGGGACAGCCAGTTTAAAGGCCCTAAGTTGGGATAGGTTTGATGTTGTCAAGGACCTGCAAGGTCACTGCGGCCAAGTATGACACGTAGGGAGGAGTGACTTGAGTTGAGGTTGGAGAAGTGACAGGACCCCAGTCTGTTAAGCTTTGCAGACTAAGATGAAGGGTCTGGATTTTACTCGATGTCCATTGCAAACCTTTGGAGGGTTTCCTGCCTGATGTGATGTTTTAAAAGATCACCCTGGCTACTATGTGGAAAATTCATTGTGTGCGGTAGCAAGTGTGGAAGCAGAGAGACAAATTGGGAGGTTGGTACAATTCAAACTTAATATGGCTGTGCTCATAATCATAATCTCCAAGGTGGAGAGAAGTGAGTAGATTCTGATGTGTTTTAGAGATAGAATCGATAGGACTTGGTATGGATAAAATGTGAGGAAGAGAGAGAATCAAAATGACTTCTAGGACTTTGACTTCAGCAACTGGGTGGGTTGTGTGGCCATTTACTAAAATGAGGACCCCTAGGCAAAAGCAGATATTGATGGAGATTTTTAGGAGCAAGAGTTCCACTGGGGCCTATTAAATTTTAAGTGCCTTCTAGACATCCAAGTGCAGATGTTAAGTGGGATTTGGAGTGTAGAGGTAAGGGGAAACATTGGTGGAGGTAAATATTTGGGAATACCTAAGGATAGTATTTTATGGTATGTGTATATGTGCTATTTTCTTTTTTCCAGGAACATTCAACTACTTAGTTTAGAAGTAGAAAGAACATGATTGATAGGACTAGGGAAAGACTTGAAATCAGAAGTATACTTTGGGGGGAAAAAAAAGAAGTATACTTTGGCTGGGAGGGAAAATAAAGGAGTTAGCAGGTGGTGCTCTTGATAAAAGAGGTGTGATGGAAGAGAAAGAGCAGAAAGAACAGGAAGATGTTTTTAAAGAGTAGGATAGTAAGAGATTAATATTTCAAAAGCAGGGTGGTCCATATAGCAAAATGGCCCTGGTTATGGTTATTGAGTTTGAAGAAATGAGACAAAGATGATTAGCACTAAAGTAGTTAAGAAACGTGAAGTTAGAGTGTTTAGCAAATTGTTCTCTTGGGTGTTGAGATTATCAGGATAATGATAGGAATGGGTGGAAAAGACAACTCTGCAATGTCATGAGATGACAGTGACAAGGAAAGATTCAGTAACTGGACAGCTTAAGCTTGGGTGAGTTGTGGACAGGAAGGGAAGGATTTGGATAAAAATAGCAAAGTGGATGAGAAAAGAAAGTTGTTCCAACAAAATTTGACTTAAATGACTCATATCCCTGAACTATACTCTTCTGTACCCTTCTTACCTTGTCCAGTGCTACCAACCCCTCATTCCTTCCAAGGCATTTGTGCAAATGGTTGCCAGTTGAGGAGAAATGGGCTTAATGTTTCAGAAGCTAGTAACATTCAAGGATGTTTCTTGGGGCTTCACTGAGGAAGGGCAAGGCTGTCTGGGCTCTGCTCAGAGGAAGCTGCACTGAGCTGTGATGCTGGAGAACCACAGTTGGTCTCCATAGGTAAGAACATGAGCCTGGACACCTGCCTATTAGAATCTTTGTTTCTTCAAATTTAAATAGTGATGGGGCCCCAGGGGTGTAGTTTAGGAATTGATGTTTCCTAATTTTTTTTTTTTTTTTTTTTTTGGGGCACAAAGGATGTTTCTGATTATTCTATGCAGCCAAAGAATTTGGCTTGTTAAGAATTGGAGAATGTAGGGGCGCCTGGGTGCTTCAGTTGGTTAAGCATCTGAATCTTGGCTTCAGCTCAGGTCATGATCTCACAGTTCATGAATTCGAGACCACATTGGGCTCTCATCTGACAGTATGGAGCCTGCTTGGGATTCTCTCCCTCTCTGCCCCTCTTCTGCTGACATGTGTGCTCGCTCGTTCTCTCTCTCTCTCTCAAAATAAATAAATACACTTTAAATTAAAAAAAAGAATTGGGGAATGTAGCTTTACTGAGTCATCTTAAAAACCATATCCCTTATAAAATCATCTCTTGGGACTGAATTTGCTTTCTGTACAGTTACCCGATCCTTCTTGTCTCCCAGTTGTGATCTCTTAGACCAAGGTGAAGATCATTATATAATGGAAAATAAACTCCAAAGGAATCAGTTAGGCATCATGGCAGATTATAAGCCCAGGCTAATTCATGAAAGAGGAGTCCCTTTTTTAATATTCCCGGAGTTCTCTCTGAAGTTCTCTGGTCTGTGGAGAAAGCTAAGGCCTCAAAGGATAGTCTCCACATACTGATCTCCCTTTTTCTAGTCACTTACTCCCCCCAACTTCCTTTTCAGAAGTTTGTGGTCTTTCCCATTTACACTGACCTTCTTATCTGAACTCTTGTCTTTTCCCACGTTTTCCCCACATTGGCCTTGTACTACCTCTGCTTGACTTTATTTTCATTAAATATCCCCTGCCCTACAATGTCTAGTTTCCATTTCTTCTTTTCTTACACATTCAGGGATTTATCCATCTCCCCTTCTGAATAGAAGAAAATACTTTTGATGAGACAAAATTTCATACCATAAAGAAAAATATGGATATAACTGACAGTTTTTCTCAAAAAAACATTTTGACTGCTTAAATCAAAGAAGTTAAACATTTTTGATGTAATAATTCATTTTTAGGTATCTACTGTAAGGAAATAATCAGTACTCCAACCGAAAATCATGGAGAATGATAAGTCATTATAGAATTATTTAAAATACTGAAGGGGCACCTGGGTGACTCAGTCAGTTAAGCATTCAACTCTTGATTTTGGCTCAGGTCATGATCTCACGGTTCATGAGTTCAAGCCCTGCATCAGTCTCTGTGCTGGCAGTGCAGAACCTGCTTGGGATTCTCTCTCTCTCTCTTTCTGTGACCCTCCCCCACTCTCTCTCTCTCAAAATAAATAGATAGATAGATAGATAGATAGATAGATAGATAGATAGATAGATAGATAGATAAAATGAAATAGTGAAAAAATTACTCACCAAACATATCAGAGGGTGTTGGTTATACAAATTATAGTGGAACATATAAGAGAAAAATGTGTACCCATTAAAAAATTCAATGATAAAAAATTTTTAGGGGCGCTTGGGTGGCTCAGTCAGTTGAGTATCTGACTCTTGATTTTGGTTCAGGTCATGGTCCTAGGGTCATGGAATTGAGTCCCATGTGGGGCTCCATGGAGCCTGCTTAGGCTTTTCTCTCCCTCTGTCCCTCTCTCCCACTTGTGTTCTGTCTCTAAAATAAAAAAAAAATTTGTTTTAAATAATTTTAAATGTTTGTTTATTTATTTTGAGAGAGAGAGAGTGAGCATGGTGAGGCGGAGAGAGGGAGAGAATCCCAAGCAGCCTCCACACTCAGCACTCCGTGTGGAGCCTGACACAAGGTTTGATCTCTTGAACTGCTAGATCATGACCTGAGCCAAAATCAAGAGTTGATGCTTAACTGACTGAGCCACCAGGCGCCCCCACAAAAGGCTTTTTCACAGATGTAAGATACATATATACTTACTAGATTAAACCATGTGAAATTGCCATCCCGTAGTAAAAACAGACATTGTACAAAACCACCAAAAAGAAATAGCCTGTAATAATGGCTATCAGGGTTTTTTTCCTGCCTCTGTCCACATGGTTCTCTTCCCTCAGTGACTATGGCTCTTGAGTATAGAGCCATACTCTATTATTTTCAACTAAACCTGGGAGGTGAGGCAAGCACCACAGAGTGAAGAAGTCCCTGTAAGTAGTGAGAGGCCTGTGCTTTCATTTTCTTTATATAAACATAATGCCTGTGCTCTATGCTTCCAGTTTCAGTCTCAATGCTAGGTTTTCATTTTTCATTGATAAAACATTGAATGTGGATGTCCAACATTTTTTAATGCAAGTAAGATATAAAAATCTCAAAAATTGGGGCACCTGGGTGGCTCAGTTAGGTGTCCAACTCTTGATCTCCGCTCAGGTCTTGATCTCAGGGCCCAGATTCAGGCTGCGCATTGGGCTTCATGGAACCCCCCTAAAAAAAAATTTCAAACTCCCTCTCTCTCTCTGCCCTTTCCTTCTTGCTCTCTGTTTCTCTTGCTCTCAAAAATAAATACACATTAAAAAAAAAAAAGTGGGGCACCTGAGTGGCTCAGTCTGTTAAGTGTCCAACTTTGGCTCAGGTCATGGTCTCATGGTTCGTGGGTTCGAGCCCTGTGTCAGGCTGTGTGCTGACAGTTCAGAGCCTGGAGTCTGCTTCGGATTCTGTATCTCCCTCTCTCTCTGCCCCTCCCTTGCTCACACTCTGTCTCTGTCTCTCAAAAATAAATAAATGTAAGAAAAAAATTCTTTAATAAATAAGTAAATAAATTATTAAAGCTATACTACAAAAATAAAAAGGTGCACAGTGTAAACCTTCCTTCATGTCCCTAACTCCCCTCTACCCAGGTTGTGGTCATTTGCTGTCACAAGCCATCTGCAGTGACTAAATCTCCTGCAGTTATCATTTCACAAGTCTACCTGGAAATCTGAAGAATGAAACTCCCAAGCTGAAATGTGGAGTGCATACATTTGTGATTTTGATCATTGTCAAAATGTCCTTCTTGGGGGTGTTACAAATTTACACTCACAAGCAGTGTGTTTTCAGGCTTTTGGGTTTTGCCAGTGTAACAGGTGGAAAATGGTATCTCAGTATAGTTTTAATGTTTACTATAATATACTGCTAATTTTCAGTTTTTCAGTATTTTATATTTTATATTGACTTATTTAAATCATAAATGAGGATTTAGCTCTTTTACATTATTTTCCCCAACATTCATCCACGATTAATGCTTACATTGCTTTAACTTCATAACGCTTGTTCCCTGCAGGGTAAAGTAGTGTACTATAATTACAGTTCCTTTTTTTTTTTTTTTTCCTTTCCTAAAGCTAATGCTTGCTTTTTAAAGTATTTTATTTGGGGTGATTTTCCATGCTGTTTTATACTGGTTTGGTTAATTATTATAGTTTTCTCTTATGTAACAACAGTCGATTCAACTTAACTATTTTATTGACTTCTTTGCTCACTGAGATTTCTTGTATTGTGTATCATCTTCTTCACAATCACTTTTCCTCCAAATGGAAGATAATGCTCAATTATTTCAGGCTTCCAGTATTGTTTATTGGTAGTTCGGTGTTAATATATTAATTTTCATTTATTTGCACACAACCTGCCATTTCTGTCTGGATGCTTTTGTGTTTTCTGGTATTTTTTTTTTCCTTGAAGTCCTGAAGTTTCACATACAATTTTTAGCATTCAGTGAGCACTGAATTGTGAATTCTAAGAAATATTTTTATCTGTTACTGCTTTGATCATTTCTCTCCCTCCCTTCAGTCTTCACCATATTCACGGAACTACTACAAAATGGGCTTTTACTTTTATCTTTCCATCTGTCTCTTTTTTTTACTCTGCATCCTAGGAGCATCCCTCAATCTTCCGTCTTAGCCGTGTGTTCATTTTGCTTCTTGACCCATTGAGATCGTAGACCTTAGGATCAGACAGCTTGACGGTAGCTGTGACATAAGTTACTTAACCTTTTCAACCTTGGGTTTCCTCATGTGTAGAATGGATGTCATAAGAGTTCCTCTTACATAAGATTGTTCAGCTAATGCCTGAGTATTTCAAATGGGCATGACAGGGATAGTTGTAATCCTTTTCAGTCCTTTTATTAATTTGAAAGAATTCTGATTATTTTTCATAGCAATGTGTTTATATTTTATTAGATTATGTTGTTTTTCTAATTGCGATATCCTCTCAGATTTCTCTAGGATTTTAATTACGTACCTTTTAAATTCTGTTTCCTCTGGTCATTATTTCTTGAGTTTATGCCAGTCTTCATTTATGTTAGTTTTCTGCTTTTTTTTTTTTTTTTTTTTGGTCTGCTTATATTGTTTTTATTGTCTCATTTTTTTTTTTTTTCAAAAGGCTTATGTTCACAGTATGACACTGGAGTATGTATCCTCAGCTGATGCTTGGCCCTCTTTGGTGCATGCATGCTGTACTTATAGAGGACACCTCTGCTGATTGGGTTTGAGACAGATATAAGAATCCAGATGGTGGGTGGTTGTAAACCCCTTTTTTAAGGTTGCCTTTTCAGTGCAAAATTACCTGGGATGTGCCCTGCTTCTCAATCTCTAGCTCTGAGGTATCTCTCTTATCAGAAATCCCACTTCAAGGGTTACCTCGAGCCTTATTCTGGGCACATGTGGAGTCAGTTGCTTCTTTTTGTACTTTAATCAACCCTTTCATTGTGCAGGTTCAGTATTACCTCAACTTCTGCTTTTCTCTCCAGCCCAAATAATACCATTAGGAGTTTTTCTCTGGCAGACCATTTATTTTGTTCTTGAGGCTTTCTGTGGGGCCACTACCCTTAGCCACCCAATGTTTCATTTTTTTGTAGGGAAGAGGGTGCTTGGGAGAGTGGTGCTGCTAATGGCAACAACTTGTCCAGCCATTAGAAATGCCTAACATTAGGGGCGCCTCGGTGGCTCAGTCGGTTAAGTGTCTGACTTCAGCTCAGGTCATGATCTCGCGGTCTGTGAGTTCGAGCCCCGCGTCAGGCTCTGTGCTGACATCTCAGAGCCTGGAGCCTGCTTCGGATTCTGTGCTGACATCTCAGAGCCTGGAGCCTGCTTCGGATTCTGTGTCTCCCTCTCTGGCCCTTCCCCTCTTGAACTCTGTCTCTCTCTCTCTCTCTGTCTCTCTCCAAAGTAGATAAACAAAACTAAAAAAAAAAGAAAAGAAAAGAAATGCCTAACATGAATTAATAAACATGTTTCCAGGGTAAACCTCTCTTTACAACTGTTGATTCTGAGTTTGGAATTTGAATTTCTAGGATTTGTTGAGATCTTAGTCTTTTGGAAGCCCTTTTCTCTGTATGTGATTTGAGCTGTGCATTTGGGTTTTGGGTTTTTTGTTTGTTTATTTGTTTTTGGTTTTTGTTTTGTTTTGCTTTGTTTTGTTTTTTGGTTTGTTGTTTTTTTTTTTTTTGGATTCTCCATCAGTTCTCATTCATCTGCTCTTTATCATCTAGGAGCTTCTCAACATTTTTATTCTGCTAATTGTGGCCTATTTTTACAAGACTATTGTGGACTTCTTTTTTGTCACCTCAGTGTAATATTAAGATACTCACTCTAATTGTTTTGATGAACATACATACTAGTAAGTCTAAAATCTACATTCCTGGAACAGTTCTCTCAGGAGTTCCAGGCCCATATTACTGAACAGTACAAGAACAGCACCACAAATTAAACAAGGCAAAGTTTGTGTTTGTTATTGGTCCCCACTTTCCCATTCCAGCCTGTCTTACCAAGTACACCCCCATACCTGGTCAATTCAAGTAAGGAACTTAAGGATCCTGCTGGGTGCCTCCTTCCCCTCCTAAGTTTAGTCGGTCATCATGTGATTTACAATGAGTTTCTTCCTTTGTCTTGATAACCATCCTTATCACTTTGCTTCTGATTTGCTGCAGCAATTGTTTCTCTACCTAAAGTCTTGCTTATTTCTGATGGTGTTTAAAATCACAAAATCAGGTATTTTGCTCCCCATTGAAGTCCTTTAAATCCCTGAGGGTTGTAATCCTAAATCCTTATAGTACACGCCAAGCCCTTTGTTCTGGCTCCTGCCTTCCTCTTCAGAGCACACTTTTTACCCCTGTCACCTGTTTTATATCCTCCACAAGGAGTTGTGTATAGTTTTCTGGAGCATGTCATATTTTGTCTGCATTTTCACTTTTTTTCCCCCCCTTCCATTTGCTCCCAGAAATCTTCCCCAAGGTTTGGGTTGAATGCCTGTACTCTGTGCTCCCATGACTGGTTGTGCGTGCATCTGTTGTCATACTTACGGTTATCACTGTTGATACTGTCTTTCTTCCTAGTAGGCTCTAGCTTGTTAAGCAGAAGAATTTCTATTTTCTTCTTTGTATCCCCAGCACCTTTTAAAGTGGGTTACCAATTTAAATGCAAATTTAATTAAAGTACAATGAAGTAAAGTGAAATGAAATGTTATTTGTGACAAGGACACATTCATTGCCTATGCAAGGTTAGGGGAAGAACAGTTTTTTGGTTTTTTGGGGCTTTTTTTTGTTTAAAAGCTGAGACAAGATTTCTGCCTTGTGTAGCTAAGCCTTCTCTCCTTCTGACATTAACCCAAAGGACATGACTATAAGGACGAGACTGAACCTTTTCCTAGTTACTAAATCTTCAAGCATTAGGCATTCTAGTTCCAAAATCTTGAAATCTACTCTTTGTATGTTCTTATCACTGAATTCTCTTTGTTCCCTAGGAGATTTGAATGAAAAGTCTATGGAGAATCTTCAAGAAAAAAGACTTAGGGATCTATTACGTAGGGGCTTTTCTGCTGGCTAATTTTAGAAGATATGGCCAGCACAATTACAGAGTCAGGACTGTATTGTGAATCTTCCAGGAGAAGGGTACAGGAATCCTGAACTAGATTTTTCCCTTTGTCAGAAGTAGGGAAAAGCATCTTCTGTATTTCTAGAAACAAGAGCAGTATGGTGACTCTTCAAAGTGATGATTATAAAAACATGGCAAGTGAAGAATATTTGTCTTTGAAAGTCCCAAGCCAAGTGGCCACAAAGGGCTCCTCAGTGACTTTCTGCAAAAATGAGCCCCAGGATCCTCAGAAAAGTAAAAGTCTGTTTATAACTGAAGAAGGCACTGAGAGAAAAGTCTTGGGAGGAGAAAGTCCTCCCATGGACCATTGTTCAGAGAACCTTCAAATTAAACTTTTGTCTGATGTAACAGAACTGGTCTCACCATTGGTCAGTGGTGAGGCAACTTGCCAGAATGGCCAGTTGAGAGAATCTTTGGATCACTTTGACTGTAACTGCAAAGACATTTGTGGTTGGAAATCACAAGTGGTCGGTCGTAGTCATCGGAGAGCTCATACAGGGGAGAAACCCTGTAACCATTACAACTGCAGGAAAAGACATAACAACAGCTCAGGCAGTAATCCGTGTGAGAAAATCCACACTGCAGAGAAGCTACACAGATGTAGTCAGTGTGGTAAGGACTTCAGCGAGCGCTCAGAACTACTACTTCATCAAAGGCGCCACGCAGAAGAAAAGCCCTACAAATGTGAGCAGTGTGGGAAGGGCTTCACGAGGAGCTCCAGTCTCCTCATCCATCGAGCAGTCCACACGGATGAGAAACCCTATAAGTGTGACAAGTGCGGAAAAGGCTTCACAAGGAGTTCAAGTCTGCTCATTCATCACGCAGTCCATACAGGCGAGAAGCCTTATAAATGTGACAAGTGCGGGAAGGGCTTTAGTCAGAGCTCCAAACTGCACATTCATCAACGGGTGCACACTGGCGAGAAGCCCTATGAGTGTGGGGAGTGTGGTATGAGCTTCAGTCAGCGCTCCAACCTGCACATCCACCAGCGAGTCCACACTGGGGAGAGGCCCTACAAATGTGGGGAATGTGGGAAGGGCTTCAGTCAGAGTTCGAACCTTCACATTCACCGGTGCATACACACAGGTGAGAAGCCCTTCCAGTGCTACGAATGTGGGAAGGGCTTTAGCCAGAGCTCTGATCTCCGCATCCATCTCAGAGTCCACACTGGAGAGAAGCCCTATCACTGTGGCAAGTGTGGGAAGGGATTTAGCCAGAGCTCAAAACTCCTCATCCACCAGAGAGTGCATACTGGAGAGAAGCCCTATGAGTGCAGCAAGTGTGGGAAGGGCTTCAGCCAGAGCTCCAACCTCCACATCCACCAGCGGGTTCATAGGAAAGATCCTATTAAATAAGGTCTACTGTAAAGACTTAAACATTTTTAATATCGCTCTTCCCTTTATATTCTCAGGAGAGAGATCATAGGTTATTCAGATATGTTCCCTCACTGAAATTTATTCATTCATTTAAAGTATTTAAGTACCAAGCACTTTGTCATGCTATACAGAGAACCAGTTGTTCTGGTTCCTCGGACGGACGGGTAGAGTGAAATACCTGTACTTTGCAGTTCAGCCAGTGTTATTAGAACTGTATATCCTACCCCGCATTTTTAAGTGCAAAAAACCTTTATATTTGTGCAAGCAGAACATGTTTCCCTTTGTTCACATTCTGAGAAATTGAAACTCTGGTTTCTCTTCAAATCATGTGCCTTGTGTTTTTCCTATTTCCTTCCAGCCTTGATGAGCTCTCTCTGAACTGTGATTGCACGTGTTAGTTTTAGGTCAAGGGATGGTGGGAGATACTATGGGCATGAAATCTCTTGTGTTTATGAAAAAAATATACCAACAGTGTGTGGCCACGTGGCAGGTGGTAGAGAGGAGCTACTTGTGTGGTACACCCCATACACTGTTTTACAGAATATTGAACCCACCCCCCCCAAGGCAGCTGCCTAGGAACAGAAGTAGTTATTTTTCCTGGGTGCGGCTGGTCTATTGGGGTTCTCCCAGATCTCACCACTTCAGATGACCCCCCGCCACCAAACTAAAGCCAAATAGGGTACATATACCATGTTGAAACATAGCAGAAATGAAATATATCTAAATGTATTTAATTCCTCACTACCTCATTTCCTTAATTTTCTTCAGCACTCATGTCTGCGCTAAGCAAAACAAAGGAGTCCAGAGAGAAAATTTCTAGTATTTTTCTCTTTGGGCTTATCTCTTGTTTTAATATTTGCTGTACCCCCCAAAAGCCATTTGTTTTCACAGAATCCCCAGCCTGTTTAGGTCTCACTATAGATCTAGAAGTCTGATTTATAAAATTATTCTTATATTTGGCTGAAAGTACTTCACATAAAAATAGCTATATGGGGCACCTGGGTGGCTCAGTTGGTTAAGCCTCCGACTCCACTCAGGTCATGATCTCACATTTTGTGAGTTTGAACCCCATGAGAGGCTGTGTGCTGACTGCTCAGAGCCTGGAGCCTGTTTTCAGATTCTGTGTCTCCCTCTCTCTCTGCCCCT
This sequence comes from Neofelis nebulosa, assembly GCF_028018385.1. Taxonomy (NCBI): domain Eukaryota; kingdom Metazoa; phylum Chordata; class Mammalia; order Carnivora; family Felidae; genus Neofelis; species Neofelis nebulosa. Next base: position 54,025,160 of record NC_080794.1, read on the forward strand.
CCCTGCTCACACTCTGTCTCTCTCAAAAATAAATAAATGTGAAAAAAAAATAGCTATATAAAAACATTTGAACCTATTTGGAGAGTATGTTTGGGATGACCAGGCTTAAAATATGCAATGTATCACATATACTTCACTTGCAGTGTGAAGCTAGGACACTTCAAAGAGACATTTGTCCCCTAGAAGTTGATACAAGAAGCGGAAGCAACAGTTGAAAGAAAAGTGATTATGTACATAACTAAATTGAAATTTACTATACAATGAGCAGCCCTCATTTTCTCACTAATGGTTAATGATTCCTCAAGCAGTTCTCAGGTGGTTACCTAGTGTTTTCATATCCCAGTTTTTCACCAATAACTAGTATAAATATGGATGCTTACTTATTAGCTTGAGAACATGGGGTTATAACTAATATATCCTGACCAAGGTAAGCTGAAGTAGTTAACTGGACATAGATAACAGGAAAAGTATGCATTAATTTTGGGGAAACAGCTCATCTCTATTAAGGAATAAAGAAGAGAGATTAAGACATTTACCTTTAAGAGATAGTTCCAGAATATTTGACTCCACCCTTGAGTAAGCGTTCCAAATGCAATGATTAGGGTGATGATTAAGCATCTGCCCTTCAGCCATTCCATAATGTCTCACTTGTTTGGGTACTCTAAGGCAACATCACAAATGATGTGATTCTGTTTCACCGATCTCTAGAATAATGAATGCCTCTCATTCCTTCTACCCTCATAGATCATACCTGAATATCTATTCAGGATTTCACTCTTTGTCACATATGTCTTCTAACTCCCTGATATATGGAATCTAACTGGGGTTTGGAGCCAAATATGATCACAAGAACCTGTGTGCTTTGAGGATAGAGGGAGGTCAGAAGTCCAAATCTCAAATGGTTATAAAATAGCTTATTTTTCCAAATTTCCTTTTATACATAACTTATGATATCAATGTTTTTAACTATGTTTAGCTTTTACTATTTTCTTTTAAGCATCATCTTCCTTAATACAATTGAAATATGATCAGAGTCCTTGGGAAGCATTTCACAGATTATGGGAAAGAAGTTTGTGGAAAAGAGTGATTTACACATGAAAATACAGGGGGAACAACAGGGGATATGTCACATTTCATCAGATCTTAAGAAACCATTGATTGTGGAAAAAGCACTTTGCTAAGATACATCCCAATTTCATGAAAAAAATATATGTGTGCTTTAGGATTGTTGAAGAAGAGTTTTTTCAGAGTTCAAGGGTTGCCCTAGGCTTGATACTTGATTTGAACAAAGACCTTTGGCTATTCTCAGTAATCATCAGTTATATTCAATTGATAATTCTGTCTCTATATAGGTTACAGATTATTTGTTGAGTACTTGGAACACTTTTACAATTCTTTAAATTCTTACCTATTCATTGGGTGCTGTTCCTTCTGTATGGGTTGTTTAATATCTTAAAGTCAAAATACTAGTGAATATGTGATCACTACCTGTCACATTTCCAAATTATAATCTGTTTAACTTTTTTAAGATTTTATTTTTAAGTAGTCTCTACAACAAACATGAGGCTCAAAAATCCAACCCCGAGATCAAGAGTTGCATGTTCTACCAACTGAGCCAGCCAGGCACCCCTGATATTTTAATTTTTCCTTCCCACCCCCCACCCTGACAGCCAGAGTTAGGGGATAGAACGAAATATGGAAATTCCCATGGCTTTCCCATTGTACTTTCATGGATGAGAAAGCATCATGACTGGTCATGGAGTACAAGACTATACCCTAGGTAATGAAAGCAAACAAAAGTTCAAAGCAACATGCCCAAAGAAGTTGCAAGAGTAAAACTGGCACCAGATTGGTACCTGAAGGCAGGTAATAACAACAAGTAGGTTCAAGAGTTAGATCTGGGAAAAGCTAATACATAGGAACATGTGGCAAGGGCCACAGAAATGTCAGTGTATGGTCAACCCAAGCAAAATGACTAGCAGAGAAAAGGCTAGAAAATGCGCTTTTTGTTAAACATCTCTCTGGACAGCATGAAAACGCTTAAAAGAAATTTTTTTACATTTATAAAACCACAGCAATAAAGAGAACAGGAGGAAGACCATAACAAACAAATCTCAACAAAAATTTGAAAGATGGAAGAGGGGTGGCTATTGTATCAGCAGAAACAGGCACCGTTTAAACTGCTTGCGTATGAAGATAAGGACAAAAAGTAACCAGTTTGGCTCCAGTCTCAGAAATGCTTAATACTGTGGAAGACAGGAGTGAGACATGAAGGGAAAGCAGTGAAATTAATGTCCAGGTGTATATGGAACATTCACTTAACCCCATACACCCATGCCCTCCTCTCCAACCCCTGTGCCCTTGCCAACCAGAGATTTACCCTCCAGCAAGAGGTGGGGAGTTCTTTGCAGAAATTGGCCCGGAGGGAGAGAGACCTGTATTCTGGCATTTGAGAATCCAACAGTAAAACAGTTATCTTCTCTCTCCAATACTTATAGCTTCAAAATGCATGAAATAAAAACTGATAAAATTGGGGCACGTGGGTGGCTCAGTCGGTTAAGTGTCTGACTTTGGCTCAGGTCATGATCTCACGACTCATGAGTTCAAGCCCCGCATTGGGCTCTATGCTGACAGCTCAGAGCTTGGAGCCTGTTTTGGATTCTGTAACTCCCTCTCTCTCTGCCGCCCAACACCCCCGCCCCCCGCCACACACATACACACTCGTGCTCTGTCTCTCTCTCTCAAAAATAAAATAAAAACATTGAAAAAAATTTTTTGAATGATAAAATTGAAGGGTGTGTGGCTGACTCAGCCAGTGGAGCATGCGACACTTGATCTCAGAGTTGTGTGTTTGAGCCCTGTGTTGAGCTCAGAACCTACTTAAAAAAAAAAAAAAATCTGATAAAATTGAAATAAATGTAGACAAGTATGGTTATTTCAAGTATTTCAACACTTAAGTGATACCACAAATAGAAAATCAGTTAAGGGTGCTTAACCGAGTTACCCAGGTGAAGGGCAATCCAGTTTTAAACAAAGACACGCTGAAACTCTGCAAAATGTTCTTATGTTAGCTACTTGACTATTAAGATTCTCTTAAAGTTTTAAACTGTCAAAAAAAAATCAGTTAAGGGTAAAAAAGACCATCAACTAATTTGATTAAATGACATACATAGAACACCACCCAACAACAGCATAATGTACATTCTTCTCAGGTGCAAATATTGTGAGCTATAAAACGAGTTTCAAATGATTTAAAAGAATGGAAACTATACAAGGTACGTATAACCAGAAAATAATTAAACTAAAAATCACTAACAGATATCTGAAGAACCCCAGATATTTGGAAATTAAATCACCCTCCTAAATGAGCCATGAAGAGGAGGTAAAAAGGGAAATTTGAAAATATTTTGAACTGAAAGTATATACCGAAATATTTGGATCTACTAAAGCAGTGTGGAATTTTAAACTTTATGCCAATAAATTCAACAACTTAGGTGAAGTGTAAAAACTCCTTGACAAGCAAAAACTACCAAAACTCACTCAAGAAGAAAAAAAATGTGAGTAGCCCTAAAAGTTGAATTTGTAGCTGACAACCTTCCCCCACAAAAAAAAGTGCAGACCCAGATGGCACAAATGAATTCTACAAATATTTAAGGGAGACAGAGCAACAATTCTATACAAATTCTCTTCTAGGAAGAAACACTTAACAACCCATTTGTGAGCCAACATTACCCACGTACCAAAGCCAGGAAAAGACCTCACAAGAAAAGAAAAGCATACATCAACATCTCTCATGAATACAGATGCAAAAATTCTTTTAAAAAATAGCAAATTGGAACTACTATCTATAAAAGATGGTAATACCTCATAGAGTTTATCCTAGGAATGCAAGTTTGCTGTATCATTCAGAATCAATGTATTTCATCATACTGACATACTAAAAAAGAAAAACCCCATCTTATTTAAATGCAGAAAAAGTATTTGAAAAACATCAACATTCATGATTAAAAACTCTCAATTGGTAAGGAATTAAAGGGATCATCCCCAATCTAACAAAGAGTGTCTATGGAAGAACCAGCACCTGACATATTTAATGGTGAAATAAAACGCAGTTTCCTTCTAAAACTAGGAAGAAGGCAAAGATATCTACTCCCCTCTTCTAGTCAACATTGTCCCAGATGTAGCTGGTGCAACAAGGCAGTAAAGAGAAAAAGGAGGGGGGCCCACCATAAGTCTGAGCATGCACCGTATGCCAGGCTGCATTGGTTCGGGGACAATTGAGCTGGGCCTAAGTATTGGGACAGAGCACACCATTAAGGGCAGATAGAAAAGACACAGATGGGGGGGCACCTGGGTGGCTCAGTTAAACGTCTGACTGCGGCTCAGGTCACCATCTCACGGTTCGTAAGTTCGAGCCCACGTCAGGCTCTGTGCTGACAGCTCAGAGCCTGGAGCCTGCTTCGGATTCTGTGTCTCCCTCTCTCTCTACCCATCCCCCACTCATGCTCTGTGTCTCTCAAAAATAAACATTAAAAAAAAAAAAGAGTCACAAAGACCCAGGCACATGAAGGGAGAATACCATATGACAGCAGAGACATTGGTGTACAGTTGCAAGCTAAAAAACACCGAGGACAGAGAGCCATTACCAGAAGCTAAGAGAAATGAGCAATGTAAACATAAACACTGTAAACATAAACACAAAACCCATAAAGTGCTATAAAGAGAGAAAGAAAAAAATTGGATATGGTTTCAAGGAAGCCATGAGATGAGATAGTAACAAAAGAATAGTCAATAGTATTGAATCTTGCCCAAAACTGAGGGGCAAGAGAATATATTAGATTACAGAGTAAGGGGTATTGATTGGGAGGAGGAAGCATGGTCATGCAATGTGTGAAAAAGCCATACAGATGCCTCTGATAGTCCTTTCCCTTCTTCTCCCCACCCCTCCAACGTTAATCTAGGCAAATCCTAAGCAAAACCCATTGTTAGTGTTCCTTTTCTCTATTCCCTATGAGTTATATAGATATCACTATCAGGGTTCATGTTCAAGATGGCAACAAAGAGGGATCCTGAACTCACCTCTTTTCATGGACATACCAAATCTATAGCTACATACAGAACAATTTCCTCTGAAAAACACCAAACAGGTAAATCACTTTATCTCTATTTTGTTAAGGTGTTTTTCTGAGGTTTTATTTTGTGCTTTCATTTGGAACGTATTCCTCTGTTTTTCCATTTTCCTTCACTTTGCAATGGTTTAATGCATTGTATAAAACAACCACCTCTCCCAGTCTTGAAGGAGTGTCCTTATATAGGAGATATACCTTATTGTTCAACCCAAACCTTTGTGATTGTCTAAGCACCTACCTTATTTTCAGTGGCTCCCAGTAGTTCAGGATGTGACAAGATCTGTCAGTGTCCCAAAGAGGAGAATCCCAGTCAGCATCCAAATTCAAACTGATTGAAACCCAGACCCTGGGGCGCCTGGGTGGCGCAGTCGGTTAAGCGTCCTACTTCAGCCAGGTCACGATCTCGCGGTCCATGAGTTCGAGCCCCGCGTCAGGCTCTGGGCTGATGGCTCGGAGCCTGGAGCCTGTTTCCGATTCTGTGTCTCCCTCTCTCTCTGCCCCTCCCCCGTTCATGCTCTGTCTCTCTCTGTCCCAAAAATAAATAAAAAACGTTGAAAAAAAAAATTAAAAAAAAAAAAAAGAAACCCAGACCCTCAGGCAGCAGCTTTTAAAGTATGCAAATATATCTCTTCCAGAGAAAGACTGGGAAATCACTGTTTCTGTCTGCTCACTTTGCACTGGGCACTGGGGTGATAGCCAGTTAAGAACTGTTTCTTTCTTTGCTATCATCCCATAGAACCCATGAACACCAGCCCCACTGGCCACCACAGCCAGGCTATGAAGGATGTGTCCCCTGGGCAGCAAACACAAAATTGCAGGCACCAGACTTGCACACAGACTCCTCGGAGACACTGATGACCTGGGGCAGGGCAAAGAGATTGCATAAAGATGGTGCCCACTGACATCCCAAGTCTCTAGAAAGGATTGCAGTCCTTAGTACATCAGACTATATAGAGTTTCATCTATTATGATGGTGACACAGCAGTGCAATGTCTTTTCAAACAAATAAAACCATGTCACTGTGATAACCATATGGTTAAAAAAAAGAATCACACTATTGAGTTGATGAATTGCAAGTCTAGATGTGAAAGTTTTTTTTAAGGTTTTAGTAGAAAACAGATGAATAACTTCATGAGCTAGGAACAGGCAAAAAAAAATAGGACACAGCACTAACCACAAAGGAAGAGAACTGGAACACATTAAACTTAAGATTTTCTGTGCAAAAAAAACAAAAAACAAAAAACTATTAACTAAGTAAAAAGGCAAGCCATGGTGGATGAAGATACTGCAATTCTTACATAGGACATGACCAAGACTTTAATTCAAGAATATATAAATAAAACCTACAAATTAATAAGACAAAAGCTGGCAACACAATAGAAAAATGAACAAAAGACTTAAGCACTTCACAAAAAGACAGCTTATCCAAATAGCCAGTGAACACATGGAAAAAATATTCTACTTTATTAGCCATCAAGGAAATGTAATAAAAACCATAAGGCAGGTTTGCCTGGCTGGCTCAGTTGATAAAGCATGCGACTCCTGATATTAGGGTCATGAGATCAAGCCCCATGTTGGGTGTAGAGCTTACTTTAAAAAAACAAAACCCACAAGGCAGAACTACACATCCACCATAATGGCTAAAATGAAAAGGCAGACAATACCTGCATTAGTGAGGATGTGAAGAAACTGCAACTCTCATACACCTGCTGTGAAAAACTAAATTGAAGCAACCAGTTTGGAAAGTGATGGCAGAATCGACTAAAGCTGACTATATGCATATCAAATGACTTAGAATTTTACTTTTGGTGTATGTTGAACAGAAATGCGTTCATATATTCATCTAAAGTCACGCACTGAAATGTTAATAGCACTATTTGTCAGAGCCAAGAACTGAAAATTCTCCAGTGCTTGTAACAGAACAGGTAAAGTGTGGTATACTGACACAGGGGAATATTAGACTACATTACTAATCACCAGACCCAGGGCACCTGGGTGGCTCAGTCAGTTGAGTGTCCAACTTCGGCTCCGGTCATGATCTCACCATTCATGAGTTTGAGCCCTGTATCTCTCTCTCTCTCTCTGTCTCTCTGTCTCTGTCTCTCTCTCTCTCTCAAAAATAAACAACAAAAAAAAGATTTAAAAACAATAATAATGAGCACACCACAATTACATGCAACTATAGGGATGAATCAAACAAAATGTTGAATGGAAGAAGTCACACATGAAAGATGTATATTGAGTGATTTTATTTATACCAAATGAGTAGAATTAGTTCAAGATTGAAAGTAAAAAATCATCTGTTGCTTATAATATCTATTATCTGCTAATAGGCATAAAGCCAGCTGCAAAGTTAATAGAAAATATTTCTCCCAAGTTCATGCTGCAGATGTAAAATGTCCTAATGACCCCCTTCTTCAAGTTATTGCTGCCTTTTTACTAATGATGCCCCAGTCCTAACTTGCTGTTCCCATCTGCTGAGCAAACATTACTGAGATACCTAGTTGCTCAGCTGCCTTATGACAGCTACCATTTTAGAGCTGATCCCAACTTCCCCTAACTCCTCAGAGTTATTCAACCTAAGCCCAGTGTTTCCCTGCTCCCTCTTCTCACCAGACGCACTCAAGTTGCTGAGATGCCCTCTCTTATTGCAGCAAGCCAATAAGCCTACACCTGAACTAAACTACCTTGCTGTTCCCATCTGCTGAACAGACATTACCGAGATACCTAATTGGTAAGCTGCCTTATGACAGCTACCATTTTAGAGCTGATCCCAACTTCCCCTAACTCCTCAGAATTATTCGACCTAAGCCCAGCCTTTCCCTGCTCCCTCTTCTTACCAGATGCACTCAAGTTGCTGAGATGCCCTCTTATTGTACCAAGCCAATAAGCCTACACCTGAACTTAGTTGTTGTTCTTGGTGGTATTTAGCTGGTTGGGCATTAAAAATACATCAAAAGCAGGAAAAAATAATGCATGAGGTTAGAAGTGAGAATAATAGCTAATACTGGAGGGGTAGGGACTACGAGGGGGCACAAGAGTGACATCTGTAGTATTGATAATACTGAATTTCTTGAACCAACTGGTGGTTATGCAAGTGTGTTCACTTTATGAAGATGAGTTGAGCTGTATACTTATAATTTGGGCACTTTTCTCTATGTTATACTTCAATAAAAAGTTTATTTTTTAAAAGAGCAGTCTCCCCATTTCTGTGTCCATCAAGTCGTTCATAGGCTGTCCACTCACAGTCTGCCCTTTACTTCCTTACACCTACTTTTCATCTAATTATAGTCAGCAGGGTGACTAAAGGCTTCATTTCCTATGATCTAGAGAGTCTAGTCTTTGCTGTATACGCCCCTCTTGGGACTTTTGGGACTATATTGTCTGAAAACACATGGTTGGACTTTTTTATACCTAGCATTGTGTGTCCATCTATGCTAACAGTTATTCCTGTTGTTGGCACAGTTCTTAATTTTTCTGGAAAAATTCAAGTTAGTTTCCAGTGCATATCCTTCTTGACTTGCACAAGTAGAAACTGATCTATAATTTTAAGCACTGCATTTCCTTCACAATTCCTTCACAATTTCAGAGATTGCTAGTGCGACTACAAAGCCACAGCTGTGGCAGTGGGTGGAGATGCTCATGCATGGAGGTTTATGTATCTGGAGAGCAGTCTCCAAAAGGAGCACTAATTTAGGGACTATTGCTGAGGCAGCTGCGTCCCGTGCTCCAGGATCAGGCACTACTGAAGAATTGGCAGTCGCCTCTCCCCTTGTGCTTCTCCCTGGGATGGAGGTGATGGGGTTGCAGCCTCCCAAGACTGCTGGCCTTCTGAGATGAGCTGCTGCTGATTCTGGACCATGGGCAGACAGGGCCGCAGCATCTGCCCCTGCTGTTCTCTCCAGCCAGCCCACTGGCCATGGGGCGGCTGCTGATACCAGAATGGGGGCAGACCGGGCCACAGCATCTGCCCCTGCTGCTGTTGATACTGGACCATGGGCAGACAGGGCTGCAACTTCTGCCTCTGTTGTTCTCTCCTGCCAGGCTGCTGGCCCAGCAGCAGCCTCTGATACCAGAATGGGGGCAGGTGGGCCTGAAGCATCTGGCCAGGCTGCTGACCCTGGGGCTGCTGCTGATACTGGACTATGGGCACACAGGGCTGTGGCATCTGCCCCTGCTGTTCTCTCCAGCCAGCCCGCTGGCCGTGGGGCTGCTCCTGATACCAGAATGGGGGCAGACAAGGCCACGGCACCTGCCCCTGCCATTCTCCCCAGCCCAGCTGGGCTGCTGGCCCCAGGATGAAAGATATTGCTGAAGTATACTCTTGAGGCTCCCATCTACGAGCAAATGCCAAGAAGGAAAATCCTGAAGCATAACCTGTAACAGCTGTCTCATGTCTGATTGTGGATCTTTCATATCAAGAAGTAGCTCCTGGGGACTCTTTGGGTGTTGGAATTTCACAAAAGCTTGTAGAAGCATCTTGATCATTGGACTCAACGGTTCTTCCCTTTCTAGACATTCCTGCAATGATTTCTGCAGGAAGTGGTGGACAAATTGCCCAGATAGCCCTAGGTCGTCCCCAGAGAAGCCAGTTAGTATCCTAAGGGACTGTCCTGGGATGGGATTTTGTCTGTGACTTCTGATTCTCTAGACTTTCCCTTCGGAGAATATGTCAAAAGTGAGAGAGTGGTTTGAGGCCAGACTGTTGAGCTGCCTGTGGAAGAAGGGAAACTCTGCCAAGCCCCAGAAGGTCCTAAGCTTGCCATGACCATCACAGGGAAATGTGGGGCCACACCTACACTCCTGCCTCCATGGATCCCAGAGTAAGACTTTTGTCCAGGAACATGCTCTGTCTTCCTAGAATTACTACGTATAGTAAGCTTGTCATCAGGACCCTTGAGAACAGGATCTTGTCTGGGAGCCTGGTTCTGTCCCCAGTAGGCCATTGCTTCTTTCCTTGTTGGTGTCCAGCTCTTCAATTTAAGGCCAAAATCAAGTGGGAGAACAGAAAAACAGTGTTAATTCATTTATCCACTGCAGTCCCATCACTGCCTTAACATGAAATCAATATTTTCTTACTAAACTCAGTCTTAGCATTCTGGTCACCTAGCCAGTCACCTGTACTCCTAAAGAGCATAGACGTAGCTCAGATCATTAGCCCAATATTCAGAGATCTTGGTGGCTCGACCCCATTCCAGCTTTCTATGATCTTTTCTTGGTATTCCCTTCCTTATAGGCTCTCAGAATACTACTCTGTTTACCATGTTCTCATACCTGCAGGCCTTAACCAAGCCCTTCCACAGCCCAGAGAGCCCTTCCTGCACTATCTTCCCTATCTTGAAAACCCTTTTCACCTCCCAGGATGCATGGGAAGGGTAATCTTATGTTTGCTGAAATGATGACTTCTCTGATGATATGACTGCCTTCATCTAGACTTTTATCTGATTATCAGATTAGGTTGTGGGACAGCAGAGTCTAAAGCAGTGCTTCTTTAACTTGGCTTTTTATCAGAGTCAGCAGGGAGATAGCTACTGAAGCCCACAGAGCCCCAGGCTCACTGACACTGGGTAGCATTTTTAACAAGCTCCCCAGTTGATGCTGATGAAAACCAACGTTTGAGAACAGCCCAAAACCTTAAGACATGTGGCTCTGGAGAGGTCTAGAATCTCCCAGAACCACACTTTCCTTGTAGGAAAAAGTGGGGATAGCAAAACCATTCTACATTTCTTATAGACTTTCAAAGGTAAACTAAAGGGGGCTTTAGCCTGAATGGTACCATGCAAATATGTCCTTATCCTGGTGGGAGAAACTGACAAGTGTGACAGCTACAGTCAAGCCCCATGACGCTGCTCCTGCCCCAGTCAGCCATGTTCTTGTCCTCTTCCTCTCCAATATGAAATGTCCAGAAGGACTTTGCTAAGACAGCATCTAGGGCCAGAAAGAATTTGATCCACACACACTGGTAAAGCTTTCTAAAATTGCCAGATGTACAATATGGTAGACAATTTCAAACAAATTCTTAAAATAATCCTGACACGGAATGTATCTTGCTAAGTATCTGATAGGTTCATTGCGTACACGTCCCATGACAGTGGAGAAGTGGCAAAAACAGCCTCTCATAATCTGAGAATTGAGTGAGTATCTAATGTTTCAGGAGAGAAGGATAAGGAAGATACAAAACAGGCTACATGACACACTAAATAAATATGTGCAACAGTACTCCCATGATGCATTCCTTCTTCCCAGGGCATATGAGCCTCTCAAAGAGAACGAGGCAGCATATAAATCTAACACATTATCCCCCATGCAGGAAGCAGCACTCTGAGAATCTGGCCTCCAGGAATCCAAGCCTAGAAAATATCTGTAACTAAGCAACCAAGATGCCAGGGGTTTTCACACCTCTTTCAAAGCTACTAATATCAACCAGGGAGTCAGATGGCTTCCTTCTTAGAAGACTTGGGAATCACTGTGTCTGCTTTCCTTCCTGTAAATTTCATGACTTTTATTCACAGAGCACACATGCTTATGCCTAATCATCTTTGCATCTGATGGAGGCCCTAACTTCTCAGCACCTACCACTGACCCACCAGGGGCTGGACCAGCACCATGCTGTGGAATCTGCCTAGCTCAGAGATGCCACAACTATGCACAACACCTTATAGGGCCTTTATCTCTTCACCAGCCAGGGCTCCTCATTCCTGCTCTTATGAGAATTCCCTGGAGAACTCTTTAAACATTCAGTCTGAACTTCTAGAGATGAGTCTGATATAATATAAAAATTAAGAACACTACCTAGATGGCAATTACCCATTCTATCTGCACCCACCCTGAAGGTGCCAAATGGGGCAAGACAGAAATGTTTTCTGAAAAACACTGACCTTCAAAAAGAGTGTCTTCCTTCCTCACCACCACCAACTCCTATCTCCATGGCAAAGCCCTAGTGTTTTTATACCTTGAGTTTTAACAATAAACCATTTACATCACCTGATATTGCCTCTAGTGCATGAAGTGATATTCAAAATTGAACTATTTTCCAAATAACACTTCCTGGGGCGCCTGGGTGGCTCAGTCGGTTGAGCGTCCGACTTCGGCTCAGGTCATGATCTCGCGGTCTGAGTTCAAGCCCCGCATCAGGCTCGTGCTGACAGCTCAGAGCCTGGAGCCTGTTTCAGATTCTGTGTCTCCCTCTCTCTCTGACCCTCCCCCGTTCATGCTGTCTCTCCCTGTCTCAAAAATAAATAAACGTTAAAAAACAAAACAAAAAGAAAAACAAATAACACTTCCTGCCTATAAAATCTAAAAAATGTAAAACAACAATTATAATATATGTAAATATATTTTATAAAATATAAAAATTATGATATTGTAATTTCACAAGTGGTGAAGTAAAGCTAGTATAGTTATACATTGCTAACAACGTTATAAATTTGTGTGCCTTATCCAGAAAATAATGATTCAAGTCCTTTTCAGAAAAATAGATACTATACCCTCTGTCCTTGTAAACTCTTTTAGGTAATCTGTCTTAAAGGAGTCATTCTCTACAAATCAATGGGGTCCACGGACCAGCAGCATCAGCATCAACCTCACCTGGGGGCTAGTTAGAAATCACCTCCTCAAGCCTACTCCAGACCTCCTGAATCAGAAGCTCTGGGGCAGGGCGCCACCCTGTGCTTTAATAAGCCCTCCAAGTGACTCTGATACCCGCTCAAGTTTGAGAATCACTGCTGTAAAGCAACAGTTCTCAAACTTGACAGCACATTAACATCACAGCTTAAGAAAATCCCACCTGCGAGATTTTTGCTTTAATCGGTCTGGGGCGGGGCCTTGGCAAGGCTCCCCAAGTGATTCCAATGTTCAGTCATGTTTAAGAAGTAATTCAATGAAGGGGTGCCCGGGTGGCTCAGTCAGTTGAGCGTCCAGCTCTTGACTTTGGCTCAGGTCGTGATCTCACAGTTCGTGGATTCAAATCCCACATCAGCCTCTGTGCTGACAGAGCAGGGATTGGAACTCTCTCTCCCTCTCTGTCTGCCCCTCCTCCCCCCCACCCCCCCCCCCCCCACGCACACACTCTCTCTCAAAATAAATAAATAAACTTAAAAAAAAGTAATTCAAAAAAAAAAGTAATTCGGGGCGCCTGGGTGGCGCAGTCGGTTGGGCGTCCGACTTCAGCCAGGTCACGATCTCGCGGTCCGTGAGTTCGAGCCCCGCGTCAGGCTCTGGGCTGATGGCTCGGAGCCTGGAGCCTGTTTCCGATTCTGTGTCTCCCTCTCTCTCTGCCCCTCCCCCGTTCATGCTCTGTCTCTCTCTGTCCCAAAAATAAATAAAAAACGTTGAAAAAAAAAAAATTTTAAAAAAAAAAAAAAGTAATTCAATAAATCCATCACCAGCCTTCAGTGCTATATTTTGTTTTGTTTTGTCAAGTGGGAAAAATGTCAAGTGGATGTGACCTCAATGTTCATATTTTTGAAGTTCATGTATATTCATTCAAAGTGGAAGTAATGAATATCACATATTTTAAAAAGAAAAATTATTAAGATATAATTTACAAGCCAATTAATCATGCATTTTAAGAAACTGAGTATTACCTATAAAGAGAAAAAACAAAGGAACTACATGAAAATGTTAAATGTTTTTTTATAAACAAATTTTTTTCTATTGATCTGTATTTCTCAAATGCATTTAAATGTGGAAGGGTTTTTATATAAAATTATTTTATTATTACTTTTTTTAGGGGCACCTGTGTGGCTTAGTTGGTTGAGCATCAGACTCTTGATTTTGGCTCAGGTTATGATCCCATGATTGTGGGATCGAGCCCCACATCAGGCTTTGTGCTGAGTATGGAGCCTGCTTGAGATTTTCTCTCTCCATTTGCCCCTCTCCCTCACTTGCTCTCTCTCTAAAATAAAAAAATTTTCAAAGAAAGTAGTATTTTTTTAAAAAAGTAATTGATGGATGATATCAGTGTTTTGTTGAAATAGCATGCCCTAACATATAAGCAGTAGATGAATAGGTAGAGATTTAAATCTCTTGAAAAGAGACTCAGGGACACTGAAACTCTATTAAGTTTGTTTTTCTTTTGAATGTGCCCCTTTTTAAGAAATTCTTATTTCCAATGTAGTTAACATACACTGTTATATTAGTTTCAGGTCTACATTATAGTAATTCAAGAGTTCCATATATTACTTAGTGCTCATCAAAATAAGTATACTCTTAATCCCCTTCACTTATTTCACCCATCCCCCCCACCAACCTCCCCTCTGGTAACTATCAGTTGTTCTCTATAATTAAGAGTTTGTTTCTTGATTTCTCACTTTGCTCTCTCTTATTTTTTTTCCTTTGCTTGTTTGTTTCTTAAATTCCACATTTGAGTGAAATTATATGGTATTTTTCTTTATCTGACTTATTTCACTTAGCGTTATACACCCTAGATCCATTCACGTTGTTGTAAATGGCCAGATTTCGCTCTTTTAATGGCTGAATAATATTCCCTTGTGTGTATACACACACACCACATCTTCAGGATGTAAAGTATGACACCATATACCAAAAACATGAGGGGTGCCTGGGTAGCTCAGTCATTTAAGCATCCAACTCTTGATTTCAGCTCAGGTCATGATCTCATCGTTCATGAGTTCAAGCCTTGCATCAGGCTCTGTGCTGACAGTGCGGACTCTGCTTGAGATTCTCTCTCTCTCTCTCTCTCTCTCTCTCTCTCTCTCTCCCCCCTCTCTCTCTCTGCCCCTACCCTGCTCACTCTCTGTCTCTCTCAAAATAAATAAACATTAAAAAAAACCAAAACATGAGCAGGGGAGGTGGTGAATAAAGAATGGGCTTAAACTTAAGCAACCATCAACTTAATATAGACTGCTGTATGTAGAAGATGTTATGCAAACCTAATGGTAACCACAAATCAAAAACCAGTAATATAGGGGCGCATGAGTGGCTTAGTTGATTAAGCATCCAAACCTTGGTTTCAGCTCAGGTCATAATCTCACAGTTTCAGAAGTTCGAGCCCCACATTGGGCTCCATGCTCACAGTGTGGACCCTGCTTGGGATGTTTCCCTCGCTCTCTGCCCCTCCCCACTCATGCTGTCTCTGTCTCTCTCAAAATAAATAAATAAACTTAAAAAAACAGTAATATATATGCAAAAAACAAAGAGAGAGGAAATCAAGTCTATCACTAAAGAAAGCCAGCAAACTATGATAGAAGAGAGCAAGAGAAGAAATGATCAGAGAAGAACTACAAAAACAACCATAAAACTAGTAACAGAATGGCAATAAATAACATACTTATCAAAAATTACTTTGAATGTAGATGGACTAAACTCTCTAATCAAAAGACATAGGGTGATGAAATGGATAAAATAACAAGACCCATCTATATGCTGCCTACAAGAGACTCACTTCAAACCTAAAAATACATGCAGATTGGAAGGGAAAGGATGGAAAAACATTTACCATACAAATAGAGATCCAAGAAAGCTGGGTGGCAACACTTATATCTGACAAAATAGACTTTAAAACAGACTGCAACAAAAGACAAAGAACACTATATAAGAATAAAGAGGACAATTGAACAAGAAGATATAACAATTGTAAATATTTATGTGCCCAACATGACAGCACCCAATATATAAAACAGTTAATAACAAACATAAAGGAATTAATCAATAGTAGTACAATAACAGCAGGAGACTTTAACATCCCACTTACATCAATGGATAGGTCATCCAAACAGAAAATCAACAAGGAAACAGTGGCTTTGAATGACACACTGGACCAGATGGATTTAACAGATATATTCAGATCATTCCATCCTAAAACTGTAGAATACACATTCTTTTCAAGTATACATGGAACATTCCCCAAAATAGATTACATATTAGGTCACAAAACAAGTCTCAACATATTCAAAAAGATCGAAGTCATACCATGCACATTTTCTGACCACAATGTTATGAAACCAGAAATCAACCACAAGATAAAATCTGGAAAGAGCACAAATACATGGAGGTTAAATATCATGCTACTAAACAATGAATGGGTCAACCAAGAAATCAAAGAAGAGATCAAAAATTACATGGAGACAAATGAAAATAAAAACTCAACAGTCTAAAAACTTTGGGATGCAGCAAAAATGATTCTAAAAGGAAGTTTCTAGGGGCGCCTGGGTGGCTGAGTCGGTTGAGCGTCCGACTTTGGCTCAGGTCGTGATCTCGCGGTCCGTGAGTTCAAGCCCTGCATCAGGCTCTGTGCTGACTGCTCAGAGCCTGGAGCCTGTTTCGGATTCTGTGTCTCCCTCTCTCTCTGACCCTCCCCCATTCATGCTCTGTCTCTCTCTGTCTCAAAAATAAATAAACGTTAAAAAAAAAAATTTTAAAGGAAGTTTCTAGCAATACAGGCCTACCTCAAGAAGCAAGAAAAATCTCAAATAAACAACCTAACCTTACACCTAAAGGAGCTAGAAAAAGAAAAAAAATACAAAACCTAAAATCTCTTAAGTTTTTAAAAAAAATTTTTTTAATGTTTTTATTTATTTTTCAGACAGAGCATGAGCAGGGGAGGGGCAGAGAGAGAGGGAGACACAGAATCTGAAGCGGGCTCCAGACTCTGAGCTGTCAGCACAGAGCCCGACGCGGGGCTTGAACTCACAGAGTGTGAGATCATCACCTGAGCTCAAGTTGGACACTTAACCAACTGATCCACCCAGGCACCCCTATTAAGTTTTTAAGATGTAATTTCAAGGGAGTAAAATGATATCAATATATCATAGCACATAAATTAATCAAGCTTTTGGGGCACCTGGGAGGCCCAGTCAGTTAAGTGTCCAACTCTTGATTTCAGCTCAGGTCATGATTTCATGGTTCGTGGGTTCAAGCCCCACACTGGACTCCATATTGTCAGCACAGAGCCTGCTTAGGATTCTCTCTCTCCCTCTCTCTGCCCATCTCCTGATTATGTGCCCTCTCTCTCTCAAGAATAAATTTAAAAAACTAATTAAGCTTTTTCCTACTTGGGTATATTAATTTCAGTGAAAACCTAAGTAACAGGGGCGCCTGGGTGGCGCAGTCGGTTAAGCGTCCGACTTCAGCCAGGTCACGATCTCGCGGTCCGTGAGTTCGAGCCCCGCGTCGGGCTCTGGGCTGATGACTCAGAGCCTGGAGCCTGCTTCCGATTCTGTGTCTCCCTCTCTCTCTGCCCCTCCCCCGTTCATGCTCTGTCTCTCTCTGTCCCAAAAATAAATAAAAAACGTTGAAAAAAAAATTTAAAAAAAAAAAAACAAAAAAAACACAAAAAAACCTAAGTAACATTATTAGTTCTCAAACAGAACAGAGATTGAGAAGGAAATATAAAGAGCAATAACTTGATAAGGCAAGAACCCCCGAATCAAGATGGAGAGTCTTTCAGACCCAGGACAGTGGGAGAAGAAAGTAAGGAAAGAGGGACACAGAGAGAGAGAGAGAGAAAGAAAGAGAGAGAGAGACCATTTTATGTCATAACTCCCTCTATATATTCAGCATTTATTTTGAGAGAAAGAGAAAGAGCACAAACGGGAGAGGAGCAGAGAGAGGAAGAGAGAGAATCCCAAGCAGGCTGCACACTGTCAGCCCAGAGCAAGACGCAGGGCTCAATCCCACAAGCTGAAAGATCATGACCTGATCTGAGATCAAGAGTCAGACATCTAACCAACTGAGCCACCCAGGTGCCCTGATATTCAGCTTTTTAAAATAATAGCCTTGAGCTACAATTCATATATCATAAAGTTCACCCTTTGAAAATATACAAGTTAATGGGTTTTAGTATATTCACAGAGTTGTATAACCACCACCACTATCTAATTTTAGAACATTTTCATCACCCCAAAAAGAAATCCCACACCCAATAGCAATCACTCCCCCTTTTCTTCTCTCCCATCTCCTAACAACAACTAATCTACTTTCTGTTTCTGTAGATTTGCCTATTATGGAGATATTGTATAAATGAAATCATACAATATGTGGCCTTTTGGTGTGGCTTCTTTAACTTGGCATGTTTGCAAGGTTCATCCATGTTTTAGCATATATCAGTACTTTGTTCCTTTTCATGAGTAAATAATATTCCATTGTATGTATATACTACATTTTGCTTATCCAATAATCAGGTGATGGATATTTGAGTTGTTTCTATCTTTTTGGCTATTATAACATATTATGCAACATATGGACATACATTGGCATATATTATCAATTGTCTTGGATACATACCTAGGCCATGGGTTACTCTATGGGCCATATTTTTGGGCCATATGCTTGCTCTATATTTAACTTTTGAGAAACTGCCAGACTGTTTTCCAAAGAATTTTGTATTCCCACTAGCAGTGTATGTGGGTTCCAATTTCTCCACACCTTTGCCAACATTTATTATCCATGTTTTTTTTCTCTTATAGCCATCCTCATGGTGTATTAAGTAGCATCCTGGAGATTTCATTCTTTCTGGGGCACCAATAGCTCATTAGACATAACTGATATGGCAAAAAAATATTTTCCCTACTAATTCCCCCAAATGAATACTAAATCAAAACATAAAACCCTGTCAATAATACAGACCTCCTCATAGTGGTAGATTTCTGTTCACCAAACAATTGTAACACCCCAAGTACATTAAACAAACAAACAAAAAACAAAACAAAACAAAAAGAGAAAGAGTGTCTGTTACCAGTATTTAGGTATAGACCTAGTATTCAGGTCTCAGGAGAAGTATATTCTCCCAGAAGAAATCAATAAAACAGATCACATTTCTGTGTTTGACTCTCCAAAGTGAAGCTACATGTATGAGTTTGATGAACTCTAGGAGCAGTGAAAAATCTGTTGTTAATCTGTTTTGTGGAATGATTATGTCATTTAACTTTTTATTTTACATGGATATAAAAGAGGGAGTGGGGGAGAAGCTGCCAATAGCTAATTTAACAAGATGGACACAGAAAGTCACATGAGAGAAAAAATTAACTGACCCTTTCCTGAATATCTCATGATTCTTCTGTGTCTGTTCCAGACCAAAGGGGAGAGGGGTGTGTGAATATGTGCATTGTGTGTGCATGAATGTGCATGTATGTTTTCTGATTAAGGTGACTTTTCCCAGGAGCTTTCTTTCAGAGGATGTAAGGCTGGGCACACTTGAATAAGGGACAAGGATCCTCACAGAATTTTGGTAATATACAGTAGAGATGAGATTAGATTAATGGTAAAGTGAGAGAAAATATACGTACCCTCCAAAGCATGCACTTAGGTGGCATTATCATCAGATTGATATGTCACTACCTCCTAGCATTTCTAGTGTTATGGCACCAATGAAAAGCAGTAATATTTTTTATGGTGTACACTGGAAGGAATTGGGAGCTGTCTACACAGGACTTGGTGGGAAAAAACCATTCTATTATTTATATATAATAAAGTACCAATATAGTAATAAAATAAAAAGTATTAGGGAAGAAAATAGACATTGAACTTAGATAAAATTTCCAAATAAAGTCGTTAGACATTTCTAATGAGAAACTGAAGCTTGAGGAGCGCCTGGTTGGCTCAGTCAGTTGAGTGTCCGACTCCATTTCGGCTCAGGTCATGATCCCAGGGTCAGAGAATGGAGTCCTATGTCAGGCTCCATGCTGAGTGCTGAGCTTGGAGCCTGCTTGAGATTCTTCTCCCTCTGTCCCTCTCCTCTGCTTGCTCACTCTCTCTCTCTCAAATTAAAAAAAAAAAAATGAAGCTTGAGTCCATGAACATACATTTTTAAATATCATATTTAATTCTTAAAATTAGCCACATGCAATTTTTATGAAGAATTTTTAATAATGTTTAATGATAATCTCTTCAAATTAGAGATGGTCACCACAGTGAGCTAGTTTTATTTTTTTTTAAGTTTTTATTTTAATTCCAGTTAGTTAACATACAGTGTTATATTCATTTCCGGTGTATAATATAGTAATTCAACACTTCCATACATCACCCTGTATTCATCACAAGTGCACTCCTTAATTCCTATCACCTATTTTAGCCATCCCCGCATAACCATCAATTTGTTCTCCGTAATTAAGAGGCTGTTTCCTGATTTCTCCCTCACTCTCTTATTTTTTCCCTTTGCTTCTTTCTGAAATTCTACATGTGAATGAGATCATATGATATTTGTCTTTCTCTGACTTATTTCACTTAGCATTATATTCTCAAGCTCCATCCGTATCGTTGCTAATGACCAGACTTCATTCTTTCTTTATGGTTGAATAATATTCCATTGTATATATATACATTATATATTTATACCACATCTTCTTTGTCCATTCACTATTCCCCACCCCACAACCTTGCATCTATCAATGGACACTTGGACTGCTTCCATATCTTGGCTATTGTAAATAACCCTGTTATAAACATAGGGGTACATGTATCCCTTTGAATCAATGTTCTTGTATTATTTGGGTAAATACCAAGTAGTGCAAATACTGGATCCTAAGGTAGTTCTATTTTTAGTTTTTTGAGGAACTCCATACTGTTTTTTACAGTGGCTGCACCAGTTTGCATTCCCACCAAGAGTGCACGAGTGTTCCTTTTTCTCCACATTCTTGTCAACATCTACTGTTTCTTGTGTTGTTGCTTTTAGCCATTATGACAGGTGGGAAGTGATATCTCATTGTAGGTTTTTTGTGGGGGGTGGTTTTTTTAGAGAGACAGCATGAGGTGAGAAGAGGGGCAGAAGGAGAGAATCTTGAGCAGGCTCCGTGCTCAGCACTCAGTGCAGAGCCCAACACAGGGCTCAATCTCACAACTGTGACATCATGATCTGAGCCCAAATCAAGAGGCAGATGCCCAACCAACTGAGCCACCCAAGTGCCCCCCCCTTTTTTTTCTCATTGTAGTTTTGATTTGCATTTCCCTGGTGATAAGTGATGACGAGCATCCTTGCATGTGTCTGTTGCCATCTGTATCTCTTCTTTGGAGAAATGTCTGTTCATGTCTTCTGCTCATTTTTTAATTGGATTATTTGTTTTTTGGGTGTTGAGTTTGATAAGTTCTTTATAGATTTTATATACTAACCCTTTATCAGATATGTCATTTGCAAATATCTTCCTTTCCGTAGGTTGCCTTTTGGTTTTGTTATTTCCTTCGCTGTGCAGAAGTATTTTATTTTGATGAAGTCCCAATAGGTTATTTTTGCTTTTGTCTTCCCTTACCTCAAGAGATACATCTAGAAAAAAGTTGCTATGGTCAATGATAGAGAAGGTACTGCCTGTGCTCTCTTCTAGAATTTTTATGGTTTCAAGTCTCAAATTTATGTCTTCAATCCATTTTGAATTTATTTTTGTAGATAGTGTAAGAAAGTGACCCAGGTTCATTCTTTTGCATGTTGCTGTCCAGTTTTCCCAACACCATTTGTTGAAGAGATTGTCTTTATTCCCATTGCATATTCTTTCCTGTTTGTCAAAGATTAATTGACCATATAATTGTGGCTTTATTTCTGGGTTTTCTATTCTGTTCCAATTAACTATATGTCTGTTTTTGTGCCAGTAGCATATACAGTGAGCTAGATTTAAAATTTTTTTAATGTTTATTTTATTTTTGATAGAGAGAGACAGACCATTAGCAAGGAGGGACAGAGAGAGAGGGAGACACAGAATCTGAAATAGGCTCCAGGCTCTGAGCTGTCAACACAGAGTCCAACACAGGGCTCAAACCCAAGAACCATGAGATCATGACCTGAGCCAAAGTCAGATGCTTAACCAACTGAGACACCCAGCGCCCCTTTTTTTAAAAAAAAATTTTGGGGGGGCGCCTGGGTGGCTCAGTCGGTTGAGCGTCCGACTTCAGCTCAGGTCACAATCTCACAGACCGTGAGTTCGAGCCCCGCGTCGGGCTCTGGGCTGATGGCTCAGAGCCTAGAGCCTGCTTCCGATTCTGTGTCTCCCTCTCTCTCTGCCCCTCCCCCGTTCATGCTCTGTCTCTCTCTGTCTCAAAAATAAATAAATGTTAAAAAAAAATTTTTTTTTAATTAAAAAAAATTTTTTTTAATATGAAATTTATTGTCAAATTGGTTTCCATACAACACCCAGTGCTCATCCCAACAGGTGCGCTCCTCAGTACCCATCACCCACCCTCCCCTCCCCTCCCTCCCACCCCCCCATCAACCCTTAGTTTATTCTTTTTTTTTTAATTTTTTTTAACGTTTATTTATTTTTGAGACAGAGAGAGACAGAGCATGAACGGGGGAGGGGCAGAGAGAGAGGGAGACACAGAACTGGAAGCAGGCTCCAGGCTCTGAGCCATCAGCCCAGAGCCCGACGCGGGGCTCGAACTCACGGTCTGTGAGATTGTGACCTGAGCTGAAGTCGGACGCTCAACCGACTGAGTCACCCAGGCGCCCCTATTCTCAGTTTTTAAGAGTCTCTTATGGTTTGGCTCCCTCCCTCTCTAACTTTTTTTTTCCCCATTCCCTCCCCCATGGTCTTCTGTTAAGTTTCTCAGGATCCACATAAGAGTGAAAACATATGGTATCTGTCTTTCTCTGTATGACTTATTTCACTTAGCATAACACTCTCCAGTTCCATCCACGTTGCTACAAAAGGCCATATTTCATTCTTTCTCATTGCCAAGTAGTATTCCATTGTGTATATAAACCACAAAAAGTAAACAAACATTAAAAATCTTTTTAATATTTATTTTTTGAGAGAGAGAGAGTGTGAGCAGGAGAGGGGCAGAGACAGAGGGAGATACAGAACTTGAAGCTGGCTCCAGGCTCCATGCTGTCAGCACAGAGCGTGACATGGGGCTCGAACTCACAAACTGAGATCATGACCTGAGTCCAAATCAGATGCTTAACTGACTGAGCCACCCAGGCGCCCCTCACAGTGAGATAGCTTTAAACATTTTACAACTATCTTACATTTGCAGCAGTTAAAGTTTGCATAAATACTCATATATTTTATTTTTCTTTCATGTATGTTAAAATTCCATGTCATGATGCAAATGGCTTTCAAATACAATCAAACTTTTTATCAGATATTAAAAAATAATGATGTTCTGGCACACCTGGGTGGCTCAGTTGGTTAAATATCGGATTCTTGATCAGCTCAGGTCACGATCTCACAATTCTCTGAGACTGAGCCCTGTGTCAGGCTGTTAGCGCAGAGCCTGCTTGGGATTCTCTGTCTGTCTGTCTGTCTCTCTCTCTCTGCTTCTCTTTCTCTCTCAAAATAAATATATAGGGGCGCCTGGGTGGCTCAGTCGGTTGAGCGGCCGACTTCGGCTCAGGTCATGATCTCGTGGTCCGTGAGGGCTGTGAGTTCGAGCCCCGCGTCGGGCTCTGTGCTGACAGCTCAGAGCCTGGAGCCTGTTTCAGATTCTATGTCTCCCTCTCTCTGACCCTCCCCTTTTCATGCTCTGTCTCAAAAATAAATAAATGTTAAAAAAAAAAAAGACAATGAGTTCAAAATAAATATATAAACATTTTTTTAAGTAATAATGTTCTAATTTTCAGAACATAGATAGCAGTGTAGTATAATGGGTAAGACCATACATAGACTATGGAGACAAACTTCTTACATACAAATCCTGGTTCCACCATTTATTTACTAGCTGTAACTTGGAAAAATCCATCAAAAAAAGCACTAGGTCATGGGGTGCCTGGGTGCCTCAGTCAGTTAAGCATCTGACTTCGGCTCAGGTCATGATCCCACATCTGGTGGGTTCGAGCCCCGCATCAGGCTCTGTGCTGACAGCTCAGAGCCAGGAGCCTGCTTAAGATTCTGCGTCTCCCTCTCTCTCTGCCCCTCTCCTGCTCACACTCTGTGCCTCTGACTCTCAAAAATAAATAAAAACATTACAAAAAAAATTTAAAACATATTGGAATAAAGACTGCACACAAAGGCAAAATTTTTTTAATTTAAAAAATAAACTGTTCTACAGCATAAAGAAAAAGGAATACTTTCTGATTATTTTAATGAAGTAATTATTTTATTTATACACAAAATGACAAATATTGCATCACAAAGGAAAATTACAATTCCATAATTCTAATGAATTATTCATGAAGAATAAGTCTTAAAAAATATATCAACAGAGTCCAGGAACAAATTAAAAGAAGGACACCAGGGTAGCTCAGTCCGTTGGGCATCCAACTCTTGATCTTGGCTGAGGTCATGATCTTAGGATTGTGATCTCAGGGTAGTGAATTTGGGCCCCACCTTGGGTTCCATGCTGGGCATGAAGCCTATTTAAAACAGCAGCAACAAAAACAAAAAACACAAGATATCCAATTGCAGCTGACCCAAGGAAAGTGAGATGGTCCAACATTAGGAAAATATAATTACCTTCATCACAGACATGGAAAACACATTTGAAAAAAAATTTTTGCCTTTTCTTTCCTGACTTTGGTACAAACATTTCTAGTATTTTCCTATTTATCATAACACTGTCTTTGAGGCTTATGTTAAGGAAGTATGCATCTCTTAATATTGTACAAAGGTTTTTAAAAACCAAATATCTTAAATGGAAAATGGTATGAAAACTTGCAAATATGTTATATAAAGCAGGACACAACACAGTGTTCTCTTAGACCAAAATACAGTTTCCAAAGTCTCAGGTGACTTTGCTTCTTAGGCCATTCTCAGGTATATCCTAGTGAATCAACAAGAAATTTTAAAACTTGGCCATTTTGAACTAAAACTGTTTTTCAGTGAAGCCAAACTACATGGAAGGAGACAGAAAGTAGAAATCCTCTGTTGAAATGAATCTTCCCCATTATCCAATAGCAAAAGTTCATGGTCCTATGTCAGAGATCATCTGTCCACTATCTTGGAATTTCTGGAATAATCTCCTTTGCTTTCACTTTCTTTCCCTCCCTCAAATACCAGGGCCACTAGGATCTGGGGGCTTTGCATCAATACAACTTCTGACTCCAATCTGCATTTCATATTCAGTGCAGTGATGTTACCAGGAAGGTGACGGGATTTACAGAAATACAGCAAGTTACAGAGAATGTAAAGATTCTTTATTGGCAATGTATATGGTAACTTATAAAGGCTGCTCTGCAAATCAGGAAACAACAAAGAATTCCTTGAGAAGAATTTCCTAAAACCCCAAGGTTCCAGGTCCACAGGTATGAAGCTGTGAATTATACTACCCATATGAAGTAAGGACTCTTTCCATTGCAGAATCTCCCTTTGACATTCTCATTGGATTTTATATTTATACCATCTTGTCCTTCTGGCCCATTCCTGACTGTTTTGTAGATTTGGCTACATGTATCATATCAGAAGCAAATGACAAGTGAAAAGTAACTGTGACTTATTTCTAAACATTTATTCTAAAATTGATTAAAATGAAGGTCAATTTCCCAGTACCTTCCAAGAGCAGGCATATCCCTAAGACCTTGTCCAAGGCCCATGTCTGCAGAAGATTTTTATGAAATTTGACATGCTGATTCTTAAATTCATGTTTAAAAGAAAAGGGTCAAAAGCAGTTAGCTGAACTTGAAAAAAAGAATAAAGATAGCTACATTATATTGAGATTTATTTAAAAGTGATAGTTACAAAAGTGTCTAGTATTAGAGATAGGGATAGAGATAGACAAACCAGCAGAAGAAAATACAGAGCCTGAAAGTAGACCATCAAATAAATGGAATTTGGACTATAACAAAGATAGCATTAAAATAACCAAAGAGGGGCGCCTGGGTGGCTCAGTCGGTTGAGCGTCCGACTTAGACTCAGGTCATGATCTCGCAGTCCGTGAGTTCGAATCCCATGTCAGGCTCTGTGCTGACAGCGCAGAGCCTGGAGCCTGTTTCAGATTCTGTGTCTCCCTCTCTCTCTGACCCTCCCCCATTCATGCTCTCTCTCTGTCTCAAAAACAAATAAATGTTAAAAAAAAAAAATAATAATAATAATTAATAAATAAAATAAAAATAAAATAACCAGAGAAAGCATAAGTATTTAATAAATGATATTGAGGCAACTTTCCATTTGGAAGAAATCTAACATCCTAACTGAAACATAACTGAAATATAAAAATAAGTTTTACATGAATTTAAGATGTAAATATGAAATGTAAAATATCCCTTCAGGGGGAAAATATATACTTGTTTATAATGAGGGTTGGAAAGAATTTTATTTTTTAAAAAAGAGTTAAGAGGCAAAAACTCTAAGAAAAAATATACATTTTAATAATTTACAGTTAAAATTTTCTCAAAGAGGTGGCCCAGTCGGTTGAGCATCCAACTTTGACTCAGGTCATGATCTCGTGGTCTGTGAGTTCAAGCCCCGCATTGGGCTCTGTGCTGACAGCCCAGAGCCTGGAGCCTGCTTCAAACTCTGTGTCTCCCTCTCTCTCTGACCCTCCCATGCTCATGTTCTGTCTCTCTCTCTCTCTCAAAAATAAATAAACATTAAAAAAATTTTTTTTAATTTTCTCAATGACAAAATACCCGTAAATGAAATTAAATGCATTAGGCAGGGAATGGAAAAGCTTATTTGCAAAGCGTATAGCAAACAAAGATTTTTATCCACAACAACTGTAAAGAACTCTCACAACTTCTTTCCTAGTGACTATCCTAGAAAAGCCTAAATTCTTACAATTTTTAAAAAATTTTTATTTGAGAGAGCGTGCATGCATAGGAGAGGGGCAAAGGGATAGACACAGAATCCCAAGCATGGTCCACACTCAGTGCAGAGTGCTACATGTGGCTCAATCCCATGAGCCCCGGGACCATTACCCCAGCCAAAATCTGAAGAGTCTGATGCTCAACCTACCAAGCCACCCAGGCACCCCTCTCACAATTCTTAGAGAAAGCAATGAATGGAAGGAGAAAACAGAATGGCCTATTAACATAGGAAAAGATGCACAACATCAATACTATTCAGAAAAAATGCAAATTAAAACAGCAAAAATGCCTTGCAAGAACATCAGGTAACAAAAAATCATAAGTCCAATAATTTCAAGTTTTGGCCATGATGCATGAAAACACGAATGCTCATATACTGCTTGGTAAGAACATAAAATCTGTACAATCCATTTAGAAAGCATTTTGGCATTATCCTGCAAGCTAGTGATTCCATTCCTAAGTGTGCTCCCTGGAGAAATTATCCACAATATGCAAACAGACACATGTACAAGAATGTTCATTGCAACCATTTCTGAAATTGAGGGACATTGATTGGAAACAACATAAATTTTCATCAATTTTGAAGTAGATAAAATATTATGACTTATGCATACACCAAAATATCACAAATAAATCATTTCTTTATGTAGCAATGTGAATGAATCACATAAAACTAATTTAAGTTTTAAAAAGCAAATTGCGGGGCAGCTGGGTGGCTCAGTCGGTTAAGTGGCCAACCCGATTTCAGCTCAGGTCATGATCTCACAGTTTGAGAGATGGAGGTCCCCAAGTGGGGCTCCGTGCTGCCAGCATGGAGCCTGCTTGTGGTTCTCTCTCTCCCTCTCTCTCTGCCCACCCCCCACTCTCTTTCTGAAAATAAATTAACTTTAAAAAAAAAAGCAAACTGCATAAAGATAGACACAGTTTGACAGCATTTATATAAACTTTTAAAACAAAACCTATGCCTTTATTTGACACACATCATTTTCTAGAGTGAACTTTTTACCATTATAAAATGTCCCTCTTTGTCTCTAGTAACATTTTTGTCTTAAAGTCTATTTTGTCTAAGAATAGTGTAGCCACTCTGCTCTTACATGATTACTGTTTTTACAGTATATCTTTTCCATCTGTCTATGTCCAACCTATTTGTATCTTTGAATCTAAAGTGTGTTTTTTGCAGACAAACTATAGTTGGATATTAATGAGGTTTCCTTTCAGTCCAGTCTAACAATCTCTGGCTTTTTATCAGTAACATTAAATGCAAACAGATTATTAATATAGGAGAATTTATATCTGCTATTTTGCTCATTCTTTTCTCTATGTCTCATGTCTTGTTGTTGTGGTTCCTCAGTTCCTCCTCTACTACACTTTTAAAAATCAAGGAGCACCTGGGTGGCTCAGTCAGTTGAGTGCCTGACTCTTGATTTCTACTCAGGTCATGATCTCACAGTTTGTGAGATCGAGCCCCGCATCCGACTCTGTGCTGACAGCCTGGAGCCTGCTTGGGATTCTCTCTATCCCTCTCTCTCTCTCTCAAAATAAATAAAAGATGAATGACTACTCAAGTGTACATTTTAAAAAATAAATTAAAAATAAACTAACCAATACAGATTATTACTTGATATCATCTTAGGACTTTTAAAGAAGTTAAGGGAGGGGTGCCTGAGTGGCTCAGTACGCTAAGCATCCGACTTCAGCTCAGGTCATGATCTCGTGGTTTGTGGGTTCAAGCCCCACGTCAGGCTCTGTGCTGACAGCTCAGAGCCTGGAGCCTGTTTGGGATTCTGTGTCTCCCTCTCTCTCTGTCCCTCCCCCACTCATTCTCTCTCTCTCTCTCTCTCTCTCTCTCTCTCTCTCTCTCTCTCTGTCTCAAAAATAAATCAACATTTTAAAAAATTTTTTTAATTTAAAGAAATTAAGGGGAAAAAAGGAAAGGAAAAACATATTTATAGACTCATATAGATTACACGTGATAAACCCAACAATCCAATTCTATAACTATTGTTAAACAATGATATTTTAAATCAACGTTAAAAACAGAAAAAATAGGAGCACCTGGGTGGCTCAGTCAGTTGAGCATCTGACTTAGGCTCAGGTCATGATCTCGCTATTGATGAGTTCAAGCCCTGCATCAGGCTCTGTGGTGATACTCAGAGTCTGGACCAGCCTGCTTCGGGTTCTGTGTCTACCACTCTCTTTCTGTCCCTTCCCCACTCATGCTCTGTCTCTCTCTCTCTCAAAAATAAACATTAAAAAAATAGAAAAAACATTTATACTGTCTTTTATATGTCTTTTTCCACTGTTCCTAATTTTGGGGGTAGATTCAAGTATCATCTGGTTTCACTTCCTTTCAATCCTAAGGACTTTCTTTAGTATTTTTTTGTGGAAATCTGCTAGCAACAAAAATTCTGTTTTTGTTAATCTAGAAATGTTACCTTGCCTTTATTGTTTTTAATAGACTTTACTTTTTAGAGAAGTTTTAGGTTCACAGCAGAAGTGA
Source organism: Neofelis nebulosa (assembly GCF_028018385.1). NCBI lineage: Eukaryota > Metazoa > Chordata > Mammalia > Carnivora > Felidae > Neofelis > Neofelis nebulosa. The sequence continues at coordinate 54,054,411 of NC_080794.1, forward strand.
GCAGGAAGAAAGCTCCCAAACACCGTCCCACCCCCCAACCCATGCACAACCTCCCTCACTATCAACACTCTGTAGCAGAATAGTGCATTTGTTACAATTGAGTCTAATTGACACATCATTTCACCCAAAGCCCATAGTTTTTGTTAGGGTTCATTCTGTGTGTTTTATATTCTACGGATTTTGACAAATGTATAATGACATGTATCCACCATTATAGTATCATAAGAATAGTTTCACTGTTCTAAAAATCCTCTGTGCTTTTTTTTATCCCTCCCTCCCCCACCCCCTGGCAACCACTGATCTTGTTACTATATCCATAGTTTTGCCTTTTCTAGAATGTCATGTAGTTGGAACAAGCATAATGTTTGGCCTCATCAGATTAGTTTCTTTCACTTAGTATAATACGCATTTAAGGTTCCTGGGTGTCTTTTCACAGCATTTCTTTTTAGCACTAATATTACATTGTCTAGATGTACCACAGTTTATTTATCCTAATAAAAGACATTGTGATTGTTTCCAAGTTTTCACAATTACGGAAAAACCTGCTATAAACATCCATGCGCATCCATACCTTTTTGTGGACCCAAGTTTCAAACCCCTTTGTGTAAATACTAATGTGACTGCTACATTGCATCGTAAGAGTATATTTCGTCACACACACTCCCCCAGTTTTATTGCAATATAATTGACATACATCACTGACATACATCACTGAACATACAAACCAAATGAGTTTCAGATGTACAGCATCATGGTTTGACTTACATACTGTGAAATGATTACCGCAATAAGTTTAGTTAACATGTATCATCTAACATAGATACAATAAAAAGAATGGGGTAAAAAGAAAAAAAATTCTCTGTTTTTAAGGAATGATTTTGTTGTTGTTTTCTTTTATTTTTATTTATGTTTTCTTTTATTTTTTTAAGTTTATTTATTTATTTTGAGAGAGAGAGCATGAGTGGGCTAGAGTCAGGGAGGGGGGAGAGACAATTCCAAGCAGGCTCCACACTGTCAGCACAGAGCCTGATGTGGGGCTCAAACTCGTGAGCTGTAAGATCATGACGTGAGCCGAGATGAAGAGTTGGATGCTTAACTGACTGAGCCACCCAGGTGCCCTGAAAAAATTCTCTTTGTAATAAGAACTCTTAGGATTTATACTCTTAATAATATAACACTCTTCATATATATCACACATTAGTGGTAACTATACTCATTATGTTGTACATTACATCCCTAATACCTATTATCTTGTAACTTGAAGTTTGTACCTTTTTTTTAAACTTTTGTTTTAAGGTATCACATAATCCATTTTCTTATAATAAATCAGAATATTTAATCATTTCTTTTTTTCTTACAGCATCTTTGATTTAGGCAGAAGTATTAAATCGAGCTTTTTGATATTGAGAGGTATTTTTTTTTTGTTTTAAAGTAAGCTTCATGCCCAGAGTGGAGCCCAACACAGGGCTTGAACTCAAAACCATGAGATCAAGACCTGAGTTGAGATCAAGAGTCAGATGCTTAACTGACTGAGCCACCCAGGGGCTCCAAAGTTTGTACCTTTTGACCACCTTACTCCAATTCCCTTTCCTCCCACCCCTTCCTCCGGTAACCACAAATCTGATCTCTTTTTCTAGGAATTTAGTTTGTTGTTGTTGTTTTTTAGATTTCACATATATGTACAGTATTTGTCTTTTCTCTGTCTGACCTATTTCACTTAGCATATGCCCTCAATTTCCATCTGTGTTGTCTCAAATGGAAGAATTTCGTTTTTTTATTAGTATGTTTCGTTTTATTTAAAAAAACTGCCAAAATCTGTTCAAATTGTAGTCCCACCAGCAGTGAATGAGAGTTCCCGTTGCTCCATATTCTCGCCAGCATTTAGTGTTGTCAGTGTTTTGGCTGTGTGCCATTCTAATAGGTGTGCAGCGGAATGCCATTATTTTATAACCCTCATTTTTTCATATAGTAACTTTGCTACATATAGAATTCTTGGTTTTACAGGGTAGTTTTTATCTTTCCTTTCAGCACTTCATTTTTCCTTTTTCTTCTTGAGATATACTGATACATAACATTGCATAAGTTTAAAGTGTACAACGTATTGATATGACACTTTTATATATTACAATATGATTCCCGCCACAAGGCAGACTTTCTTGACTCTTTTATTCTTCTCTGTTTGTTCTGCTCTGACTGGGTTGTTTCAAAATCCCTGTCCTCTATTCTGCCTTCCATTTGCAAAAGCCCTCTACTTTTTTTTTTTTTTCATTTCACGCATTGAATTCTTGAGTTCTAGAGATTCTGTTTGACTCTTTTTTATGATTTCGATCTCTTTTATAAGTACCTCATTTTGTTCATGTATGCTTTTCTTCGTTTCATTGGACTGAGTTTCCTTGTAGCTAATTGCCTTTCTTCAAAAGAGCTATTCTGAATTCTTGGCCAGCTAGATCACTAAAGTCCATGCCTATTAGCTCAGTTATTAGAGAACTGTTCTCTTTTGGTGATGACATGCTTTCTTTATTCTTCATCTTCCTTGTGGTTTTGCACTGCTGCTTTCATATTTGAAGTCGCAGACACCTCAAATCACTACTAGTTGCCTTCAGATGGGGTACATTATTCATTGGTCCTGTTATATCTGGAGTTTCTCCACCTTTGTGTGGAAACTCCTGCTACACATTTCTCGTTCCCTCTTGTGGCAAAATTCTTAAGCTTTTGTGTCTTCCCTGATTTTTATAATTCACGAAGCTTGATTGCTCAAACCTCTCCTTTGATTTCCAGAAGGTGGTGCTATAGTTCAAGTTTGAGGATCATCCCACGTCCACAGACGTGGTCTGATTTTCTAATAGCACTCCATTTACTGTTTACTAGACTCACCTGGTGGCCATACTAAGGAGTGTGCACAAGGAGCCAGCCACAGAGTGGGAGATGTGGGTTTAGTGCTAAAGGTGTTCAGGGTGCTAAAGGTGTTCAGGGTCTCCAGGGAGAGATCCTTGGGTGAGGCTCTCACACAAGGTCATGGGCAGACTCCCTACAGAAGTCCTGAGGGTAGTCATCAGAAACGGTTTCCCTTTAATGCCTTTGATCATCTTAAATGCCTCTTTCCTGATCTTCTCTTTCCTTCACACCTCAGAGAAACTGGTTACTCTCTAGCAATGTCTCACAACTGGGGTAACGAGGCACTCACTCACTGCTTTCCTTTTCCCCTGCAAGAGAGGTTGCTGGAAGGCAGTTCAGCTTCACTCTCGCCTTAGAGGATAGGCAGTGCTGGCAAAGCTCCTCTTACCTTCTCCACTGCATTCAATCTCATTTTTCCCCCCTCCAATGGCATGCTGGAATCTCCCCCTTAGGAAAACTGGACTTCAAAGTCTCTCTCGTCTGTGGGTATCTGCCCAGGTCAGCACTCCACATTTTCCCCAAACACAGCCAAGAGGGACTGGGGCAGGTTCATTGGCTCTCCTGGTTCTGCAGCTCCAACCAAGGTCTGTCTGCCTATTACTGAATAATTACATGTGGGCAAGACTCCTTTTGCATTCCTTAGCATATGGTCCCGAATCCCACAAATCCTACACTTTTGTTCATGAATGGATGCCTAATTAAATGTAAAAGTAGAGAACAAGAAGGAAGAATGTCTGTCACACCATCATGCCGACTCTCCATTCAACTCTCCATTCAGCACTTGTAATTTCATTCTATTGCTTTTGGCCTCCATTGTTTCTGGTGAGAAATCAGCTGTTAATATTATTGTATATGGTAAATTCTTCTTTATTGCTGCTTTCAAAATGTTCTCTTTCTGCCTTGGCTATAATGTGTCTAGCTATGGGTCTGTTTGTATTTATACTACTTGGCATTTATTGGGGTTCATGAATGTGTAAATTAACATTTTCATCATATTTGGGAAGTTTTTGGACATTACTTACTATGTTTTCTATGCCTTTCTCTCCTCTCCTCCTGGGACTCCCATTATTATTTTGTTGATATGCCTGCTGGTGTTCCACAGGTCTCTGAGACTGTTTGCTTTTCCTCATTCCTCTTGTGTTCTCTGGTATCTAGGCTGTAAAATCCCTATTGCTTTATCTTCAAATTCACTGATTCCATTGCTGGCTCAAATCTGATTTTAAAAATCCTTCTACTGAGGTGCCTGGGTGGCCCAGTTGGTTGAGCATCCAACTTCAGCTCAGGCCATAATCTCATGGTTCATGAGTTAGAGCCCCACATTGGGCTCGCTGCTGGGCAGAGCCCACTTAGGATCCTCTTTGTCCCCCTCTTCCCCTGCCCTTTCCCTGCTCTCACTCTCTCTGTCAAAAATAAATAAAACATTTAAAAAGTGTTTTTAAATCCTTCTGCTAATTTTTTTTTTCATTTTACTTCATTGTACTTTACAAGTCTATACCTTCCATTTGGCTTTTTTAAATAATTTCTATCTTTTTATTGATGATCCCTAATTTTTTAAGTTTTATTTATTTTTGAGAGTAAAAAGGAGATTGTGTGAGTGGGGAAGGGCAGAGAGAGAAGGAGAGAGGGAATCCCAAGTAGACTCCCTGCTGTCACGGAGTATGTGGCTCAAGCTCACAAGCTGTGAGATTATAACCTGAACAGAAATCAAGAGTCAAACATTTAACCAGCTGAGCCACTCAGGTGCCTCAGGCATTTTTTTTAAGATTTTATTTTTAAATAATGTATACGCAGTGTGGGGCTCGAACTCACAACCCCAAAATCAAGAGCTAAGTGCTCCATCAACTGAATCAGCCAGGTGCCCCTCATTCAGCCATTTAAAAAAGTTACATTTAGGGGCGCCTGGGTGGGTCAGTCGGTTGAGCGTCCGACTTCAGCTCAGGTCACGATCTCGCGGTCCGTGAGTTCGAGCCCCGCGTCGGGCTCTGGGCTGATGGCTCAGAGCCTGGAGCCTGCTTCCGATTCTGTGTCTCCCTCTCTCTGTGACCCTCCCCCATTCATGCTCTCTCTCTGTCTCTCTCTGTCTCAAAAATAAATAAACGTTAAAAAAAAAATTAAAAAAAAAAAGTTACATTTAAAGGGGTGCCTGGGTGGCTCAGTCAGTTAAGCATCCAACTTCAGCTCTGGTCATGATCTCACAGTTCATGAGTTTAAGCCCCGCATCAGGCTCTGTGCTAACAACTCAGAGCCTGGAGCCTGCTTCAGATTCTGTGTCTCCCTCTCTCTCTGCCTCTCCCCTGCTCACAATCTGTCTCCCTCTCTCTCTCTCTCAAAATTAAACATTAAAAAAAATTGTTTTTCAAAGTTATGTTTAAAGAATTTTCAATCATAAGTGAAAGTACTCAGTTACCAGCTGTTGAGCCTGGGATGAGTTACTTAACCTCTCTGTTGAAGTAATATTATTTATAACAGGGGGTTTGGGTGAAGTGTAAATGAAATGATACAGCAGTTCTCAAAGTGTGGTCTCTGGACCAGCATTATCAGCATCAGTTGGAACTTGTCAGAAATGCAAATTATCTATCCACCCCCCCAAATGACTTTGATGCATCATGCTAAAGTTTGTGAACCACTGGGATAAAGTATTCAAAACATCTAGCACATTGGGGCACCTGGGTGGCTTAGTCACTTAAGTGTCTGACTTTGGCTCAGGTCATGATCGCATGGTTCATGACTTCAAGCCCCATGTCAGGCTCTATGTGGACAGCTCAGAGCCTGGAGCCTACTGTGGATTCTGTGTCTCCCTCTCTCTCTGCCATCCTCCACTCACGCTTGGTCTCTCTCTCTCAACAATAAATGAACATTAAATAAAAATAAAAATAAAAATAAACATTTAAATAAACATCCAGCACATGGTAATAATCATAGCTATTAACTTGTAATATGTAGCATGTGAAAAGCATTATGCTAGGGTTTTACATGACTAATATTACTTAACCACCATAACAATCCAGTAAGGTTTCACTATATCCCTTTTATAAATGAGGAAACTGAGGCCCAGGGAAGATAAGGAGCTTAGAGTTGTTCTGTATTCAGGTTTCTTGTTTTGAAACATCAATGTAGTAAGCCACAGATTCACTCACCTCACTCAATCACATGCTTATCAGTCTTATTTATCACCCATTTTACAGATTTTTTTTTTTAAAGTGATGCCCAGGGGTGCCTGGGTGGCTCAGTTGTTTCAGCCTCCACCTCTGGATTTCTGCTCAGGTCACAATTTGTGAGTTTGAGCCCCATGTCGGGTTCTGTGTTGACAGTGCAGAGCCTGCTTGGGATTCTCTTCCTCCCTCTCTCTCTCTGCCCCTCCCTTGCTCATTCTCATACTCTCTCTCTCTCCGTCTCTCTCTCTCCCTCTCAAAATAAATAAATAAACTTAAAAAAAAAAAGTGATTCCCAGAGAAGAAAAGTGACTTTCCGGGAGTCAAACAGTTAAAGGAAGAACCAAATAATAATAATAATAAATTTTTTAAATAAAAAATAATACCTTATTAAAATAGTTAAAGAAATATATCCAGAGAAAATAAATTTGTGTATGACTATTAGCCTCTTGGTGAGAAGAGTTGCTCACAGAGTTGAGGATACTGGAAGCAACATCAATAGCTAATTAAAATACAAGGCATATAATCAAGTGGTTTTCTTTGCTCTGGATGAGCCAAAAGATGTTACTACTCAGTTATTATTATTTATTCAGAATGTCAGTAAAAAGTTTGACAAAGCAAAATCAGATCTATAAATACAGAGAACTGATGGCTGTCAGAGGGGAGGAAGGTGGGGGGATGGACAAAATAGGTGAAGCAGGATGGGAAATACTGGCTTCCAGTTATGTAATGAATTAGTTACAAGAATAAAAGGCACAGCGTAAGGAATGTAGTCAATAACACTGTCAATGATAGCACTGTATGGTGACAGATAGATGGCAGCCGCACTTGTGGTGAGCAAGGCATTATGTATAAACTTGTCGAATCACTGTGTTGTACACCTGAAACTAAAGTAACATTGCATATCAGCTATACTCAAAAAAAATTTTTTTTTATTTTTTTTAATGTTTATTTATTTTTGAGAGAAAGAGAGCACGAGCGAGGGAGGGGCAGAGAGAGAGGGAAACACAGAATCTGAAGCAGGCTCCAGGCTCCAAGCCATCAGCACAGAGCCCGACGTGGGGCTTGAACCCACGAACCGTGAGATCATGACCTGAGCCAAAGTCAGATGCTTAACCGACTGAGCCACCCAAGTGCCCCTATACTGAAAAATTTTTTAACTAATAAGTTTGAAATCATTGGAGAATTAGTTCCTATGAAATATAGAAGAGAGTATTTTCAAATAGTTTGTGAAAACACCAATTCAGTACAACTTGATGTAGAATCTGCTAAGATGTGTTACAACTGATAATAATGAAAATATAAGGCAGAAAAAGGCTGGCCGAAGTAAGAGTTAGAGAAGTCTTGGGCATGTTGTGTGTGCCTGAAGTATCTGTGGAACAAGCAGACAGACATCTTCAGGAGGCCGCTGGATGTATGGTTCTGAACTCAGGAGGGAAGCCAGAGATGAAAATTAATTTCACTTGTTTTTATCTTTTTATCTTTGGGTGCCTGTGGCTCAGTCAGTTAAGCATCCAACTCTTGATTTAGGCTCAGGTCATGATCTCATAGATCGTGAGTTAGAGCTGCACATTGGGCTCTGCGGTGACTGTGCAGAGCCTGCTTGGGATTTTCTCTCTCCCTCTCTCTCTCCCTCTGAAAAATAAACATTAAAAAAAAAAAAGAAAAGAAAAACAAGGGCATAATGGTAAGAACTAAGATAATCAAAACCACAACATGGATAAAACAAAATCACAGCAAGAAATGGAAGAAAATCTGCTTTTAGTTCCAAATGGTGCTTTTACAGATTTTAGAAAACTGCCTAAGAACTGACTTCAATAACAAGGAACCATCAAACCTCAAGAAATAATTCTCAAAAATTGAAAAATTTGACTACTGAATTGTGAAAAACAAAATCAAAACTCTTAACGGGAGGCCTGAAATAGAATGGATAGACATAAATGACTAATTCTGCAAATATCCTAGAATGTAGACTAAAAGAGAGACTGCCAAATGCATATGGGAGGGAGGTCGAGCGTTCCTTCTTGATAATATAAAAAAGTAAGTTTTCCAGCTTATTAGTCATCACAAAAGTAGAAACTGACTTGCCCTCTACTATCTATTGAGTAGAGAGACATAACAGCCTGTCAAATTACTCAAGAAATACACAACCTAGATCAAGAAAAGGAAAATGACCACCCCATATAAGAGGAACCAGAATCCTGAGCAAAGAAGTCTAAGCAAAGTAATTTGTAGACAAAGACAATGATATTGGCTGACATATCCAGAAAAGCTAACATGTAAACAATAAGGATTCCAGTAAATGAAAGGAACAGATGGAAGAGAATTAATCATAAATAAGATACTTTCATAGTGAAAGCCTTTTTTTATGTTTCCTTTTTTTTAATTTTATTTTTTTTTAATTTACATCCAAATTAGTTAGCATATAGTGCAACAATGATTTCAGGAGTAGATTCCTTAGTGCCCCTGACCCATTTAGCCCATCCCCCTCTCACAACCCCTCCAGCAGCCCTCTGTTTGTTCTCCATATTTAAGAGTCTCTTCTGTTTTGTCCTCCTCCCTGTTTTTATATGATTTTTGTTTCCCTTCCCTTATGTTCATCTGTTTTATCTCTTAAAGTCCTCATATGAGTGAAGTCATATGATATTTGTCTTTCTCTGATTGACTAATTTCACTTAGCATAGTACTCTCCAGTTCCATCCATGTAGTTGCAAATGGCAAGATTTCATTTGTTTTGATTGCCCAGTAATACTCCATTGTATATATATACCACATCTTCTTTATCCATTCATCCATCAATGGACATTTGGGCTCTTTCCATACTTTAGCTATTACTGATAGTGCTGCTATAAACATTGGGGTGCTTGTGGCCCTTTGAAACAGCACACCTGTATCCCTTGGATAGATACCTAGTAGAGCAATTGCTGGGTCCTAGGGTAGTTCTATTTTTAGTTTTTTGAGGAATCTCCATACTGTTTTCCAGAGTGGCTGCACCAGCTTGCATTCCCACCAACAATGCAAAAGAGATCCTCTTTCTCTGCATCCTCGCCAACATCTATTGTTTCCTGAGTTGTTAATGTTAGCCATTCTGACGGTGTAAGGTGTTATCTCATTGTGGTTTTGATTTGTATTTCCCTGATGATGAGTGACGTTGAGCATGTTTTCATGTGTCGGTTGGCCATCTGGATGTCTTCTTTGGAGAAGTGTCTATTCATGTCTTTTGCCCATTTCTTCACTGGATTATTTATTTTTGGGGTGTTTAGTTTGATAAGTTCTTTATAGATTTTGGATACTAATCCTTCATCTGATATGTCATTTGCAAATATCTTCTCCCATTCTGTCAGTTGCATTTTAGTTTTGCTGATTGTTTCCTTCTCTGTGCAGAAAGCTTTTATTTTGATGAGGTCCCAGTAGTTCATTTTTGCTTTTGTTTCCCTTGCCTCCAAAGACGTGTTGAGTAAGAAGTTGCTGTGGCCAAGATCAAAGAGGTTTTTGCCTGCTTTCTCCTCAAGGATTTTGATGGCTTCCTGTTTACATTTAGGTCTTTCATCCATTTTGAGTTTATTTTTGTGTATGGTGTAAGAAAGTGGCCCAGGTTCAGTCTTCTGCATGTCACTGTCCAGTTTTCCCAGCACCACTTGCTGAAGAGACTGTCTTTATTCCATTGGATATTCTTTCCTGCTTTGTCAAAGATTAGTTGGTCATACATTTGAGGGTCCATTTCTTGGTTCTCTATTCTGTTCCATTGATCTGAGTGTCTGTTCTTGTGCCAGTACCATACTGTCTTGATTACAGCTTTGTAGTATAGCTTGAAGTCTGAGATGGTGATGCCTCCTGCTTTGGTTTTCTTTTTCAAGATTGCTTTGGCTATTCGGGGTCTTTTCTGGTTCCATAAAAATTTTAGGATTATTTTTTCTATCTCTGTGAAGAATGCTGGTGTTATTTTGATAGGGATTGCACTGAATATGTAGACTGCTTTGGGTAATATCGACATCTTAACAATATTTGTTCCTCCTATCCAGGAGCATGGAATCTTTTTCCATTTTTTTTGTGTCTTCTTCAATTTATTTAATAAGCTTTCTATAGTTTTCAGTGTATAGATTTTTCACCTCCTTGGTTAGATTTATTCCTAGGTATTTTATAGTTTTTTGTGCAACTGTAAATGGGATCGATTCCTTGATTTCTCTTTCTGTCGCTTCATTGTTGGTGTATAGGAATGCAACCGATTTCTGTGCATTGATTTTATACCCTGCAACTTTGCTGAATTCATGAATCAATTCCAGTAGGGGTTTTTTTTTGTGGAATCTTTTGGGTTTTCCATATAGAGTATCATGTTATCTGCAAAGAGTGTAAGTTTGACCTCCTGCTGGCTGATTTGGATGCCTTTTATTTCTTTGTGTTGTCTGATTGCAGAGGCTAAGACTTCCAATACTATGTTGAACAACAGTGGTGAACGTGGACATCCCTGTCTTGTTCCTGACCTTAGGGGGAAAGCTCTCAGTTTTTCCCCATTGAGGATGATATTAGTGTTGGGTCATTCATATATGGCTTTTATGATCTCGAGGTATGCTCCTTCTATCCCTACCTTCTTGAGACTTTTTATCAAGAAAGGATGCTGTATTTTGTCAAATGCTTTCTCTGCATCTATTGAGAGGATCATATGGTTCTTGTCCTTTCTTTTATTGATGTGATGAATCACGTTAATTGTTTTGCAGATATTGAACCAGCCCTGCATCCGAGGTATAAATCCCACTTGGTCGTGGTGAATAATTTTTGTAATGTACTGTTGGATCCGGTTGGCTAATATCTTGTTAGGGTTTTTTCATCCATGTTCATCAGGGAAATTGATCTATAGTTCTCCTTTTTAATGGGGTCCCTGTCTGGTTTTGGAATCAAGGTAATACTGGCCTCATAGAATGAGTTTGGAAGTTTTCCTTCCATTTCTATTTTTTGGAACAGCTTCAAGAGAATAGGTGTTAACTCTTCCTTAAATGTTTGGTAGAATTCCCCTGGAAAGCCTTTGTCCCTGGACCCTCGTTTTTTGGGAGACTTTTGATTACTAATTCGATTTACTTACTGGTTATGGGTCTGTTCAAATTTTCTATTTCTTCCTGTTTCAGTTTTGGTAGTGTACATGTTTCTAGGAATTTGTCCATTTCTTCCAGATTGCCCCTTTTATTGGCATATAATTGCTCATAATATTCTCTTATTATTGCTTTTATTTCTGCTGTGTTGGTTGTGATCTCTCCTCTTTCATTCTTGATTTTATTTATTTAGGTCCTTTCCTTTTTCTTTTTGATCAAACTGGCTAGTGGTTTATCAATTTTGTTAATTCTTTCAAAGAACCAGCTTCTGGTTTCATTGATCTGTTCTACTGGTTTTGTTTTGTTCTTGTTTTTGTTTTTGTTTTTTTGGTTCCGATAGCATTAATTTCTGCTCTAATCTTTATTATTTCCTGTCTTCTGCTGGTTTCAGGTTTTATTTGCTGTTCTTTTTCCAGCTCCTCAAGGCGTAAGGTTAGGTTGTGTATCTGAGACCTTTCTTCCTTCTTTAGGAAGGCCTGGATTGCTATATACTTTCCTCTTATGACTGCCTTTGCTGCGTCCCAGAGGTTTGGGGTTGTGGTGTTATCATTTTCATTGACTTCCATATACTTTTTAGCTTCCTCTTTAACTGCTTGGTTAGCCCATTCATTCTTTAGTAGGATGTTCTTCAGTCTCCAAGTATTTGTTACCTTTCCAAATTTTTTCTTGTGGTCGATTTCGAGTTTCATCGTGTTGTGGTCTGAAAATATGCACGGTATGATCTCAATCTTTTTGCACTTGCTGAGGGCTGATTTGTGTCCCAGTATGTAGTCTATTCTGGAGAACATTCCATGTGCACTGGAGAAGAATGTGTATTCCGCTGCTTTAGGATGAAATGTTCTGAAAATATCTGTTAAGTCCATCTGGTCCAGTGTGTCATTCAAAGCCATTGTTTCCTTGTTGATTTCTTGATTAGATTATCTGTCCATTGCTGTGAATGGCATGTTGAAGTCTCCTACTATTATGGTATTATTATCGATGAGTTTCTTTATGTTTGTGGTTAATCAATTTATATTTGGGTGCTCTCACATTCGGAGCATAAATGTTTACAATTGTAGGGTCTTCTTGGTGGATAGACCCCTTAACTATGATATAATGCCTTTGTTCATCTCTTGATACAGTCTTCATTTTAAAGTCTACATTGTTAGATATATGGAGTATGGCTACTCCAGCTTTCTTTTGTTGACCATTAGCATGACAGATGGTTCTCCTTACTTTCTTTTTTAAGTTTTTTAAAATGTTTTATTTTTTTGAAGAAGAGAGAGAGACAGAGCATGAGCGGGGGAGGAGCAAAGAGAGAGGGAGACATAGAATTTGAAGCAGGCTCCGGGCTCTAAGCTGTCAGCACAGAGCCCGATGCAGGGCTCAAACTCACAAACTGTGAGATCATCACCTGAGCCGAATCAGACACTTAACTGACTGAGGTACCCAGGCACCCCATCTATCGCCTTACTTTCAATCTGAAGGTGTCTTTAGGTCTAAAGTTGGTCTCTTGTAAACAGCATATAGATGAATCTTGTTTTCTTATCCATTCCGTTACCCTATGTCTTTTGATTGGAACATTGAGTCTATTGACATTTAGAGTGAGTACTGAAAGATACGAATTTATTGCCATTATGATGCTTGTAGAGTTGGAATTTCTTGTGGTGTCCTCTGGTCCTTTCTAATCTTTGTTGCTTTTGGTATTTTTCTTTCTTTCTTTCTTTCTTTCTTTCTTTCTTTCTTTCTTTCTTCCTATTTTCATCTTTTCTCCCCTCAGAGAGTCCCCCTTAAAATTTCTTGCAGGGCTGGTTTAGTGGTCACAAACTCCTTTAATTTTTGTCTGGGAAACTTTTTATCTCTCCTTCTATTTTGAATGACAGCCTTGCTGGATAAAGAATTCTTGGCTGCATATTTTTCTGATTCAGCACATTGAATATATCCTGCCACTCCTTTCTGGCCTGCCAAGTTTCTGTGGATAGGTCTGCTGCAAACCTGATCTGTCTTCCCTTGTAGGTTAAGGACTTTTTTTTCCCTTGCTGCTTTCATGATTCTCTCCTTGCCTGAGTATTTTGTGAATTTGACTATGATACGCCTTGTTGATGGTTGGTTTTTGTTGAATCTAATGGGGGTCCTCTGTGCTTCCTGGATTTTGATGTCTGTGTCTTTCCCCAGGTTAGGAAATGCTCACATAACCCTTCTACCCCTATTTCTCTCTTCCTCTTCTGGGAACCCTACGATTCTGATGTTTCTTTTTAATGAGTCACTGATTTCTCTAATTCTTAAATTGTACTCTTTTGCCTTAATCTCCCTCTTTTTTTCTGCTTCATTATTCTCCATAAGTTTGTCCTCTATATCGCTGATTCTCTGTTCTGCCTCATCCATCCTTGCAGCTGCAGCATCCATCCGTGATTGCAGCTGAGTTATAGCATTTTTTATTTCATCCTGACTAGTTTTTACTTCTTTTATCTCCCATAGTTGAAAGCCTTTGAGTTTTCACATTGAAAGAGATATACTAAGAGAGTTAAGAAATAAAAAAAGACACACAAGCCTTTGGTTTCAACTCTGATATTTAAAGAGCTTGCAGGTTGTCACTCCCATCCTAAAATCCCCTAAAAATCAATGACTTTCCTTGAAACCATCGGAGAACTGAAGTCACAAGGCAAACTGTCACCCTGAAATCTAGACAGGTAGACACATGCAGAGTCACAGCTGCTCACAGCTGCTCCAAGTGAGCAGAAGCTGGCAGAGCCATAAGCTGGTAAATTTGCTAACTGCTGGGGGCTATGTTTAGAGAAGCATCAGAGTAAACCAGAGGGTACAGCAGTGGGGCTGCCACACTTTCATGGGCTTTCTGTCCCACAACTTCACCAGGTTCTCATGAAGAATATCTAGGAAAGATCCACTTAGACCTGGCAAGAGTAGGGCAACAGTAACTATTGTGGAAATATGTTCAGTATCTTCTTCATAACAAAGGCTTACTCTCTGAAATCTAATCCCAGCTGAAGGAAGGGAATTCTTCTCCACACTATCCATCTCTAGCCTTCCTGTCCCATTTAAGGCTGGAGGGCAGGGAACAGTTTTTGAAGGTTATTGTTTCAGGGGCGCCTGGGTGGCTCGGTCAGTTAAGTGTCCAACTCTCGATTCCAGCTCAGGTTATGATCTCATGGTTCATGAGGTCCGTGAGATCTCTCTCTCAAAATAAACGAATAAACATTTAAAAACAAATTTTTTTAAAGAATGAAATCTTGCCATTTGCAACTACATGGATGGAACTGGAGGGTATTATGCTAAGTGAAATTCGTCAGTCAGAGAAAGACAAAAATCATATGACTTCACTCATATGAGGACTTTAAGGTACAAAACAGATTAACATAAGGGAAGGGAAACAAAAAAATATATAAAAACAAGGAGGGGGACAAGCAGAAGAGACTCATAAATATGGAGAACAGAGGGTTACTGGAGGGTGTGTGGGAGGGGGGACGGGCTAAATGAGTAAGGGGCACTAAGGAATCTACTCCTGAAATCATTGTTGCACTATATGCTAACTAATTTGGATGTAAATTTCAAAAATAAATAAATAAATGAATAAATAAATAAATAAAACAAGTTAATAAAATAAATAAATAAATAAAGCATCATGTCACAGTGGGAGAGGAATGGTGGGAGATCCGAGGAGTAAGAACAAGGTTAACAGGAATGATGTAAAACAGAAAGTTCTTGACACTGTGCTTATAACGTGCCAAATAAACACATGATTATGGAAAAAACAAAACAAAAAAACAAACAAAAAATAAATAAATAAAAACAAAATTTTTAAAAAGTTATTGTTTCAAGGAATTGAGGAGAAACTCGGCCAAGAAAGGAAATAGAAGGCAGGAGGAGGGGTAGTTATACCACTGAAGAAACACTTGTGAAAATCACAGCCCAGGGACACAGACCCACTAAAAGACTGAGATTTAATCATGAGATTTTAGAATGCTTTCCCTCCACACTTTATCACCACACCAACAGGATTCCAGCATAACATCAATAGATTATAGCTAAAAAAGCTACAAGACACAGACTCTCCACTGAGGCAGAGTTCTTAAGGAATCTCAAAGTCTTCAAAGAAGGGAGACAAAAATAAGGACACCAGAGGAAGTGAAGCCCCGAAACCTACAACAAACATTAAACAAAGCTCATGTGCTAGCCAGAATAACATAAGTCCTCACACTAAAGGTCTACTTACCTCAGTTTCTATTACCAGATACCTGTTCCACTTTGAACAACAACAACAAAACTATGACATAAGCCAATAAAAGAGAAAATACACCTAAAGAAAAAAGGAATAAGAACCACACTCAGCTATGAAACAGATGTTGGTATTATCACACAGATAGTTTAAAATAACTATGATTAATATGTAAGGACTCCCCTTCAGAGTTTTGTCAAAGGCAAATGGTTTTATTTTTTATGTTTTTCATTTTGTTTTGTTTTTTTAGTAATCTCTAACCCAACATGGGGCTCGAACTCACAGCCCTGAGATCAAGAGTAGCATGCTCTTCCGACTGAGCCAGCTAGGCACCCCCAAGCAAATGGTTTGAAAGACATTTTTAAAAATCCACTCAGTAGGGGCGCCTGGGTGGCGCAGTCGGTTAAGCGTCCGACTTCAGCCAGGTCACGATCTCGCGGTCCGTGAGTTCGAGCCCCACGTCAGGCTCTGGGCTGATGGCTCGGAGCCTGGAGCCTGTTTCCAATTCTGTGTCTCCCTCTCTCTCTGCCCCTCCCCCGTTCATGCTCTGTCTCTGTCTGTCCCAAAAATAAAAAAAATAAATAAATAAATAAATAAATAAAAAAAAAATCCACTCAGTACATCACAATTGAGAATTTTATTAATAAATTTCTAGGAGTAAAATTATTAAATTTTATTAAAAATTTCTTTCAAAGAAAGAAGTGAAAAAAAGTATTTGCAAGAAATAAATAAGAGAAAAACCTGCTTCAAATTCTGTGTCTCCCTCTCTCTCTGCCCCTCCCCCACTCTCTCTCTCTCTCTCTCTCTCTCTCTCTCTTAAAAATAAATAAATGTTCAAAAACAATTTTTTTAAGAAATAAATAAGAGAAAAAGGATTACTGTCCAAATTACATAAAGGATTTTTACAAGGTCATAAAAAATAGAGGAAAATGGGCAAATACATAGACAAGGCAATCCATTATCATATCATATATGAAACATCACAGTTAATCAATAATTCACGGTAAATAGTAGACCAGCCATGGCAGGTATTCAACAATAGGAAATAGGAAGTCACTGTATCAGCAGGGGCCTCCTGTGTCACAGGATCCTGGACTCTACCCTATTGATGGCTAGCAGCCAAGAAAGTGGAAGAAACACTAACTGATTAACATTTTAGACAAATTACTGAAAACAAACTTGAGATCTAGAAAAGAAGCATAAAGGCTGGAACAAAGAAGAGAAAATGAAACTGTGGTAGGATACAAGGATAAGACAGAAAAGACAAATTTAAGAAATATTAACAATTTAAAAGAAACAAGAATGGGATAACTAACTAGAATGACAGGAGAACTGAGACAGAAAGTGGTTTAGGACTTCTATCGCATGGATGACTGGCTAAGCAGTGTTAATATGTGACAGAGAATAAAGAAACACGAGTACTTTAATTATGGATCTGTTATTTTTGGATGCTCTTGAACAAGTTACACACAGGGGACTAGCAGAGAGGTACGCTGGAAAGACAGACTCCCACAGGTGCCCATCAGCTATGAACACAGAGAAGATGAATCTGTGAGGGCAACGAGAATAACAAGAAGCAGAGAGATGGGACATGCTCCTGAGGATGATAATGTTTAAGGGCAAAAGGATGGAAGAAAGCACCACAAAATACAAAATACAGACAAAGGCACATCCAGTGGGATGGTGTCAGAGAAACCAACAAGAAACTCTCAGGAGAGAACAGTCAACAGTGTCCATGAGACAGCAGGTACTGGTAATAGCCATCATTTTATTGTAATTAGATCACTGTGACCTTTACGAAAAGACGTTAAGACAACTGGAAAGGAAGAAGCAAGAATGGTCTGAAACGTAAAATAGAATTATGGACATAAGAGCCAGAGAGTATAACCCTGAACTATCTGTGCCACCACTAAATACAGCCTAATGGGGGCAAAAATCATTTACTGGAATAATCAGTAAAGAACATACACTTGATTCCTTCTTCCAAATACTCTACATTTTATCCCTGGATCATACAGGAACATCAGAAAATGGTCTAGAGCACTGCTGTCCAGTTTGGTAGCCACAAGCCACATGTGGCAACTAAGCACTTAAAAGTGTTGATATGTGAGTTGATACTACTCAAAGCAATCTATGTATTCAATGCAATCCCTATCAAAATAACACCAGCATTCTTCACAGAGCTAAACCAAAGAATCCTAAAGTTTGTATGGAGCCAGAAAAGACCCTGAATAGCCAAAGCGATCTTGAAAAAGAAAACCAAAGCTGGAGGTATCACAATCTCAGACTTCAAGCTGTATTACAAAGCTGTAATCATCAAGACAGTATGGTACTGGCACAGAAACAGACACATAGATCAATGGAACAGAATAGAAAACCCAGAAATGGACCCACAAACATATGGCCAACTAATCTTTGACAAAGCAGGAAAGAATATCCAATGGAATAAAGACAGTCTCTTCAGCAAGTGGTGCTGGGAAAACTGGACAGCGACATGCAGAAGAATGAACCTGGACCACTTTCTTATGCCATACATAAAAATAAACTCAAAATATATTAAAGACCTAAATAGGGGCGCTTGGGTGGCGCAGTCGGTTAAACGTCCGACTTCAGCCAGGTCACGATCTCACGGTCCGTGAGTTCGAGCCCCGCGAACTGGCTGATGGCTCAGAGCCTGGAGCCTGTTTCCGATTCTGTGTCTCCCTCTCTCTCTGCCCCTCCCCCGTTCATGCTCTCTCTCTGTCCCAAAAATAAATAAAAAACGTTGAAAAAAAATAAAATAAAAAAGACCTAAATATAAGACAGGAAGCAACCAAAATCCTAGAGGAGAAAACAGGCAACAACCTCTTTGACCTCAACTGCAGCAACTTACCTGACATGTCTCTGGAGGCAAGGGAAACAAAAGCAAAAATGAACTATTGGGACCTCATCAAGATAAAAAAAACAAAACAAAACAAAACAAAACTTCTGTACAGTGAAGGAAAAAATCAGTAAAACTAAAAGGCAACCAATGGAATTGGAAAAGATATTTGCAAATGACATATCAGATAATATCCAAAATCTATAAAGAACTTTTCAAACTCAACACCCCCAAAAAACAGTGAAGAAATGGGCAAAAGACATGAATAGACACTTTTCCAAAGAAGACATCCAGATGGCTAACAGACAGACACATGAAAAGATGCTCAACATCACTATCATCAGGGAAATACAGATCAAAACCACAATGGATATGACCTCACATCTGTCAGAATGGCTAAAATTAACAACTCAGGCAACAATGGATGTTGGCAAGGATGCAGAAAAAGAGGAACTCTTTTGCACTACTGGTAGGAATGCAAACTGGTGCAGCCACTCTGGATAACAGTATAGAGGTTCCTCAAAAAATTAATAAATAGAACTACCCTATGACCCAATAATTGCACTACTAGGTATTTATGCAAAGAATACAGGAGTGCTGTTTTGAATGGGCACATTCACCCCAATGTTTATAGCAGCATTATCAACAATAGCCGAAGTATGGAAAGAGCCCACATGTCTATCAACCAATGAGTGGATAAAGAAGATGTGGTACACACACACACACACACACACACACACACACACACACAATGGAATATTACTTGGTGGTCAAAAAGAATGAAATTTTGCTATTTGCAACAATGTGGATGGAACTAGAATGTACTATACTAAGCAAAATAAGTTAGTCAGAGAAAGACAAACATCATATAACTTCACTCATATGTGCAATTTAAGATTCAAAACAGATGAACATAAGGGAAGAGAAGCAAAAACAATATAAAAACAGAGAGGGAGATAAACCATAAGAGATTCTTAAATACAGAGAACAAACTGAGGGTTGCTGGAGAGTGTGGGGGGGGGGTGGCTAAATGGGCAAGGGGCATTAGGAGGGCACTTGTTGGGATGAGCACTGGCTGTTATATGTAAGTGATGAATCACTAAATTCTATTCCTGAAATCATTATTACACTATATGTTAACTTGGATTTAAATGAAAAAAAAAAAAGCTAATTAGAAAACAACAAGAACTAGCTAATTAGTAATTTTGCTAAGTCCAAATTAGAGTTATCATTGGGATATTAAAAAAAAAGACCAAAAAAGATGTTGATTTGTTATAGGAACCACATTTTAATTGCTTTAAATGAACTATCTACATGGGGCTAGTGGTTACTATACTGTACAGCATCCAGTACCAGACACGATATTCTGATTCTCTGAAAATCTATATCCACTGAGTTCTCCCCTAGCTCTAGAGTCCTCTGTTCCCATTGAAGAACTGCTCAGTGAAAGAGGCTGCATTTCTTCTAGGGAAGTTGTTAGAAGGTTGTACACTTCATCATCCATACAGAGTGCAAGAAAGGAACTTCTTTTAGACTTTAATGCTAGCAAGTCTTCATGCCCCATAAATAATCAATATGGTTTCTGTTTATGGAAAATGTAAATCATGTAACAGATACTGCATGACTATCAGAAAGATTAGGAACAAATTTGCAGCTTATCTTTGATAACTCTGTAAGATCATAAGATCTGTCCATATCTATATATTACATCCTTCTGTTCTTGATCTGCTACTGTATATTTTCCCTATTGTTGATTTATAATTTCTATATTTCCACTCTAATCTACTAACTCTTAAAAGTCTCACACAAGGCATTAGAAATAAAGGGAATAACAAATAAACAACTCACCTGGGATCTGTTCATTTTCTGGTTTGGAAAAGCGTAGAGAAGTGTAAAGGTAGAGCTGGGAAGAAGGAAGCAAGAATAAAGTCAGGAAAATATGGCCTGCCTTGCAGTTCCTGGATTCACCTATTTATTTCTTTTTAATGTTTACTTATTTTTGAGAGAGAGAGAGAGAGAGAGAGAGAGAGCGAGCATGAGTGGGGGAGGGGCAGAGAGAGAGGGAGACACAGAATCCGAAGCAGACTCCAGGTTCTGAGCTGTTAGCACAGAACCCTATTTGGGGCTCGAACTCACAAGCCATGAGATCATGACCTGAGCCTAAGTCTGCCGCTTAACCAAATGAGCTACCCAGGTGGCCCTGGATTCACCTTTCTAAAATGCACCACAAAAGAGGCAATCTAAACAACATGGAAACATATCAGTGACTAGATCATATTCAGCTTTGACATGTAGTTTTTGAGTAGGTGAAAGTAAACATACACATCCCATTTATTATATTGATCATTTGCCTATGATTTAAGCACACAAAAAAACTTAAAATACAACCAATTCATACATTCAGAATACTAATATAGGAGTGTGTTCTTTAAACTCATGTGGTTAGAAACACTAAGATTGCATTATCTATTTTCCTACCAACATGATCCTGGAAGTATTGTTGAACAATTCACAGAAACTCTGAAAAAGAGAATCAGTATTCTAATAAGTTTTTTTTTTAACTGTCCAAGTTAGTTGCAATTTCATAACCTTTTGATAAGAAACTTGTTTTAGCTGTGCAAAGGAGGCATCTTGGGAATCAAGAAACCAAGAAACTCTAATGTCTTGATCAGTAACACAGGAGTGATCTGAAACAATTCATTTACTTTCTCAGGCTCTATGTTTCCTTTCAAATGGGGCAGAAATAGATAATCTCGAATGCCCTTCTTGCACTACTATTACGTGATTCTAAGTTCAGAATAAAAAAATAAAAATACCTAGATACTAAAAATACATGGATATACATCATATACAGGCTTAGGGTTTGGGAAAAGGAGAACAAAAGAAATGTGGGCTGTGTAAGGAGTTAAATAAAACTTCCTTGCTGGTGACCCTTCTCCCATGCTAATCATCCATAAGGAGGTGATGTTTCCATGCAGCTTGCCCCACTCATCACTTAAGACAGCACACCTCTCCAGTGAAACCTGGTCTCTGAAATCACAGAGCTGTGATGGTTTCAGTTGTGACACCTGAAGTTATGTTTATTTAGAGCAGGGAGATCAAAAATTGCTTCTGGCCTTGGATATCTAGAGTCTGTTCCTTTGGGGGGTCTCCTTCACTTCTGTTCTGAAGCTCTGGTGAGAGGTCTGAGGAGGGTCTCAGGGTGTTTTCTTTGGATGTTTTTGTGCAGTTCCCTCCCTTTTATCTTCCTAGAATTGCTTTGTTGCGAGGGAAATGGAACTGAGCCCAGAGGACAAAATCATTCAATTTGAATTTTCGTACAAGACCCCCAATCTGACTCTCTGGACGGTTGCTCCCCAGACTAGACCTTCTACAGGCTCAAATCAGGACTGCTGGGCGCACAAAGCTGAGAAAGATGGGAGGGGCCCATATCCTGGATTATGGACTCTGACTTCAGAGTCCTTCCTGAGAGCCAGGAGGGCACCTGTGCCAGTTAGGGACCGTGAAAGAACCCAATGGTGGTTTCCAGGTAGAGTGGCCTATTAATAACAGGAGGTTCGGACAACGGATCCGACCTTGAACCCAACCCCCTCACCTGCCGGCTGAGTGAACTTGGGTAAATAATTCACCTCTCCAAGACTGGTTCTCATTTGCTAAAACAAACGTTTGTGAAAATTCAAAGAAATAACAAACGAAAACAGCTGCTTTATCATTAACTACCACACACTAGGCTCAAAGCTTCACATATGCCTTCGCTCTCAGCGCAGAGAAGCCCGCTGAAGAGCCGGGCCTCCCCCAGGGGGCGCTGCTGGGAGCCGACCTGGGCCGCTTTCGCAGGCTAGGTGCACCAAGGCTGCAACCCTCAGAGGACGTGGCCAGGCGGCCGGCCACAGGGCTCCATCGTCTGGACGCCGGGCCCCGCTCTCCCCGCGTTGGGATCGGGAGCCGATCCAACACGCACGGTCTCCGCCCACCACACACAGCCGCGGGCCTCACAGCCGTGTGTGTGCGCGGCTCCGCAAGACCATGCGGACGGAGACCATCTACCCCACGTATCAGAGTGGTGAGGCGGCCGCGGCCGAACGCACATGCGTACCGGAGCCGCGCGGGTGTGTAACTTCCCATCAGCCCCGGCGGGGAACGTGTGCGCCTCTGCGGCGGGCCGGGCGGGGCGCGCAGGGTAAGTATGCGCCGGACAAGTTCCGGGAAAAGCTGAGCTGTCCCGGAGACGGGCGGGGCCGGGGCAACAACGGAAGCGGGGGCCAGAGACTCGCCTTTGTTGTGAAATACACCCGAACGGCAGGGTTCTCCCAATACAGGAAAATAATGATGAATGTTTCATTATCATGCTTTTTACAACGCTAGCCTCCAAAGACTACACGGTAATACATGAACATTTTAGGAAAATCAGAAAATACGCACCAACAAATGAAAGAAAGGAACAGTGGACATAGCTTCACCTCCCGCTCCCTGAAATTTACCTGCTTAACCGCTAGACGCAGCCTTCTTACAGTTTGCAGAAATGTGGTAACACGCATTTTTACCACTATCCTTGCAGAAAACAATTTCTTGTAATATATAACACCAATTCTTTTTTTTCCCAATAATAAGTTCCACTCACAACAGCATCAAAAATTGTGCAAAATAATTGAGTTAATAACCTGTTTTTAAAAAAGATATTTTGTGGTATATCACATTTAAAAGACCTGGATGAGTAGATATTCCTATGATTTTCCTAGAAAGGTTCAATCTTCAACAATAGTCCAAACAGAATCTCAACAATTTTCTGTTTTTCCTTTTGCTTTTTATTTTGTATATCTTACTTGACTGGGCATTGTAACCCTACTCTAAGAGAAAAATAAGAAGAAAAAAAAGAAGAAAACCCCAGTACTGCTTAACATATATTAAAAGTATTCTATTATAACTTTTTTTTAATTTGGAATTGGCACAAAAAGAAAAAGAATATTTAAGAATTCAGAGGCACGTGGGTGACTCAGTGAATTATGAATCTGACTTCAGCTCAGGTCCCTTCCTGGGTTTGAGCCCTGGGTCATGCTTTGTGCTGGCACCTCAGAGCCTGGGGCCTGTTTCAGATTCTAGGTCTCCCTCTCTCTCTGCTCCTCCCCCACTCATGCTCTGTCTCTGTCTCTCTCAAAAAATGAATAAACATTTTAAAAATTATTTTTAAAAAATTTTTTAAAAAGAATTCATTACATGGTTACATGAGGAAAGAACTGAGTATTCAATTCATTTTGGACAAATAGATCCTTCAAACTGAATGAACTTGTACACCAGTTCAAGACTCGTGCTCTGTCTCTCTCTGTCTCTCAAAAATAAATAGACATTAAAATAATTTTTTTTAATTTTGTATGTAAATCATTATATTCTTTTCATAATTTTTTTTAACAATGTGCCTCCCACCTCTGACGTGTCAAAGAGCCTAGATACAATGATCTCCCAGTAGCAATGAACACAGTTAGTACTCAGAAATTATCTGTGAAAAGTACATAATGACCTTTGGAAAAGTGATTGCAAGTCTGGCCAAGAAAAGTACAAGGTAAAACTAAGAAAGCTTACTGTGCTAAAGAACAAAGAAGAACTTGCAGATCAATGGGGGTAAAAAACAGAAGCAAGTTTGAGGAGGTACTCATAGCAAAATCATGGGGTCAATTAAAGCACCTAAAAGCATAATTTTTAAAATTTTTTTAATGTTTATTTTTGAGAGAAACAGAACATGAGTGGGGGGAGGGGCAGAGAGAGAAGAAGACACAGAATCCGAAGCAGGCTCCAGGCCCTGAGCTGTCAACACAGAGCCTGATGTGGGATTCAAACCCATGAGCCCAGAAATCATGATCTGAGCTGAACACTTAACTGACTAAGCCAACCAGGTGCCCTAAAAGCATAATTTTTTTTTAAAGGGGAGAGGGAATATTCTCAGAAAGGCCAAGAAGGGAACTGGGACATTTGGCTCCATCCATTAGTAATGAGGCTATTCCTACCTTAGTGTCAGTGGAGACCAACTGGGGTGCCAGAACTCCCAATCTCCCTCGAGAGTAACAAAGAGCCCCCAAGTCAGGTTTCAAACAAGGATGAGTGGGAAACCTCGAATTCTACCACCATCTATCAGTAAAGGGACACTGCCCCCAATTCTCCTGCTGGAGCAGTGTTAGAAAAAGCCGGTTAAAACAGATGTAACTAAGATCTAGCATCTTCCAAGATAATATGAAAATATCCAGGTTCTAAGCAAAATTCACTCATAACAAAGCAGGAAGATCTCAAACTGAATTAAAAAACAATAGATGCCAAGAGGACAGGATGTTAGAATTATCTGACAAAGACTTTAAAGCTGCCATGATGAAAATGCTTCAACAAGCAATTACAAAAGCACGCGAACCCCATTTCAAAACTGAAGAATAGCAGCAAAGAAATAGAAGATACAAAAAACCTTAAATGGAAATTTTAGTAATGAAAAATACACTAAGTGAAATTAAAAACAAAGTGGAGGGGCGCCTGGGTGGCGCAGTCGGTTAAGCGTCCGACTTCAGCCAGGTCACGATCTCGCGGTCCGTGAGTTCGAGCCCCGCGTCGGGCTCTGGGCTGATGGCTCGGAGCCTGGAGCCTGTTTCCGATTCTGTGTCTCCCTCTCTCTTTGCCCCTCCCCCGTTCATGCTCTGTCTCTCTCTGTCCCAAAAATAAATTAAAAAAAAAAAAAAAAAAAACAAAGTGGATGGGCTCAAAATAAAAAATAATGAAGAGGACAAAGGAAAGAATAGTGAACTGAAAGAGAAAACCATAGACACTGCTCAATGTGAAGAACAGAGAGAACAGACTAAAGAAAAAAAGCCCCAGGAACCTGACAGACTAAGTGTGAAAAAATTAACATTCACCTTCTCAGAGTCACAGGAGAGGATAAAGAGAGTAACACTGGACACGTACTTCAACAAATAATAGCTAAAAACTCTCCAAATTTGGTAAAAGACATAAACATTCAATAAAAGGAGTAAGCCCAAACCAGATAAAGCCAAGGAAATTCCGTATTAAGACACACCTGATCAAACTTAGGAAAACTAAAGATTTTTTAAATCTTGAAAGCAGCAAGTCAGCAATGACATCTTACTTCTAGGAACAAAATCTTCTGAATGACAGTGCATTTCTCTTTAGAAACTAGAGAGGCCAGAAATAAGTGGCACAAGATTTTTCATGTGCTGAAAGAAAAGAAAAAATGTCAACCCCAAATGCTACATCTAGCCAAAATATCCTACAGTAATGAAGGGGAAATACAGTCAGTCTGAGGTGAATTCTCAGATAACAGAATTTGTCACCCTTAAACCTACCCTAATAAATGACTAGATAAAGTTCTTTAAACAGAATGGAAATGTCTAAGGAAGAAACCATGGAACACAGTAAACAAAAATGAGTCAAAATATTAGACTTTCCTTCTCTTAAATTTTCTAAGTTGTATTTTATCGTTGAAGCACAAATTATAATGTTGTCTGATAAGAATCTGAATGCATGTAAATTATGAATGTATGTGTGTAAACTATGAATGTATGTAAAATCTAAATATGCAAATGTAGGCACCTGGCTACCTCAGTCCTTAGAGCATGCAACTCTTGATCTCAGGGTTGTAAGTTCAAGCCCCACAGTGGGTATAGAGATTACTTAAAAATAAAAAAATCTTTATAAGCAGTAGAAGGATGGGGGCGCCTGGGTGGCTCAGTCGGTTAAGCGTCAGACTTCAGTTCAGGTCATGATCTCACAGTCCGTGAGTTCGAGGCCTGCATCAGGCTCTGTGCTGACAGCTCAGAGCCTGGAGCCTGCTTCAGATTCTGTGTTTCCTCTCTCTCTGCCCCTCTCCTGCTCATGCTTGGTCTCTCTCTCTCTCAAAAATAAATAAACATTAAAAAAAAATTTTTTTTAAAGCAGTAGAAGGAAAAGGGATGTAAAGGGAGGTAAGATTTCTATTCTTCACTCAAATAAAATGAGAACACAGTTAATGGGTTACATATATATATCAGAGAAACCACTAAAATAGCTACACAAAAAATATACTCAAAATCCTAGATACATTGGGGTGCCTAGGTGCCTCGGTCGGTTAAGCATCCGATTATTAATCTTGGTTCAGGTCATGATCTCACGGTTTGTGAGCTGGAGCCCCGCATCAGGCCCTGTACTGATAGTGCAGACCCTGCTTGGGATTTTCTTTCTCCCTCTCTCTCTGCCCCTCCCTGCTCTCAAAATAAACAAACTTTTATGTTTTTAATTTATTTTGACATTTATTTTTGAGAGACAGAGTGACAGAGCACTAATGGGGTGGGGGGGGGGGGAGGGCAGGGGAGGCAGGGGACACAGAATCCAAAGCAGGCTCCAGGCTCTGAGCTGTAGGCACAGAGCCTGATGTGGGGCTGGAACTCACGGACCACGAGATCATGACCTGAGCCAAAGTCAGACACCTAACCGACTGAGCCAACCAGGCTCCCCAATAAATAAACTTAAAAAAAAAAAACTATAAATACATCAAAATGGAATTCTAAGAAATGTGCAAGTAATCCAGAGACAATACAAAGAAACAAGAAACAAAATCAACAAATATAAAACACAAACCAAAATGGCAAACTTAAATCCTAATATATCAATAATTACACTAAATCTAAGTGGTCTAAAAATGCCAATGAAAACCCAGAGGTTGGCAAAAAAAAATTTTTTTAAGATTTATTCATTTATTTATTCTGGGAGAGACAGAGACAGCAAGTGGAGGAAGGGCAGAGAGAGAGGGAGAGAGAAAATCACAAGCAGTCTCCATGCTGTCAGCGCAGAGCCCAATGTGGGAGTCAAACTCACAAATCCATAAGATCATGACCTGAGCTGAAACCATGAGTCAGAGGCTTAACCAGCTGGGCCACCCCGGCGCCCCAGCAAGTTGGATTTTTAAAATCTAACCCAACTATGTACTGTCTAGAAGAAATTTAATTCAAATACAATCCTATAAGTAGGATGAAAGTAACAGAATAGAAAAATATATATCAAGCCAACATTAATTTTTAAAAACTTAATGTAAAAAAAAAAGCAAGAGTGGCTATATAAATATCAAATAAGGTAGACTTCAGAACATTGAAAATCACCAACAAACAGAAGGACATTATATAATGAGAAAAGGGTTACTCCAAGAAGGCACAGCAGTCCTAAATGCATATGTACCAGACAGAAGAGCCATATAATACGTGAAGCAAAAAACCAACTGAAAGGATACACAAATCCACACTTATAGCTAGTGACATCAACATACCTCTCTCAATAATTGATACAATAGCTACACAGAAAATTAGGAAGAATATAAAAGAACTCAGTAGCAACATCAACAAAATCTAACCGACATTTATAGAACACTTCACCCAACAACAGCAAATACACATTCTTTTCAAGTACCCAGGGAATGTGTACCATAATACAAACTTCAACAAATACGAAAGAACTGAAAACATACATAGTTCGTTCTCCAACCACAATAACCAAACTATAAATCAATAAGAGAAAGACAACAAGAAATTTTCCTAACCCTTGTAAACTCAACAATACACTTGTAGAAAAATCTATGGGTCAAGGGGAGTCTCAGTGGAAATTTTTAAAAATACATCAAACCAAATTAAAGTGAAAATAAAACATATCAAAAATTGTGAGATACCAGCTAAAGGAAATATATAACACTACGTGCCCAACGCAAGGTTAACACAAATTAGGTATATACAGGCATTTATTGCTTTATTATGATATTTACTTTATTATGGTGTTCTGGAACTGAACCTGCAATATCTCTGAGGTATGCCTATAGTGGTAATGATTGCATAACTCTGTGAATATACTAAAAATCACTAATTTGCACACTTCAAGGTGGTACATTTTATACTAATTATATCTCAATAAATTTGTTCTAAGAAATGAGCACATAAAGTTTCCAAGAGGAATGAAGTATAACCAGTAAGTTAAAAAAAACATTAAACCAGGGGTACCTGGCTGGCTCAGTCAGTAGAACACATGAGTCTTGATCTTGGGGTTGTAAGTTCGAGCCTCACATTGGGTGCAGAGTTTACTTAAAATAATAATAATAATGGGGCGCCTGGGTGGCCCAGTCAGTTAAGCATCCAACTCTTGATTTCAGCTCAGGTCATGATCTCACAGTTTGTGGGATGGAGCCCCACATTGGGCTCTCTGCTGACAGTGCAGAGCCTGGTTGGGATTCTCTCGCTCCCTCTCTCTCTCTGCCCCTCCCCTGCTTGCACTGGTGCTTGCTCTCTCTCTCTCTCTCTCTCAAAATAAATAAACAAACATTCTTTACAAATTAATTATAATAACAATAATAATTAAAGCAGAGAAAGAAGATAGTGACAACACCAAGTGCTGGTTGTGAGGGCAACACGGAAGAACACTACCATAAACACAGCTCCCAGTTCACTGGGCCCAGCAGTTTCTGAATGTGTACAATTCCTGACAACTTTGAAAATATGAGAAGGAATTGCATTGTTTTGAATTTAGTGCATTATGTAAAAATTTATTAGTATTATACAGTACTACTTATAATATGTAAAAATATTTTTTCATATTTGCACAATTGAAATTTTCCCCCAAATGCTATAGTACTCTCTTATGCAAGACTCACACACACAGAGACAGACAGATATGCACAATAAAAAAGTCAGAAAGGAGGGGCACCTGGGTGGCTCAGTCTGTCGAGCATCTGACTTCGGCTCAGGTCATGATTTCACAGTTCTTGAGTTCCAGCCCCACATCAAGCTCATTTGCTGTCGGCACAGAGCCTGCTTTGGATCCTCCGTCTGCCCTTCTCTCTGCCCCTCCCCTACTCTCACCCTCTCTCTCAAAAATAAATCAAACATTAAAAAATTATTTTTAAAAAAGTCAGAAAGGATAAACACTAAAATAATAACAAAAATGACCGCTATGTCAGTGACTAATATCAGTAGTGGTGCTGAAAGCAAACATTGCTCTGACGTATAAATCAGGGGTTCTCACACAAGGGCTTGTGGGCCAAATCCAGCCTGTTTTTACCTGGCCTGTGAGCTAAGAATGTTTTTATCTTTCTAAAGGGCCATTAAAAAATATGTTCTAGAAATATTATGTGGCCCAGAAACCTAAAATATTTACTGTATGGGTTTTCAGAGAAAAAGGTTGCTGACCCTTGATCTAAATAGTTATTTTCTTGAGGCACCTGGTGGCTCAGTCGTCGGTTGAACGTCTGACTCTTAGATTTCATCTCTGCTCATGATGCCAGGGTCATGGGATCCAGCCCCACATCGGGCTCCAAGTGAAGCCTGCTGAAGATTCTCTCCCTCTTCCCCTCTCTCCCTGCTTGTGCGCTCTCTCTAAAAAAAATAATAAAGTAAAATAAATTTTAATAGAGAGAGAGCTGCCTGGGTAGTTTAGTCAGTTAAGCAGTTGACTTCGGCTCAGGTCATGATCTCATTGTTCATGAGTTCGAGCCCCACATTGTCTGCACTGACAGTGTGGAGCCTACTTGGGATTCTCTTGCTCTCCCTTTCTCTCTGCCCCTCCCCCATCTCTCTCAAAATAAAAAAATAAACTTTAAAAAATAAAAATAATAATTGGGAATGCAAGCTGTTGCAGCCACTCTGGAAAACACTATGGAGGTTCCTCAAAAAACTAAAAATAAAACTACCCTTCGGCCCAGCAATTGCACTACTAGGCATTTATCCACAGGATACAGGTGTGCTGTTTCGAAGGGACACATGCACCCCCATGTTTATAGCAGCACTATCCACAATAGCGAAAGCATGGAAAGAGCCCAAATGTCCGTCGATGGATGAATGGATAAAGATGTGGTATATATCTATATAATGGAGTATTACCCGGCAATCAAAAAGAATGAATTCTTGCCATTTGCAACTATGTGGATGGAACTGGAGGGTACTATGCTAAGTGAAATTAGTCAGTCAGAGAAAGACAAATATCATATGACTTCACTCATATGAGGACTTTAAGAGACAAAACAGATGAACATAAGGAAGGGAAACAAAAAAATATATAAAAACAGGGAGGGGGACAAAACAGAAGAGACTCTTAAATATGGAAAACAAACAGAGGGTTGCTGGAGGGATTGTGGGAAGGGGGATGGGCTAAATGGCTAAGGGGCCCTAAGGAATCTACTCCTGAAATCATTATTGCACTATATGCTAACTAATTTGGATGTAAATTAAAAAAAAATAAAAAATAAAACAAGTTAAAAAAATACATCTTCTAGCTAAAAAAAAAAAATAAATAATAAATAAAAATAATAAAAATAAAAAATAAATAAAGAGAAGCCAGAATGTATGTAAAATCTTCTGGCTTAAAAAAAATAATTTTAAAAAGTTATTTTCTTAACAAAGATTATATTGTTAATTCTCTGTAAAATTAAAAACTAATAATATTTTATATACAGTATTAGTTTGCAGCAGCAACAGATTGTTTTACCTTAGTGTGAAAGGTTGTATGCCTAGATTTAGGGGCAGCTTTCGGAGGAAAGAGAATTTTGGGTAACAGGCTCAGAGATCAGAAAATTCAGGACTCCCTCAAATCTCATGGATATGAGGCAGGAGGTCCCTCTGGATTATCTGCCCTTTGGGCTATCCACTCACTTTCTCCATAAAAGGAAAATCATATGGGAAAGTCACCTTTTTCAGCAAGAGACAGGCTGCTTGGAGTGGGGTCAGCAAGATAACTCTGCAACCTTGGGGGAGTCTGCATTGACCTGGATTCCAAGCCAGCATTTTCTAGGGAAGTTCAAAAAAACACCACAAAAAAATAAACAAAAAACAAGCCTGACCAAAACAATATAAGCCTGACCAGCTATATATTTATTTAAAACTAAACACACACACACACACACACCTCTTCATGGTAGGATGTATTACATAGCTGTAGGCCAATACTCCTTCGCCCATATAAACAACAAAAATATATTTAAAGGTATCCAACAGTTGTGGAAGCAACAAGGATAAGGGAAAACAAAACTTCAGAACAGAAAGAATCAGGAGGAGGTACAAAGCAACAGTACTTTAAGCAGTGGTATATTATCGCTGGAATCACAAATTCAAGAGCCTCTACTAAGAGGCTAATGAGATGAGGCCAAAAGGCAGAATGAAGTTTTTCTCAGTCTTGCAGTGCTTAGAAAATAAAGACTTTCTGGGTGAGGTTACCTAAAAACAAAACAGGCAAGATATGAAAACCCTAGAGAAGGTAGTGAATTGTTCTTTGGGATCTAAACCCACTTTTAATCCAGGACCACTTACCAATTCTGGCACAGATAAAGGTTGAAAATAAGGCTTGAGCCCCTGCAGAAAGTAGTTGTTGAGGACAGAGATTTAACATTCATGAAGGGCTGGAGTTAAAAGCATGTCTTTAAATATATAAAATGTCTCAAGATAAGTACCAAGTTTGAAACTCTATGAGAAGACTTAAAATTTGTTAAGGGCAAAATTGAATAATTAAACAAGACCACAAATAGGCACCAGAGGTTAGGACTTTATCATATCTCTTAGGGTAACTTTATTCAACCCATAACAATTGTAAATGACAAGAATCAGTCACTTGAGGACAGAGCAACAGAATTTGCCCATCTGAACCAGAGAGAAAATAGGCTGAAAGGGGGGGAAAAAAAAAAAAAAAAAAAGAACAAAGCCTTAGGGCCCTCAGCTGTGTGTTTAAAAAAATAATGGCTAAAAACTTCCCCAAACTGACAAAGACAAATCTAAATGGAAGATGCTAATCAACCCCCCCAAAAATCTATGCTTGGACACATCACAATTAAACTTCTGAAAGCTAAAGAAAGAACCCTGAAAGCAGCCAGAAACAGTACTTCACCCACAGAACACCAATTTGAATGATGGTGGATTTCTTATCTGAGATCATGGAGGCCAGAAGGAATTGTCACATGATTCAAAAGTTCATAGGAAAATACATCGTAAATTCTTTATCTGCTTTGAAACCCTCCTTCAGGAACAAAAAAGAAATAAAGAAATTCTCACATGAAAGAAAACTGATAGAATTTGTTGTAAGGAGACCTACCATTAAAGAATGACTAAAGAAGGGGCACCTGGATGGCTCAGTCGGTTAAGTGTCCGACTTCGGCTCAAGTCATGATTTCACGGTTTGTGAGTTCAAGCCCCACATTGGGCTCCGTGCTGACAACTCAGAGCCTGGAGCCTGCTCCGGACTCCATGTCTCCTCTCTCTTCCCCTCCCACTTTCACACTCTGTCTCTCCCTCTCAAAAATAAACATTAAAAAAAAATTTTTTTTAAGAATGGCTAAAGAATAAACTATCCTTTACTCATAAGCTTTATAATTCATATCTCATGGTTGAAACAAGTTTAAATACCATGTTGAGGCAGGGAAATTGAAAAGATCACATGAAGGACTACATTTTGCTGCTTTTCTTGCTTCTATTCTTGCTAGGACCTGCACCTTTGCCCTACACATGCCTTATTGTACAATGTATGTCCTTATAAGGTCAAGGAGTTAATGATTTCTTTGGAGTCTTCCAGCACTATAGATAACATCTAAGGAGTGACCAGGAACGGTCCTCATGTAGTTTTCCAGACCACTGACTCACGGAGACCCCTGGCCCCAGGGCATAAGTGACCTATGGAGAACATCTACACACTGTTTTAACCAGTTCCTGGAAGCCTGAGGAAGACAAGTACTACAGTCCTCAGCAAAAATCCCAGACCCCAAGCAAAGAAGAGATTCACTCTCCTTTCAATGTCTCCCAGACACTCTATCTGCTCTCTTTCTATGTCTTCAATAAACTCTGTTCTCATCTCTTCTCAGCTCATGTTTGATTTCTATCCTGTGCAAAGTCAAGGACTGTCTTGGCTGGTCCATGTGAGATCCTCCTCTGGGTCCTTGGACTCAGCCTGCCTGCATCAAAGTAATCCTCAAGATAATAATATTTAAAAGTAGGGAAGGTAAAAAACAACTAAATGGAAGTAAGGTTTCCATATTTAACACTAAATGGTAAATGCTGACATCAGTCAATGGTGATAAACATTCAGTTATGTATATATTGATATCAGGAGCAACTACTACAAAAATTGACACCTACAGCTAGCTGTTAGAAGCAGTTAGTTGGGTTCTAACAGGATGCCTGGAGCCCAGTGAAGAGGAAGTCATGGTCAGCCATCATGAAAGTCAGAGGCCTGTCCCTGCAGGGCCACAAGGCCACAAGAAGCTGGAGCAAACCAGACAGGCCTAAGATGGCAGGTGCCATGACAGTATGAGAAGTAAATGAGATGATTCATTTTCAGAAATACCAAATAAAAGCTGTGCTGTCTACTTTACAACAGGTTTACAACCTATTAGAAATATATACCAATCATCGCCCTCCAAAATGGAGTCCCAAACCCTTAGACACTTCACTTCCTGATTCTTCTTCCCTACCCATTTCTGGGGCTTATTTTCATAGGCTTTGCAATGAGCATGTGCCAGAGAACTGAAGTCTCTGCATCACCTCAAAGAATGTATTTTTTGCCTTACATGGCCATAGGCAAATTCCGGGTAAGGCTGTAACCTCTATAGTACTCAGCCAACGAGGAATCAGGGGAGGGATGTGCATGCTAGGAGATAAATTGCCTGCTGTAACTGCACGCACACACACACACACACACACACACACACACACCCCGCCCCCGCGCCCTGCAATGTGCCTGTCCATCAGACGCCCGCTCTTGCAAGAACATTGATTAAAGCCTTGCTTCACTGTGCTCTGAATCTCCGTTTCTGTCCTTTGATAGGGTCAGTGGGCTTCTCACAACAGGAACCCCTGATCAAATAAGGAAGAAAAGTGCAAAACCTTGTTTCCAAAATATCCCTACCTCAGGTAATGAATATTCCATCCCTTGTTGACAACTGTCAATAAAAGATAGAAACCCAAACCCCAGGGCGCACAGCTCTGTCTGTCTTGAACTTAGGTGCTCTCACATCTCAAGACTGTACTTTCACTTTAATAAACTTTTCCATTTGTGCCCCCTTGTCTGCTGTGTTGTGTCTGTCCTTGAATTCTTTCTCATGAGGAGACCAAGAGGATTTGGTGACATCTTTGGGATGGGCTGGGTTGGGGTCTCAGGACCCAGGATCTCCCCAGTTCACCCAGCAACACAGCTACAGCAAAGAGTAAATGCAACCTAACCCCTAGACAGATAAATGTTAAGACCATACACTAAAGGCCTATTTCCCTCAGCTCCTCAGTTGTGATGATTTTATGAAAACTTGACTCAGCTAAAGGATGCCCACACATATGGCAAAACATTATTTGTGGGTGTGTCTGTAAGAGTGTTCCAGAAGAGGGGCGCCTGGGTGGCTCCATCGGTTGGACTTCTGACTTTGGCTCAGGTCATGATCTCATGGTTCGTGAGTTTGAGCCCCACATCGGGCTCTGTGCTGACAGCTTGGAGCCTGGAGCCTGCTTTGGATTCTGTGACTCCCTCTCTCTCTGCCCCTCCCCCTTTTGCACTCTGTCTCTGTCTCAAAAATAAATAAAACGTTTAAAAAAAATTTTTTTAACTAAAAAAAAAAAAAACAAAAAATGTTCCAGAAGAGATTGTCATTTGAATAGGCAGACTGAGTCAAAGATCACCCTCACCAATGCAGGTGGGTATCACCCAATCCATTGAAGGCCTGAACAGAACAAAAAGGTAGAGGAAGGGTGCTCTTTTTCACTGAGCTGGGATATCCATCTTCTTCCCACCCTCAGACATCAGCACTCCCAGCTCTTAGGCCTTCAGACTTGGACAGAAATACACCACTGGCTTTCCTGATTCTCCAGCTTATAGATAGCAGATCATAGGACTTCTTGCCTCTATAATTGTATGAGTCAACTCCTATAATAGATCTCCTCTTACATATACCTACCTATATCCTATTGGTTCTGTTTCTCTGGATAACTCTAATATACCAGTACATCATGTTCATATTTCAATAAAAAGAAGGTGGGGATAGCAGAGTCACTGGCATTTTGGTGGTAACTGAAACCAGCAATGAATCAGATGGCTTAAAGGAAAGACACTGAGGAGGTCAAAGGGCAAATACAAGATCTGAGAGAACTTCACACAGAAGCCTGGAAGAACAGGTCATGGAAAATGAAAAAGAATTATCTGGAAGGTAAAAATAAAACTAGCAACCCACATTGAACACACAGTTCTTCACTTGTGGAAAATAAACACAAAATGAAAAAGCAGAGATATTTTATGGAAACCAAAGGCACAACAGTAAGAATTAAGATAATCTAAACAACTAAACATGAAAAAACCAAAATCACAACAAAAGGGGTGCCTGGGTGGCTCAGTCAGTTAAGCGTCCAACTTCAGCTCAGGTCATGATCTCACAGTCTGTGGGTTCAAGCCCCCCATTGGGCCCGGTGCTGACAGCTCAGACCCTGGAGCTTGCTTTGGATTCTGTCTCCCTCTCTCTCTGCCCCTGCCCTGCTCATTCTCTCTCTCTCTCAAAAATAAATAAACATTTAAAAAATCATGAAAAATTGAAGAAAATCTGCTTTTAATTCCAATGGCACTCAATATATAGATAGATACAAAAAAACCCTGTTTAAAGTAAGAATTGATTTCAATTACATGGAGTCATCAAAGAATGAGTTATCAAAAGTTAAAAATTGACAGGTAAATTATGAAAACTAAAACTCTCAACTGAAGGCTTGAAACAGTGAACATAACTGACCAGTCGTACAAATCTCCTAGAGCATATGACAAAGGAAAGTGACTGCCAAGTACACATGGGAGGTCCTAAGAAGACTGAGCCTTCTTTCCCGGGCATTTAAAATAGTAACAGACTCTGGTCCAAATGGCGACATAGAAGGCTCCTGAAGTCACCTGCTCCAATCAACATGCTGAATCTACAGCAACGTACAATTCCCCTGAAAGAAATTCAGAACCTAGCTGAGTGACTCCTTCATAAGCAGTGAACAAGAAAATACCCACATCGAATTGGATAGGAAACACTCATACATAGCTCACCATAAACCCCACTCATGGTA
Organism: Neofelis nebulosa; assembly: GCF_028018385.1. Classification (NCBI taxonomy): domain Eukaryota; kingdom Metazoa; phylum Chordata; class Mammalia; order Carnivora; family Felidae; genus Neofelis; species Neofelis nebulosa. The sequence goes on from NC_080794.1 coordinate 54,090,668, forward strand.
TGGTGCTAATATAATCAAGAGTGAACTCCCAACTCCAAGCTTTTCCATGAGGAGCAAAGGTTTAGACCCCACATCTAGTGCCTCAACTCTTAAGATTCCTACCTGGACAGGCCCCCAAAACACCAAGCTCTGAAAGCCAACAGTGCTTGCTTCCATAAGAGCTACAAAACTATAGGGATGCCTGAGTGGCTCAGTCAGTTGAGCGTCCAGCTTTGACTCATGTCATGATCTCACGGTTCGTGTGTTTGAGCCCCACATGGGCTTGCTGCTGGCAGTGCAAGGCCTGCTTCGGATCCTCTGTCCCTCTCTCTGTGTCCCTCCTCCGCTCATGCTCTCTCTCTCTCTCTCAAGAATAAATAAAAATGTTTAAAAAAAAGATTTTAAAAAAGAACCACAAGACTATAAAGCAAACAAAGAACAGTTCTTAACAGACTCCTGAGACGCTAAAGCTATCATCCCACGTCTCCATGCAGAAAGAACAAGATCTCCCAGTCTTTTTCCAAAAGAGGCCCATTTGCATACTTTTGCTACTTGAAGGCCAGGCATCTACTTTAGCAGGCAGTTAACTGGATCCTCCCAGAAAGCCAGAGAAACCATGACACCACTTCCACCTTCTCCCTAAAACCCACCACAAAGAGCCAGTATCTGCCTGGCAGGACCCTGGATATTATCTGGCACCCCAGCTTTCATGGTTACTGCCCAAGTGACAAGCCCCCAGATCACCTGGCTCTGACAGTCACCGGGACTTACATTCATGAGACTCACAGGACTATAGCAAACAAACAGCTCTAAACAGGCGTAGGACAATCCCATCCCCATGAGTATATACCCAAGCCTGGCACAGAGGGAGCATTAAAAAAAAGCCCATCTCCAATTTCTCCCTGGAAAGGGCCTAACTACATATTTTCCCAGCTGCTGCCCGATGGTTCAGCTTCCAATAAGCCTGCATCTAGGTGCCAACTGAGATCCTTGCCTTTGGTACACTGACAGTTCTTGGCACACCCTTAACTACCAGGAGCCACTGAAAACAAAGGCAGCTTAGACAACACAAAGGTCTAAGATACCTGAGTGCTGGTGAGGCTGCGGAGGAAAGGGAATCCTTGTGTACTATTGGTAGAAATATCAATTGGTGCAGCCTCTATGGAAAACAGCATGGAAGATGCTCAAAAAATTAAAAATATGGGAGCGCCTGGGTGACTCGGTCAGTTAAGCCTCCAACTTCGGCTCAGGTCATGATCTCATGGCTTGTGAGTTTGAGTCCCGCGTCAGGTTTTGTGCAGACAGCTTGGAGCCTGGAGCCTGCCTCAGATTCTTTGTCTCCCTTCCTCTGCCCCTCCATCGCTCGTGCTCTGTCTCTCTCTCAAAAATAAACATTAAAAAAACTTTTTTAAAAATTAAAAATATGATCCAGCAATCCCACTTCTGGGTACATATCCAAAGGGAAAGAACACAGGATATTGTAGAGATACCTATACTCCCATATCCACTGCAGCATTACCCACAATGGCCAAGATACAGAAACAACCTAAGTTGTCCATCAACAGATGAACGGACAAAGATGTGGGGTATACATACATACACTAAGGACTATGATTCAGCCATGAGAAAGAAGGAAATCTTCCTATTTGGGACAACATGGATAGATTCTGAAATCATTATCATGCTGGATGAAGTAAGTCAGACAGAGAAAGACAAATAAATATAGCCCAGCATCATATATACGTGGAATCTTAAAAAAGTCAAACTCCAGAACAAAAGGTAGAAAAGTGACTGCCAGGGGCTGGCCGGTAGTGGAAACAGGGAGAGTTTGGTAAAAGGTTACAAATTTTCAGCTGTAAGATGAATGAAGTGAGGATCTAATGTACAACATGGTAACTATAGCTGGTAATACTATCCCATGTAATTGAAATTTGCTAAGAGAGGAGAACTTAAATGTTTTCACCAGAAAGTAAAACCAAATAAGTATGTGAGGGAACAGATGTAACAAACAATTAACTAGATGGGGGAATACTTTCACAATGTACATGTACATCGAATCACATTTTTTGTTGTTGTTAAAGTTTCTATTTTTCGGTAATCTCTACACCCAACATGGGGCTTGAACTCACAATCCTTGAGATCAAGAGTTTCACGCTCTTCCAACCAGGTGCCCCTCCACTTTAAATATCTTACAATTGTATTTGTCAATTATACCTCAAAAAAACAGAACACACTTAAACATAAAATAAATACAATGAAATAGTTACAGTGTTCCAGCTTAGGAGAATACCAGGACCCTGGCCCAATACAAGACTGAAAGTTAATCGTAAGATTACAAAATGCTTCCCTCTCTACAACTTCCCACCATATCAACAGGCTCCAGGGCAGTAACAACAGATAACAGATGAAAAAGCTATAGTTTCAAGACCAAACTGAGAAGGCCAAAGTCAAGAGGGGAATCAAAAACAAGGGCACTTAGGGGTGCCTGGGTGGCTTAGTGGGTTAAGCATCGGACTCTTGATTTTGACTCAGGCTATGATCTTATGAGATCAAGCCCCATGATGGCTCCTCGCTGTCAGCTTGGGATACTCTCTCTCCCTCTGTCTCTGGCCTTCCCTGCCCATGTATGTTCGTATGCACGTGTGCTCCAGGGCAAGCTCTTTCTCAAAATAAATAAATAAAAATTAAAAAAAAAAAAAAAAAAGGACAGTAAAGACATTTGAAGACTCTGGTACCTACAGCTGTTTAAAAAACATTAAACATTGCCCATCTCCTAGCCAAGTTAACATAAATCCTCACATTATAAACCCATTTATCTCAGTTCTGTTACAGGATACATGTCCAGCGTTCAAAAAAAATTGCAAAGCATATCAAAAAGCAAGAAAAAAAGCACACAGAAGAGACAAAGTAGTCATCAGAACCAGACTCAGATACAACACAGATGTTGGAAGTACGACACAGGGAGTTTAAAATAACTATGATTAATATGTTAGAGAGTTGAATGAAAAAATTAGACAATATTCAAGAACAAACGAGTAATATAAGCAGAGAAATAGAAATTCCAAGAAAAAAAAGGAAATGCTAGAATTCAAAGCCACAGTAATAGAATTGAGGAATGCCTTTGATGGGCACATCACAAGGAAAAAACCAGTGAACTTAAAAATAGGTCAATAAAAACTACACAAACTGAAATGTGAACAGAAAGAGGATGAAAAAAATAGCACATCCAAGAACTGTGGGTCAACATCAAAAGGTATAATATATGCATAAGTAGAGTGCCAGAAGCAGAACAGAGGCAGTATCTGAAGTAACAATGACCAAAAAATTCCAAAATTAATGACAGATTCAGGAAGTTCAGACAATACCAAGCGGGAAAAATACCAAGAAAACCACATCTAGTCACATCATATTTAAACTGCAGAAAATCAAAGACAAAGGGGAAAATCCTGAAAGAAGCACAGAAGTGGGAGGTGGGGGAAGGCTGGGGGGAGGGGGGTGCACCTTACCTACAAAGGAACAATGATAAGAATTACAATAGACTTCTCAGAATCCATGCAAGCAAGAAGACTGGAGTGAAATATCTAAAGCTTTGAAAGCAGATACAGCCAGGCACACCTGGGTGGCTCAGTTGGTTAAATGGTTAAGCATCTGACTCTTGATTTTGGCTCAGGTCCTGATCCCAGGGTCCTGAGATTGAGCCATCTGTGGAGCCTGCTTAAGATTCTCTCTCTCTTTCCCTCTGCCCCTCCCCCTGCTCATGTTCCCACGGGGCACACACATCCGAAGGAAGGAAGGAAGGAAGGAAGAAAGGAAGGGAGGGAGGGAGGGAGGGAGGGAGGGAGGAAGGAAGGAAGGAAGGAAGGAAGGAAGGAAGGAAGGAAGGAAGGAAGGATGGATGGAAGGCCCACCAACCTAGAATAAAAAAGATGCACCGAGGGGCGCCTGGGTGGCGCAGTCGGTTAAGCGTCCGACTTCAGCCAGGTCACGATCTCGCGGTCCGGGAGTTCGAGCCCCGCGTCAGGCTCTGGGCTGATGGCTCGGAGCCTGGAGCCTGTTTCCGATTCTGTGTCTCCCTCTCTCTCTGCCCCTCCCCCGTTCATGCTCTGTGTCTCTCTCTGTCCCAAAAAAATAAAAATAAAAAACGTTGAAAAAAAAAAAAAATTAAAAAAAAAAAAAAAAAAAAAAAAAAAAAGATGCACCGAGGCATACATTTATATAACACTGAATGACAAAGATAAACTCTTATAAGCTTCCAGATGAAAGAACACTGACTCACAAAGTAAAGAGATATATCCTAACTTTAGATTTCTCCTCTGCAGTGGTGAAAGCAAAAACACAATTAGATTATGAGAAAGAATTTCAATGCAGAAATGCTATACACAAATAAATTGCTTTTCATATGACAGGCCCCAAATCGGATATGTTCAAACGGGCAGGGCCTCAAAGAATAAATCACCTACGGGATCTCTGCAGAGAAAATGCTGAGGAGGTACAAATAAGATGCCAAACAAGTCTCAAGCAAGGGGAAGGTGAAGAGGAGGGGAAGGAGTGGGAAACAACAGATCTTGTTGGTGATACACAGCTACAACTAGATGGATAATATTAATGTGATGTGAAATGTACCACGTAATGTTAAAGACCTGTTGAAACAGAAGAGACTCTCCGTAAGGAAGGACCAATAATACACTGATAAGTTAGCAAAATGAAGGAGTCTGGGTATGGGGTGCAGGAGACCAAAGCTTTCTAAGATCGTCTAAGAGGGGCTGGAGGAGGAAGGGTAGCAGTTGCTACACCACGGAGCAGCAGAAGAGCCATGAAGCTTAATCCTGATGTGTCAGTAGATATGCGCTCAGTTATAATATTCAGCAGTAAATTGGTAATTGTGAGAATTAAGAATCAGAAGTCTACCAGATTAACAAAGAAGAAAAATTAAACACTAAGAAGTTTGAACAAGCCAGAAAAAGTAAAGTTTCTGAAAATGTACAATTAAATTAGTAGCATAAAATTGTGGTATATATTTGTTTATGCTTAAATATAATATTTAGCAAACTAAGATGGATATATAAAACCAAATATATGGATTATTGCAGAAAATGTGAATGGATACATTTCTTATCCAAGACGGATTGACATGGTGATCAAAAAAACCAAAATGTAGGGGCGCCTGGGTGGCGCAGTCGGTTAAGCGTCCGACTTCAGCCAGGTCACGACCTCGCGGTCCGTGAGTTCGAGCCCCGCGTCAGGCTCTGGGCTGATGGCTCGGAGCCTGGAGCCTGTTTCCGATTCTGTGTCTCCCTCTCTCTCTGCCCCTCCCCCGTTCATGCTCTGTCTCTCTCTGTCCAAAAATAAATAAAAAAACGTTGAAAAAAAAAAAAAAATTAAAAAAAAAAAAAAAAAAAAAAAACCAAAATGCTGACATTTGTTGTTTATAAAAAAATAAATCTGAAAGTGATAAGGAATGGTGAAAAATGAAGGAATGAACAAAATGTTACAAAAAAATGCAAATAAAAGGGAGGCAAGCATGGCTTTATTTATATCAGATTAACTACAATTTACAGCCTTTACTTTCAGGAGGGCAAAGACAGACATCATGTAATGATGATAAATGACAAAAATTAATCAACATTTAAGTTAAATCTACATGCATCCAAACAGGTTTTTAAAAATTGCCATAATTACAGAATAATTTGGTTAAAGAAAACAAACAAACCACAATTACAGTGAGAGACAATATATCTCTATCAGTAAGAAAGGACAAGTATCAGGGCGCCTGGGTGGCTCAGTCGGTTAAGCGTCCGACTTCAGCTCAGGTCACGATCTCACAGTTTGTGAGTTCGAGCCCCACGCTGGGCTCTGTGTTGACAGCTCAGAGCCTGGAGCCTGCTTCACATTCTGTGTCTCCCTCTCTCTCTGCCCCTTCCCTGCTCATGCTGTGTCTCTCTCTGTCTCAAAATTAAATAAACATTAAAAAAAATTAAAAAAAAAAAAAAGGACAAGTATCAAGTGGAGTTTATTTAACCCTTGTGTAGGTAATAAATGACAGCTAAAATTCAACAGGCACTTACTTGGAAGAGTACCTTTCACAGAATATTTTAAATATATATTATTTCATATTCAGGGCAAACCTATAACATAGGTATTATTTCCCCCCAATTAACAGATAGGAACACTGAGACAGAAAAAAGTTATCGACTTTCTAAGGTCATCCTTAACTGGAATCGGGTCATCTGACGATAAAGATCCGCTTATAATTGTTCTGTTATACTGTGGTTTCAGAGAAAATATTATTAAATTCTATAAATTCTATAAAAGAGGTTTTATAACCTACTTTGTCTGATTATGACATATAAAACCAAAATGAAAAATATAATCTCTACCAAAAAGTCATTAACTCATGAGATGGTCTCCAAATTAAAAACTAGGTCAAAGAAAAGTAACCAACATCCAAATTACTAATTTCCTAGAAAAGAACAAAGTGGGCACTTCTTATTTTGTTTAATGTTCATGTATTTATTTTGAGAGAGAGCACAGGAGCACAAGCAAGGAAGAGTGTGGGGCGGGGAGGGGTGGAGACAGAGAATCCCAAGCAGGCTCCATGCTGTCAGTGCAAAGCTCTGCATGGGGCTTGAACTCACAAACTGTGAGATCATGACCTGAGCTGAAAACAAACATTGGACACTTAACCAACTGAGCCACACAGGTTGCTCACCCCATTTAATGATTTTCAACACTATGTGCCGCTGTCCTAGGTACTTGGGATACAACAGTGAAAAACAAAATTCACCTCCTCTAGCCTTCAGGGGTTGGGGGGGGGGTTACATTGATTCAGAAAGGGGAAAACAGAGGGTAAACTATATAATAATAAAGAAACCGTAGAGTAGGTTAGATGAAAAGTGCTATGTTAAAAATACAAAGTAGACCAGGGCACCTGGGTGGCTCAGTTGGTTAAACGACTGACTTCCCCTCAGGTCATGATCTCACAGTTTGTGAGTTCGAGACCCACGTAGAGCTCTGTGCTGACAGCTCAGAGCCCGAAGCCTACCTCAGATTCTGTGTCTTCCCCTCTCTATACCCCTCCCCTGCTCACAGTCTGTGTCTCTCTGTCTCCCAATAATAAATAAATGTTAAAAAAAAAAAAAAAAAGTGTTTTTTTAATTAAAAAAAAAAAAAAACAAAGTAGACCAAAATTAGGCGATGCGAACACTGGGGGTTAGTGTAGCAATTCTAAGCTGGGCGTTTGCCTAGACCGCACTGAGCAGTGACCTTTGAGCCAAGCCCTGAGGAGGAATGGGAGTGCACCACCAGGCTCCCTGGGTGAAGCACATTTGGAAGGTACATTTGGTACAAGGATGAAGGTGGCATTGCGCATGGTATGTTCCAGAACAGCAAGCAAGCAAGCAGGGCTAGAGCACAGTGATCAAGGGGCTAAGGAAGTGAGATCAAAATGGATCGAAAATGAGCCACATAAGCCACTATAAGAACTTGGGCTTTTACTCAGAAAAAATGTAGATGCCGAACAGAGGAGCGACCCAAAAGAACCTGACTCATATTCTACAAAGAGCACTGTGGATGCTGTGCGGAGGGGCCAGGATTGAGAAGCAGCAAGACCTGCTCTGTAACTATTTCTATAATCTAGACAACAGCAGATCAATTATTCTGGCCTGGTGAGGGTAGCTGCAGCAGAGAAGATCAGAAGAGGTCACACTTTCGATACATGTTAGATACAGGGCCCAGTGGTTGTGCTGACAAAGAAGATATGGAGCACAAGAAAAATGAAAAAAAAAATTTTTTAAAGGTCAAGGATGATTCCAAAGAGTCTGCTATTAAACAAGGAGAAGGCACCAGAGGGGGCTGGTTTGGGAGGGGAAGCCCAGGAAGTCAATTTTAGTTACAATGACCTTGAGTCTATAAAACATTCAAGTGGAGACAGAGAGCAGTTAGATACATGCATCTCAAGTGCAGGAAGAGATCTGCAGGCCAGAGATTATCAGCAGATGAGAACAGACGAGACCGTCAAGGAGAGGGGGTGCTCAGACAGAGGAAGGACCAGGACCAAGGACTGAGCTCTAGGGCACACCAACATTCAGAGGTAGGAAGAAAAGGAGGAACGAGCAAATGAGAGAGAAGGAATATTAACAGAGTGTGAAAGCCAAGTGAATCAAGTGAATCAGAAGGAAAAAGTAGCCAGTGGTGTCAAAAGTGACTAAAAGAGCACGTAAGAAGAAGCCTTTTACCACTGGATTCAGCAATGGAGGGCACTGCTGAGTTTGACTAAAAAAAAAACGAAGGGAGAAGATAGGGTTTTAAGGTTTTTAGTTCATAGCAGGATGCTAAATTAACAACCATTGTTGGCTCCCTCCCAGAAGATCAGTCCAGGGAGAAAGAGCTGGAAAGCAAAGCAAACTGTGAGTAACCCTTTGTGGGACTCTGGTTAACTGAACTCGTGTGTGTGAGCCATGCTTTTTGCTGGAACAAAAAGTACCTACTCCCACTTGGGGATGACAAGTGACAAACTGGGAAGAAACAACCACAACTTTTATCATGTTCTAAAGCAAGATTTCCTTAATATAAAGAAGTTAAATCTATACTTTAAAATTTTCCAGAAAGAAGGGAGCCTGGGTGGCTCAGTCAGTTAAGTGTCTGACCTCAGGTCAGCTCATGATCTCACGGTTCATGAGTTCCAGCCCCATCAAACTCTGTGCTGACAGCTCTGAGCCTGGAGCCTGCTTCGGATTCTGTGACTCCCTCTCTCTCTCTCTGCCCTTCTCCCGCTCGCACTCTGTCTCTCTCTCTTAAAAATAAACATTTTTTCAAATTTCCATAAAGAAAATCCAGACCCTAGATAAATTCACTTAATTTTATAAATAAAAAATAAATAATACCAATCTTACGCAAACACTTCCAGAGATGAGGTAATGAGGAAATCAGTAACAAGTTTTTTGAGGCCAGTATAAAATTGACATAAAACCTGACAAAGACATTATAAGAAAGGAAAATAACAGTCTCTCTCATGAACAAAGACAAAGACAAAAACTGTAGACAACTTATCATGAAACATATTTAAAGGTGATAGAATAAAAAGGCCAGGGGGGATTTTTTTCCTGGTTTAACATCTGAAAATCAAGCACTAATAGATTTACCTCAACCAACATGCTAATATCAATCATTAAAAGAACACAGGAGAAAACCGTATATAATCATCTCGGTAATCAACACCCATTGGATGATAAAAACGCTCAGCAAACTAGGAGCAGAAGGAAACTTCCCAAAGAATATCTACCAAAAAAACATACAGCACACATCAAAGTGATAAAATATTAAAAATTTTCCCTTGAGACTGGAAAGAAAGCAAGGATGGACTAGTCCTATTCCATAGTACTTTATAGCTCCTAGCCGCAGCAATAAAGAGACAAAATAAAAAAATATAAATTTTTAAATGAACGAAAATCTATTAAATGGGGGCACCCAAGTGGCTCAGTTAGTTGAGCATCCAACTCTTGATTTTGGCCCTAGTCATGATCTCAGGGACATGGGAGAGAGCCCCACATTGGGCTCTGTGCCGAGCATGGAGCCTGCTTAAGATTCTCTCTGTCTTTCTGTCTCTCTCTCTCCCTCGGCCCCTCTCCCCCCACTTGCAAGCTCTCTCTAAAATTTTTTTTTTTAATTTTAAAAAAAGACAAAAGAAAAAGTAAAAAATGTCCATACAACATAGTTGTGTAGGTAGAAAATCCAAAATAATTTACAGATGAAATATGAGTTAATAAATGGTAAGTGTAGAGGCCACATTTAGGCAACAGCCTTGAACAATGAATATAGAAAGGGCTCAGGGGGACCCCAATCCCCTGGCTGAATACAAACAGTCTCATTAGATGACACGCCTCAAAATATCCATAGGCCTTAACTAATCAGTGGGCTAGTTACAACCACGCAGAGTTACCAAGAAAGGGAAAAATTCCATTTGTCCCCTACCTTCTCACTTTTCCCCTTTAAATACAGCACCCACCACTGCCTTATTGCAGACAACCTCTGCTTTGCTGTCCTGCCCTCTACTCCCTTGGGGTGTATTTGATAAACTTCTATCTCCTTTGTTCTGCCTCTGGTGAATTCTTTCACCTCCATCCTATTGGGAGAGACATCACAGTAAGGTCACTAAAAAAAGTTCAATATACAAAAATTCACTATATTTCTATATATCAGCAACACCCAAATAAGGAGAAAAATTTTCAACTAAGGATAACTCTAATAAAAAAAAGTACAAGACGTATATATAGAATTTATCAAACAGTGCTGAGAAAAAGAGAGCCTAAATGAAGAAAAATGTCATGTTCATGAATTGAAAATTCAAGTCTTGGGGCGCCTGGGTGGCTCAGTTGGTTGAGCATCTGACTTCAGCTCAGGTCATGATCTCGCAGTTTGTGAGTTCGAGCCCTGCGTCAGGCTCTGTGCTGACAACTCAGAGCCTGGAGCCTGCTTCCGAGTCTGTGTCTCCATCTCTCTCTGCCTCTCCCTTGTTCATTCTCTGCCTCTCTCTCTGTCAAAAATAAATAAACTTTAAAAAAAAAAAAAAAAAGAAAGAAAATTCAAGTCTTTATTAATATGACCAGTCTGCCAAATCAATCTATAGATTCAATGTCATACCAAATTCCAACAGATTGGCGGGGGGGGGGGGGGGGGGGGGGGAGTTGACAAAGATTATTATAAAGTTTATATGGAAATACAAAGGACTTAAAGTAGCCAAGACAAATCTTGAAGAATGAAAGTAAAAAACATATTCCCACAGATATGAATACTTTTTATAAAGCTACAATAATAAGGGCAGGGTAGTATTGGCATGAGGCTAGATAAAGAGACAACTGAAGAGAAATAAGAATCCAAAAAGAGACACACACATACATGGTCACCTGATTTTCAACAAAATTCTCGTGGGAAAGGAAGTCTTTTTCATAAAAGGTACTACAGGAACGGGATAGCCATAGCTCGTGACAAAAAAAGAGACAGGGAAAGATACATGTGTATGCATTTATATATAATAATTCAAAATGGATCATACACTTCAATGTGAAAGTAAAACAATTCGAGCTGTTAGAAGAAAGCACAGGTGGATTCCCTTATGACTTTTGGACAGGCAAAGATTTTTTAAGCAGGACACAAAGAGCACTAACAATTAAAGAAAAGATCGACAAACTGGACTTGATTAAATTCAGACAAAGTCTCAAAGAAGATATTTGCAGTACATGTATCCGACAAAGGACTCCTATAAAGAACATACAAGGAATTCCTACAAGTTAACACAGCAAAGACAAGCTACCAAAATTTTTAATGGACAAGACTGAAACACACTTCAACAAAAAGATATCAGAATGGTCAGTTAATATGGAAAGATGCTCAACATCATCAGCCTTCAGAGAAGTGCAAATTAAAATCACAATGAGATACCACTACATTCACTCACCAAATACTGAAAAGAAAAAAAAGAAAATGAAAACAAAAGAAACCTCACAAACAATATCAAACGCTGTCAAGGGTCAAGGATACAGTGCAACAGGACTGGGGGATGGCTGGTGGGAAGGTAGAGTAGTACAACTATTTTGTCAAACCACTGGCAAAATCTGTCAAAGCCAAACAGACATATGTTCTAAGACCCATCAATTCCACTTCTAGGTTTATATGCCTCAGAATCAAGTGCATATGTACACCAAAAGACATATACAAAAGCCAGAATTAAAAACAGCCCAAATATCCATCTAGAGCAGAATGGATGAACTGTGGTAGAGTCATACAGTGGGAAAAAAACAAACTAGTGCTACCCGCGGATGATGTTACAGACGTAACACTCAGTAAAAGAAGTCAGATGAGACACAAAAGAACATATATTGCATGATTCTATTTATATGAAGTTTAAAATAAGACAAAACTAATAAATGTTAATAGAAATCAAAATAATGGTTCCCCTCGAGTGAGAGTGGGCAAGTACTGTCTTGGAAAGAACACAAAGGAATTCTTCTGCATTGCAGCAAACGACCCTTATTCTGACCTGGGTGATAGCCGCCCAGATGCATAGTGTACGAAAAATTCAAGTTGTGCCCTTCCGATTTGTGCACTTAATTTCAATTTCAAAAAAAAAAAAAAAAGAAGAAGAAGAAGAAAGAAAGAAACATTAACAACTTGAAAGTAACAAGATTTTTTTACCAACTGGATGTGTAGGTTGCAGGCAAAGGCCAGCACTTAGAACAAAAGCTATGTTTGTTACCTGGATGATGAGCTGGCTGGTAATAACATTTAGTAGGAAATAAAGAAGGGTGGCTGGGCAGCGGGGGGATCTATAGAGTTTGAAGGGCCTTTAGACGAGCCATTCACAGTTGGCCATTAAGGTCTAAGGTAGGGGAGAGGGCTGGACCAGAGAGCCAGATTCAAGCATCCCAGCAAATGGTGCATCTCCAGAGAGAACAGACTAGTCAGCAAGACCAGGAGAGTGAGGACAATCACTGGAGAGTGAGGAGATCAATAACAGACACTGTGGGAGAAACAATAAGAGGCAAAAAGAGGAAGAAGACTCTACTGAGAGGACAGAAAAGAATTCCAGAAGGAGGAATAGACCAGAAAACAACCAACAAGACTTTCTAGAAGAGACTGGACATGAACGTAAAAACTGGACAGAATGCTCAATTCACTGAGCATTACCTTAATTAAGGTAACTTCAGTACTAAAGTATCCATGACATTTGCCATAATAAGATCACTAATGTCCCTTACCAGACAGATCCAACAGTGATTTGGTTTGAAATACGGAAAGGAAATGGGGAAACATTTGCCAGAAAATACCTTTAACCCATCTGTTGCACACTCTATACATATCATTAAAGATTATCTGAAGGTGGTATAATCCATTCTTTTTGGAGACATCCCTGGTTCTATGCCTGGATTAGGCAGAAAAAGGTCGATGGGGGTGGGAGCATACCTGGGTGGCTCAGTGGGTCAGGCATCAAACTCTTGATTTCAGCTCAGGTCACCATCTCACAGTTCATGGGATCAAGTCCCGCGCTTTCCAGCCTACTTTGGATCCTCTCTCTCCCTCCCCTACTTGCGCATGCTCTATCAAAATAAATAAACAAACATTTTTTAAAAAAAGAAAGAGGTCTATGGCACCATGGTGTTTTGGCCTTTAGAAACCCGGACTGAGTTCTCCTTTAGCACAAGTGTCCTGCTTCCCTTGAGGAGCAATTATAGGCAGCAGGCTGCATTACTTCTCACAGTAACTGAAAGATTATTTACTATGTTACACAGGAAGAACAAGACAGGAACATTTTTAAGAACTCTTATGTCTTCTGGGGCGCCTGGGTGGCGCAGTCGGTTAAGCGTCCGACTTCAGCCAGGTCACGATCTCGCAGTCCGTGAGTTCGAGCCCCGCGTCGGGCTCTGGGCTGATGGCTCGGAGCCTGGAGCCTGTTTCCGATTCTGTGTCTCCCTCTCTCTCTGCCCCTCCCCCGTTCATGCTCTGTCTCTCTCTGTCCCAAAAATAAATAAAAACGTTGAAAAAAAAAAATTAAAAAAAAAAAAAAAAGAACTCTTATGTCTTCTGAGGAATTAGCATGACAGTTTCTTCAGGGGCCAATTCAAACCATGCAACAGAAAATGTCTGCATTTTTGCTACGACTATCAGAAAAATCGGACAGATTTGGCTGTAATATAAAACCTGCATATTTCTGCACACCACTTTGTCCTCATATTGATGCGCTCCTGACTATTTTCCCTGAAGCTGATTTTCATCTATTTCTATGTTTCCATTCTAACCTATTGACCCTTAAAAGCCTCATACAGTCACAGTAAACAAAATAGGGAAAATAAACAACTCACCTGAGATCTATTCATTTTCTATGGAACTAGGAAACATGTAGGGAACTACAAAGGTGGAGCTAGGGGAGAAGAAAGAAAAAATAATCACAAGAGATCTGACCTACTTTGCACCTCCCTGGATTCTCTCACCTATAAAACTCCACTCACTAGCTGGATAAAATGTCCTCCTGTAGGAGAACGTCCTTTGGTCCTTAACTACCTCGACAGTAGTTTCTGTCTTTTGATGGAAGCCCGTTTTGACTTAACTGTATCTGAAAATCCGACTATTGGTTAGACCGCAAATGAACAGGAGGACCCTGACATTTACCCTCTCTGGCTCAGTGTTTTTCATCTTTCATTGTAGGCAGAAACAGGTAACCCAGAAGTTCTTTCCTGCACTACCTTCTGAGTCTGCGAAGTCAGAGGAGAGGATGCAACACATCTGTCAATGCCGCATGTGGCATAAGGGCCCCTCAGGATCTGAAAAGGGTGGAGCATTTGAAAGACATCAAAGTCTGTTAGAGAGGTCTCAGAATTTTCTTGGTGGGTTGAAAACCAGTGTCACCCACAGAGGGTAACTACACCTGCCGTTGGGGAGAATTTTGTACCGTACACAATTGTCAAATTACTATATTGTACGCCTGAAACCAATATAATGTATGTCAACTATACTTCAATAAAAGAAAAATGCCGTCACCAACCCCCCCCCCAAAAAAAAAAAAAAGAATTTTCTTGGTGGTAGGTGGTATTTCTTTCTCCCAGACCATCCTCTCTCAAACCTGCAAATGAAGTGACCTTTCCTTGGCAGGCTTGCCCTTTGGCCTTAGCCCTAACTCACCTCTCCTAAAACCTGGCTCAGACCTCAGGTTGTCAAGGTTGAAGGGTGGCTTGCACAACACAAGGATCACATACTGCTACTAGCCCTGCAAATCTACAGTCTGCTCTTTCTCTGCCTCGCCCTCCTCTGCTCTGCAGCCCTGGTCCGGGATCGCCATTCAGACTGGCGATCTTACAGGTGGGATTCCTCTTTACAAGAGCTTGGTTCCTAGGAATCAGGACACGAACGTCAGGGACAAAATCATTTTAGTTGTAACCTACCATTAGGGCCTCAAATCTTGGAGCTCCCTGGGCCCCAGAATCTTGGGCTGGTCCTTCAAAAACCCCAAACCAGGACCACAGGCTGGACAGTTCGTTCAGACCAGGCCCAGAACTAACCATTATGAAGAGTGACCCAGGAAACCTCACGAGACACCAAGAATCCCCAAAATACCAGTGCCCCACAATAAAGCGGAGTCTACGTTATACTTGACAGCGATACCCTCTGACTCAGTGCTGGGTCGGACACAAAGCCGGATTTAGGCAGAATCATTTCTTAGGGAGGAGCCAGCTGTGGACGCGACTCCTAGCGCCACCTCCCGCGGGGCTGCACATCCGAGGCACTCGCGGGCCTGAGACTCCCTTTCCTAATCTGTTACAGCAGAACGGTGAGGATTCCCTGCATCGCCGAGCGCGCGGCGGCCTCAGAACAGGAGGGCCAACGCCATCGCGGCCTTTCTGAAAACCATCAGGCTCCGGTAAGCGTACAAAGATCTGATCCGGATCCGCCTGCACGGCCACTCCCGCGGGCACGGATCCGAGGCCCACGCCCCGCCCTTCCGCAGCCGCCGCTCCCCAACTGCGCTCCAGCCCCTGCCTCGCCCAGGGGCAGGCCGCGCGCGGGCGACGCATGCGCCAGAACTCCCGCCCTCCCCACCCCTTCCCCCCGGCTCCCGCGCGGCGCAAACCGCAGGCCCGGAAAACGCTTCCCATCAGGCCCCGCGGCAGGAACCCCCCCCCCCCACCGCCCCGCCCTAGAGGGGGAGGGGGGGGTGCCGAGCCGCGTAGGCTATAACCGCGAGGGGGCGTGAGGCCGACCTTCGGCCAGCCCAGACTCGTGGGCGAAAGTCTCGAGAGGTTTCGAGCCGAGCGAGCGTTGCGGAGGAAAACAAGCCCTTGGCCGCAGAGTTTCCCCCAGGAAGGCACGGCAGCTTGGAGCTGGGCGTGTTGGTTGTAGCAGTAATGATAAAATATGATGGTGCCAGCTTCTCAAAATTGCTTGCAATACGCAAAAATTGTAGATGAATAAAAATACAAACCGAAAGAAAACGACTATCACACGCAGCCTGATCTCCGTTAGATGGCTGTGCACCATCTTCTGACATTTTACAAAAATGGCATTTTAAGGACGTGACTATTCTAGCATGTTTTCGGTAAAGAAGGTAAACATTTTCTTGGTCAGTTTATGTCCCGGCTCTTTCTTATTGATACTTTCAAATAAATAGGACATTCGAAAGAATTTAATGAGCGGACACAATACAACTCTCATAGAGTCAACAGCTGTTAATATTTTGCCATGTTTGCTTTATCTAGATGTGTAGTCATTTATGATGACACCAGCCCTGAATATGTCATCATGTATCATCTAAGATTAAGGGCATATTCCTGCGGGATCACAATAACATTATCACACCTATACTATTTAACACTAATTCCATAAAAACCATTTAATATCAAGTCCATATTCAAATTTCCCCAACTGTTCCAAAATGTCTCTTATAAAAGTTTTGTTACGTTTTTTTGAAACTATTTTTTTTTAAACCAGGATTCAACAAAACCCCAAACAATGGAACCCACATATTATAGTACATAGTGGTGGTGTATTAGAATGTGTAAGTGAAAATAAGACAAGATTTACTCTCTAGATAATTGAGTACTAATTTTCCCATTGGAATAAGTGTAGTGAGTGCATTCTGAAAGAGCATAAATCTACCGATAGGATACAGAAGTTTTGTTTTAATTCTATTTCATATTTTCTGAGCATTTAACAGAATTCAGCTACCAATTCAACTGCATAATCCATCAAACTTGAATTGTATTAAAAATCAAAATCAAAATTTGGAGCAGCTGGGTGGCTCAGTGGGTTAAGCTCTGACTTGGTCTCTGGTCATGAACTCCTAATTTGTGAGTTCAAGCCCCGTGTGAGGCTCTGTGCTGACAGCTCAGAGCCCGGAGCCTGCTTTAGATTCTGTGTCTCCCTCTCTCTTTGTTCCTCCCCTGCTCGAACTCTCTCTCCCTCTCTCTCTCTCTCTCAAAAATAAAGATTTAAACAAAAAATTTTTAATCAAAATTTTATTCCAAAGCTATCAATTTTCAGGCATGTTTTACAGCACAAGGTCGAATACTACTCCTAAGTAAATATTAGTTGGTTAAAAAAAGAAAGATTTTTAATTTTAATAACACTGAATATTAAAGTAGCGACACAAGTCTGGAGATCACAAAATGAATGTTTCAAAACACATACGCAACATTTACAGGAGACTTGACATGTGATAGAGTTAAACTTTGTGTGTTTAAGGTAAAGGGGATTTTGTATAGTAGTATAACAAATATTGACCTCAATTTGCTGCTCAAGAGTTTTAAAAATCTATGACTCCCAACAATTTTTTAAAATATTAAGAGAATTTCATTATTTTAAACTTTGTATATAACATATAACTTTGAAATATTTATTCACATTATTTTAAATTTGCAGAACTTAATTTCCCGTATGTGACAGCAATATCCTTAACCGGCAGTCTTTTGCACAGTTCAGGTATATGTGAATTTCAGTCACTATGGTTTAGTTAAATAACACTGGCCCCACAACAATATGATTCCAATTTCAGCTACCACTTTATATTAACTGAGGAATCGCATGAAGTAGAATCTCAGCTGCTAGGTCTTCAGTCTACAAATCACTAATAACGGCTGCACATCATGATCAGTGACAAGTCACATCCCTTCTTTCAAAGTCTGCCGGTAATCCGTCACTAAATCTGTTACTCAGTTCACACTGAGAGAGCAACAGTTGGAGTTGTGTGGGCTCTTTGTCTCCCATTGGTAAACTGTTTTGGTTACTGAGAATTGCAGAACTCTCAGCACATAATAATTCCATCTGGACCTCTGTTGGGAGACAAACTCTAGTATGGCATCTACCGGCATCAGGCTGTGTCCCTGGGATGACCCCAGCCACTCCCATGCCCACCTCCCTACCCTGCCTGCCACTCACACACACACACACACACACACACACACACACCATTAAAATGTTGGGCCAAAAAACTCAACTCTGCCAGAATTTCCTGTTTGTGCCAGCCAATAGCGATAGGCCCCTAACTTCCTTTTCTTAGAGCATTTACTAATTAGGAATTCTTCCTCTGTCCCTTTGAGATGTACATGTACCAGCAACTCAGAAGTGTCTCTTCAAGAACCTGAAAGCCATTTCCTTGAAGTGTATCCATCAGGAAGGATAGGGCCTCTGTCTCCCAGTCTCTGTGCGAGGATAGAATTCTAAATTAAATAATTACAGCTGCACCTGACCTAATCGCATTTATACTTTTTAATATTTCACTTCTCTGACTCTACTTGAGCCTCTGCTTTCCCCCACCACATTCTCCTTTTAAAATATTCTATTACCTCCTGGCACATAGGTGGCTCTGTCGGTTAAGCATTCAACTCGATTTTGGCTTAGGTCATGATCTCATGGTTCATGAGATTGAGCCCCACATAGGGAGCTGCTCAGAGTCTGCTTGGGATGTTCTCTTTCCTCCCTCTCTGCCACTCCCAACTCTCTCCCTCTCTCTCTCAAAATAAATAAACTTTAAAAAAATCCTATCACTTCTGCACAAATCAGAATAGAGCTCAACCCTTTCCTCTACTGTCAGTAACTACTGGATAAAGTCTATTTTCACCACCTTAACTAATGTCTGGATGTATTTATCCTTTTTTTTTTAATGTTTTTTTTTTATTTTATTTTTGAGAGAGACAGAGCATGAGTGGGTCAGGGGCAGAGAGAGAGAGGGAGACACAGAATCTGAAGCAGGCTCCTGGCTCCGAGCCATCATCACAGAGCCCGTTGCAGGGCTCGAACTCATGAACCGTGAGATCATGACCTGAGCAGAAGTCAGACACTTAACCAACTGAGCCACCCAGGCACCCCAGCTGGGTTTATCTTTGACATTACCCAGAAGAAAGGAGATGGACTTCCCATTCAAAATTGGGTTTGGGTGTCAAAAGTGATGGCACCCCACATGCACAAAGAGGGTTTATCACTCATCTAATGAGGCTTTCTGGAGCGAACAGGGATAGTTTCCATGCAAGTCCCAAAACGGCTTAAGAGAGCCCTGAAAAGACTGGCTTAAGGGTTTTATTGGGCTTAAGGGGTGGGACTGACATGTGGGCTCATGGGCTTGTGTGACTTGAAATTCCCTCCAGAGTCAAAGAGGGGGTTTACCTGGGCTTTCACATCAGCTTGCCCAGACGTAGGGCAGGAGGAGAAGGAAGACTGGTGGAGCTTAAAAGCTGTCATTGTTGCATCCACACGACTCCTGAAACAGAATGCTACGGGCACCGGTGACAGTCACAACAAAGTTTATTGCAATGAGAGGCAAGGCAAATCGATCAATCGGGACGACACTCCTGACCAGAGTGCGGTCTCGAACAGCCGGAGTACAGAATTTTTATAGCTGACCACATCGTCTTATTATCACCTGGGAACACAACAAAGGAATAGTTCCCAGGGGGAAACAGTTCAAACAGGCCCTTGCCCCAATCCAATCAAGCGCTAATCCATCCCTTGATTGATAGGATAAGGCTGTTATCTCTTAACCTATGGT
Source organism: Neofelis nebulosa (assembly GCF_028018385.1). NCBI lineage: Eukaryota > Metazoa > Chordata > Mammalia > Carnivora > Felidae > Neofelis > Neofelis nebulosa. The sequence goes on from NC_080794.1 coordinate 54,110,172, forward strand.
GTTAAAACAAAGATGTTATCTCTTAAGGCTACCGGTTAGCCCTACCCTTACAGTCATCAGTCAAAGGTCAAAAATGGGTCAGACTATTACACAAACCCGTGGCGTTAAAAAAATAATAATAATTAAGAGGAAATTGGACAACAAGGATGAAATTGCAGCAAAGACAGCAAAAGTTATAATGCTGGAATGAAATTCAAGTTGAACATAGAGTTACAGAAGAAAGAGCTGGCCAGGGGGGCACCTGGGTGGCTCAGTCAGTTAAGTGTCTGACTTCGACTCAGGTCACAATCTTGCGGTTTGTGGGTCCGAGCCCTGCATTGGGCTCTCTGCTGTCAATGCAGAGCCTGCTTCGGATCCTCTGTCTCCCTGTCTCCCTGCCTCTCTGCCCTTCTCCCGCTCACACTCTCACTCTCTCTCTCTCTCTCAAAATAAATAAATAAACATTTAAAAAAAAGAAAAGAAAGAGCTGCCAGGGAAATTTCGACACTGTCACCATTTAAGAGGCTCTAGATTTACAGCCAGAGGAACTTGCGGAAGGGGAACGCATCCACATAAATGAAGGAAGTGATAAAAGGGATGAAAATGTCCCAAGGAAGTGATGCTGTTTTTCTGGGTTTGTTTTTTCTAAGTAACTGTGTTAGACTTCTGTCTGCTCAATATGTGGATGTCCAGAATTTCAGAGGGTATCCAGCAAACTGCTTGTGCATAAATGAAAATAGTGGGACCAGTGTCCCTTCCCAATTCAGTTCTTCGGAAATTGCTACAGAGTCACACGTTTGCAGGCAGTTTATTATTTAGTGTTGCCTAGCAAATAACCCACAATTTGGTGGCTTCGAACAACAAATGTTTACTATCTCGCACCATTTCTGAGCGTCAGGAGCAGCTCATGTGTGCACTTCTGGCTCAGGTTCTCTCTTGAGGTGGCACAGCAACTCTCAGCCAGGCCTCAGGCACCTGAAGGCTTGGCCAGGCCTGAAGCATCTGCTCCCAGGCAGACACACTCACATGGCTATTGGCAGGCGCCTCAATTCCTTGCCGGGTGAGCCTCTCAACGTGGCGACTGGCTTCCCTCAGGGCAACCAATCCAAGAGAGAGAGGCGGAAGCCACAGTGTCCTTTAGAACCTTGCCTCAGAAGTGACATGCCACTTTGTCTGCATCCTGTTGATCACATAGGCAACCCTCACTCGATGTGGGAGGGGACTATACAAAGATGTGAATATGGGGGCAGGATCACTGAAGGTGACAAATCACCCAGAAGGAAGATGACGGTGTGAGGGTGTCCTCTGTAGAATGCAATCAGGGCTCTGTGTGTGTGTGTGTGTGTGTGTGTGTGTGTGTGTGTGTGTTTGTGAAATCCTTTACTCCCATCCATGTTTCTCTTCTAGATGTTTTGCTGCATTTCTCTTTCATTTTTCAACTCTTCCCTTGAATTTTGGTTTTATTCTTTATAGTTTAAAAAACGGCCCAGATACATTTTTATGGTTGAATGTATATTTTATACAAGTTCAAGTTCCAGGCTTGGTGAGTTTTCCTAATTTTTTTCCCTCTTCCAGTGTGAGGGTTGCATTTTGTGAGAGATGGACTCAGGGAATGCTGCTTTTTTTTTTTTTTAATGTTTATTTTTGAGAGAGGAAGCAATTGGGGTAGGAGCAGAGAGAGAGGGAGACAGAGGATCAGAAGCAGGCTCCAGCTGACAGCAGAGAGCCCAATGCAGGGCTGGACCTCACAAACTTCAAGATCATGACCTGAGTCAAAGTTGGACACTTAACCAACTGAACCACCCAGGCGCCCAGTAAATTCTGCTTTTGAACTTGGTGGAGAGAAATACTGACATGTCACTGCGGGCAAAAGGGATGCGGGAGGAGAGAGGAAGGAATTACTTTTCCCAGTCACAGGATAAGAGACCACATGTTCCCTGCCCTCTGCTTTTAGAGGTCTTCTAAGGGACCATATGTTTTGGCTGGACAGCTGACTGGTAAACATGGATATTACTGCCTGACACAGCACAGAAGCCCATGTTTTCTATTATTTGAGATAAGGTCCTCTAGTATATATTGAAGCAAATGTTTAAAATGGGAGGCTATGGTCCCTAGTCATCTGTAACTTGCATCTATTGAGAATCTGTACATTTCAGGCACTCTCCAAATGCCTCGTCCTGAATATGACTGAAAAAGATGAAGTTCAGGAGCAGGAAGGCCAATTGGGAGGCCATTACAATAATTCATGGACAAAATGATGATGGTTGCTGGAATCAGTACAGAGAGAAGTGGAGTGAAATATGTATTTTAGGGTACAGCTGATAGGATTTTCTGACAGTGTATGATGTGAGAGAAAGAGTCAAAAATGACTTTGACCTTTTTGGGCCTGAGTAATTGGGCAGATGGAATTGTCATCATTATGGGGAAACTCTAAAGGTTTGGTTACCTGCTGAGAGTAGGATGATTTTGGACTTATCATCTAAATATGAACGCTTTTGAGAATGAATATGACTGCTATTAGTCACTAGGCCTAGATGATAGGAGCAGACTGAGACTGTCCCTTTCAGACCAGGGAGGATGGTTTCCTTACTGACAGGACAGGAGAACGTACTGGATGTTGAAATAACTGATATATGAGATAAGTATAAATTAAAGCATCTGGAAGAATGGAAGATCTTTTTATTTTTATTTTTATTCAAAAAAAATTTTTTTTACCATTTATTTATTTTTGAGACAGAGAGAGACAGAGCATGAACGGGGGAGGGGCAGAGAGAGAGAGGGAGACACAGAATCAGAAGCAGGCTCCAGGCTCTGAGCCATCAGCCCAGAGCCCGACACGGGGCTCAGACTCACGGACTCACAGACCGTGAGATCGTGACCTGAGCTGAAGTCGGACGCTTAACCGACTGAGCCACCCAGGCGCCCCTGGAAGATCTTTTTAAATATTTATTTATTTCTTTAGAGAGAGTGGGGCAGTGTGAGCAGGGAGGAGCACAGAGAGAGGGAGAGAGAGAATCCCAAGCAGGCTCTGTGCTGTCAGTGCAGAGTCCCAAATGGGGCTCGATCCCACAAACTGTGAGATCATGACTTGAGCCAAAATCAAGAGTCAGACATTTAGCTGAATGAGCCCCCAGACGCCCCCTGGAAGGATGGAAGATAAACTAGACTATAGTCACATGGTACGGTTGCTGAACACATGAAGAAATCAGGAAGATTAGTTGTTTCTGAATCTGAAGTGACCTGAATGACAGAATGATCACCCAGGTCCAGCTACATGAGTGGAGGTACATGATAGGCAAAGTTAGCCAGGTACGGGGTTTGACCAAATGGTAAAGCAAGAATGGAGGGACTAATAATGATTGAGAATCAACATTAAGCTGGACAAGTAGGGAAGGGGGACACCACTGGGTGAGGGACATCTAGAAATGACAAAGTCTCAGACATGATCAGGTTCTGATTGTTCTCCATGCCCGAAGGTGGAGATTACCAATGAGACTGTATGTAAATACTCTTCCTTCTTACCCTTTCACACTCTTGGTTATTTTTTACAGGTGAGGGAGGGGGGTCTAACAAGAATAGGACATTGGCGGGGCACCTGGGTGGCTCAGTTGGTTGAGCAACCGACTTCAGTTCAGGTCATGATCTTGTGGTTCGTGAGTTTGAGCCCCGCGTCGGGCTCCATGCTGACAGCTCAGAGCCTGGAGCCTGCTTCGGATTCTGTGTCTCCCTCTCTCTCTACCCCTCCCCAGCTCATGCTCTGTCTCTCCCTCTCTCTCAAAGATAAACATTAAAAAAAAAAAATTAAAAAAAAAAAAAAAGAATATGACATCGGGGTAAAACTAAATCTATACATTTATTCAGTAAACTAATTATCATAATCAAGAATACCTCTTTCTCCTCTGTGAAATATTTTTTTCTTCCCTGATCTGATTCCCTTTCACCTAAAATGGTGAAATGGGGCGCCTGGGTGGCGCAGTCGGTTAAGCGTCCGACTTCAGCCAGGTCACGATCTCGCGGTCCGTGAGTTCGAGCCCCGCGTCAGGCTCTGGGCTGATGGCTCGGAGCCTGGAGCCTGTTTCCGATTCTGTGTCTCCCTCTCTCTCTGCCCCTCCCCCGTTCATGCTCAGTCTCTCTCTGTCCCAAAAATAAATAAAAAACGTTGAAAAAAAAAATTAAAAAAAAAAAAATAAAATGGTGAAATGGTCTAAAATGACCTGGCAGTGCTATCCAATAGAAATATAATGTGAACCATGTATGTAATTTTAAATTTTATAGGGACCATGTTAAAAATGTAACAATAAACAGTTGAAATTTGGGGCACCTAGCTGGCTCAGTCAGAGGAACGTGAGACTCTTGATCTTGGGGTCATGAGCTCGAGCCCCATGTGGGGAGTAGAGATTACTTAAATAAATAAAACCCATTTTAAAAAAAGAAACAGGTGAAATTAACTTTAATAACAGATTTTATTTTTTAAATATTCAAAATATTATTCCAATATATAACCAATATAAAAATTACCAAGATACTTCACATTTTTTATTGCAGTGTCATACTTCTAATATTTATTTCACATACTTCCTTCACTTTGGATTTCACAAGCCACTAACTTTTTGAGTCTCAGTTTCTTAATCTGTAAAATGGGAACACTAATATCCATTTTATCAGGCTGACCTGGGGTTTAAAAACAATATATGCGAATCAATTGCAGCAATGCATGCCCAGTAGAAGATGCTTATAAACAATAGTCGCCCCTTCTTCCATTAATCCTCTCATCTAGGCCGAGAGAAAAGTAATCATCCCTTACTTGCGAATGAGAAAACTGAAATGCAAGAATGATTGACAGACGTGTCCATGTTATCACAGTGAGAAAGGATTGGAACCCAGTTACTCTGCTCCCGGCCCAATCTATTCACTTATTTACATCCAAACACTGTAGCTTCTGGGGATGAAGCAATAAACAAGACAAACTTTCTGCTCTCATAGAGCTTCCATTTTAATGGACAGAAAATCAACAATAAATATGCCGTGTGGTAGTGATGCAAAATAAAGCAGAGGGATGAAGATTGATGTGTGGTGAGTGGCGGAGCCTTTTACGTAGGACTCAGAGGAAAGCCCATGTGATGAAGTCGCATTTGGGTAGAACTCTGAAGGAGGCAGGGGAGTGAAGCGTGTTGGCATCTGCGATCAGATCATTGTAAGCATGACTGGTGTGATCTGGAGACAGCAAGGAAGCCAGAGGGGCTGGAGGAAGGTGAAGTAGGAAGAAGAGATCAGACGGTGGGGTTGAGAAGTAGATCCCGTAGTGCCCCCGTAGTCCCTTGTTCTTAGCACACTGCTGTCCTGCTCCTCAGAGAACTCATCCAGTTTTTACTCCGTGACCCAGGAATTCTTCTCTAGTACTCTACTCCCCTTCCATCCTACCATTCGTTAGTAGGCATCGTAAACGCTCTGATAATAAAAGGATGTAAAATTGAAAATTTGACAATTCTCCTCCAGATAGATTGCTGGTAGGATCATCACAGGGAAGGTGTTGTCAATCAGGTATCATAGATGAGGAAATGGACACAATACAATGAAGCTTTTTTCTGGTCTTGGGTCTTCAATATCTGCTGTGTATATGACACTCAAGAGCATCTGAATTCAGATGCTAAATTTTCATCAGAAAGACTTAAGGGGCAAAATACATACATACATACATACATACATACATACATACATATAAGAAATACTTGAGGGGCACCTGGGTGGCACATTGATTAAGGGTTCCACTCTTGGTTTTGGCTCAGGTCATGATCTCACAATTCGTGGGTTCAAGCCCCACTTCGAGCTCAGTGCTGCTGGTGTGAGGCCTGCTTAGGATTCTCTCTCTCTCTCCCTCTCTCTGTGCCTCTCCCCTGCTCTCTCTCTCAAAATAAATAAACTTAAAAAAAAAAAAAAAGAAATGCTTGATCTATATTTAGATTTCATAAAATTTACTATTGAAAAAATATTTATATACCAAGTTATTCCAGGCCCACTTAAAAGCTTTCCAGTAACTGAATCAAATATCTGTGTTTAAACTTACATTAAAATTAAAAGGAGGAGCACCAGGGCGGCTCAGTCGGTTAAGTGTCTGACTTTTGACCTCAGCTCAGGTTTTGGTCTCAGGTTTGTGAGTTCAAGCCTTGCATTGGGGAGTGACACACCCAGGACGGACATTACTTAAAAAGATAAAAAAAGAAGAAAGGAAAAGGAAAAGTTCCGTTCTTTCGTCACAGTAGTCACATTTCAAGTGCTCAACAGCTACATGTGGCTTCATATCAGATAGGGCAGTTTTAGGCAGACACGATCTTTTTAAAAAAATTTTTTTTTCTTAATGTTTTTATTTATTTTTGAGACAGAGAGAGACAGAGCATGAGCAGGGAAGGGGCAGAGAGAGAGGGAATCACAAGCAGAATCACAAGCAGGCTCCAGGCTCTGAGCCATCAGCACAGAGCCCGATATGGGGCTCGAACCCACAGACTGTGAGTCAGATGCCCAACCGACTGAGCCACCCAGGCGCCCAGACACGATCTTTTTAAGGAGTACCTTTGTGAGTTTCCTAATTTGTGTTTCCACAGGGTTTATATTTATCTCTTCATTATACTTACATCTCATTATAAGGGCCTGAGGGTTTTTATATCTTTTCTTGGAATTATACTCTGTGATATTTAAAAAGGTATTCCTTAGTCATCTTTCTAGCTCCAGTGCCTGGCACCATTCCTGGCCAAAACCGGGGCTTGGGCAAGTTATTATATTTAGTAAACACATTGGTAGTATAGTGAGTTAAATAGCGGCCTCCCAAGAAGATATGCCCAAGTCCTAACTAATCCCTGGAACCTGTGAAGGTGACCTCATTTGGAATAAGGGTTTTTGTAGGCATAATTAAAGGATCTCAAGATGAGATCATCCTGGCTTAAGATGGGCCCTAAATCCAACGACAGGTGTCCTTATAAGACACAGGAAAGGAGAAGACACACAGAGAGCTTATGACATACAGAAGAGCTTACAGACATCCAGAGACACACAGAAGACATACATACAGAGAGACAGGGAGAAAAGGCCATGTGAAGATGTGAAGAGACTGTAGGGCAGTCACGAGCCGAGGAATACCAAGGATTGCCAGCAGCCACCAGAAGGACAGAGGACTGGGATGGGCCCCTTTTCAGAACTTCCGGAAGGAGCCAATTCTGCCAACAGCTTGATGTCAGACTTCTGGCCTCTAGACCTGTGAGAGAATTTTCGTCTTAAGCCACCAGGGTTATGGCAATTTGTACAGCAGCCTTGGAAAGACAAGTAGCCTGTCTCCTTGCCACAGATCATGATCATGTCAGGAGGCAGAAAGTCTCAGAGGAGTGACTGAGATGGTAAATCATCTCCCTGGATTTTACTTTATTTTTTTTTTTTCAGTTTATATATGTATTTTGAGAGAGAGAGAGAGTACAAGCAGGGAAGGGGCAGAGAGAGGGAGAGACAGAATCCCAAGCAGGCTCATGAACCGAAATCATGACCTGAGCCAAGATCAAGAGTTGGACACTTCACTGACGGAGCCACCCAAATGCCCCATCCTGGATTTTATTAATAACCAAGAGGGCTGGGGTGGTGCCTGGGCGGCTTAGGCGGTTAAGCCTCTGACTTCAGCTCAGGTCATGATCTCGCAGTTCGTGGGTTCGAGCCCCACATGGGGCTCTGCGCTGACAGCTCAGAGCCTGGAGCCTGCTTCGCATTCTCCCTCTCTCTCTGCCCCTTCCCTGCTTGTGCGCTCTCTCTCTCTCAAAATAAACAAACGTTAAAAAAATTAATAACCAAAAGAGGGATCTTGTGACTGGAATATAGATAAGATGCCATGAGACTCTGAAGGTGATTTTAGAAAAGGAGCATAGAGAGAATACAATCTTGTAACAGAACTAAAGGTTTTTGATAGCCCCCTGCAACATTTTAGCTAATGATGGAACACCAAAAGAACTCCAATTAAATCTGGTAACCAATCAAGGCTACTTACTATCACTATTGCTGATATTGTCCACAAATTTTTATCAATGCAATAATTCAAGAAACAAAAGTAGACTATCTATTAAAAAAGAATTAAGTTTTAAAAACAAATGAGGGGTGCCTGGCTGGCTCAGTCAGTAGGGCGTCCGACTCTTAATCTTGGGGTGGTGAGTCTGAGCCCCATGTTGGGTGTAAAGATTACTTAAAAGAAAATAAAATATTTAAAAACAAATTGAAAACCAAACTAAGAAAAAAAAAAACTACTGAAATACTAGCAAGATATTTGAACTATTTACCCAAAAACTTTCCTATTCCCCAGTAATCTGATAAAATGTGACTAAATTCTAGTCGTATTGTAATAAATATAGAAGCATCGAGGTATTTGCTGAGAAGAGCATGACATTTATAAGGACAAACTCAAAACGGTGTGGAGAGATACAAAATAGAACTTGGTAAATGGGGTAAGGCAAAGACATGGGTCGGGGTGGGGGTGCATCTGAGCACTGGACAGTCTAGCTGGGTCCAATCCCAGGACAGCTGACACAGGCCAGCAGAGGGTGAACCGCTTCACCTTTCCAGCCCATGGATCATGGTGTTTCCTTTGAGGCAGTAAGGCCAAGGAACAGAATAGGTAACACCATACAGACGCGCAGTTGTACGATTTATTAACAGAATCGGCAGGAAAAGCAACAAGTTTCCAATGTCCAGAGACTCTCTTCTCGAGAGCCTTCTAAGCCATTGCTTCCTACCTGTTTCTCCACCATCTTCACTCGTCACACAAATCCCTCATAAAACATTACTGCAAAACACATCTACGAGTTGGGTACCCTTAAGTTACTGATATTCCATTTGCTTCTGTTTCCTCATTTATAAAACAATAGCGGTGATATTACCATTACACAGACCATAAGGGAGGTGCTCATAGAATATATTTTAATTGCTGTTACTTCAACAGGGTCCCTAAGGAGGTTAAACTATAAATCATTTTATAGTTTTATATTTGGATCTGTGATCTGAGTGAAAATATAAGGCGTGAAGTTTCAATTAGGGTTTATTTTATCCATATATGGATATCCAATCATTCGGCACTGAATTATTAATTATTAATTAATTATTAATTAATTCACTGAATTAATTCACTGAATTATTAAAGACTATCCATTTTCCACTGAATTTCTGAAACTTTGTCAAAAATCAGTTGGCCATATTTGTGTCAATTTCTGGACTCTATTTTGTTCCACTAATCTATCCCTTCACTAATACCGTGCTATCTTAATTCTTATGGCTTTATAGGAAGCCTTAAAATTAGGTAGTATGATTCCTCCAACTTTATTCTTCTTTTTCAAAACAGTTTTGGCAAGGGGGTGCCTGGGTTGCTCAGTTGGTTAAGCATCTGACTTAATTTCAGTTGAGGTCATATCTCATAATTCCTGAGATCGAGCTCCAGGTCTGGCTCTGCACTGACAGCACAGAGCCTGCTTGGGATTCTCCCTGCCTTTCCCCTGCTCATCCTCTCTCTCTCTCAAAACAAATAAATAAACATTAAAAACAAAAGTTTTGGTGAGGCCCCTGGCTGGCTCAGTTGGTGGGGTGTGTGACCCTTGATCTCTGGGTCATCAGTTTAAGCCCCACGCTGGGCATAGAGCTCACTTAAAATAGTTTTGGCTATTCAGTTCTTTTTTCATTATATACTGTTTCTCTTTATCCCTGGTAATTTTCATTGTTCAGAAGTCTACTTTGTCTGATATTAATACAGTCACTTCAGATTTTTGTTTACTGTTCCATGTTATATCTTTTCCTATCCCTTTATCTAAAACTACCTATACAGATTTTCTTGTAGATACTGGGTCTTTTTTAAAGCCATTCCAACAATTGCTGTTGTTTAATTGGTTTGTTTATGCCATTTATATTTCATGCCAAAGAGTTAACACAGCAGGCCTGAGCCTGCTAACTTTATCAAGGCCTGCTTGCAACGCCAGCCCTTGGCTGGTATCTGAGAACATGCCTGGTAAATGGCTGCCTACACTTATAAAAAACTTTCCCTAAATGGTAAGAGTAGCTCACTGCACCTAAACAAACGTGTATGCTGAACACCTGCTTTCCTTCTGGACGTCTGGGATTTCAGTGACTGCCCCGAGTAACACTGGTACTTTGTGCCTCCGTGATTGACTTCTGAGAAAGATCCCGAATTCCTAGCTCTGGTGAGCTTCCCTCATAACAACACTTCACACAACTTGTTGCTGGGAGAATTCAGAGCATCCTGTGTGACTCCACTAAGAGGACTCTGGGAAGCTCAGGCCTGGTTTCTTCCAGACATCACCCATGAACTTTTGCTGATTCTGTTTTGCATCCTCATAATGTAAATATATCTTAGCCACAAGTACGACTATATCCTGAGTCCTATGAACCTTTCTGTGAACAATCATTTATTTTAATTTGGTAATAGAAATTATAGTTAAGTGTTTCACTCAGCAAAACACACCTAAAATAAACTAACAGTAAAAAGAAAGTTTTAAATTGAGGTTTCACAATTTCATATAATCACAAAGACCAAAACCCTATAGTATGAATATTATGTTTCAATTTTCAAATTTAATGTTATAAAACCTTAACTTACCTTAGAAGAAAAGATTAGGGGGCACCTGGCTGGCTCAGCTGGAAGGGCATGCGACTCTTGATCTTGGGGTCATGAGTTTAAGCCCCGCATTACTTAAACAAAATAAAGAGATTACTTAAACAAAAATAAAACTTAAAATATATATATTAGAATGAAAAAAATCAAAATCTTAAAAGATTATGACTCTAATAGCTATAATTGAATTTTTCAAAAGCATGTCTCTTGACTGTGTTTAGAGCATCATGGCATAAAAGTTTTATTTCACATAATCATTTTAATATGCATATATAATTGCTGACTTACACTACTACAATATAAATTGAAATAAGCTCAAAATGCAAGAGATATTTTGAGGCATTACAAAATATTAAAAAAAATTTTTTTTTTAATGTTTTATTTATTTTTGAGACAGAGAGAGACAGAGCATGAGCAGGGGAGGGGCAGAGAGAGAGGGAGACAGAATCCGAAGCAGGCTCCGGGCTCTGAGATAGCAGCACAGAGCCCGACACGGGGCTCGAACTCACGGACCCTGAGATCATGACCTGAGCTGAAGTCGGACGCTTAACCAACTGAGCCACCCAGGCGCCCCGGCATTACAAAATATTAAAAAGGCAATTTTTAAAAAATACTGATTTCACAAGTTCATGGTGCAAATCTGTTACACAGCTTCCACTTCTGTAATAACAGCTGCTCATTGTATAAGCTTAGACTTCAGTCAGTGGAGTTTTCCTATAAAACTAGCTATCTCAGGGGCAGCTGGGTGGCTCATTCAGTTGAGTGTCTGACTTCGGCTCAGGTCATGATTTCACAGTGCGCAGGTTCGAACCCAGTGTTGGACCCTGTGCTGACACCCCAGAGCCTGGAGCCTGCTTTAGATTTTGTGTCTCCCTCTCTCTGCCCCTCCCCTGCTTGCACTCTGTCTCTCAAAAACGAATAAACACTAATTTTTTTTTAAAGAATGCAGTGCATTTAAAAAAATGAATTGTATTTTTTATAGTAGCAATAAAATATGTGGAAATCTAATTAAAAAATATAATACTATTGGGACACCTGGGTGGCTCAGTCAGTTGAGCAGCTGACTCTCAATTTCAGCTCCAGCCATGATCCCAGGGTGGTTAGACCGAACCCCCTATAGGGCTCCATGCTCTGCTTAGGATTCTCTCTCTCTGTCCCTCTACCCCTCTCCCCTGCTCACACTCTCTCTCTCAAATTAACAAAAATTGTTTTAAATAACAATACCATTTATGATAGCTCAGCAAAATCAAAATTACTTAGGTATTTAACAAACATAACAAAACATATGGAGGACTGGTATGCTAAAAACTACAAAAAACTTATGAAAGAAATCTAAGATCTAAGTAAATGAACAGACGTACTATGCTCAGAGATTGGAAGACTCAACATAGCAAAGACAGATGTCAATTCTCTCCCAAAATGATATATAGGTTTAACATATTTCCTATCAAAATCCCAGCAATATTTTTTACAAAATATAAACAACTGTTCTAAAATGTATATGAGGAGAGCCTGGGTGGCTCAGTCAGCCAAGCATCTGACTCTTGATTTCGGCTCAGGTCACGATCTCGCAAACCTTGGGATCAGTCTGAGTTGGGCTCCCCACTGATAGCCTGACAGCATGGGTCCTGTTCAGGATTCTCTCTCTCCTCTCTTTCTGTCCCTCCCCCTGCTCATGCACAGTCTCTAAATACATAAACAAATAAACATTTAAAAGGGGCGGGGGGGGGGGGGGGGGGGGGAAGGGTGGCTCCTGTAAGTCAGCAGAACAGAGAAGAGTCCAGATCTAGACCCACACAGACAGGGCCATTTGATTTCTTACAATGGAGCAACGGCAATTCAGAAGAGAAATAGTCTTTTCAACAATGGTGCTAGAACAATTGTATAGCCATTTTTCTGCATACCCATATCTATAAAGAAAAAAAAAAAAGATGGGGTGCCCAGCTGACTCAGTCAGTAGAGCAAGCAACTTTTGATCTTGGGATCCTGAGTTTGAGCCCCACGTGTAGGGTACAGTTTACTTAAAATTTTAAAAAGTGGTTTTTAATTAAAAAAAAAAAAACAAACCAGAGAGAACCTTGAACTAAATCTCACACCTCATTAAAAACAAAAACAAAAAACTCAGAATGAAACTTAAATGTAAAATGTAAAGGTATAAACTTTTAAAAGAAAATATAGGTGAAAAAATCAAGACCTAGTGTTATGCAAATAGATATAATACCAAAAGCAAGATCCATAAAAGGAAAAGTTGACAGACTTGACTTCATCAAAATTAAAAATTTTTTTGCTCTGGGGGCGCCTGGGTGGCTCAGTCGGTTAAACAACTACTTCTGCTTAGGTCATGATCTCGCGGTTTGTGGGTTCGAGCCCCATGTGGAGCCTGCTTTGGATTCTGTGTCTCCCTCTCTCTGCCCCTTCCCCAGTCGCACTATGTCTCTCTTTCAAAAATAAATAAACATTTAAAAAAAAAGACAACTTTTCTGCTCTGCAATACTGTGGGGGAGGAGCAGAGAGAGAGGGTGACAGAAAATCCCCATCAGGCTCCACACTGTCAGCGCAGAGCCCAATGTGGGACTCAAACCCACAAATCATGAGTTCATAACCTGAGCTGAAATCAAGAGTTGGACACTTAACCAACAGCCACTCAGGCACCCCATACAATATTAAGAGAAAATGAACTATAAACTGGAAGAAATTTTGTTTTTTTTTTTAAATTAGGCTTCATGCCCAGCACAGAGCCCAACATGGGGCTTGAACTCACAACCCTGAAATCAAGACCTGAGCTGAAATCAAGAGTCGGTTGCTTAACCAACTGATCCACCCAGGGGCCTCTGGAAGAAAATTTTGTAAATCACTCATCTGGACCTGTATTTAGAAAGTATAAGGAACTGTCAGATCTCAACAGGAAGGAAACAACCCAATTTTTTTTTTAATTTTTTTTTTTTAACGTTTATTTATTTTTGAGACAGAGAGAGACAGAGCATGAACAGGGGAGGGGCAGAGAGAGAGGGAGATACAGAATCTGAAACAGGCTCCAGGCTCTGAGCTGTCAGCACAGAGCCCGACGCGGGGCTCGAACTCACGGACCGTGAGATCATGACCTGAGCCGAAGTCGGACGCTTAACCGACCAAGCCACCCAGGTGCCCCTTCAACCCAATTTTTAAAAATGGGAAAAAGACTTATTCAGATACGTACAAAGGGATATGGGGATGACAAGTAAGTTCATGAAAAGATAATCATTAGCCATTAGTGAAATGCAAATTAAAGCCATGATAAAATTTGGCCATATAGCCCATTAGAATGGCTAGAACAAATATTTTAAGTTTCTAAAATGACAATATCAAGTACTAGTGAAGATGTAAAGCAACTGGAACTCTCATGCATTGCTAATGGGAATGCAAAATGGTACGCACACTGGAAAAGTTTAGTAATTGCTTATAAAGTTAAATACTTTATAATCTAGCAATCCCACTGGGGTTAGGGAGGTACAACTATTTTAGAAAGTATCTTTATGGGGGTACCTAACTGGCTCAGTCATTAAGCGACCGACCGACTCTTGATTTCAGCTCAGGTCATGATCTCAGGGTCGTGAGATTGAGCCCCGAGTCCAGATCTGTGTTTATAGCATGGAGCCTGCTTGGGATTCTCTCTCTCCCTCCCTCTCTGCTCCTCCCTGCGTACACACACACTCTCTCTCAAAAATAAACACACTAAAAAAAATAAAATGATAGTATCTTTATGTGACGAAGTTGAATGTGGGCAAACCCTATAACCCAGGAGTTCCACTGCAGGTATAATCTAAAGTAAATCTGGCACATGTGCTCCAGAAGACATATGCTGGTTCAAAGTACCATTGTTTATCATATCCCAAAATGGAAATAACTTATATGTCCTTTAACAGAATAGTGAAGAAATAAGTTGTTGCCTGCTTATTAAACGGAATATCATAGGGCACCTGGGTGGCTCAGTTGGTTAAGCTTCCGACTCCAGCTCAGGTCATGATCCTGAGGTTCTTGAGTTTGAGGCCCTCACAGGGCTCTGTGCGGACAGCTCAAAATCTGGAGCCTGCTTCAGATTCTGTGTCTCCCCCTTTCTCTGCCCCTCCCAGACACCCCTGCCCTAAGGAAGGGATTCCTCACACTTGGTCCCTCTGGATCCTCCTGTCTCCATCTCCCCAGACAGAATAGCGATTCCCCCCATTGGAGCCAAGAACCTTGGCTCGCTCTACAACGACCCCCCCCCCCCGACTCCAAACCCCAGTCCCATTGTCCCAACCCCTAGAGGGCCCAATTCTCTGCAGGTCCCCCTTGTACGACCCTCAGCCTCGGACCCGCCGCCCGTCCCGCCCCTCACATCGGACTCCGAGTCTCCACGCTCTCGCTCTTCTTCACATTCCGCACCTTGGTCGTCCCTCTGAGCACCCCAGGGGAGGATGGAACACTGGGGACTAGGCATCTGTAGCTAAGGCAGTTGGCGCTTCTTTATTATCACCATGGAAACCCCTGGCATTGCTCCCCTGGCGGGGCCTCCGAAGGGTGGGGTCTGGCGCGCGGTAGCGCCCCCCCACCCCCCGCCCTTCGGGCGCACGCAGCGCTTCCGGCAGCCCCGCTGTTCTGGGCTTGCCGGGTCTCCGCTCCACTCTGCACCCCCAGCACCCGGGAGCACCAGCCCCGGGAGCCCGCGCCCCCGCTCCGCTTCCATATTCTCGCCAAACCCCACCTTCTTCCCCAGGAAAATGGAGCGGGAAGGACTTAGCGCGGCGGGGCAGGCCCTCAGTGGCTGCCTCCGGGGGCGGGGCCGCGAGGGCGCCATTGTGACGCGCCTGAAACGGAGCGGGGATTGGTCTGCCAAGCGTGGGCGGAGCCAGGGCCTGTGCGTGCGGACAGTGAGGTAGGGGAGTGGCGCCGCAGAACATTTCTGAGTCGCTGAGGCTGCCCACTGAGAAGCACTTCAAAGGGCGGGCCCCAAACACGTCTAGATAGAAGACCACCGTGAGAGGAGATATGGAGTCGTTTCCTGTCGAGGGAGAAAGAGGGAACCAGGAACACCAGAGACATAAAGGCGTTTCAGAGGGCAGAGCATGAGGAGTGGGTGCAGGTTGTGCTCCCAGTTCTTGGGTTCCTACTCCGCACTGTCAGGTAGCTTCACCTGGCTCTAGGTTCCTCTGGAGAACAGGGCTTTGGCTTCTGGCCCGGTTCTCAGAGACAAAGTGCTGGGGTAGAGGATGTCATCGCTAAGATCTTCATTGCTGGAGAAAAGCGCCAGTTCGATGTCATTTGAGTTCCTCCTACATCCAGGCCACCAGTGTTTTTGCTCTCAAGACAGACTGAATTTGTACACAGTCGTAATTAGCAGTATGGGGGGCCAAAAGTTGTCATATTTCTGTAGCAAAAGCTGCTAAGCAGTCTTCTTTTGCTTTCCATCTTTAAAAAAGATTTTTCTTCAATGTTTATTTTTGAGAGACAGAGTGTGAGTGGGGGAGGGGCAGAGAGAGAGAAGGAGACACGAATCTGAAGCAGGCTCCAGGCTTTGAGCTGTTAGCACAGAGCCGGACTTGGGGCTCGAACTCAGGAACCATGAGGACATGACCTGAGCCAAAGTTCAGGCTTAACCGACTGAGCCACCCAGGTGCCCCTGTTTTGTTTTGTTTTGTTTTGTTTTGTTTTAATCCTTCATTGTTTGATCATAACTATGCGTAGTCTTTGGTGGGCATCACCAATATGAATAAACTCCTATTTCAGAATTACACGTAAGCAGGGGCGCCTGAGTGGCTCAGTCGGTTGAGCGTCCGACTTCGACTTAGGTCACGATCTCTCAATTCGTGGATTTGAGCCCTGCGTCAGGCTCTGTGCTGAGAGTCCAGAGCCTGGAACCTGCCTCAGATTCTGTGTCTCCCTTTCTCTCTGCCCCTCTCCTGCTTGCACTCTGTCTCTCAAAAATGAATAAACGTTTCAAAAATGAAAAAAATTAAAAAAAAAAAGAATTATATGTAAGCATACACAAAAAATAAAACCTTACAGGCTATAATGAGAAATCAAAACATTAAGGTGAATGGTAAAATGGGGCAAGGTCTTTGTATATAAAAAGCTTGCATTTGAAATGCACTGTGGCTTGTTTGTTGGGTTTTAGAATCATAGAAAGACATTAATGGTAAAACCAAATTAAAGTCTATAGATTAAGAGTATTCCACCAATGTGAATTTCTTAGTTTTGACAAAGGTGCCATGGTTATATCAGACATTAAATATAAGAGAAATAGTAAAGGGTATGCAGGAATTCCCTATACTATCTTTGCACCTTTTCTGTAGATTTAAAATTATCCCAGGGGTGCCTGGGTGGCTCAGTCGGCTAAGTGTCCTACTCTGGATTTCGGCTCAGGTCATGATCTTCACAGATTGTGAGTTCGAGCCTGACGTTGGGCTCTGCGCTGACAGTGCTGAGCCTGCTTGGGACTCTCCCTCTCGCTCTCTCTGCCCCTCTCCCGCTTGCATGTTTATTCATTCTTACTCTGTCTCCCTCTCTCAAAATAAATAAATAAGCTTTAAATAACCAAACTCTATCTTTGAAAAATAAAGTAATCCCATAATAAAAATTTTATTTTAAAAAAAATATGAACAATTATCCTCCAGGAAAAGAGTTTTATTTTTGCACTCAGAGCGCTGGTAATAGTTATTATAACTTGAGTGATCTAGGTATGAGGGACAAAAATACAGTCAACAACTCTTTTGCCTCAATTCCAGCTTTTGGTTCTTCCCTACCCAACATTTCAGAGTTCCTTCCTCGGTCCCCACACACCCCTCTGGCGTGTAGCCATCAGTCACTGCAAGTGACCATACCTGGTCCAGGTACTGCCCCGCTACTTTGTTGTGACATGGAAATAAGTCATTCCAGCATTCCTGACTGCTTCCTGAATGGAAACTGTAAGTGGTAAGAACCACAAAGGTATGGGAGAAGTTGTGTCAAGGCATTTTCAAATTAAAGAAGAAGGAAACTGCCGCTTTTACTCTGAAAACACATTAGCCTATCTCCTGAGCTTTCCTCAGTGAAGTGTTTATCATGTGGCCCCCAGCCTTCACCCCAGGCACAGGAGTTAATTGACACTGTAATGGAAGGCATAAGACTGTAATACACCAACAAAACATGGAAACCAGATAGTCACTGGGGAACTAGGTAGAACAGCCCAGCTTTTCGCTGTAAAGGTGACTAGAAGTTTTCATTCAGGGAATCCTCCCATAGTAAAAGAAAGATGGATATAAATATTAAGAGCAGAAGGTGTAAATATTAAAACAACCGGGACTCAGAGATAAGTTTATCTTCTGGAATCTGGCGATTTTCATTATGCTGTAGGAGTGGAGGCTCCCAGTATAGCAGTACTGTCCAATAGAAACATAATGTGAGCCACATATGTAATTTAAAATTTTTCTAGGAGGTGCATTTACAAAAGTAAGAAGAAACAATTAAAATTAATTGTTTAATGTTTGTTTATTTTAAGAGAGAGAATCCCAGGCAGGCTCCACACTGTCATCACAGAGGCTGATGTGGGATTCGAACTCACAAACTGTGAGATATAAACTGAGCCAAAATCAAGAGTCGGATACTTAGCCAACTGAGCCACCCAGGTGCCCCTCAGGTAAAATTAATATTAATGTTTTTATTTGTTTCAGTATATCTAAAATATTATATATGCAGTCAATATATAAAATTATCAATGAGACATTTTATATTATTTTTTACTGGATTAGACCTTTGAAACCTGATGTGTTTTTTCCACTTACAGCACATGTCAATACGGATGTTAAATTTTTATTGGTAAAATTTACATTTATGGGGCGCCTGGGTGGCTCAGTGGGTTGAGCGACCGACTCCATCTCAGGTCATGATCTCGTGGTCTGTGAGTTTGAGCCCCGCGTCGGGCTCTGTGCTGACAGCTCGGAGCCTGGAGCCTGCTTCGGACTCTGTGTCTCCCCCTCTCTCTGCCCCTCCCCCACTCATGCTCTGTCTCTCTCTGCCTCAGAAATAAATAAACATAAAAAAATTTTTTTAAAATTTACATTTAAAAAAGTAGATTCGCATATCCATGTTGTTCCAAACATAGTTAAAAGTTTTCCACTAACTGAATTGAGTATCAGTATTTAAATTTATTTTTTAAATCAGTATTTAAATTTGAAATAAGGCAAGGATGTGAAAAAATTGGAACTCTTGTGTGTTGCCAACAGGAATGCAAAATGGTATAGCCACTATGGAAAGCAATATGGAAAATCCTCAACCATATAATCCCGCAATTACATTTCTGGATATACACTCAAAATAATTGAAAGCAAGGTCTGAAAGAGATATCTGTACACCAATGTTCATAGAAGCATTACTTAACAATAGTCAGAAGGTGATAGCAACCCAATTTATTGATAGATGAATGAATAAACAAAATTTGCTATATCCATACAATAGAATATTATCCCACTTCAAAAGAGAAGGAGATTCTGAGACCTGCTACTATGTGGATGAAACTTTAGGACATCATGCTACATGAAATAAGCCATCACAAGTTGAGTACTGCATGATTCCACTTACATCAGGTATCAAAAGTACTCAGATTTATACACCAGAAAGAAGAGCGGTGATGTTGCAAGGAACTGTGGGGAGGCAGGAAATGGGGGAATTGTTTAATATGTGTAGAGTTCCAGACTTTCAAGATGAAAAGAGTTATGGAGATTGGTTGCTCAACTTTATTACTATTTTTTTTTTTTAAGTTTTATTTTATTTTTGAGAGAAAGAGCATGAGCAGAGAAGGGGCAAAGAGAGAGGGAGAGAGAGGATCCCAAGCAGGCTCCGAGCTGCCAGTGCAGAGCCCAACAGGGGGTTCGATCTCACAAACAGCAAGATCATGACCTGAGCCAAACTGGACGCTCAACCAACTGAGCCACCCAGCTGCCCATGCACGACGTTAAATGCATTTAACAACACAGATCTTAGAAAATGGTTAAGATGGCCAAATTTTTATTGTATTTATTTAGAGAGAGAGAGCACACATACACAGGAGGGGCAGAGAGGGAGAGAGAGAGAATCCTAGGCAGGCTCTGCTCTGTGCAAAGATCCCAATGCACGGCTCAGCTCACGAACCATGAGATCATGACCTAAGCCAATGTCAGACGCTTAGCCAACTAAGCCACCCAGGAACTCCATAAGATGGCCAATTTTATGTTGTGTATTTTACCACAGCTAAAAAGTTAGAAGGGCGCTCTGTGCTGACAGCATGGAGCCTGCCTGGGATTCTCTGTCTCCCTCTCTCTCTGCCCCTCCCCTGTTCTTTCTCTCTTAAAATAATTAAAATAAAGTAAACATTAAAATAAAAAGTCAGGGGCATCTGGCTGGCTTAGTCAGTAGAGCATGTGACTCTTGATCTTGGGGTCATGAGTTGGAGCCCTATGTTGAGTGTAGAGATTACTTTTAAACATAAAAAATAAAAATATTAAAATATTAAAAAGTCCTGTCGTCAGTCACACTAGCCACATTTCACATGCTCAATAGCCTTGTGTGGCTAAATGTCCCCCTTATCACACAGTGCAGCTTTAGACTAAGAAAGGAGGAACTGAAATGCTACTATCTTCAACTGCCACTTTGAAAGGGTTTCTCCAAGGCTGGCTCTGCTCTAAGCCACCGCCTTTCTCCCCTGTGCCTGGAGGGCTAGAACCTGTTACTTAAGTCTTGCCTGTGTTAAATACTCACACTAATTACTGCAGAATAAGCTTCGGTTTCCTTTAGGGAGTCTCACTTGAATACAGAGGGCAGGGCAGCCTTCTAATTATTGGCTATCCACTTTGACTCTGTGGGTGTAATATTTCTCAAAGAGAGGTGCAAGAGACTTCTGCTAACTCCAGTTGTCACCCTGTGAAATTGTATCCCAAAGTGGATTATTTAACACTGAAATCACTGTGATCCAACGAATAAGATTTGAGAGCAACTTGTATTAAGTCTCATTTGTGAATAGCACAGAGATTTGACCCCTTAGGGACAGAAAGAAGGGTGAAGGAGATATGAGATTTGCTCTTGACTTTCTCTCTAGGGCTTAAATGTGGTTGACTTTTATTTACAGTTGTTAATATACTTTAAGTTTCCTATCAGGTGCTTATATTTTAGACAAGGATTGATTAGAGTTGTTTTTATAGTAATTTTTGTATTTTATTACCATGTGATCTAATCACATTTTACAATTTCAAGGTCTTTTTAGTTAACTTGTAGCTCCTGAGAATTTTTATTCTTTTCTGAAAGGGCATAATATGTGATAAGCCTGATAAGACACACATTGTGCCTTTTCAGAAAAGAATGAAAATCCCTTGGCTTGGTGATAAGCTCTCTAAATGCAAGGACAGAACAATTTAATTCTTTTTGTCTTCCATACCATTAAGCACAGGGCTCAAGTTCTCAGTAAGTATTTGCTAATGGCTAGACATACTTTTTCTGCAGGTGTTCATGTGTGTTTTAAATGAAAATACCTAGTTTTATTTAACAAGGTTTAAATGTCTTTGTTGCTCACCAGTAATCAAAGGCAGGCGCCAAGTTTAGCTTAGTTACTGAGTATCCAGGGCAGTTGGAATGGTCTCCAGCTTGAAGGAAGGGCCCAAGTAGTATTGAATAGATAAATAAATGAAACTAACTGCTTTTTAAAGTGAACTGCTCTAAAATGAGTCGAGGTGGTGCCTGCCTGACTCAGTCTGTAGAGCATGGGACTATTGGTCTCAGGGTTGTAAATTTAAGCCCCTTGTTGGGTGGAGAGATTACTTAAAAATAAAATCTTTTTATTTATTTATTTATTTATTTTTATTTTTTTTTTTTACGTTTATTTATTTTTGAGACAGAGAGAGACAGAGCATGAACAGGGGAGGGGCAGAGAGGGAGGGAGACACAGAATCTGAAACAGGCTCCAGGCTCTGAGCTGTCAGCACAGAGCCCGACGCGGGGCTCGAACTCACGACTGCGAGATCATGACCTGAGCCGAAGTCGGTCGCCCAACCGACTGAGCCACCCAGGCGCCCCAAAAATAAAATCTTAAAAGAAAGAAAAATGTACATTATGGGGCACCTGGTTGACTCAGTGGGTAGAGCATGCAACTCTTGATCTCAGGGTTGTAAGTTCAAGCCCCATGTTGTGTGTAGAGGTTACTTAAAAACAAAATCTTTAAACAAATAAAAATAAATAAAATGAGCAGATAATCACATGTATTAATCCTTAGGAAGAACTCTCCTATAAATATTTTAAGTGTTAAAAAATACAGCAAAAGTGAGGTTTTTGACATCCTCTCGGATTTTATAAACATAAAGTCACATTTAAGGGGCACAATTGTCTGAGTACATTCAGCACCCAGAAGAGCCATGCTCACGGGAGCTCAGCCACGGAAATAGGGGCCTCTCTGTCAGCTGTGGTGAAGATGAATGAAAACCAACTTTGTGACTCAGCCAACGTCCAAATAGGAAATGAAGAGTTTATAGTTCACATTCTCAGGAAATGCCAAAATGTTTTTCATTGTACTTACAGAATTCAGTAGATTTATTTATAGATTCAATATTCATGACTGCATTGTAAATTGAGTCAGGTTGCCCTCTCACTTAGAAGATAATACGAAGGCCTTTACCAATAGTAACTTGTTGGTTGTCAATTAACAGAAGTCAGACTGGCCAGGACAGAAGAGAGTCACTGGTAAGACCCCTTATTTCACTGTTCAGATTCAGCCCAGGGAAGTTAAATGACTTTTGCAAAGTCACCCAAATAGTAAATTATTGCACAGAACCCGGAAGGCTTGGGACCCATTCTAGCGATGTTCCTCTTAAGCCAGACTGATTCTTTGCTCTATGTGTAAGTGTGCTTGTGTGTTCCTCACTTTGTACAGTAGTGTGGGACTGTCAAGGTGACCATGCAAGCTGAAATGATGCAAAGCGATCTTAGTGCTCAATGGGGAAAAATTATTATTATAAATTATTATAAATATTCTTATTTCTGTGATAAAAATTTTTGGCAAAACATTAAAAACTCTGACAGTAATAAGTGTACTGGAAAATGAAAACAACACTGAAACTAATATTTATTTTGTATTCTGGAACCTATTAGAAATATTGAGAATTAAAGTGTTTTATATGTAAAAACTTACCACGAGTAGTCTGAACAATGCTCGCTTCTTATGTTCATTGTATAGCTTATGACAGAAAGAGCATCTTTTTAATTCCTTGGCCAACTGTCATACTCCTTTATAGATTTGGATCACCTTCCAACATCTTATCATTTGCACTTTTAATGTCAAGAAATATCTCCAAGAATCCTCTAGCACAAAGTTATTTTGCCAGCATCACTTCCTCTAGGACACCTTTAACCTTTTCATCACAAATACTTTTTTTTATGTTAACTTCTCTTTCAACAAGTTCCCCTGGCTGCAGATCTGGAGTCTCTTGAACACCAGCAATGTCAACATTCCCCCTGTCAGCTCTTTTGGCTATAACTCCATTTACACTCAGTTCCAATTTCACTCCCAGCATTATCATTTTTCACTTATTTGCTGCACTTTTGTCCTTGTTGGTCAATTCTCTCTTTTGATCATCCTTTTTTTTTTTTTTTTTGAAATGTCACATAGTTTTATTTTGGGAGACAAGAGGTGACCCAGTCACATGCTTTTCTGTCCATATGTGAGCTGTACAACAGACTCACAGTGATGATCACTGACAGAGAACTTACATGCCTTGTCACTTATCATAATACACATCTGTTGTGTATGTAGTGATTTATGGCCTGAAGAGCTAGCAGCCAAAGTTTATATTTTATGCAATTACAGTTAATACACTGTGGTAACTAAAATTTGAACCATCTTGTTGAGGGACTAATATGTAACTAAACCATGGTAAGTGTAATTTGTGCAAAGTGAGGGCTGGCTGTGTCCAGGTGCAATTAGTAGAGAGTTTAAGAGGAATATAGACTTGAAGCTTTGACAGACTGGTTTAAATCCAGGATAACCGTCGTCGTCAACCTTTTAAAAGAAAAAGGTAAGCAATTCAGCCAGCAAAATTGAGTTTATTGGGAATGGCAGAGGAATTGCAATTCAGAACAAGCACGCTATGGCAAACCATAAGGAAGTACAGAGAACAATGGAGGAGAGCATCCTTTTATAGAGGAAAGGAGGAAGTTGGGAAGGGGTGTTTTGAACAAAGTTCATTGGAGGAAAATGAGAAGTCATTGGCTGCAGGTAAAAATGAAAGGCAGCCTTTCATTGGTGGCTGAGACGAGAGGAAATCTTCCTTCCTGCTGGATTATGCAAACTGTGAGGAGTGGCTTGTGTGACAGCCCTCCCTTCATGGCTTCCTGACTAATTTTGAGTTAGTTCTCCTTAACACCTTTTCACACCCTTAGACAAGTCCTTCACCTGTAAAATTAGACAAAACTATCCCATCTCTCAGGGTTACTGTGAGAAGTAGTGATCATATCAAGATTTGATTTCACTTAGCTTTGGGCAGATGACTGCCAGGCTTAGCAGCAGAAATGGAATCTTAATTTTCCGTAGACAATTCCAAAATTACTTTTACATTCTTATTGTAATTAAACAGGGAGATAAAATACTTTATGGAAGCATATCACTCCCTTTCTTGCAGTCCAAAACCTCTTAAGACTACTTAAGGTGTCTGTCTAGTTTTGAGGAGGTAGGGAAGGAAGAATATCTAAAGGAAGGTATGCTGTAGCTGTCTTAAGAGGACTGCCTTATTCTGGGGAGGGAGGAGATGGAACCAGGGTGTTAGATGAAGAAAGGGATGGGATTTTGTGCACTGATCTGTGTTTCTCTGAGTCATATCTACATGGTATCTTTATTATTTGGTTTGCAATAATGTCCAGAACATGAGCCAGTCTATTAACAAGTGCAAGAATAAATACATTCCAGGGGCCCCTGGCGGGCTCAGTCGGTAAATCATGCGACTCTCAATCTTGAGTAGTGAGTTCCAGCCCCATGTTGGGGGATAGAGATTACTTAAAATACAAACAAACAAACAAACAAACAAACAAACAAAAAACATTCCAGTAACAAGTAACATAGTAACATTACCTTTTTTCACATCTATAATTTTAGTTTACCACTGTTCTTTCTCAGTGTGTGTGTGTGTGTGTGTGTGTGTGTGTGTGTCATAGGCATTGTGTGTGTGTGTGTCATAGGCATTAAGGATAACAAGGTAGATGACTCATAGTCTTTATTAACACTTTATTCCCAGTGCATATAAGATGGTCATTGAGAAAGTGTAAGAACTTTTTCTCTGATGAGGGGCTTGCTCCTCAGGTTCTGGTGATAGCCAATGAAATTAACATTGATAATAGGCAGTTAAGTCCTGTAAGAGCAAAGAGAGACAACTTATTGCACGAGGGCCCCCAGATGACCTACAAGTGAGGTTGCTACAATGAAGCCCCTAAGTTTGGAGTGTGATGCTTGCTCAGTGCTTTGAGATGATCTCCAGTGCTTACAACCTTGACAAAATATAGACTTTGGATAAGAAATGCCTAAGAGTTCTCCCTACCACTTTTTTTTTTTTTGTTTTGTTTTGTTTTGTTTTGTTTTGTTTTGTTACTGAGATGTGGCCTCAAGTGTTTTGGGTCCATGCACTCTCCCTCTGACATGGGAAACAATAATCAGGGATGGTCCTTCCTTGAAATTAGGGAAAAAAGGCTACTGAATTTGGAAAACCTAAGTCTTGATCAGTGATGCTTTCAGAGACCAATCTTGACCAAAAAAGAGAATGTGAAAATTAATAAAGGAAACCTGAACCAAAATTGGAGTTGGGAAGACTTCTAGAGGAAATGCTTACCCCCTATCACTGGTCAGTTACCCCAAAGAAGAGGAGAGATACCTTGCATCTCCAACTGGAAGATGTCACTACTTTACTACCCTAGCAAGAGAAAAGAAGATGTTCTCCTGCCCAGCAACAAGCCCAGCCAACAGAAAATGCTGTAGCTCAGCCAATGAGAAGCCATGTCACCCTGAACTCTTTCCTACCAGAACTTTCATTTTTCCTTTGCCAATGACTTTCTTGCCCAACCCTCCTTTCTATAATAGCCTTCCATTTTGTAGAACTCCTTGAAGTTCTCTCTCTGCTTGCTGCCCAATTCATGACTCACTTGATAAAGCCAATCCATCTTCAAGTTTACTCAGTTATATTTTGGTTTTCTTAACACGAGAAGCCAGGAAGAAAGGACAAAGGGCGGGAATAATTGCAGTTGGTGGTTATCCGAATATTCAGAAGAGTGTGAGCATGAAGGAAACCTTGTTAACACTTTTAGGTACATCCTTGTAGAGCTTTTTAATGTATGTAGATATATATTGTACATTTGATGACAATAGCAAAATATATCATTTTAGGAAAATGTTCACAGGACTACTTTTTTTAAAAAAAGATTTCTACTGTGGCACCTGGGTGGCTCAGTCAGTTAAGCAGCCAACTCTTCATTTCCTCTCAGGTCATGATCTCACGAGCCCTGCATTGGGCTCCATACTGACAGCACAGAGCCTGCCTGGGGATTCTCTCCCTGCCCCTCCCCTGCTCATGCTCTCTCTCTCAAAATAAATAAACTTAAAAAAAATGTCTGCTGCCACATGTCTGGAAAGCAGCAGAATCAACTGCTTATCGGATCAGGTGATTTATCTCTTCCAGTGTATTAAGCAGGAGGGCACTAAGAACTCAGCTATGTCATTAAATACCCATCTATTGTATAAGTGCAACTAAAAATTTTGGGCGGCTTTCCATATCTATCAAGGTTCAAAGACAAGAAGAGTACCACCAGAGAATGTGTATATATATAATTTTTTACAGGGATTTGAAAGTTCTACTACTGTGGGAGCTGGTTAAGCAGTCTCTGTCTACAAGGGAAGGTGGATATGAAGTCGGGAACAGCCAGAATGGCTGGAACTCACAAGTCAGAATCCGAAGCAGGGTCCAGGCTCTGTCACAGAGCCCAATGAAGGGCTCAAACTCATGAGCCATGAGATCATGACTGGAGCTGAAGTCGGACACTTAACCAACTGAGCCACCCAGGTGCCCCTCAAAGTCAACATTATTAACAACTTCCATTGTGAAGATAAAGATCTGAAATTTGTTCCAATTTTGCACGATAAAATTTGGGGTTTATTTTTTTCATAAAGTAGTCAAAATGTACATGTTAACAGGATGCCATTGCTGCTTAATAACTCTCAAGTGATTAAAGAAAAGAGAGAGAGAGAGAGAACTTCTAACAAAAGCATAGATCATGAAAATGCTTAGCATATATTCAGCCCTCACAGGGAGTGGAGCTCCCATGGCCTGTGCCCACACTTCTGTCCTATCACCTCTGCCCCACATGCAATGAGGCTCAGGAGTCATTGGCCAACTCTGGCCTCCTTTCTCACTTGCCCTTGGGGAGCCCAAAGTCTGCCGTGAAGAACCGGAGGTAGGAGAGGCTGCTCCCTAATAAGGCACTAGTCCCCCAGAGGGGTGGGGATTGTGGGGCTGATGCAGTGACCTCAATTCAGGCTCCCTCCCACCCATCCAACCATGATGGTTTTGAAATAGAAGCCGCACTGAGAAGGAACTGTTTTCACCATATTACCTTGGGTGAGGTCAGATGCTGATCATAAGAGAGAAAAATGGGGAGCCTGGGTGGCTGAGTCAAGTTGAGCATCCGACTTTGGCTCAGGTCACGATCTCACTGTTCGTGAGTTCAAGACCTGCATCAGGCTTGCTGCTGTCTTCCTGTCATCCTGTCAGCCTTGCCAGCCTGTCAGCCTGTCAGCGCAGAACCCGCTTGGGATCTTCTGTTCCCCCTCTCTCTGCCCCTCCCCCACTTGTGCACTCTCAAAAATAAATAAACATTGAAACACAGAGAGAAAACAGCTTTATAGTTTTCTGTATTCAGCTCTCAAGGGAGAACACATGCCACCCAAGGACACTCAGGGGAAGCACCAGGTTGGTCATGAGGCAAAGCACGGGGAAACTCCTCAAGGGCAAGCACCTTTATTGTGGCTTTTGCTGGAAGGAAAGGGTTAGACAGGGCAAACAGGCTTAAGATTGGCTAATTTGAATAATTTCAGTGGGCTCTGGGGCACAGGGGCTGTCCCAGGATGCCTGGTACTTGGCACTGGGGTAATTAGGGTGGGTGTTTTGTGGTCCAGAGTATATAAGTCAGATAAGCGAGGTGTTTAGTGTTGCAGACTTAATGGGTTGTTTAGGAAGAGGAACTGACCAGCCTCTAGCCAGGGCCCCAAAACTGGATCAAGAGAGCACACAAGGACCCATACAAGCTTCTATCACAGCAAGCAATATTCTTTTTAAAAAGTTATGTAAATGAACACACATTTTGTTACTTCTCTGATACCAAAACTTTAATACTCCCTGCTGACTATATTATCTTCAAATTTTTTTCAAATTTTGAAATATTCCATCATTAAAAAATTGTATTATAGAAATTGTTTTTTAAAGAGTTGAAAACACCTTACAGCACTGGTTTAGCTGTAATTTTTTGTCCCCAAACAATGAAATAGTCAATATGTCAAAGTGTCAACATCTCTTACATCTGTACAATATCTAATTTTCTGCAAGTTTTAAATATTCCATTTTTTTAAAAAAATGAAAGTTACTGGGGCACCTCAGTCGGTTAAGTGTCCAACTTCCGCTCAGGTCATGATCTCACGGTTTGTGAGTTCGAGCACCGTGTCGGGCTTTCTGCTGACAGCCCAGAGCCTGGAGCCTGCTTTGGGATTCTGTGTCTCCCTCTCTCTCTGACCCTTCCCCACTCGTGCTGTATCTCCCTCTCTCTCTCTCAAAAATAAATAAATACTAAAAAAAAATTTTTTTTAAATGAAAGTTTCTAGGGCACCTGGGTGACTCAGTCAGTTAAGCATCTGACTTCAGCTCAGGTCATGATCTCACAGTTCGTGAGTTTGAGCCCTGCATTGGGCTCTCTGCTGTGAGCACAGAGCCTGCTTCTGATCCTTCTCTGCCCCTCCCCAGTTTGCACTCTCTCAAAAATAAGCATTAAAAAAAATATTTAAAAAATGAAAGTTGCTGAGAGAAAAGGAGGCAGAGAGGAGCTGCAAGCTGTCTTGCATCTAGCACATCTTTTTTCTTTCCACTTTTTGAGATATAATTGACATCTTGATGTCAATCTTGACATACATCTTGATCCAAATGAAATTTTCTGACTCTCCTGAGGCCCCATAGAAATGAAGGCATCTAACTGTACATACTTTTGGATGGGAAAAGTCATAATCAAGCTAAAAGCTTACGACTCAGAATGAAGACAGATAGACCTTAGGTCACTAACGTCCAAACCAGGGCTTTTTCCTGGCTAGCCCCGTTGAAGAAACGGTCAAAGGGCAGCCACATGATATTACCCGGTATCACCCAGTCCACCTGCAATCCTTTGCTAGGCAAAAAAAACCCAAAAAACAAAAAACAATTCAAGCAAGTAACTATCAAGCTAAGAGGGGTACTGTAATCCCTCTTTTACTACTTAATACAGAGTGCTATTTGAAGTAACTGCAAAGTAATCCCTGAACTGCAAATAACCCAGGGATCCAGCCTGCTGTAGTGGTGACTGACTTCGCCATTAGGTTAGCATTAGTGCTGCCTCAAAGGTGCATGTTTCTTTTTCTTTTTTATTGATGTAAAGTTGGTATATAACATTATATTTGTTTCAGGTGTACCACATAATTCAACATTTGCATGTACTACAAAGTGATCACCACAGTAAGTCTAGTTACCATCGGATACCATACAACTGACCTCCTCCACAAAGATGCATTTTTCTGTATTGGTCAAGAAAATTATCCAGATGGGGCTATGACTGCTGAGCCAGCCTGCATCCCACCTGGGTTATGTCATCCCTCATCTCTGCCTACTAGAGCACCCGGCCGTAAAAAGAAACATTACGTTTGGACAGGATCTATGCTGCTGCTGGACAATTCAATTTACTTTTTACTTCATTCTCTTCTCTCAATAGGAAATAGAGACAGAAACAGGGCTTGTGAGCCAGCCTGGACGATCTCTCTCTGTTGGGTTCAAGAGTGCAGCAGTTAAGAGTGCATACCATAGATTCAGAACACCTCAGAGTGCCAGTGTTTAGACCTGCCATCCACAAGCTGAGTGACCTTAGGGACCCTGTACCTCAGTCTCCTTCCACTACACGGTGATGATGATAATAACATCTACCGCTGGGTTGCTATGATGGTTAAATGAGATTGAGTATTCAGATTGTCCCAGTGAAGGTACAATACACGTAAGCTATTGTTATTATCATTGCTTTTTGACAGATACTATGGCTTGGAGTAAAAGTCTTCTCTGAGCCTTGGGATTCTGCCTACCCATTGGCACTCTCGTGGGGAAGGGGGGGGGGCAAAGCTTCATGGGTAAAGTGTTCTTTGGAGAGATAGTAGTAACTAGAAAATTTTAATGGACTCCAGGCAATGCAAACTTTTGCACCATTTGTTATGGACCAGTGGCTTCCACAAAGGAGCTTATTTTTTATTTTCTAGAGGGAGTGTGAGCGGGGGAGAGGAACAGAGAAAGACAAATGTTTTAATGTTATTTTTGAGAGAGACAGAGTGCTAGTGGGGGGAGGGGCGGCAAGAGGGAGACACAGAATCCACAACAGGCTCCAGGCTTCAAGCTGTCAGCACAGAGCTGACACGGGTCTCAAGCCCACAAACTGCGAGATCATGACCTGAGCTGAAGTTGGATGCTTAACTGACTGAGCCACCCAGGCGCCTCGAGAAAGAGAGAATCTTAAGCAGGCTCCATGCAGGCTCTGTGGAGCCTGCCGCAGGGCTTGTTCCCACAACCCTGGGATCATGACCTGAGCCAAAATCAAGAGTTGGACACTCAACAGACTGAGCCACCCAGGTGTCCCAAGAAGCTTATTTTTAAAACTTAGGGCGCTTATTTTGAAAACTGAGAGGCACCTGGGTGGCTCAGTCCGTTGAGTGTTCAACTTCAGTTCAGGCCATGATCTCACGGTTGGAGGGTTTGAGCTATTGTCAGCATGGAGCCCACTTTGGATCCTTTGTTCCCCTCTCTCTGCCCCTCCCTGCTTGTGAATGCTTGCTCTCTCTCTCTCAAAAAAAAACAAAAAAACAAAAAACAAAAAAACCAAAACCTTAAAATATTTGTTGAAAGGTATTAAATTTGTGACAATCTATTTATATAAACAACAGAAATAAAAAGGTCAGTCTGTGAGAAGATACATCTTGGGATGATCTTCATTTGTGGTGAATTCAATTGTTTTTATTTTTTATTATTTTTTAAATGTTTATTTTTGACAGCATGATTAGGGAAGGGGCAGAAAGAGAGGGAGACCGAGTATCTGAAGCCGGCTCTGCACTAACAATGGAGAGCCGGATGCGGGCCTCAAACTCATGAACCAAGAGATCGTGACCTGCGCCAGAGTTGGACACTTAACCAACCTAGCTACCCAGGCGCCCCTCAATCGTTTTTAAACCACAAACCTTAAAGGTGCATCTCTGTGCATGTACTCCCAACAATGAAAAAACAGGTCTCTTTGTAGATTTCAGAGCTTAGTTGAGACACTTTTGTGGACACCGCGGTGAAAAGAATGGAGACCCCTAAGACTCCACAGCTGAGGTGATCCAAGTAGACCAGGTGTGGGCAAGCGTTTTCCAATTGGAGAGATGAACTGGACATTTGTGGAAAAGGCCTGGATCAGTGGCACTCGTATGAGCAATTCCAGTACTCGCTGTGAAAGGGGGTCTACATGTGACTGTGCTGGCTCTCATCTCTGAAAAAAATATAGTGGACACCTGGGATGACTCCTAGGGGCCAGAGG
This sequence comes from Neofelis nebulosa, assembly GCF_028018385.1. Lineage (NCBI taxonomy): Eukaryota > Metazoa > Chordata > Mammalia > Carnivora > Felidae > Neofelis > Neofelis nebulosa. Next base: position 54,141,622 of record NC_080794.1, read on the forward strand.
GAGACTCAAAATCAGTCCAAGGCCCTAGTCTTTTCATTCAGAGAAGCCCTCAAAGACTATTGATGAAGGGTCAAGCAGCCGATCTGGCACAGAGTCAATGAACTGTGTACATAAACACATCTTCTTGATTCTGGTTTCACAGTCCCTTCATTCTGAAGAACTGTTTTTTGGTAAAATTTTAATATTTGCCCCAGAGTGGCTGCTTTCATTTTCTCTCCAGAAAGAGACTACTCTACAGCGTGAGCTGTGACAGTCATTGCGGGGTTTCCCAAGAATACCCACCTGATTTTTGTAGGACCCTTTCTCCTCGATTTTTGCCTTAATTTTCTCCTTGTACATTTTCATCTCTTCTGACGGCTCTTTTACTGTTTTCATTTTCTTTTCCCTGGAATCAACTTTTGTTTTTTGACAAACAGCTCCTTCCTCTAATATTGTCATCCACTCATCATCTGCCACTATTCCAAGCATTCTCTTAATTTAACCAGTTATTTTTTAATGTACTGTTTTTTGTTTATTTACTTTTGAGAGAAGAAACGGCCGAGAAAGCGGGAGACAGAGAATCTCACGCAGGATCTGCAATAACCAGAACCAGTTGTGGGACTTGAACTCACGAACCTTGAGATCCTGACCTGAGCTGATATCGAGTCGGAACCTTAACCGACTGACCCACCCAAGAGCCCCTAACCAGTGATTTTAAAATAATCTGCCCTGCTTAACCTATGATGATGAATGTCTTGATCTCTTCCTCTTGTATGAAGAGTCTCCAAAAATAAAATGGTAGTAATAATTAACCCCAGAACACATCAAGAAAATCTCCACTGACTCAAGCTGGGTCGCCATATCCACCCAGCCTGTAGTCTCAGGTGTTCTGACACCCTTGCATTCTCCGTGGGTCTTCTGGGTCACCTTCAGAGAATAGAGGTTTTTCAGCCCAAGTGATAATTACGTGAGCAACCTCGGTAAACCTGTTAATCCTTCCCTAAATCCTCCAATCGGGCCGCCTTTATCCCTCTCGGTGTTCTCAGTTCCCTATTTTTTCTCTCGACAGGAAGTAACTCTCTTTTTCTTTTCTCATGCTTGTCTTCAATCCAGAAGTTCTTTGGGCTCACTGTTTGGTGGGGGTACTCTCTGAGTCAGTATCCTGATACCTTCAGCAGCTTAATATGGCTCAACAGCCTCCCCCCTGCCGCCTCTAAGAAGGGCTCACGGAGATCCTGCCGCTCTCCTCCCCGCATTGCTCCCCTCCGCGGGCCCGTCCCTGCCCTGCGCCCGGCCAACCAATCCCTGGCTCCACTCCATTCGCGTCACAATGGCGCCCTCGTGGCCCCGCCCCCGGACGCCAGCCGCGGAGGCCCCGCCCCGCAGCGCTCATTGCGTCTTTCCGGCTCCGTGTTGGAAGTAGCACTGCGCCGTGTCTTCCTGGAGGAGAAGGTGGGGTTCCGTGGGGAAACCGACTGGCGGTCACGCCGGCAGCCGGAAGTGGGGCGGGGGGACGGGCTCCCGGGGCTGCTGCTCTCGGGTGCTGGGGTATAGGGTCGAGCGGGGACCGGGCAAGCCTAGAACGGCGGGGCTGCTGGAAGCGCCGCGTGAGCCCCACGGGCGGGAGTTGTGCACTCGGGCCTACCGCGCGCCAGACCCCGCCTCTCGGAGGCTCCGCCCAGGGCGCGCTGCCAGGGGTTTCCATGGTGATGGTAAACAAGCCTCAACTGCCTCCGCTACAACTGCCAAGTTCCCCGCGTTCCACCCTCTAGGTGCTCGGAGGGACGACCGTGGTGCCGGATGTGAAGAAGAGCGGGAGCGTGGAGACTCGGAGCCCGAGGTGAGGGGCGGGACGGGCGGTGGGTCCGAGGCTGAAGGGCCTCACAGCTGGGACCAACAGGGAACTGGGCCCTCTGGGGGTGGGGACAGTGGGGCTGAGATTTGGGGTTGGGGGAGGTTAGGTCTGAAGTCAAGGGCTCACATGCAGGGACCGAATGGAGACTGGACACACGGGCTGGGAACGGCGGAGCTGAGAATTGGGGTCGGGGGGAGTGGGGTCAGAGGTCAAGGGCTTTACACTGGGGGAGTGGACCACGGGGCTGAGATCAAGGACTTTACACTCGAAGACTGGACAGCTGGACTGAGATTTAGGACCAGGGGAGGCAGGGCCCGCGGTGAAGAAGGGAGAAAAGGCCTTGTACGGAGGACTGCAGGGGAAGCGGAGCTTTAGCGCCCCTGCCAGGAATACCTTGAGGGCATCCGGCGACCGTGGGAGAGGGGCTTCATTTAAAAATGAAAGCAGTACTTTCACGTGGTTGAGTTGCACCGGACTGGTTGGGAGTTGACTCCTCCCCCCTCCCACGTTCCCGCTCGCTGAGCCTCCACTTTCGATCTTTGCGGCCTTTTCTTCCTCTCCGGGCGGCGTGTGTGCCCTGATCGCCGGTGTGCGTTTGTCTCCTGTCCTTGGAGGTATAGTGTTTGCATTTTGGGTGAAACTCTTTGGTTCTCGTTATCTTTGCCTGGTGGCCACATTTCAGCCGAGCGAGATTAATCGGCCATTTCTTTCTCCTTGTGCTTTATTTCTTTGTATCCTTGAATATATTTTTTGCTGATTCTTGACTGCGCCTGAGAAACTTCTGGACTCTCCCGGCGCCCGCGCTGCGCCCTCTACCTTCAGTGTACCCGCGTGGTTCACTGAAAGTGGCTCTGGGCGGCCTGGTGACGCCGAGCGAGTCGCGCTGGGACTCGACGGACCCTGGTCTTTCATAGAAACGGTTGGGAGGCCACGGGCCCCTCCCCGTTGATCTGTACCTTTAAGGGGCTCTCAGGACCCCCCCCCCCCCCCCCAGCTGCCTGCCAGACAAATCCCCAGGCCTGGGAGGCCCCCTTCCCCCCCAGCGCCCCACGCCGCCCTCCAGCTCCTGCAGGACCCCCGCCCGGCGTGTCTTCGGTCCCGGCCCGCCTGCCCGCGGGACTCCTTTCTCAGTAGCTTCCTTCCCCGGAGGCCCTAGGGCGAAAGAACGTGCTTCCTTCTCTAGTTTTCGCAACTATTTGTGGGGGCGTCCGGGCTCTTGCCTGCCACTGCGGGCCGCGTGCGTGGCGGGAGAGGAGCCCGCGAGCGGCAGCGCGCTAAGGGGGGAACCGCCGGATGGGGGTGGGGGGTGGGGAGCGCCGAGGGGTCCGGAGCCTAGTGGAGCTGGGAGAGGTTTGAAGACTGCAAATAATACTCCTTTCAATTCAAAACAACGTCGAAATCACCTATCTTAGTGTAATTCTCACTATTACACGTTTTTAAAGGTTAACTGTTTATTTCTGAATTTCTAGTGAGAATGAAAATACCTCGGGTTCTCCGGTTAGATAAAAATATAGTAGGATATGTCAGTGAAAAGTGATGTGATGTTTTCAGTGTTAATGTCTAGAGAAGATTCGTCATTTTAAAATATGTGAGTAATTTTCTACTTTAAATAAATATTGGGAGAGTGCTGATGTTACTAATTAATATTTAAGCGAGTCCATCTTTAGTTATCTCTGGTGCCCGTATGCATTTCTGTAAATTGATTCGGCTCATTGTGTATTATGGTGTTTTTATTTTTTCTCTTTTAACATTCTTTTTGTGGTATTGCTTTTTTTAAATTGACAAGTGACTGGCATTCACTTGAGTATTGTTACAAAGCTCCCTTTAAACATAAAATATTGAAGTAAAAATGTGAATTGATTTGAGTGAAAAGATTAATTAAATAAATAGGTTAGTCCTCCGATGTGGCCAAAATTGTGAAGGAGATTGTGGAGACCTATGGTGCCCATCGAGGGTAGTAAGTTCATGGAGGTGTTACAAAAACGGGAGGAGGGCTCCTCAGTCTGAGCTCTGGTTTTCAGACTCTTGTCGGAGCACATTAATTGACCCTTACTAGGTCCAGGCACAAAGCTAGGAGTTTCACCATGTTTTTGAGTCACATGCTCGTGAGTAGTCTCGTAAGGGGGGCGTATTGCTGTTCTCCCTGTTACAGATGAGAAAATGGAGGCCAAGGGGAAAATGAAGTCACTTCCCCCGGGGGGAGGGATACAGCTGGGAATTAGGACTCACGTCTGTCAGACGGGAACAGCCCTACTCGGTCAAGGACCCTGCCCCCCAGTTTATTGCCCTGAATTGCCGTTCTTGGGGAAAACAAGAGGCTGGTCAGAGGGAGAATCAGGCCTCACCTGAGACCAGTCTGGCTTATTTTACAACTAATTCCAGATATAATAAGGGTCTTACTCATAAATATTTCAGCTTACATTTCTACGGATCTTTAAAAAATATAACTGCAATACTATTATCACACCTGAAGAAATGCTAATTCTTTGAGATCATTAAGTACCCCGTGTTCAAGTGTACCTGACTGCACAATAAATATTTTTTTACAGCTGGCTTGAATTGGAATCTAGACAAGGTCACACCTTGTATCTGGGAGATCTATCTCACTCTTTTAATTCAGAGCAGTGCTGTCCAACGGAAATACAATGCGAGCCACATGTAATTTCACATTTTTTAATAGTAAAAAGAAATTGGTGTAGTTCACTGTAATTTAGTTTAATGTAATATATATACAAAATATTTGCTCATGTAATTTTAAATTATATTTTCACTTTTTTCAAAATCCAGTGCATACGGCACCTCTCAGTTTGTACCAGCCACATTTTAAGTGTGGCAAGTAGCTTCCTTATTAGTGCAATCTAGAGGTATTTTTTTCTTCTTTGTTAAACGAATTGGGTACAGTGTCAGAGTTCCTTCCTCAGGCTTTGGCTTTTTCTGATTACATTCAATGGCGTTTGAATCTCTGACCTCTGCATTTCCTGTGAAATGGCAGTTAGGGTTCTGTTGAGATTTTCTTTTTGGAAAGACTTCACTGGAGGTGTTGTGTACTCCTGCCTGAGGCACTTCTTGGCACTCCCCCTTTGTGAAGTTAGCAGCCATTGATGGTCTTTTCCCTAGATCTTTTGTTTTGTTGATGTTTCCAAAATAGTGATAACTTAAAATATTGCTTCTCATTTATTTGCAGGAATACTTCTCTAGGGAGGTAATTTTCTTTGTTAATCATTTGATTACTGTAAGTTGTGTGTTATTAATGGCAGGTTAAGTTTTTGATTCATTCCTTATGTTTATCAATATCTAACAATTTATTGAATCTCTAGCAGGTGCCAAAGACCCTTTTTCTGGTGTCTTTATGATGTGCTTTAATCCACTGTGGCTTTTAGTCTCTTTGGTGCACAAATTATCCAATCTGTGGCCAGTGGGAGCCTTTCAAATTGGTTCCTGACTTAGACAGGAAAGACCTCCGTGGTCTTTGATACCTTCCTTATTAAATGGGTCCACTTCCTTATTAAGTGGGTCCATTTATTCAACTGGACTTATAGTGATAGGCAGTTGGGTTGTTTCTAGCCTTTTCGTATTAGAAGTAGAACCGAGATGAATAGCCTTTGCAGGTGTCTTTGCTTTTTTTTGGCCATTTAATATTTCCACAAACGGTATTTAAAAGTGCCTCCTTATCTATAGCCTTGCCAAGGTAATGCGTTTTCAAAATTCTGTATTTTTTGCCAATATGGTAGGTATTTTAAATGTTATTTCATATCAGATTTTATCTTAAATGGGTAAAGTTGAGCATCTTCTCATGTTTAAGGTAATTTCTTTTTCTGTCTACTATACCTCTAGTCCATTTTCCTTTTTGGGTAGTTGGATTTTGTCTCTTTTTAGATGCTCTTTATATGTTAGGGATATTAATGCTTTGGGAAAAAATTGCAAATATCGTTCCCACTTTAGCATTGGTATTTTTGTTTAGCTTAGTATTTTTTAGCTATTCATAAGAGGTTTGGAGGTTTTTGTTTTGGGTTTTGTTTGTATTTATGTAATTTTTCAGTATTTTCCCGTATTCTGAGTTTGGGGTCATGGTTAGGAAGGTTTTCCCTACCTCCAGTTTATGGAATTCATCTATTTTCTTTCTTTTCTTTTTTCCGTGTGTAGGATATTTCTTAGCATTTCTCATAAAACGTGAAAAATTCTTAGTTAACTCATTCCCCTTCATTAATATGTCAGTGTGACAGACTGTAGGGATTGACTTTGAAATGATGAGCTACAATTGCATTCCAAGAATAAACCCAACTTGGTCATGATTATTTCTTTGTGTATTGCTGGATTTGGTTGCTGATAATTTCTTTAGGAGCTTTTTATCTGAGTTCATGAGGAAAATTAGCCTGTGAATCTTGGTAAACTAATTCTAACACTCTTGGGAATGGAAAATCAAATCAGGTTGATTGTTGATCAAAACAAAAATGCAGATGGAAACAAAGCTTTATAAGTTTAAAAAAACATCCATATGGACTTGGGCTAAGAAAAAGATCTCTTAAAATGGTACAAAAAGTGATAATGATGAATGGGTTAAAAAAGAAAAGACTAGAATGGAAAGTTCTGAATTCCCATTAAGTTTCTCAGACAGTTATGCCTCTTTTACAGAAATCCTCACCTAGTGTGAATATTAAAAATCTCTGTTGCACTCTCTCCTGCTAAGTCCATCTGCATTGCAAAGATGTTCCATTATTGACGTCTCCACAGGTCTTTGTTCTGCTTTACACAATATTTAGTTAGAATTACGCTGTCCAATAGAATATGAATGACATGTAATTTCATTTTTAATTGAGATATAATTCACATACCATACAGTTCACCTAGTACAAATGAGAGGTTTTTAGTAAATTCACAGCATTGTAAAAACCACCATTACCTAATTCAGGAATATTTTACACTGAAACACCCTTAAGCATTCTTGGGGTACATCCTGCTTGGGCATGGTGTATAACCTTTCTTACATGTTGCTGGATTCAGTTTGTAGTATTTTGTTGAGGAATTTTGCACCTTTATTCATAACAGATATTAGTATGTAGTTACCTCTTCCTGTGAAATCTGTTTTGTTTGGTTTTGGTATCAGAGTGTTCAGTTTGTTAAAGGGGTGCCATAACAAAGTACTCTAGACTGGGTGTCTTAACAGAAATTTGTAGTCTTGCAGTTACAGAGTCCAGAAGTCCTAGATGAAGGCATCAGCAGGGTTGGCTCCCTCTGAGGGCCATGAGGAAATGATACATTCCGGACCTCTCTCCTTGCTTTGTTAGATAGCTGTCTTCTCTTTCTCGTGTCTGCTTGTCTGTGTCCAAATTTCCCATTGGAAGGACACTAGCCATAATGGATTATGGCCCACTCTAATGATGAAATTTTCAGCCCATAAAGCAGGGTAATATTGGCCTTGTAGAATGAGTTGGGATGTGTTTTAATACTTTATTTTTTAAAAAAATTTTTTTTTCAACGTTTTTTATTTATTTTTGGGACAGAGAGAGACAGAGCATGAACGGGGGAGGGGCAGAGAGAGAGGGAGACACAGAATCGGAAACAGGCTCCAGGCTCCGAGCCATCGGCCCAGAGCCTGACGCGGGGCTCGAACTCACGGACTGCGAGATCGTGACCTGGCTGAAGTCGGACGCTTAACCGACTGCGCCACCCAGGCGCCCCATTAATATTTTAATTTAGTATATGTATTTTGATTAACTGTTATCTAAAATATTCCAACATGTAGTCAATGTTTTAAAATTGAGCTATGTTACATTCTTGTTTTAATCTTTGCAATTCGGTGTGCGTTTTATACTTAACAGCACATCTCAATTTGTACTTGTCACATTTCAAGTGTTCAGTAGGCACATGTGGTTAGCGGCTATCATATTTTTATCCTTTGTACCCAATTTGTTCTTTTTCCAAGCAGTTTTTTATATACTTGAAACTTAAATTTAGAAGTTCTAGCAACATATGCCTAGGTTATGTCTTTTAAAAATATCTGTTGGGAACCACACAACCATGTTTATCTTAAGCCAGGAAAATCTCCTTCCATTATTTATCTGTTCTATTTGTGTCTTTCTCCTTCTGGAATCCCTATTGTTGACATGTTATTTCTTTTGTCTCGTGTTACATCTTGTGTCCTCCAAATTTCATATCTTTTTCCCTTTGTTTCTGTTTTTTTCTCTTTGAGATATTTCTTGCACTTATTTTTCAGGCCACTATCCATGCTTTCAGTTTATTACTAACTTTATAAACTCAAAATTTGTTAGTACTAAAAAGTGTTGTATTCTGTAACTGAGTATCTGAAAGTGCTTTTTTTTCTGTTAAAAAATGTATGGTTTTGTTCAGCACTTCTCATTCCCTGATAACTGTTTTAAGCTGTTGTCTAAATGCATGGTATCCTCTCCGGGTGCTTGAGTCACTCTCATGTGCATTGTCCATTCCTTTCCTCTTGGTTCTGTTCTCCACTCTCCCAGGGCAGTGTGCTCTGGTCCCCTGAGCAGCAAACATTGAGCACGAGCTGCTACAGCAGTCTCCGCTCCTCTGGCAGCTGCCTGGGACCTGACAAGGTGTCAGCTCTCCACAGCGCCCCAGGAGGAAGCTCTAGGCCCCTTAAGGGACAGTTGGCACGTACTGCAGCCATGGCTCCGGGAGACTATGAGTGTAACCCCCACAAGCCTTCCTGAATGTCGGCTTTAAATGGTCACCCACCCAGGGAGGGGCTGCTTACTCCGGGGGAGAGAGCTACAGGCAGGTTGGTAGGGGAGGTGGTTCGGAATTGGTCTTAGCAGTTGTATTTTAACAGGTCCCCCTCCCCCTCCCCCTTACATTTCTTAGCTAGGCTAAAATCATATTTCCTACTGTGGATGGGGGAGCACTGCCAATTAATAGAGATGATGAATCCCTCACTTGAGAACAGATTTTACCTTTAGCAGTGGAAGTCAAATAGCAGTGGGTTTTTTTGTTTTTTTAGGAAAACTTCACCTGATACATTTTTTTTCCTCTCGTAATTTGGATTTCATCTTTGGATTCCATCTGTGGAATGCAGTCAATAATATCCTAGAGCAAGAGTTGCTAGTTCTGTGTTGGATAAAAATTTGTCCCTTATGTTAATTTTAATACAAGTGATAGAATTTACCTAACATTGTATTATACTGTTTTTGCTTTTTAGTTAACACAGATTTTGCAAAATGAACACTGAGGGAAACAGTGAAATATCACCCCAGACTTAGCTACAGTACATAAACTAAAGGGTTTAATAGTTAAAAGATAATGGAAAACAGCTTTCCTGTTTCTTACGGCTCATCTATATCCCCTTTTTGTGGATAAAAATATAGTAATAGCAATAAACATTTAGAACGTTAAATTATTTAGTGATCCGTCTACAGCTTCTCTTTAATAGCTCTGAGATAGCTTTGTGTATTGAACTTGGTTTGTTGTACAAATTAGGGTCAGAATTCTCACACTTCAGAAGCATGAGCCTCTTGAAAATTTTGGTACAACTGTGTGGGGGTGTGCTTTCTTGAAGCAGCTTATTCAGACCTAGGTCATATTCTCAAGAGAGTGACAGAAGTGTTTAAGAGCCACTGACTTTATACAATTGCTAGGTTAGAAGAGATTTGGTTTGTAATGTAATTTCCAGTGGAACAGGAATACTATCCATATAAAGAATTTGAACAAGCATTCAGGGAGGAATAAGCAGGGTGATGTTCAAAGGAGCAAAAAATACGATTTTCTAAATTCTGCTTTTGAACCTTACATATTTACCAGGGGGAAAGAGTTTCACATCCCCCACCCCCCGGCCTCACGCTTCTGGTTTGTTTAAATGTCACTTCCTCAGGTCCCCAGTGTAAATTAATCCCCATTTTCTAGTTTTGGGCCATTCAGATTTTGTCATCATACATTTATTTATTTACTGATTTCCTAGTCCACTGTTCTGTGGACCTAGCACAGCACCTGCATTTTGTAAGTGCACAATATTTCTGGGTTAATGACTCTCAATTTGGTAAATTGTATCTACTGCGCATCACTCAAATCCTTTCACAATTGCTTCATTTCTATCACAATGTTTTTATTGCAGGGTACCATTAGTTTTTCCTAAATTTGTGTCATTGCCTCCCGTCTCTATGCATCTGTTCCCACCGTTAGTTTTCCAGATAACAGCTAGACTGTTTTGTTGAAAAGCAAAAACTCAAATTTACACCACATTCCATTTTGAAACTATTAAGTGACTTCTCATTGGCCTTAGACTAAAGTACAAAATACCAAACCAGGCTTTCAAAGCTGTGTGGAGGATCTTCCTCTTTTCATTGGTCTCAGATCTTCTCTGCTTTCCTCTTTCATTGGTCTCAGCACAACATGCTCCCGTGTCTTCGGTACTTGTTGTTCCTTCACCAGGCAGGAACCATATCATGGCTGATAAATTATTAACAGCCACCTCCCCTGTATCACCAACCAGTTAAGCCGAGAAGGCATATGTAAAACTACTTAACCGCAAGAAATATATTCAAATAGGTGAGAAAATGCACACCAGTCATATAGATTACCAAGAATATATTTTGAGGAGGTTTTTAAGATGTGAAATTAAGGGGTGCCTGGGTTAAGCATCCAACTCTAGACTCGGGTCATAATCTCACGGTTTGGGAGTTCAAGCCAGTGTCAGGCTCTGAGGCTCAGCACTGACAATAAGGAGCCTGCTTGGGATTCTCTCTCTGGCTCCCTTTCTCTGCCCCTCCTTTGCTCATACTCTATCAAAATAAACTTAAAAAAGTGAAATAAATGCTTACAAAGCAGTCAGGGTACCTCAGTTCTGTAGAGATACTTTTCCAAAAACAAGCCAATTTTGTGGTTCATTCTTCAAAATACTGTTTTGCTTCTCTTGAATTCAGTTTTTAGTGCCTGTGTCTTTCCATGGGAGGCTGGATTTTTAATCATATCATCCACCCAGCTTCAACAATTACCAGTCAAGGACAGTTTTTCTTTACATCCCCCACCTAATAATTTTTAAGCAAATTCCAGCAAACATACTATTTCATCTCCCAATAGTTCCAAGTGAATCTCTAGAAATGTATTTTTTAAACATAACTATAATTCTGTATCTAAAAGAAGTAAATGTAATACTTTAATACCTTAAAGTTTTTAGTCAGTGTCCAGAAATGTCTTAAATGTTTATCAATTTGTTTGACTCAAAATCCAAATATGCCCCGTGTACTGTGCATTTGGTACTTGGTCTTTCCCTCGTGTACTTGGTCTTTTCCCTTGGAGCTGTTTTCTAATGGACTGAACTCATCTGTCCTTGTAGAATTTCCCCCAGTCTGGCTTTGCATACTCTCACCTAGTAGGTTCCTCTTACCTATAAATCATATTTATTTCATAGTTACTTCTAGTAAGTAGATTCATAGTTTTTTCTTTTCTTAAATAATTTCATTACTAAAGGTGTTTAACATAGGAAAGTAGAGACAAAAATATAATGAAACTCCATGTACCCATCACCCAGTTTCAGTAATTAAATCATGGCCCCTGTTGGTTTCATCTGTAATCCCACTCAGATTTAGAAACATTCTAGGTATCAAATATATCTCTTAAGTAATGACTCCAGAAATAAAATTGCAGCACCATAATTCACAACTAAAATTTTTAAATTCTTTGAAATAATTCAGTCACTGTTCACACTGCAGTTGCTTTAGTAATTATTTTCAAGATCGTATGCATTCGGATTCAGGGCTTCATGAAATGTAGTTCTTTTTCGTGTATTAAGAATTGCGAGTCTTAAAAATCTTTTAAATTGATGCAAAATATTTATAGGCGTTCATGGCCAAATATATAAAACAAGACTATATATAAAGAGGTAAAGAAGTTCTACCTTTTGTCCATTAGTTTCCATTCTAAATTCTTTCAAAGAGGTTTGTTGTATTTTCCCTCAGTTTTTGTGTGTGTGTGTGTGTATGTGTGTTTACGGTTTCTCCTTTCACCTAAACCGTGCCGATCTACTCCTCTCCTGCGCTGTACTCTGGACTTTTCCCCATCTTGGCACCTTTCGTGAAAACTCACTCAGAACGGCCTTCCTCGTTGCTTTTCTTCCCTCCTTCCTCCCACTTCCTGCCTGGGCCGACCGCGCGGGCCGCGGGCCGCACCTGCAGGACGCGTTTCCATTGGTGACATCTTGGCGGGCCCGTCGGTGGCACTTCCTCTTTTACACCCCGTGACCCACGTCCGGCCCGCCGCCCTCAGTCACGCGGCCTCTGCCTCCGGGACGCAGCCCCGCGCGCCGGCCTTCCGGACTCCGGACCCGTCGTGGTGAGCCGCCGCGAGCGGACGACCCCCACCCACCCGCTCATCCCGCCTCACCCAGCCCCCAGTACACCCCCACCGCCCCCCGCGAGTCCCGGGAACTCATTTTCTCCTCCTCCGCAACTCCCCACCCCCACCCTGCCTGCTCCAGGAACTCTTTCTTCCCCCTCGCCCCAGGAACTCTTCTCCCCCCGCGTCCCTTCTGCCCCAGGAAGTCCCCCCGACCCGACTCAGGAGCTCCGCCCCCCGCGGGTCCAGGGAAACTCTTTCCTGGCCGCCCCAGAAAGCACCCCCCTCCCAGGCCCCGACTCGGGAGCTCCGCCCCCTCCCCCCACGACTCCGGGAAGCCGGGACGGAGAACGCTGGCCCCACCTCACTCCCTCCTCGGCGGCCTAGAAGTTCCCACTCCCGCCTCCGTAAGCTTCCCCCCCCTTCTCTCCTCCCACCACCAGGCCCGGGAAGCCTTCGCCTCTTGACCTCTTTCCCCCTCCCCCCTCCCGCTCGGCCCGTGAAGCCTCCTCCCCCTCCCCCGCTTCCCTCCTCCCTCGGCTCGTCCCGCCCCCGCCCCGGAAGCTCCCGCTGATCCCGCCCAGGCCCCGCGACGGGGCGCTCCGGGGTCCCGCCTTCCTGTGGGGCTGAGCCGAGCGTAGGTTGTCGGATCCGCCAGGTAGACGACCAGTGAGCCCCCGCTCTGCGCTTCGTCTGCGTACCCCCGCCCCAGGAGCTCAGCGCCTGAGACCGCAGCTGTGCTTCCCGCCGAAATCGCTCAGACGCGCCCCTGGCGGCCCGCGGCTGCAAGCTTAAGAGCGCAGTTTCAATTTCAGGTTAATAACAAAAGGAGACGCACCTGGACTTTCCCGGAGCCTTCTGCGTTTTTAAGCGTCGGGTGGAATTAGGGGTCCTTTGGCTGTAAACCGCGCTTGTTTGAAAATAGAAATCAGTCCTGCTCCTCTCAGCGGTAAGTCTTAGAGCAAAAATGTCAACTGCGTAATCCTGAGGCAGCGTCTCTTGCTCACTGTGGTTTTAAGAGTAGAACTGTTTGAGTAATTAAGATACTCAGGACAACCTTCCTCTAGTGTGCCACCAGCTGTAGGTTAATATTTATTTACAAATAAGGGTGAAATTGCTCCTTAGGTCCTACTGCAACACAGACGTAAATAAAAGGTTGAAGCCACGGTCCCTCTGAATACCCACCCCTTCCTGAACAGAGGATGGGGGTTTAAGCCGGCCTGTGTACTCCGTAGATAAACCTAATCTGTCACGGCACTCGGAGGCCCGCCCTGTTTATCTTGATTGGATCTACCTGAATCCGAACTAAATCCCGTCTAACCAGTACAGTGAAGGAGAGCACATTCTGGAGAGCCTCCCAGGAGCCTTAGGAGTCTGTTATAAATGCAGAATCTTGCCCTATCCCACGTACGTTGTTTCAGAATCTCACATTTTAACAACATCCTGTACAGTACAGATAATTTGAATCTCCAGTTGCGGGACCTAAGAGCAGTGTATTTTCACACTCCAGCGATTACAACGTGTGCTCGTGTGAGACCCGTGCTCTCTATCAGTGCTTCAACGTGTGTGTTCGCGGGCATGCGCGCCCCATTTCAGTCTTGTGAAAATTGGCCTCAGTGTGTCTGGCCGCTCCTACGCGTGCATGTACAAGGAGGGTCCCCACGTTGTTGGTCTGTAGACCACACTGGAAGGAACCAGGAGCTGGGGTAAACCATATAAAAGAAGGGATTCAGGTCATTTAAGATGCCTGAGTTCTACCTTTCAGATTCCACTGGGGGCTAGCAGGAGGGACGGTTGAAGCTTTTTGAAAACCATCTTCCAGAGAATTTGAAATTAAATACCTTAACTTTTATACAGGTTCCCCCAACACTTCCGGGATAGTAGCTTATGTAATAATCACAGGAGGCTATAAAGACAAGTTTATCTTTAACACGAGGCACTTAAGCGAAATTAACTTGACTTTCCCGGTTTTACCTTTCCCAAACTAAGAATGTAGTTTAGTTCTCCAATGTACTCCTGAACTTCATATATCCTGATCCTTTGGGACACCTTCATCACTTGGCTGTGGGTGATGGTAGTAATGTTTTTCCTACTGAAAAGCATATTTTAACGTATACTTACATTCTTGTCAGTTAATTAAAATATGAACATCAGAGCAAATACAGGTCATAAGAAATGAAGTTTATCAAACAAAACTGGGAAGGAAAGACTTGGGCATCTCCACCCTGACCCTCAGGGAGTCTTATAAATTGTAAATTCTGTTGAATAGTTTCTGGCAAGCAGACTGGCGCTCCTCCCCGTAAAGGTCCGGCAGCTTCTGGAGTCTCACCTCCTGCCCCTGAGGTCCCTACCCGGAACTGTTCCGGCCTTGTTCCACCCCCTCCCTGAAGAAGCCCCTCCCACCCTTAGTATTTAGATATCCTCACAGAGCTTAGAGTTTTCTAAGTCTCATCTAGGCTAGTGAGTGTTTTCTTGCCGTTATCCTTTGTATTACCATATGAAAAGGTAAACCTTTTAAATGCTATGGGGGCTGTCCTGGGTGTGTGCTTTAATTATGGAAGCTTCATGGCTTTAAAAGAATTGCTGCCCCAACTTGCCCTTCCCTGGAGAAAGGGAGCTGGAGCCCATCCTAGCCCCGGCACCACCATCCCTGTTTGCTCTGGTGAGTGCTGGGCCACTGAGGCAGACGGCCATATCGCTCTTTTTTAGGACAATTCGTTACCTACCAGGAGTGTCTCCGACTGTGGGCATCCCCTCCCCCCCCCGGGTTGTTCTTAAAGGTGAGCTCTTTTAAGAAAAGTAATTTCGGTTTACGTTTGGTATATTTAAGTAGGTATATTTAAGTAGGAGATTTTTAAAGCATGAAGTAGAAGTTTTATCATTAGCTTTAAATCTAACAGCAGAAATCTATAGCACTCTTACTGAGTTTTAGTTAATGTCTTGAGCACTGTAAAACTCTACAAGGAATCCAAATGTAGAAGATTCTGAGGGCAAAGTGAGGATATTGAATTATGTTTGCATCTAAAATTAGGTTTGAGTTTCATTGAAAGAATACGGAATTACGTGTCATAGGATTGCTTGCAAGAAGTGGAACAGAAAAATAATTCCAGAGTATAAATAAACTTTTGTAGACGTGTTTGAGAAAAGAATGCTCTTCTCCTTGCCTTCAGAGAAGTCACTTTGTTTTTGAAACTTTGTTTTCTGAAGTAAAACACTTCTAATCTGTAATGTATTGTTAGGTATTTTAAGTAATTCTCATATGAAATGTTTGTGTTCACTTATGCTTCCTGCATGTCTTTCAGCCTAGACTGCCATATTGTAGAGGGAGGTGTTGACTTCACAGGGCCATCAGTTAATCTCTTGCTAATCTTGGGCCTGCTCTGTTGGGGGTGGGGCCACAGTGACCAATGGAACCGACACAGCCTGTCCCTGGTAGGCTTTCCAAGCAGTTTTGAAGACACATTTTGAACAAATCAGAGCAAGAATGTTATGGGAGTGTAGAACCATGAGACTTAATTCAAAGGGGAAGATCTTGTGGAAAGGTAGTATGTTTGAGCTGAGACCTTAAGGATTAGTAGGATTTGACTAGACAGAAGGTTGGGTGGAGTATATTTGGAGAGAGAATTAATTATCACGTGTGTCAAATGCAAGGGAGCAGAAAGCCTGGCACATTCCAGGCATAGGAAAATGGATAAAGGAGGGTTTTTGTTTTTTTTGTTTCTTTGTGTTTTTTTTTTTTGTAAATAGGAGTGATGTAAGCTAGATAATTGTGTTTGTTGCAGGCCAAAGTTGCAAGGTCTAAGCGACCCGTTAGCACTGTGGTTTGTGTTCCACTGCCGGTGGGAAGCCACT
This sequence comes from Neofelis nebulosa, assembly GCF_028018385.1. Classification (NCBI taxonomy): domain Eukaryota; kingdom Metazoa; phylum Chordata; class Mammalia; order Carnivora; family Felidae; genus Neofelis; species Neofelis nebulosa. Next base: position 54,157,607 of record NC_080794.1, read on the forward strand.
GAGAACTTGGAACAGGAGAATGACATAAAGCCAGTTTTAGGAGAACACTTGAGCTGCAGATTGGGTTGCAGTAAGGGCTAGCCATTACACTTGGAGAAGTTTAAGAACCAGGTAAGAGTATCCTGGCATGGGCTGTTGGTACTGGAATTTAGAAATGAGGAAGTAGAAATGAATATGAGGGCAATGCAGAAAGAAAAAGTTTGACAGTTGAAATCACAAAGGAAGGAATTATTGAGTCCTTACTGTGTCGAGAAATGGCTAGGGACTGCGTATAGAATTGTGAGAAACTTATTATTTGTTGAATTCGAGTTCCTGAATAGGATTTGGGAATGTGGGTTAGGGTGGTGAATGGGATCATTCCAGAGAGAATGAATTCATTGGATTTGAATTCATTGGGTGAAGTTGTCCAAGGATTATTTCACTTTCTTTGTAGAACCTCGGGATGGCAGGTAAAGCTATTTATACCGGCAGCCAGAGTGCTATAGAAGAGTGTCAGAGAAAAAGGCTGCTTTCATTTGTGGTGTATAGGGGCTGTGGATTAGTTTTGTATACCAGTCTGGGCCTCAGGAAGCATAAGGCTGGGGACTTGAGTGTCTTTGGCCCAGAGCTAGTTGATCTTGATCTTGTGAGGCTGCCTAGAAAAGGACTCACCCAAGTCCAGTGATATCCCTGCAGTTGAATGTTGAGGAAGGACTCCCTGGAAGAAGCTGGGAGAACCTATTTAGGGAATTAATAGGAAAACCAGGAGATGGTTACATCATAAGAGCCAGAGGGAGAAAGGATTTCCCAAGGGAGTTGCTTAAATCCTGCTGCTGGAACAAGTAAAATGAAGACAAAAAAACCTCTTTTCTTCCCAGTGGAGTGAAAGGTTTTGCCCTTTTAATGGTAAGGAGTAGAGGTGACAGTAGAGGCCTGCCGTCTGAGATTTTACTGAGAGGATCAGTAAATCAGCAAGTAGCTGGAGGCAAAGCTGGTGTCAGGGAAGGTATATTATGGCGTTGGTATAAATTGGCATATAATTGGTATAAATGCGCATGCTGTGTTCAGTGAAGAGACCATGAAGATCAAGAATTTCTCCGGGGTGAGTGGAGTTGGGACCAGAGCAGGACTGTGATCCTGCTAATGATGTCAGCTAATAGGAGAAGCAACTTCTTGTTTATAAATTTTTAGACTTTGTGGCAGTTTCTTCACATCGTCCCCATTCTTTGAACTAGATGATCACCCAAAGATGAGGGAAGATTAGGTGAGGTTGCTACAGGTTACTCAGGGCTTTGGGAGATTGGGGTTGGTGGTAGAACTTAGGCAGTATTGAGGGCCCATTTTAAGGTTGGTGACCCTGATTCTACAGTAGTCATTCCCAACTGGGAGCCGTTTTACCCCCAGGGAACATCTGGGAATGTCTGGAGACATTTGGGGGTTGTCACAACTGGAGAGGGGTGCCTTTGGCAGCTAGTGGGTAGAGGCCAGGGATGCTGCCTGACACCCTACAGTGCACAGGCCTGTTCCCCACAACAAGGAACTGTGTGGGCCAAAATGTGTGCCACTAGCCACTCAGCACAACCATGAAACAGTTAATCTTCCTGGGCTGTTTTACTGGGCACAAACGATAAAGGAGAAAGAGCATATGAATTCCATTTGTTGTAGGGGGAAGGACTGAAATCATTACAAAATTATCCTTTCTCACGTTAGCAGTTTTAAAAATAAGTGCTGCATAGAGTGATTTTTGTCAAATATTTAAATTACTATAAATCATAACGATTCAAAATGGTAATTTGTCAGTAATTGTTTTTCCTTTATACTAGTGCAGTTGAACCTTTCGTATGTTACAAATTTGCTCTGCCTTTTCTCTAATAACCAGAAAATGCCCTTGCTCTAACCTGACCGGTACTAATTCCTCTATGATCATGGCACTTACCCTCTTGCCTTTTATTTTAGCAATGTAATCTCATGTTTTCCTCCAGTTCTGAAAAGTTCTCTTTTTCTAGATATTGGCTTATTTCATTCTTTTGTCTTCTCTTCTAGAACTTAAAATAATTGACCGTTAGAAGTGATAGGTTTTGGCTTCAAAGCTTCCATATTGCTATTTTGTTTTTCTAAGTCTCCTAATTCTTTTTCTGCCTGAATAATATGTACATTTGGGGGGGGGGAGACCTTGGATTGAATCTCAGCTCAAATGTATTTTGTATATTTTCTTAACATTTAATTTTGCTTCTCTTTTTTCGTCTGCAAAATCAGAAAAACAACATTTACTGCATATTCTTGTACATAATAAATGAAAAATTATGTAAAGTAGTTTTTGCTTTCTTTTCAGCCACAAAAAGCTGCACCCAAGCTTGTTTGACGTCAGTCCTCTCAAGTGTCCATGATGCTGGGCCCCGAGGGAGGTGAAGGCTTTGTGGTCAAGCTCCGTGGCCTGCCCTGGTCCTGCTCTGTTGAGGATGTGCAGAATTTCCTTTCTGACTGCACAATACATGATGGGGCTGCAGGCGTTCATTTCATCTACACTAGAGAAGGCAGGCAGAGTGGTGAGGCTTTTGTTGAACTTGAATCAGAAGATGATGTAAAAATGGCCCTTAAAAAAGACAGGGAAAGCATGGGACACCGGTACATTGAGGTGTTCAAGTCCCACAGAACCGAGATGGATTGGGTATTGAAGCACAGTGGTCCAAACAGTGCCGACACCGCCAATGATGGCTTCGTGCGGCTTCGAGGACTCCCATTTGGATGCACCAAGGAAGAAATTGTTCAGTTCTTCTCAGGGTTGGAAATTGTGCCAAACGGGATCACATTGCCTGTGGACCCCGAGGGCAAGATTACAGGGGAAGCCTTTGTGCAGTTTGCCTCACAGGAGTTAGCGGAGAAGGCCCTAGGGAAGCACAAGGAGAGAATAGGGCACAGGTATATTGAAGTGTTCAAGAGCAGTCAGGAAGAAGTTAGGTCATACTCGGATCCCCCTCTGAAGTTCATGTCTGTACAGCGGCCAGGGCCCTATGACCGCCCTGGCACGGCCAGGAGGTATATTGGCATTGTCAAGCAAGCAGGCCTGGAGAGGATGAGGTCTGGTGCTTATAGTGCAGGCTATGGGGGCTATGAGGAGTACAGCGGCCTCAGCGATGGCTACGGCTTCACCACTGATCTGTTTGGGAGAGACCTCAGTTACTGTCTCTCAGGCATGTATGACCACAGATACGGAGACGGCGAGTTCACTGTCCAGAGTACCACTGGACACTGTGTCCACATGAGAGGGCTACCATACAAAGCCACAGAGAACGACATTTACAACTTCTTCTCTCCACTCAACCCTGTGAGAGTCCATATTGAGATTGGCCCTGATGGAAGAGTGACGGGCGAAGCCGATGTTGAGTTTGCCACTCACGAAGAAGCTGTGGCAGCAATGTCCAAAGACCGGGCCAACATGCAACACAGATACATAGAACTTTTCCTGAATTCCACGACTGGGGCCAGCAATGGGGCGTACAGCAGCCAGATGATGCAAGGCATGGGGGTGTCGGCCCAGTCCACTTACAGTGGCCTCGAGAGCCAGTCTGTGAGTGGCTGTTATGGGGCTGGCTATGGAGGCCAGAACAGCATGGGTGGATATGACTAGTTTTGTAGGAGCATTTGAGTTATTGCAATCAAATTTTCACAGGCAGCCAACAAGCAGTGAAAAGCAATTATTACTCTAGAGGAAGTTGTGGGACCCATTTTGCACCATGAGTTTGTGAAATCTGGATTAAAAAATTACCTCTTCAGTGTTTTCTCATGCAAACTTTCTTCTAGCATGTGATATTGAGTAAACTAAAACTATTTTCAGCTTTTCTCAATTAACATTTTGGTAGTGTACTTCAGAGTGATGTTATCTGAGTTAAAGTAGTTTTGAGTACATTAAATGGATCTTTTACACCACATCACCGTGAACACATTGGGGAGACGTACTTTTTTGGAAAACTCAAGGTGCTAGATCCCTAATTCAAAGAGGAACATTTCTCATGTTTGTTCATTCTAGTTTATTTTCATTTAAAATCTTTTAGGTTAAGTTTAAGCTTTTAAAAATAAGTTAGTTTTGAAAATTGAGACACATTACTAATACTGTAGGAATTGGTGAGGCCTTGACTTAAAACTTTCTTTGTACTGTGATTTCCTTTTGGGTGTATTTTGCTAAGTGAAACTTGTTAAATTTTTTTGTTAACTAAATTTTTTTCTTAAAATAAAGATTTTTCCACAATGACTGGCACCGACTATATACTCACCAAAAAGTAGCAAAATGGGTGGTTGAAGAGAAGAACTTGCTTTAACACTGCTGTATTTCAGTGTGAATTTCAAAATAATTTAGCACACGAAATCTAAGATTTCCCTCTATTCATATACCACGGTTAAATTAAAAGTTTGGTTTTTAAAATGCTAAATATGAGTGGTGGAAATGGTGACTGGAAACGCATCCCAGAGTAGTATTAAAATAGAAGCACACAGTCCCAGCCTCCCGTGAGACTAGAGTGCTGTTCTTGATCAGTTATTTGTTATGTCCTGCTCTTCCCTTATTTTATGCTGGAGTCCTGTTCATTTCTTATAGCGGCCCTTCATTTTGGGTGCCATACACTGGCAGTTATTAACCACAGTTTTTTGTTTGTTTTTTAATATAAAATGTGCTATTTTTTTTTCATACTAGCTCAAACACTCCCAGGTTAGCAATTACGGGTTATTGCAGACTTCACATAAGCTTGGGACAGATCTGTTTCCAAATTAGAAAATCGCCTTCCACCTAGCAAGTAGAGAACCATGTCCAAATTCCAGGCAGCTCTGCACACAGCTTACTGCCTGCCATCACTTTTAATTTGACATAAACTAAGACCATCAAGACTTTAAGATGTGAATGGAGTTTATTTGAAACAATTTTTTTAAATTTTTTTTTTTTTCAACGTTTTTTATTTATTTTTGGGACAGAGAGAGACAGAGTATGAACGGGGGAGGGGCAGAGAGAGAGGGAGACACAGAATCGGAAACAGGCTCCAGGCTCCGAGCCATCGGCCCAGAGCCTGACGCGGGGCTCGAACTCACGGACCGCGAGATCGTGACCTGGCTGAAGTCGGACGCTTAACCGACTGCGCCACCCAGGCGCCCCTGAAACAATTTTTTGATGGCCACTTACTGATTTTGCAAACTTTGTCCCCCCACTTGTAGCCCAGATATCCTAACTTCACCAGTTCTGGGGTCTTCATCTGGTATCATTTCAAAGGGACAAGCTTCATTTATAGACAAAATATTGATTAAGCCCTGAAGATTTTGCTAAATAAGCATTTATGTAAACTAGAATCTTACCCCGGCCCCTCTCATCCTCCCATGACCTCATAGCCCTACCTTACCTGCCTTTCTTCCCACTGGTGTTCTGCAGATTCAGATAGTTTTAGATAGGGCAGCAGCAATACCCAGGAATGCCAGAGGTTCCGGGATGCAGGCTTAACTAGGAAGGTCCGCTCTGATGAGTAGGTAACGTGAGATTCTGGGGAGGCAGAGCTCATGCACCTGGTGTGAGCCATGTTCACAGGGTCTCTACCCATCCCCTGGGTCTACCATTCTCCCAAGTCTCCAGCAATAGTGCATAGGGATGCTAAGGCCCTGGGTGGTCAAGACCCAGAAACCAGGTAGAACACCTGAGAGCTTAAGAAACCTGCAATGACAAAGATTTGATAGGGCAGTAAAGTTTTAAGGAGTATATTCACCCCGTATAAACCTCCCTTGTTAGGTTTAGGGTCCAGATAAGGAAGGAGTGGGCTCCAAGAACCTGGGATGGGTTATCCGGAGGAATGTGCTATATTATCTGAAATTGCTGGGCCAGCAGTAGTGGCTCTTACTAGAAGTAAAACTATCTGGAGATCTCACCTGTGGTAGGTGATTTATAAGATGTCCTCCTCATCAAAGTCCACTTCCAGTATTGTTTCTAGAATGGATTGGCAGACTGCCTGTCAAATCCAACCTGCTGCCTGTTTTTACATGGTCCGTGACCTGAGAATGGGTTTTACAGATGAATCAATTTAATGTCAGGGAGCCCCAGTTAAAAACTCCCCAAATGAATCCCATTCTTATTAGTAGACAAAAATTTAAATATGCCTTGGCCTGCAAAACCTAATATAATTTGCTATCTAGTACCTTCAAGGAAATTCTGATTTTTCTGTTCCAGAAAACTAGTATCAGGACTTAGCATGACACAGAAGGGAGAGGCCCCACTGCAGGAGGAAATGCAGATGCTACCAAACAGCCAGGGCCTGATTGATACGTGTGGACAGGAGGGGGTCTGGAGGATGCTGGACCAGAAGGATGCGTGTAAAGTGATAACCGGCATCTCCTGTGACTAAGGATTTAACTTTTGAGTAAAATGCTTGGAATCCATCCTAACAATCTGCTGCAGTCAACTCTTGAAGCTTGGAGACAGCAACCTACTGGAGGAAGGGATGCTGGCTGTTGAGAAAGGGGTCATCAGATTCAGGTGGGCATGTTAGGATTTAGTATATGAAGGCAGGAAAAACACCAGCTAAAAGTGTGCTGTAGAGGGGCACCTGGCAGGCCCAGTTGAAAGAGCATGGCAATGCTTGATCTTGGGCTCGTGACTTCAAGCCCCATGTGGGTATAGTGATTACTTAAATAAATTTTTAAAAATGTTCTGTGGGAGGGTCCAAGGGCACTTTTAAGTTGATAAAGGAATGTGCTAGGGAAGCGCACAAGCATTTTAAGCTTAATGGAAACACAGCCATGGTTGGCAGTACAAGAAAGGGTTAAAGGGATTCCATCACATGTGAGGTAAGCTGATTGCCATAATGGACAGTGAACCCAAAGGCAGTAAGAGGCTTCACCTGGCCAGATCTGTGGTTAAGACTAGGACCTCTGTATGGACAGGGTCCACACACAGGCACAGCTATAAGGTCTGTCAACTTTCTGCCCCCAGATATTACTCTGACTCTATGAGCAGAAAGCTAATTGAAAATCAGGATTTTCTTAGAGTGGTAATGTGAGAAGGCCAAGTTTGCAGGCCAAGTTCATCTCACTGTAGGTCAAACAAGTTTGCAGACCCCTGCAGGTACCTCCCTGAGTGAATTAGTACAAAGGGGTACATTAGGCAGTTGACAGCTGCCCTCCCCCCTGCACTGGATCCTTGGCTTGTGAATTAAGAGCCATAATGGCAGGAAAGGCCAAGGGGAACCTCTTGGTGTTCCCCGTTCAGTACTGTGAATAAGGAGAAATGCCACAACATCTGAGGGTTGAACCATGCTTGCAGACTATTTGGAAAGGCAAATGGGCATCTGGGTGGCTCAGTTAAGTGTCCGACTTCGGCTTAGGTCATGATCTCACAGTTTGTGGGTTCGACTGCTGCATACGGCTCTGTGCTGACAGCTCGGAGCCTGGTGCCTGCTTCAGATTTTGTGTCTCCCTCTCTGCCCTCTTCCGCTTATGCTCTGTCTCTCAAAGGTGAATGTCCAAAAAAAAATTTTTTTTTTTAATTTAGAAAGGCAAGCAAATGCCTTTTTAATTTACTTGTGTGGTTTCAGCAAACAGCAGATGCATTCTGGTAGAGGATAGTGGATGACCAGGAAATTAACCAAGTTATCTCAGCACAATTCAGTGCTTAATGAGGTGCCCTTGCCAGTATAAATCAAGTCTCCAGCACTTGAGAACTCCTGACCTAATGAATATATTTCCTTTAATCAGCATCAAGGAGGAGATTAAAAATTTTAACCTCATAACATTAGAACACATTCCCTGTCTTCTCCAGGGCTGTGGTAACTCTCCTGCTCTCTGTTATATAGTAGAGTCTGGAGAGACATTGATCACCTTGCCGTGCTCCACTGTATTAATGACATCTTCATTCTTGGGGGAGGAAGCAGAATTCTGTGTGCTAAAGGGAGGAAGAATTCAGGGCTCTGCCACATCATGGAAGTTTTTTAAAGTCTGATAGTCTTGGGCAGTGATAGGCAAAACTAGGGTCCTGGGGCCACATCTGGCCTGCTACCAGTTCTTTGTAAATGTTTTATTGGTACACAGCTATGTCCATTTGTTTTGTCTGTGGCTGCTCTTGTGCTACATTGACAGAGAGGTGGGCAGTTTGATTTGAGACCATGTGGCTCACAAAGCCTCATGTATGTACAATCTGAGACTTTACAGGAAGTGTTTGCTAACTTTTGGCTTTGGGCGGATCTGGGACATTTCTTCCTCCAAAGTAAAGGTCAAGACACTTCATCACTAAAAGACATAATTTTTGGAAAGACATTTTGGATTTTGGATTTATTTCATTACATGAAAATACTGGTCCTACCCAATTATTAGGTGACCAAAAGGCTGCAGGGGTCCTGGAGGCTGCCCTGCCATCTGCCACAGAGGACAGAGTAGGCCCCATGATCGAGGTATCTGTGTTCATAAATGGTTTTGTGTGGTGTCTCTTGACAAGTCTCAATGAACAGTCCCAGCTCAGACCCTGAGTGTTATGAATCAAGGCCGTGCCCCTATATCAGAGCTATTTACTGTTCCAAACGCAGCTCCTGGAGTTACTGAGCCTCACTCTGCACTAACCGCCACCCATGCTCTGTGGTGTTGGCAGAGGCATCAAATCATAAGGTTCTTTTAAGGCATCTCAGTTTTGTTTTTAGTTTTTGTGTAAAGCTTCTTGCACATACTCCATTAGATTTGCTTCCAGTATTATATTTTACATGGTATCTCTGATTTGCTTAGTTTGTTGCTGGGACTTCTTAGGACTAAAAAAAAAAAAATACTATGGATTTTTTTTTTTTTTTAAGCAAACTCTACACCCAACGTGGGGTTTGAACTCACAACCCCAATATCAAAAGTTGCATGCTCTATCGATTGAGTCATCCATGTGCCCTAAGTGCCCCAAGAAATACTGTGGATTTTTATATTGAGTGTGGCCTTGCTGAATTCAATAAATTTACTTATCAATGCAGGTTTAAATGTAGATTTTCTATGTAAAAAAATGCTGTTTGCAAACAATGATAGTTCTGTTTTGTTTTGTTTTTTTCCTAATCCCTATGTACTTTATTCTTTTTTTGCCTTGTGGCCTGCTCTTAGATCAAAGTTTGTCTTTTATCATTAGAAACGTGATGCTGAACAAAGTGGAGTGAGAGGACATCCTTGTTTTATTCCCAGTTTCAGAGAGAAAGCTTTTGTTATTTCTCCCTTAAAATATTGTCAGGGCACCTGGCTGGCTCAGTCAGTGGAACATGCGACTCTTGATCTTGGGGTTATAAATTCAAGCCCCACGTTGGGTGTAGAGATTACTTTAAAAAAAAATCCTTAAGATAAAGATTGCTTTTTTGGTCTCATACCCTTTATTAAGAGAATTTGGGGCTCCTGGGTGGCTCAGTCAGTTAAGTGTCCGACTTCAGCTCAGATCATGATCTCACGGTTCGTGGGTTTGAGCCGTGTGTTGGGCTATGTGCTAACAGCTCAGAGCCTGGAGCCTGCTTCGGATTCTGTCTCCCTCTCTCTCTGTCCCTCCCCCGCTTGTGCTCTCTCTGTCTCTCAAAAATGAATAAACATTCAAAAATTAAATTAGGAGAATTTCCATTTGCTTCAGGTTTAGTATATGTACATTTTTTAATCATTAGTAAATGTTGAGTTTTAAATTATTTAATGCATTTCTCTCCTTACATTATCTTGATATTCCTTATTATCTATCTCCCAATTCACTCTTTCTCTGCAGCTAAGCCTAACTTGTTAAGCATCAGTTATGTTCTTAACTCCAGTTAAGAACTTTTAATTCTGAGGCACTTGACTGGCTTGTTGGTGGAGTGTGTGACTCTTGATCCTGGGGTTGAGTTCAAGCCCTGTGTTGGGTGTAGAGATCATAAGTAAATAAACTTAAAAAAAAACCTTTTTAGTTCTAAAATTTGATTTTTTTTTACATAATGCAAAAAATTTAATTTGTTCACAGTTCTGGAGATGAGAAGTCAAAATCAAGGTGTTGGCAAGGTCATGCTTCCTCTGTAGTTGCAAGGAAGAATCCTTCCATGCCTCTTTCTAGCTTCCATGGTTGCCAGAAAACTTGGCGTTCCTTGGTTTGCAGCTGCACCATTCCTATCTATGCCTCTATTGTCACATAGCCTTCTACCTGTGTCCAAATTTTCTTCTTTATAAGTCCTTGAATTAGGGCCCACCCTAATCAAGTATGACCGCATCTTAAAATGATTGTATCTGCAGAAACCCTATTTCCAAATAAGGTCATAGTCTCAGGTACTGGGGGTTAAAACCTGAGCATACCTTTTTGAAGTACACACAGCTTACCCCACAATGCATCCATTCTGTTTTCTTCTGAGACTCTCCATATACCATCTCTCCTTGAACATACCAGTCACAGTTTAAAGTCGTGGTCTGATCAGACTAATATCTGCATCTTCTTTTTCTGTGTTTATGTTGTCTGGCATCCTTTGTTTTTTTATGCCTGGATATTTTTGATAGGGTTTAGATATTGTGTACATATATTGGAGGCATAGGATACTTACAAGACCCATGTGCTATTATCATTTAAGAGGGGATTGGTGGCAGGCATGCAGCCTGACTTTTAAAAATTACCCTGAGAACACAAAAAGCTCAAAATGGCCAATATGTACTCAGTGGAAACCATAAAATGATAACTTGAGAAGAGCCAAATCTGTGACCCAAACTCAGAAAATTCTGTAGGCACCAATTTGAATTTACACTCTGGTAGGGGTGGGAGAACATAACAAATAAATCAATAAAACATAAATAGTATATGAATTAGGGCTGAGTACAAAGAAGCAGCAGCAATCAGTAATGAGGACAAGTGGTGGTGGTGCAGTTGTAGGGTGGCCAGGAGGCCTCCAAAAAGGGCCTAAAGGAGGGGAATTCATTGGTGGTGATGCAGGGATGCTGGGCAATTGGGAAAATGGCCAGCAGAGGGAGGAGTGCAGTGCCTTAAGGCTGAGGTAGCAGACAACTGGTGTTCAGACAGTACAATACCTAGGAAGCAGGGCGAGCGTAGGAAAGGACAGTGGGTGAGGATGGAATGTTGGTAGGGACTGGGGTCAAAAGTAGGGCCTATGGGCCATGTGAAGGGGGCTTTTCTGGGGTGCCTGGGTGGCTCAGTTGGTTAAGCATCTGACTTTGGTCCAGGTCATGATCTCACGGTTCCTGAGTTCGAGCCCTGCATTGGATTAACTGCTGTCAGCACAGAGCCCACTTTCGGTCCTCTGCCTCCCTCTTTCTCTGCTCCTCCCCTGCTTGTGCACTCGCTCACGCTCTCTCAAAAATAAAAACATTTAAAAACTTTTAAACAAAAAAAAAAGGGGATTTTTCTGTAAGGTGAATAGGGTATCCCTGGTGCATTTTGAGCAGAATTGCTCTAATCTTCCCGTTAGAATATTCCTCTGGCTGGGTTGAGACTTGAGTGATAAATCCCTCTACAGAGCCGGGCATAGAACTTAGTCAGTCAGTCACTCCCTCATGTTAGCTGTTGGTCCTTACTTCTTCTCCTGGGTTTTACAGCATGTTACACAAAAATTGAGGGTAAGTGGTGCCTGGCCGGCTCAGTCAGAGTATGAACCACTCAGTAGAGTGAGTGCTCTCAGTCAGTAGAGCACTCTTGATCTCAGGGTTGTAAGTTTGAGCCCCACATTGGATATAGAGATTGCTTAAAAATTAAAAAATTGAGAGTTAGATGCTGCTGTACATTCTGGGAAACAAATATTACAGTGTTTAAGTTACTAGTCTTAGAATAAAACAACTTTTTCTCATTAATAGGCCCTTACTTGAAAAGCTCTCCCTCAGACTACTACGCAGCAATACAAAGTAATGAGATGTGTGTGTGTGTGTGTGTGTGTGTGTGTGTGTGTGTGTATGAGAGGGAGAGAGAGAGAGAGAATAGTATTTATATATAACAGTTAATAGAATTATCAAACTTTTACCTTGATTATTTCTGGGTGCTGGGTTAAAAATTGATTTACTCATTATCTCTGTAATGTTCACGTTTTCTGTTACAAGCATAAAAGATGTTTGCAATTAGAAAAAGAATAAGAGTATTTAAATTTAAAAATGGGGAGGGGGTACCTGGCTGGCTCACTCAGTAGAGCATGCAATTTTTTTTTTTTAATTAAGTAATCTCTATACCCAGCTTCAAATTCATGACCCCAAGATCAAGACCCTCCTGCTTTTCTTAAAAAAAATTTTTTTTTTAACATTTATTTATTTTTGAGACAGAGAGAGACAGAGCATGAACAGGGGAGGGTCAGAGAGAGAGGGAGACACAGAATCTGAAACAGGCTCCAGGCTCTGAGCAGTCAGCACAGAGCCCGACGCGGGGCTCGAACCCACGGACAGTGAGATCGTGACCTGAGCCGAAGTCGGACGCTTAACCGATTGAGCCACCCAGGCGCCCCAAACCCTCCTGCTTTTCTGACTGAGCCAGCTAGAAGACCAGAACATGTAACTCTTGTCAAGTAGTCAAGTAGTCACCACATTGGGCATAGCACTTAACATTAAAAGTACATATACATACATATATACATACAATGGGGAGGGATATATATAGTCCCGAAGCAGGCACAGTCACTGGCTTTTCTCCCAGATAGTGATAAGTGATAGTGATAAATACCAGTGATAAATGGCCTGTGAGAACCTCTGAGAGCCTTGGTTTCCTCCTCTGCACAGATGGAATGATACAAATTGAGTTAAGGTGTGAAATGTTTGTTAACAATTCCCTTCACATACTAAGTATTCAATTACATAGAAATTATCTTTTGCTATCTCTGGTTCTCTGGGCAGCTCCTCCTCTGGGAGAAGAGGGCAAAAGGAAGGGAATTGGGACTAAAGTCACACCTCTCCAAGGAGAACTGGGCCCGGGGAAGGGGTCTCTGAGGCACCGGGAGAGATTTCACACAGGAACCCTGAGCAGAGACCCCTCTCATTCTATGGCTACCTTTCCCTCTCCCGACTGGGGGTGGGGGTGAGGTGAGGAGGTGGGGACTGGACTTGTTTTTCATGGGAATCCACAGCCCAACTCCAGGGCCCAGCTGTCTAACACACAGGCTAACTTACTCCCCATTACCATCCCTATCACACTCCCTGTCTTCTACCCATAATTAAGCCAGACCCCCCGACGTCCTCCATGAGCCTTGCCCCCTGCCCCTTGCCCCAGCCTTGGTCAGGCAGAAGCAGCCTAAATCACCAGGTACCCACCTGTAATTGGACAAAGTCAGGCTCACTACGCTGGGCACTGACGGAGTCCCACATATTGGAGGTGTAGGGGTTGTGGAGTCCCTCACCCCAGAGTGCTTGCTTATAGGACTTGAGGGAACTGTGCAGTTTGTTCAGCCAAAATTGCAATAAAGCCGTTGAGAGCAAAGCAGGACTGGGACTGGGGTCCGCTGCCAAGTGGAGCCAGGAAACTAAAATGTTACGATGGATGTGGAATGTCGTCGTGTCCAGAAACCCTTTACCGGAGCGGGCGCCCAGGTTGGAATCCCTGAATATCCAGTCAAAGTGACTTAGGTCCCATGGCACCTGGCTGGTCAGTCAGTAGAGCATGCTATTCTTGATCCCCCAGTGGTGAGTTCAAGCTCCATGTCGGGTGTAGAGAATACTAAAAAAATAGTAAATAAACTCCCCCCCCCCCCAGAAAAAAGTGATTTAAGTCCCCCAGGCAAGGGTGGGGTTTCCTTCTTACTAGTAGGATTTCCAACAGCAGAGCTTCTTAGGCTCGTGATGGTAGAGACCTAAGTGTTTCAGGAAGAAAGCAGTTGGGGGGGGTGGAGCGGTACCTGATTGGCTCAGCCAGAGAAGCAGGCAACTCTTGATTTCCAGTCATGAGTTCGAGCCCCACATTGGGTGTAGAGATTATTTTTTAAGTTTATTTATTTACTTTTGGGGGGGAGGGGCAAAGAGAGAGAGAGGTAGAGAGAGAATCCCAAGCCAGCTGCTCACTGTCAGTGCAGAGCCCTATGTGGGGCTCCAACCCAGGAACTGTGAGATCATGACCTGAGCTGAAATAAAGAATCACAGGCTTAACAGACTGAGCCACCCAGGCACCCTGGTGTAGAGATTACTTAAATAAACTTAAAAACAAAAAGAAAGCAGTTTTCCCTCACTCAGAAGGTGGCATTTTGACCACGTGGCTTCCATGTCTGCCACTCTAGCCCCACCAACAGCCACAGTCTTTGCTTTCCTGGTGGAGCTCATTTTTAGCTTCTCAAATGCAATCCACACACACCAGCATCCTACATGTCCAAGGACAGGGACCTGCACCCCACTCCCCAGGGCTGCAGAGCGAGTTTGGAAGCCACCTTCTGAGGCTCTGACTCTGTGGTGCTTGCGGCTGCTGCCCTGTGTTGGGCTGCGTGCCCTGTGCTCTCAGCCTTCCTCCTGTTCCCACGTCTCCACTCAGGAGGGGACGGTGTTTCTGCCTGTAGTGGCCGCACCTGCCTCCTTCCTCTTTGATCTCATCGCACAGGTTCCAGTCATACTGACTTGCCTCTGGTCTTTGCAAAAGGTCGATTGCACACGCTGATCTCTCCACCAGGAGAGATGTTTGTGCGGCTCGCGCCTCTAATCATTCACCTTTGAGGATTCAGCTCAAATGTCACCTCTTAACCCGAACACATCACCCATTGGTGCCCACGCATTCCAGCCGCTGAAACACACTTGTATCTCCTTCACAGCATGCATAGGCTCAGAATCCTGGGACGTTAAGGGCCTTATAGGATGGGTCCTGGCGGTGATGAGCTTGGCACAGCTGCCAACCTCCATGGCTCCCTGCTGCCCTTGGTCACTCAGACAGTGGCTGCACTTTCAACCAGGTATCTTGGGTCTCACTCAGGTTCTTAAAGTTCTTGGTGCAGCTCTGGGCAAGCCTTGGAACTCTCCCCTACCTCTACCTCCTTATATATCCTGTTTCAAGGGCCCTAAGCAGATCTATCAATCTCATTTTTAGACCTCAGGGTCTGGGATGGGCTGCCAACCAGAAGATAGGGTCCTCAGCTTTCAGACTCCCCTGCTATAGCCTCCTAACCCAAGTCTACAAGTCAGGGGCCTGAATTCTAGGACACATACTTTCCACAGGACCCACACCACCCTTAAGAAGTGGAGGGAGGGTTTGGAGCAGTGCACCATTAAAGAGAGCTGGCTTGAAGCAACACCAAGATGCACCAACATGGCTGCAGATCCAGACTGTGCACCACTGTTTGGCCGGGACAGGGCAGATCTCTGCTGCTGGGCCTGACTCCACCCCAGGGCCTATGCAGGGAGGGCTGGACTGAGTGCACCTGACTCCTTCCATCCTGGGCTATTGAGGTTGGCATGAAGGATGAGGCAGCAGGACAGATGGCTACTGAGGTGGGAGAGACATTTCCCCAGCCCCACTCTGCACATGTAGGGACCTTTCAAGTGAGGTGTTCCAGGAGTGGACTTGAACATACTGGGGGACCTAGATTTGTGCACTATGCAGGGCTCCTTGGGATGTGGCTCATAGTAGGGTCCTATAGGATAGTACCTAGGGTGGGCAGAGGGTCTGTGGGTTGGTCTGAGGGTTATATTGGGTTTTACTGGGGTGAATCAACAAAATAACTGCTTCATTTCCTGAGTGGTGTCAATGATAGACAGTATTCACTGAGTGAGGTGGCACCTTAGTGGAGGGCGAGCCCCTGGGGGTCATTCTAGGTTAGAGGATGTCATGGGTACCTGGCTCATTGGGACTTCTAGGGTCTCTAGGCAAGGTGTGGGAATTGTAAGATCTTTTGATAGAACACTGAGGTATCTTGCACAGTGCATGGATGAGGCAAGGGATCAATTATCAGGAGGTTTTCAAAGTGGAGGGCATGTGGGGAGTGGGCCTTGGGACAGACATGCGGCCATAGGAAACCTTAGCAATCCACTGGACCCCCTACCCACCAGCCACTGAAGGGCCTGAACATTCCTGAGCAAGATGTGAGAGTCCCTGCCCAGCCTGCCTATTCCCAAGCAGACCCACAGAAAGTCACAAGACCACTGGAGGGAGGAGTGAGACAGTTTAATTTAGAAATAAGCTTTAGACAGTGTCCTGATCAGACAGGAGCTGAAGGGCCCAGCTTTGGAGAGAAAGGCCATCATGTAAGGGCCCCAAGAGGGGAGGGAACAGCATGGGAGCTGGTACGGAAAGTGCCACAAAGCTGGTCCTGTGCTCAGCAGGTACTGGCAGAGCCTGAGGAGAGAATGGGGTGAACTCCTCATAGACCTGGTCACTACAAGCCAATCCCCTCAGCCTTCGGAGACCCCAAGGCTGGGCTGGCTCAGGACAGTCCTGCCTTACACATGGCATAACATTTAACAACTCAAATACTATGGCCACCCTCCCTGAGTGCCTGGAAGCCTCTCAAAGAAGCCAAAGAAGCCCGTCTCACCTGGAGTGATGAGTGGAGTGGCCCTCTCAGGTAAGAGGCTGAGAAGGGGACACACGAAATTAGTATCTCCCCACCCCAAACTTCTGTCCTTATCCCGCATCAAGACTCCTGGTGCCCCCTCCCCAGGGCTTTGTGGGGCTTTGTGCTCACAGCTCCAAACCTGTTTTCAATCCTCTCTCTTTTCCCCTCCCCCACTTGAGCATGTGCGCAAGTGCCCTCTGTCTCTGTCTCTCAACATAAATAAAAGAAACTTTAAAAAACAAAACAATACCAAGGGTTATAGCTCTCTCCCTATTTGGGGAGCTTTGAGGCTGATTATCTGTGAATAACAAATCCCACTGCAAGCCCAGGGGGCAGCCAAGAGGCTCTCCTCTTCCTCTGAATTGCAGAACTTTACCCCAAAATAGGTGTGCTCAGCTCCAGGTGCATACAACAGGGGCCCTATCTCACCTGTGCTTCTTATTGTACTTGCATTTGCATTTTCCACCTGGGAGAGGACAAGATGGTCAATGCAAAGAACCTGCGGAGCCTGGGCCATGCCCCCCCCCCCCCCCCATGCCCTGCCTGCCAGCCCACCACTCACTCAGGGCTATCAAGATTCCAGCGATGCACAGGAGCCCTCCAACAATCATCCCACCCAGCTGCAGGCTTTCCCAGTCTGGGGGAGCAGAGGGTGAGCTGGCACCAGCCTGGCTCCACTCCACTCACTCATTCAAAAGATATTTATCATCACCTGCTTGTACAAATGCACTTGCATTCCAGGCAACAAGAAAGACAAGTCAGTAAATAGATACACCGTATAATATCTGGTGGCAACAGCACTAGGGGAAAAACATAAGCAGAAGGGCACAGAAAAAGAAGGAAGGCTTTTCTGAAAGGTGGCACTTGAGCTGAAGCTAGGGGGGAGATGAGTGTGTAGGGATACTAGAGGACAGTGCCAGGCCAAGGAAGAGGAAACCCGCCTGGGGGCAGGGGGGGGGGTGTAGGGCAAAGAGCAAAGAGCCAGGTGCTGGGGAAGGCGGCAAGTGAGAGAGTAAGGGGAGGATCAGGTGAGATACCTGGGGACTCAAGAGCCCCCAGCCCCTCCCCCACAAATCTTCCTAAATATCCTGTGGAGACCTTCCCTCCTTGCTGGAATGAAGTTCTCCCAAAGATCATGTTGCATGTTGGCCTTTCAGTCTTTTCATAGACCATGCTGACTCTGCAATCTCCAGTCCCAGCCCCATCTTGCTGCTCTTCCCTCATCAGCCCTCACTAAGCTCTAGCAAAGAGGTCCAGCCGGATAGGCAAAGGTAAGGTAGGGGTGGGGGGGTGGGGGTGAGGGATATCAGCTCTTACCATAATAGAAGGGGCTGTCTTTATCTGTGGGAAAGGGGAAAAAGAAAAAAAAAAAAGAAGAAGAAGAAGAAGAAAGAATAAGGACCAGAACCAGGAGGCAGCATGTGGAGTCTTAGAGGGAAAATGTAGGGCAGCAGGAGCAGGGCAGTTTGGGGCCTCACTCACCGACCAGATCATTGGCTTCCAAGGCAGGCAGGCCTGGGTGGGAAAAAGCAGAGGGATCTGTATTAATTCGTGACACTGGTCTCAAAATGAATCAGCAGTCAGGACCTCAGCCCAGAAGGGCAAAGATGACAACCAGCCTCATGGGTAGGGGGGGACCCTGGAGTCACCAGTTCCCTTCCTTCTTCACACCTTTCCCAGCTCCATACAACGCTGGGATTTTTTCTCTCACCCCATAGCCATGCACCCCCTCCCCAACTCGCCCTTCCTGCTATTTCTCTTGCTTCCTGCTAGCCTTTCTTGCATATGAAATGGGATGGTGTGTTGGTATCTTTTTACCCTCTTCTGAGAAGCTTCCTACACAGACTCTGGCCAATGCCCTGTTAGGGAATAGGGAAAGCTTCTCTCTCTCTCTTTTTAAAGTTTGTTTATTTATTTATTTATTTTTTTTTTTTTAATTTTTTTATTTTTGGGACAGAGAGAGACAGAGCATGAACGGGGGAGGGGCAGAGAGAGAGGGAGACACAGAATCGGAAACAGGCTCCAGGCTCCGAGCCATCAGCCCAGAGCCCGACGCGGGGCTCGAACTCACGGACCGCGAGATCGTGACCTGGCTGAAGTCGGACGCTTAACCGACTGCGCCACCCAGGCGCCCCTAAAGTTTGTTTATTTTGAGAGAGAGAGTGTGAGTGGGGGAGGGACACAGGGAGAGGGAGAATCCCAAGCAGGCTCAGCATCATCATTGCAAAGCCCAATGCAGGGCTCAAACCTATGAACCGTGAGATCATGACCTGAGCCGAAGTCGGACACTTAACTGACCGAGCTACCAGGCGCCCCAGGAAATGCTTCTCTCTTTATGCCAACAGATGGTTACCGTTTTCCAAAGTTCAGTCATGTAGGACAATTTTGCAATATCCACTTCCTAACTGTATTATTATTTCCTTAGTGCTGCTCTTTAAATTGATGGTTTAAACGAAAACACATTTGTTCGACATCAGCCCCCCCCCCCCCCCCCCCCCCCGCCTTTGGGAGATGCTGCCCTCGCTTTCACTGCCTTGGTGGGAGGGTGAGTGGCAGCAGGTTCACTTCTGGGGGCAGGGGGGACTCACCTGCCAATGTGAGGAGAAGGGCCCGGGTCACTCTCTTCATGATACAGCTTCAGGGCAGGGCTGCAGGGGAGGGGGACAGGCTGGGGTCAGATAGCCCTGACCTGCCAGAGGCTCACAGTCCCTGAGGCAAAGAACCAGGGCACAAATCCCAAGGGTGCACTTGGCTTCTGAGGTGGTTTGGGGAAAGTTACCAATTTCTAGTAGTAATGACTAGTGGAGTGACATATATTGAGCTACTACTAGTTAAGTATTTAGAACAGTGCTTGCACGTAGTAAGTGGTTTGTTAAAGTCTTCGTTAAAGTCTTTAATCAGATGCCTGACTCTCGGTCAGAGGAGCAGAGCTACTGTGCTAACTCAGGTTTTGGTGCCTGCCTTCCTAACCCACACTCAAAAGGCGAAGGCACCCTGAGCTATTTTTCCCAAAGGTCTGGGCCTCAGGCACTATCAGGATGAATTCCAAGATAGTCTCTGCAAAGGGCCACCCTGGGCTGAGCAGCAGAGGAGGGAGCAGCTGAGCAGGCGAAAGGTGGTGGTGGAGGCAGGTGAGAGCCACCCACCTCAGCCCCAGCCAGGGATCTTGTTCCAAGGCAGCCCCAAATTCCACTCTGAGTACAGACTGCTATTGACAGGAAACTGACAGATGGAAAGATCATTACTCCTTTTTTCTTTCTCCTTGGGGTAAGAACTATCCATGTCCCTATTTACTAGTTCAGAGGGTGGCTGTTTCCTTGAGATAAGACCCCTTCCAGCTTTCTGCATGTTGTTAGCTGCAGGCAAGCATAGGGATTGTCAGCTGTTGCAAACTGAAGCCCTCGTTGTGATCTGCTGAGCCCAAAGGGCTGGAACTCTAATCCCTTCAAAACCACCGATCTGCTGTGTGACTCAGTGGGTTACTTAACCACTCTGCGCTTCAGTGTCCTGTAAAACTGTAATTAATAGTAACTGCAAAAGGTTATGATTGAATTAAATGAGTTACTATATGTGAAGCCTAAGAATAATGCCTAGCACATAGTAAGGAATGAAATGTGTGTTACGATAAACAAATACATAGCCCTTTACTTGCTAGGTGGGATGTTGCCTGATTTGTGAATTGCTTAATAAAGCCAATCTGATACATAAATACATGCATACATACATAGGTCCTTTTGTCCTGGATGGGAGGACTATTAATGTGCATCTTCTGGACGTGGGAGTTTGTCGGCTTTTAACAGTCTCTGCAGCTAGCCCTCCTTTGGACTCGTCCCCCCCTCACCACCCTGGGATTCCTCAATAATGAGGGTTGCAACTCCACTTTACATACTCCTTAGCCAAAGGCTGGCTTCTGTTTCCTCCAGCCCCTAACCCTAACCCACGGTCCATATGATGGTGGTCATAGAGCAAGTAGCCTCCAATCCTCAAAACCCTCAAACATGCATCCTTTTACTGATGATACCCAGGCACCTGCCACCCCTTCCTCAGACAGGTACCTCCTCCACCCTCACCCTTCTTCCCCCACCCTTCTGCTTAGCAGCCCTGAAATCCTAGCAGACACTTGCTTACCTGCGAGCCAGGTGCAAAAGGCAGGTTTGGAGAGGCTGCTGGGGCTGTGTTGAATCCAGGTGGGTTCCGGCTCTTTAAACCCAGCAACTCCGCCCAGGGCAACAATGCCATCAGGCAGGAGGGAACTAGTCAGATTCCTTGAGATTGCCGTAGCTCCTTTTCCACTCCCCCCCCCCCCCTCGTGCTCTGGAGACAGCTTGTCCTGCCACACCCCATGCAGAGCTGAACTCTTAGGGGCCCCAGGGCCATCAGAGGCTAAGGTGGTGGTGGGAGAGGGATGGGCCGGGTCTCAGACCTTTCTCTTGAGCAGAAGGTGGACTTGCAGCTTCTTTAGCTCACCTAGATCCTAAAAGAGGGGTCCAGAGGGGGCTGGGACACAGGATGTTTCTGGGTTCTTGTGTCAGCAGTGGAGGTTCCAGGACTTCTGTGTGGGGTGTAATCAGATCAACTGGGAGTCAGGGACTGGCCTGAGGCTCCATTTGTGAATGGTCCCATTGCTCTTCCCTGGACTGGATGTTTATTGAGTGGGAGGGCTGGGGCTGGTGGCACCCTTCAGGATCGCCCACCCTCTGACCAGGCCCTGACACCCATTTATTCCAGGGAAACTGATGGCTGGGATTAGAAACCATCCTGGCCTAGGGTGGTTTCCTGCCTACTCCATGGAGTATGGGAGGAGGGGTGGTACCAGGAGGAAGACTGTCAGCTCAGGCTGAAGAATGGGCTGCTTCCCTCTGTGCACCCCCATATCTGCCTCATGTGGTGCTGGCCAAACTCCTCTTTCGCCCCTCACCCCACCACATGCTTTTGGCCTGTGCCCTTGGCCCTATTCTGCTCTCCCTCCTCCCCAATTCCTCTGTGTTTGCTGCTTTTACCACTGGATGGTGATCAGCTGAAGGCAGGACTGTTGCCTCCCTTAATCCCCATGGCCAGTCATAGACACCAATAAATAGATTTTGATTGAATTGTTGAATCAATGAGGACAAGAAGCCACCAGAGGCTCCCAGTGCTGGGGGTCAAGGGGGAAAACAACGCCTTGAAAGGCAGGGTGGGGAGGAAGAGGGAGGATATTCCTGGTGTGAACATTACACCTCCTCATGAAAACCTTCCATGGTGCTCCCTGTCTTCAAGATTCAGTTCCTACAGAGTTCAAGTCCAGGGGCTCTGGGGCCAGGAAGAGCTAGAGTTGATGCCCAGCCTGCCATTTGCTCAATGGGTGAGCTGAGGTAGCTCCTTCATCATCCTGAGTCTCAGTTTCCTTTCTTCTAAAGTGGAGTTAATGACAGGACTTCCCTTCAAAGTTCGGGGTGTAGGTCCTGCCCTCAATATGTATTTGTGGAGTGAATGCCTCCTAGGTCTGGCATGAGGAAAGTTTGTTAACCTCAAGATTCAGAAGAACCACTAATTGCACATACTTTGGAGTCAAATCCAGGCTCTGTTAGTTAGTTGCTATGTGCACTGGAACAGCTAATTTCCCCTCTTCCTGCCTATTTATTCATCCATAAAGTAGGAACCATGACCGCGCCTACTCTGAATGTTTGTGGACATCTGATTGTGCTGCTCAGTTCACTGTAACTATAGCCGTGAATGGCCCTGATATACACACTGAGACATCTGCAGCATAAGAGGAAGGGGGTCATCAGTACAGACATCCCCGTGAAGAAACCACATCCCAGAGAAGAGAAAGGTCTTGTTCAAGGTCACACTGTGCCTTGGTAGCAGAGTGGAGCTCTCAGCCCAACCTATCAAACCCTTCGGTTGAGTTCTTCTGCCCCATTAGGCTCCAGGGAGGAATAAGCAGAAATGAAGCAGGCATTTGTAAAAAGGGGACACTTGGAAGTCCCGAGTGCCCTTTTTGCTTTGGGAGGTCTCCAGGAAGTATGAAAAGGACCTCAGATCCACTTCAAAGGCCCTAGCACTTTTGCCCTACCCTGCACCTTCTGCCCTCTTCAGGGATCCTGCACTCCCATCCGTCACCATGAGATATTATCATCTCTTTTTTTTTAAGCTTAGAGCGAGCGAGAGAGAGTGAGCCAAGGAGGGGCAGAGAGAGAGAAGGGGAGAGAGAATCCCAAGGAGGCTCCACGCTGTTAATGTAGAGCCTAATGTGGTGCTGGAACCCATAAACCGTGAGATCATGACCTGAGCCGAAACCAGGAGCTGGACACTTAACCAAATGAGCCACCCGGGTGACTCAGAGATTTTATCATCTTTAACAGGTAGAAAGAAAACTTCACCTGAACCAGGTGGTATTGACACTAGTCCAAGGTAAAGAAGGGGTAGGTTGAGCCTGGGGCAGAACCAGGGAGAGGGAGCCCAGCTGCCCGTGTGACTTCTGCAAACACAATGGTAAGTCACCACCTCATCTCTTCCTTTTGCCAAAACTGACTGTAGGTGTAAGGTGCACCATGGCTGAGTGGTAAGTACATCTGTCTCCTCTGAGGGACCTCAAAGGCCGGCCATTCACTCAGTGGCAGGCAGCAATGCCTTCTATGCTGGAAGTGGTACAAAGTCAGTTCCCAGGTTAGTGAATTTATCTTCTAAGACTTAAAACCAGCACTTATGGATGGTCATAAAACTGGGTGTTGAAACCTTTAGAAGTTTTGCATGGTAAGAAGTGTTTACTAAACTGTCTTTTCATTCATTAGGAGTGTTTAGGATGAACAGTTGCCCTCTCAACTGAGAGGCTGGACTGGCAGTGAAGGCTGTTTTCAGGAAATTACTTTCAAGGCGGGCTGGCCACTTGCCCTGATTCTTGGACATGCATTCCTCATCAGAATCTCTGGAGCCATCCATTTGGGTCTGATTTCTTTCTCTTTCTTTTTTTAAATTAAAACAAAATTTTTTTAACCTTTATTTATTTTTGAAAGAGAGAGAGAGTGCAAGTGGGGTGGGGGTGGGGGAGGAACAGAGAGGGAGACACACAATCTAAAGCAGGCTCTAGGCCGTCGCGGGGCTCAAGCTCACAAACTGAGAGTTCATGACCTGAACTCTCACAAACTGAGAGTTCATGACCTGAGCCGAAGTCAGACGTTCAACTGACTGAGCCACCCAGGCACCCCGGGTCTGATTTCTTATCTACCAAATGGGAGAGCTGGGTAAGAGGCAACTGAGGCTTCCAGGAAAATCATACCTTGGGTGATGAAAGGCTGAGAGGAGTGGGTGATGGGGAGCCACACTTAGTTGGGTGGGTGCAGATGACAGCCTGGAGGTATTAAAGTTGAGAGAGAGAGAAAACTGTGATCCAGCTCTGAACACTTTCTTCCCCTTCTGAAGTCAGCGTTGCAAAGGATTACAAAGGAGGGAAGTCTGTTGTCAAGAGTGGCTGCCTGAGAATCAGCACTGACGCCCAGGGTCCCGCCTCTGCTCATGTCAATCACTGCCACAGCTCCTTACAGTCCCAAACTGCTTTTCCCCTTCTGCAAGCACTAACTATTGCTCTGTGAAAAACAGAGATGCATCCTCAAAACCATTCACTGCACTGAGAAAAGGTAATAAAACAGGGATTATCTAAGATTGACCAGAGGTAAAATAAAAAGGAAGTGGCTGGTATCTTGCCCGGCACATGGCGGGAGCACAATGTGTTTTTTCCTGCCTCCCAAGATGGAATGAATGTCACAGACATCAACAGGCTGATTGTCTATTTCGAGGGGGTCTGGTAGAGTAGGGAAAAGACCCCATTCATGAGGGGAGAGGTTACTCCAGTTGTCTCCGATGTTTCCTCCCTTTGAGAAATACACACTAAATTCCCACCCGGACCCACTTCCTGTGCTCTGTATCCCTCGGGAGCCCCCCACCCTCCTTCCCCCCTCTCTGCATTTTCAGCAAGTTCCCCTATGTGTGTTCAGAGGGCTGGTCCGAGGCCTTTAACGATGGGGGTTGAGGGGGTGGAGCTAGAAACACAGCCTGTGTGAGAGAAGGTTAGCAGGTGTAAGGGTGCAAGGGCGGCCATCTGAAGGGTAGCGGCGGTCTGAGGGCTCACTTTTCAGGAGTCAGGCCTTGGCTGACTTGTGAGTTGGGGAGGCATCAGGAAGGGCCCTCTGCTGCGGATTCTAAGTGCCTTCTGGGAGAGGGGATAAGGAAACGGTGCAGGGGGGGATCTCACGAAGGGGGATATGTGGGTGTGTGTGGCAGCCACTCCCCTGAAGAGTGTGTAGTGAAGGCTTGGCTCTCTTAGGTTCAGTCTGGCCTCCAGAAATGACTCCTCCGCGTCTAAGAAGCTCCTTCCTAGAGGCTATTATTCATTACCACCCTTCCACTTCACGCAAAGGACTGAGAAATAGCCAATCAGAATAGGACCGCGGTGGCTTCCAGCCAATCAGCATTAAAGAAGGGCTGGTGCGGCCCGGCCGCGGATGAAGCCGCCTTCGAGGCTAGGGCCCAAGCAGTGTGGGCGGGGTTTTCTTGTAGCGGAAGCGGTTCAGTCCCTCTTCGCGAGGATTGGCTGCTCCGGTTCAACTGCGTGCTTGTCAAGGAGCCTCCCTATTACGCATGCGCAGTCACTCTGGTGCTCTTCGTAGCCCAGTAAAGGTCGGCACTCCGGTCAAGTCGCGCAGTGTCTTTGTCCATCCATTCATAGGTTCGCGCTCCCATAATGGTCACAGTCTTCCGGAACTCGTGGTCTTCAGTAACTGGGACCCTAGAGGCTGAAGGATAGCTGAGGTGAAGGGACAGGACAGCTGGTGAGCCCAGAGCAGGTAAGGTAAGATAAGAAGAGCAGGGCTGCCTGTTGAACAGGCAGGAGGAGACGGGCTGCGTGAAGTGAGGCCAGAAAGCTGCCAGGGGACCTTGGACTTGGGGAGCGCTTCAGACTGAGGGCAAATTACAAGCCTGAAGACCTGTGCAAAAGGAGAGAAGTGGAAACGGTTCACCGAACTGAGGCCAGGCGACGTCACTTCTCGTTGGCCTTTCATTGGGCTTCTGTTAGAGCTCAGTAATGCTTTCCTCCCACCCACAGGTCCACAGGCCCCTTAGCATCCTTGTCCAACTGCTGCTTATGTCTCTAATCAACCAGACCTCGCAGCTGTCCTCTTCATTTCCCAGGGGTACTCGATAGTCAACAACTTGTAACATAAACCTTCCTGTTGTCACACACACACACACACACACACACACTCACAACCTATTTCAGAGTTCCGTATCTCAGGTCACCCCCTTATCCACGTGTCGCACAGGCTACTGCTAAGCACTTAAGGAAGGGGCCCAGGCACCTCTCACCCTGGCCGACAGCAGCTTCGTCTACAAGAGCAGCCTAAGCGAGTGCTTGCTACTTGGCAGGCTGTTTTCCAGGACTTTCCACGTGTTAACTCATGTCATCCTCACAACAGCCTATCTAGAGAGGATTCATCACCCGATTTCAGGATGAGGAGGTGAAGTGAATGGTTAAGTGAAGCTCTGGGCCACACAGCTGGAAGTGGCTACTTGGCCCTAGAGCTGGCGTTTAACCACCACTCTCCACAGTAAACTGTGCACATGATTTATTTCTAATATGATTTTGTTTTATTAAAAAATTATTTATTTATTTAGAGAGAGAGTGTGTGTACATGAGCCAGGGGAGGGGCAGAGGGAGAGAGGGAGAGAGAGAAGCCCAAGCAGGCTCTGTGCCACTAGTGTTTTAATATGATTTTATAACAGTTCTGTTGAGAAATTATTCACCTACCATACAATTACCCCATTTAAAGTGTACAGTTTAGGGGTGCCTGCTTAAGATTCTCTCTCTTTCCCCCTCTGCCTTTCTCCCCTGCTTGTGTTTTCTCTCTCTCTCTAAAATGAAAATTAAAGGGGTGCCTGAGTGACTCGGTTAAGCATATGACTTTGGCTCAGGTCATGATCTCATGGTTCATGAGTTCCAGCCCTTCATCGGGCTCTCTGCTGTCAGTGCAGAGCCTGGAGCCTGCTTCAGATTCTGTGTCTCCTTCTCTCTCTGCCTCTCCCCTGCTCATGCTCTGTCTCTTTCTCAAAATAAATAAACATTAAAAAAAATTAAAGTGTACAATTCAATGTTTTTTTTTGGTATGTTCACAGAGCTTGTACACATTATTTTTAAAAATATATTTCTCTTTGATGTATGTGATTTTTATGCAGATAATGTCTAAATATTTTTTTAAATTTGTTTTTTTAATTTGTTTTTATCTTTTAAAATTAATTTATTTTTAGAAAGAGAGAGTGAGAGCAGGGGAGGGGCACAGAGAGAGGGAGAGAGAGCATCCCAGGCACATGGTCAGGGTGCAGAGCCCGACGTGGGGCTCGAACTCACGAAACCGTGAGATGACCTGAGTCAAAATCAAGAGTTGGCCGCTTAGCCAACTGAGTCACCCAGGTGCCCCTAAAAAAAAAATTTTTTAAGTAATTTCTATACACAATGTGGGGCTCAAACTAAAAACCCCAAGATCAAGAGTCACATACTCTACAGGCTAAACTAGCCTGGCACCCCTAGATATTTTGAATCAGTGAGTGTACTTTTTATTTTCACTAGGGTGGCAATTGTCAAAAAGTTGGTATCACTATACAAGTACTATGTATGCCATGCTTTTAAAAATAAGTTATAGGGGGGCGCCTGGGTGGCGCAGTCGGTTAAGCGTCCGACTTCAGCCAGGTCACGATCTCGCGGTCCGTGAGTTCGAGCCCCGCATCAGGCTCTGGGCTGATGGCTCGGAGCCTGGAGCCTGTTTCCGATTCTGTGTCTTCCTCTCTCTCTGCCCCTCCCCCGTTCATGCTCTGTCTCTCTCTGTCCCAAAAATAAATAAAAAATGTTGAAAAAAAAAAATTTAAAAAAAAAAAAAAAAAAAAAAGAAAAAATAAGTTATAGGGGTTCCTGGCTGGATCAGTTGGTAGAGTGTGAGACTCTTGACCTTGGGGGTCATGAGTTCAAGCCCCACCTTGGGGGCAGAGTTTACCAAAAAAAAAAAAAAAAAAAAAGAAAAGAATATAAGTAATAATTTGATTTTGCAACTTTCAAAGTATTTTCACTCTAACATAATTACTGGATATCAATTTAATAATTCCACATGTATTTTGAATTGCACTACAGTTTTGGCACTTTTCCAGGAACTGGGGGTTCTGAACCAGGCAATGCAAAGCTCTGGCCTTGAGTGGCTGGGATCACAGTGAGGGCAGTGAGCTGGAAAAAGAAATAGATGGTACAGTATTTCAAGTACTGATTGACAGGTGTAGCGAAGACACAGAAAGTGGCTGAGATACAGAGTGATGGGGAGGACAGACAGCTTTCTTAGTTAGACTGGTAGGTCAGAATTGGTCAGTGATAGAAACATAGGTTTAAAACATTTCTCTGCCACAGTCATACATTTTCCTTTGCCACTTTTTTTCTGGCTAAACTGAGCCAATGAAGTCAAACATACCCAGATTTTAGATTAGAGCATAATTTACAAAAAGGGTTTCTTATCTAGAGCCAGTGCCTTTCATTTCAAGAAATGTCTCTCCATCAAATCTGTTTATCTTGTTAAAACAAGACAACAGGCCCCCATATGGAGATACTTCTGCTAAGCCACATCACCAAACTTAGACTTAATTTAATTACAGTTTGACTCTGAAATGGAATCTTAAACCAGTCAATCAGGAACTACCTGATCAGCAGTAGAGGGGTAATCTGCCTGATAACCCCTGCCTTCTCTTAAAGGAAAGTGACCTTGGCACAGCCAATCCACTTTTTGCTAGTATAACTTCTTTGTTTCCTCTCCCTTTTGCCTATAAAAGTCTCTTATTTCACCTCAGACCTCCTTTCTTTCTGCTAGATGGGATGTTGCCAGATTCATGAATCACTGAATAAAGCCAATAAATAAGATCGTTAAAATTTACTCGGTTGAATTTTGTTTTTTTAACAATCTATCTCTTTATATAAGTTATAATAAGTGTCTGATAAGGAAAATTACGTAGTTATTTGGCAGTACTAGAATAAAAGAATGTTTTTACTGGTATTGTTAAAGTTGAAAGACTAAAAATCGTGTTCGTGTTTGAGAGACCAAAGACACTATGATTGGAAAGGGTCTGCACTGAAGCTGGTTTTAGTTCTGTGTTTGTTGGCAATGTTGACTGTGAATGTCAGTAGTTTCTAGAAGCTTGTCTGTTAAGTTGAAGAAAGCATTGAATTTGTGACCGCTTGAAATCTGGATTCAAATGCAGTCAAAGCTGGACAAAGTCTTTGTTGTCTCCACTGCATTAGCTAATTTAAAAACCCTGCAACGTTTTGTAGTTTCACCAGTACACAAAGGCACTTAGTGTTTTGTTCTACTCCAATCAGACTACAAAAGAGAATAACAAGTACCTCCAAACAATGTTTACCAAACTAAAAAGAACTATTGAGAAATTAAAGTTCACTAAACAATGAGAAATAAATCATATTTTAAAAACTGAGCAGCAGTTTTAACTTTTTGCTTGTAATGTAAAAGTAAAATGCCTGTTAGTTTGATGTGTAAAGTCTTGAGAGCTATTAATTACCTTCAAATTCTTAGTAAACTAGTAAAATATTAATGTATTAACTTGTAATGATCAACATTGGGATTTTCCACAGTGAGTGCTGAAGCCATCCCCTCCACCACACAGCCCTTGGAGAACCAGTTTTGCTGCTAGAGGTGGGTGGAGTTTGCTGTGTTCTACCCTTTCATCCTGGGTGACTGAGACCTTCTAGGCTTCTAGATCTAGGTACAGGGGGGTACACAGGTCTAAGTTCCATTTTTAAAGGGGTACACCTGTCTTAAGAACAACATTGCTTCTGAAAACTGAAGTGCAAACCTGATGCCCAGGAGCAATGCCCTTGGTGTGTCCCTTGGAAAACAGATACACCTGCCCCAGAAGACCCCCGCAGGCAGATCCCAGAAGTGGAAGCTGAAGCTCACACAATGCCAGAAGTTCTTTCTAGGAAGAGAACATAAAACCATTAACATAATGTTTGTGCAAAAGTTTGTTCATATATACTTTAAGATTTTACTTTTTATTAAAAAAATTTTTTTAATGTTTATTTATTTTGAGAGAGAGAGAGAGAAAGCATGAGCTGGGGAGGGGCAGAGAGAGAGAGACACAGACTCCAAAGCAGGCTCCAGGCTCTGAGCTGTCAGCACAGAGCCGATGCAGGGCTCAAACTCACAAACCGTGAGATCACCACCTGAGCTGAAGTCGGATGCTCAACCGACTGAGCCACCCAGCTGCCCCTTAAGATTTTATTTTTAAGTGGTCTGTATACCTAAGGTGGGGCTCAAACCTACCACCCTGAGATCAAGCCTGGCATGCTCTGCCAACAGAACCAGCCAGGCATCCCTGAAAGTTTATATTGATTTGGAATGACAAAGCAGAGCAATTGCAAATTTAGAAAAGCTGACACAAAATTTTTAATGCAACAAATTTTAAAATTGTCAAAATGTGAATTTTACTGGTAACATTAACTGCATAAGCTTGTCACTACTTCATCTGATAGTGATTTCAAATATTTTAAATTAGAATATATAAAATTAGAATAATTTCTATGGGAAAGAATGGAAGATAATGAAGTCTTCCTTCTTAGCCTGATTAACTCTTCTAAAAACATTTTTACTGAAATTTAGAAAACTTGCTTCTAGCTTCACAATGTATCATTGCTAATGTCTTGTAAAAGTTTTGGGTGCTGTCAAATTTGGGAAAACCTCTACTGAGTTGTTTTTTTTTTTTAATTTTTTTTTTTTAACGTTTATTTATTTTTGAGACAGAGAGAGACGGAGCATGAACGGGGGAGGGTCAGAGAGAGGGAGACACAGAATCTGAAACAGGCTCCAGGCTCTGAGCTGTAAGCCCAGAGCCCGACACGGGGCTTGAACTCACGGACCATGAGATCATGACCTGAGCCGAAGTCGGCCCCTTAACCGACTGAGCCACCCAGGCGCCCCTCTACTGAGTGTTTTTTTATGCATGAGCAGCCATATTTCAGGGTGTTTCACTTTTTTTTTTTTAATGTTTATTTATTTTTGAGAGAGAAGCAGAGCGTGAGCATCGGAGGGGCAGAGAGAGAGGGAGACACAGACTCCAAAGCAGGCTCCAGGCTCTGAGCTGTTGGCTCATAGTCCAACGCTGGACTCCAACTCACAGACAGTGTGATCGTGACCTGAGCTGAAGTCGGAAGCTTAACTGACTGAGCCATCCAGGCGCCCCAGTTACCTTTTCTTGTGTATTTGCCACTCTTCACCATTCTTTGAATTGGTGATGCTGGCTGACCACACTGGAGGTTTGCTCCAGAGGCCTTGGAAGGGACCCTGGAAGTGTATGTGGGGAGGGAGGGACCAGGTGGGTGAAGAGGGTCTTGGAGAGTGAGGAAGAGGTCTATGTGGAGCCTGGACGGTGTGTGGGAGGGAGGTCTGGCTAAGGGGGTTGGGGGACAGGGTGTGGGTGTGTTGAGGGGGGAGTCCCATTGTGGGGAGGAGACCACGGTGTGGGGGCACACACTAGAGGAGGGCTGGAAGCAGGGTAGTGGCCAGAGCTTGGGGGGATCAGACTTGGAGTGGGGGCTTGGGACCTGGGCCAAGATCGCCTGGGCTTGTGTGGGTGAGGGGCCTGGAGTGGGGGGTTAGGGACACTGAGAAACTGGAGAGGGGGCTGGGGTGTGGGAGGAGGCCCAAGTGTGGGTGGAGCTGGGTGTGGTAAGGGGCTCCGGCCCTGGAGTGGGGAGTTATGGGTGGGCGTGCCCTGACTTTGAGGAAGAGTCCCTGATGTGGGACCTGTAGACAGGAGGGTGGATCCCAGAGCCTGCAGAGTGGCTAGGATTAGGGATACCGGAACTTTGTGGCAATCTGGCTATGGGAGGTGTGGGGGAGGGGGGTCAGGACATGGGTGGACGTGGGTGGGGGTCAAGGGGGCTGGTGGTGGAGGGTTTTCTGCCTGTAGGCCTAGGCCCCAGGAAATGGGGGAAGCTGGGGTGTGGGACCCCTAAGCTTAAGTTTCAGTAGCTTTAGTAGCTCAGAAATGTTCCCACTAGGACTGTTTTATTTTTAGTGTTTATTAATTTATTTTGAGAGAGAAAGAGAGCGAGAGCATGTAAGCAGGGGAGAGGGGTAGAGAGAGGGAGAGAAAGAGAATCCTAAGTAGGCTCCACACTGTCAGCACAGAGCCCAACATGAGGCTTGGTCCCACAAACTGTGAGATCGTGACCTGAGCAGAAATCAAAGGTCTATTGCTTAATGGACTGAGCCACCTAGGTGCCCCAGGACTGGGTTTGATAGAAGAAAACCCAGAAACAGTGTAAATAACCATTGACCAGAGAAAGATAATTACAGCATTTTGTGGGTTAGAACTTTATTCGGCAGTGAAATGAGTGATTTAGTCATGGATTAAGGTAAAAACCAGTGTATCGAATGAAAAAAGTTGTAGAGGAATGCCATTTTTATATAGTTCAAGACTATATATGTAGTAAAGCCATAAATGAAAATACTAGAATAGATAATAATTTTTTTTTTTAATTTTTTTTTTCAACTTTTTTTTTTTTTTTTTTGGGACAGAGAGAGACAGAGCATGAACGGGGGAGGAGCAGAGAGAGAGGGAGACACAGAATCGGAAACAGGCTCCAGGCTCCGAGCCATCAGCCCAGAGCCCGACGCGGGGCTCGAACTCACGGACCGCGAGATCGTGACCTGGCTGAAGTCGGACGCTTAACCGACTGCGCCACCCAGGCGCCCCAGAATAGATAATAATTTAAAAAGTAAGGGACACCTGGGTGACTCAGTAGGTTAGGCATGGGTCTGTTGATTTCGGCTCAGTTCACGGAGCCCATGTCGGGCTCTGTGCTGAGCCTGGAGTCTGCTTGAGATTCTTTCTCTGTGTCTCTCTGCCCCCCACCCCCAAATAAATAAGTAAATAAGCTTAAAAAAAAAGTGAGTGCACAGTTCAGACTAGAGTTTCCTCTGAAAAGTGAGGAACGGAGTGAGGCCTCGTGTGCACGGGAAACTTCACCTGCCTCGGTAATTATTGGGTCTGTTAAAGTTGACCCGGTGCCGCCTGTTTGGCTTTTCCGTTGTACAAGAGAATGATGCAGAGCACAGGTAGCAGAATGAAGCACAGTTAACGACTGGCAGGAGAAGGCTATGAAGGAGCAAAGGGACTGGTAATTTGAGGAAGGCCTTCCAGGTTTTTCATGGGAATGGTACAGCTGGTGTCTGAAGTGGGAATAGAGGGATTATTCGGAAGACCAGCAGCTGTGGTTTGGACAGCTTGGACTTGACAAGGAATGGAGGGAATGTTCTGAGGCTAGCAGCTGTAGGCTGGGCAGGCCAGACTTTCTGGAGAGGGATGCAGAAGAAGAGGTGGGGCTAAGTGGTGTGGAGGGATGAGGAGGCCCAGCTGAGGAGACAGGACATTTGAAAGCCACTATAGCCAAGTCTCACATCTCAGGTCCTATAGGGTCTCTCCCGACATTTAATTCGATGCAATGGATGAATTTAGAGTCACTGTGCCCATTTTACAGACAAGAAACGGAAATCTGGACTGATTCAGTGAATTTGCCAAGGCCAGTCTGACCCCAAAGTCCCTGGTCTTAGCACTGTTCAATACCACATTTTGCAGCATTAACTCATTGACTCCTCACAACAGCACTATGAGGTTGACCCTATCAGTGTTCTGTTCTCTAGTCGGGGAAGTGGAGGCACAGAGAGCCAGATGGTAATCGATGAGACCAGAATTAGAATCCAGGTCGGGTCCCATAATCTAGGCCTCAGGCCAGTGACAGTGGCGGGAGTGGAAGTGCTTGTGGAAGAAAACAATGTGGCCAGGGGGTGGCACGCGGTAGGGAATGTACGAGGGGAATAACGGATTGAACGTGGGAGTTCTCATTTCCCATCTTCTATGTCCCTCTCCTGTTAACTCACCCCGAATTCTCCCAGAGCCTGTGAGTGCCTACATGGAGGCAGTGCTGGTTCTACTGATGAAGCCGTGAACTGAGCAGACTGCACGGGGCAGATGAATTCGATTCATCGGCCCGGCAGGGGTCTTCACTGAAGAAGCCCAAGACAGATTGTTGGGCCCTCCAAATTCACAGCTGTTTATCAGCCTCTGGGACAGCCAGTTGGGAGAAAACCCATAGTCAGTTTTGTTTTCTCCTAGGCAAATGCTATAGATGTTTTTATGTATGAAAATAGACATTATGTATATGAAAGAGGACAGGCAAACACTCACCAGGAGGAGTGCTGGCTGAAGACACCATGGCAGCCAGGTTTGGGAAGCTGGAGAGTGGGACCTCCTACAGCAGAGGCAGCACCCTCGTCTGTCCTGGGGAACGCCCTGAGATAAGCTAATTTGTGCTAGAGAATTCCAGAAAGAAGTAGGAATTACAGTGCCCCGGACCTTCAGAAAGTGGGTGTTCAGATTTGCTGGAGGACTGCCTGGAAGTCCCTTTGAAGGGCAGGGGTAAGGGTTTTTCCTGGCACAGGATCCTCTTGCCTGGCCATTCTGTGTATCTGTGGCTCTGAGTTCCTTGGTGTCACTTTCTGGGTCTGACTTGGACTCTCTTTCCCTCCCTCTAGCTATCCCTCATCCCTCTGGGTCTCTGAGTTGTTTGCATCCTTATTTCTGTATCTTTGCTATATCCAGGTGTCTCTCACAGCTTCCCTGAGCCTGCTCGACTGGGAAATTTCTGTGACTCCAGATGTTCTGTTTTAGTACCCTCCAGGCCAGACCCAGCAATTATCCCCTCCGGGTACAACCCTACTAGGCGTGAAGCCAGTGGTTAGCTCACCGCCCAGGGTCCTTTCTGGGGCGTGGCCTTTGAGTCAGGCCAAGCAAGGGTGTGGGATCCCAGGGCAATTTGCATTTGTGGGAGCAGGGCAGAGCCCACCCCCAGTAGCCACAAGGTGGCAGTAGAGGACTGTTGCAGCAGCATTCTTTTCCCTGCTGCACTCTAACTGTTGAGACGCTTCCAGGTTAGAGGGAGTAGATCTGGGGTGTCAGCGAATTCGTTCAAACCTGAAGTTTACTTTAAAAATCAGGACTAGCCCACCAATTTTCATGACATTTAAAAGGTTTGTAGAGTTACTACTGTGCTAGACGTTCCTCGTTGAGCCCCAGTTTCCTTTCCTCTAACCTGGGGATAATAGAATAATCTACCCAGTGGAGGTAATGTGAAATGAGACCTGGTACAAACTTAGTGTATAATGACTTTGAGTAACTTTACCGTCACATGCTTGGATCCTTTTTCACCACTGGCTGGTGCTATTCCTTTGGGTCAGTGTTCCCACGGGCACCCTAGGGCAGGACCATCCTTGGCTTGACCTGGCTGGAGTTTTGGTGGGAAAAACTTGTATTCATTGTGTCCAGATGCCTTAACACCTATACTTCACTAATCATTAAGTATCTGAATATGTATTTTTTGAATCACTGAATACATCCTATCTATCAAGAAATGTACAAAAAAGTCTGTATAAGGTCCAGTTAAGCATTATATTTATCTAACCACTGTATAGATGGAAACACCTGTCTACAAAGATAAACATGTATTTTTGCATATTTTGCTATTTCTCCACTTGGAATCAATTTTAGCACTATTCTACACTTTTTCTTCACGTTGTCAATATTTATGTAACCACTATATCAAAAATAAATAAACATTAAAAAAAATGACTTGGGGCACCTGGGTGGCTCAGTTGGTTAAGCATCCGACTTCGGCTCAGGTCATGATCTCATGGGTCGTGGGTTTGAGCCCCGTGTCAGGCTTTGTGCTGACAGCTCAGAGCCTGGAGACTGCTTTGGATTCTGTGTCTCCCTCTCTCTCTGCCCCTCCCCTGCTCTCACACTCTCTCTCTCTCTCTCTCTCTCTCAAAAATAAATAAACAGTAAAAAATTTTTAAATGACTTTACAAAGCTTTTTATTGAAGTATAATATACACATGGAAAAGTATGCCTAAGTGTCTAACTTGATGAATCTTTGCAAAGTGAGCACACCTGGGTATCCAGCATGCAGCTTAAGAACCAACATTACCAGGACCCAGAGACCCCACAGGCCTCCTTCCACTTGGCCCGAGTAATAACCCTTTGAACTTCTAACCCCTAGATTTATTTTTCTGGCCTTTGAACTTCATATAAATGGAATCAAACAGGCTGTCTTATTTTAGGCATTTGTGAGCTTTTCTCATATAGTCAAGGCCTTTTTATTCTCATTATTTTATGGTATTGCCTTGTTATTGTATATTATTCAATTTATTATTTTTTTGAGTTTTATTTATTTATCTTGAGAGAGAGAATAAGCAGAGGAGGGGCAGAGAGAGGGAGAGAGAGAATCCCAAGCAGGCTCTGCACTGTCAGTATGGAACCCAATGTGAGGCTCGATCCCACAAACCATGAGATCATGACCTGAGCTGAAATCAAGAGCTGGACACTTAACCGATTGAGCCACCCAGGTGTCTCTATTTATTATTTTTTTTAAAGGTTCTTTTTTTTTTTTTTAATGTTTATTTATTTTTGAGAGAGAGAGGATGCATGCACAAGCGAGGGAGGAGCAGAGAGAGAGGGAGACACAGTGTGAAATGGAACAACCACTGTTTCCTTGCACTCCTGGAGGCTTGGCATTTTCCAATGTTTTTATGTTAACCTTTTTGGTAGGTGAGCTTTTAATCTGCATTTCCCTGATAACTAATTAAATGGGGCTGCTTCTCATATGCTTCTTAGTCATTTGCATCATCTCTCAGGAACAATGGGTCTTCTTTTTTTTAATAAATATATATAGAGAGAGGCAGAGAGAGAGAGAGAGAGAGAGAGAGAGAGAATCTCAAGTAGGCTCCACACCCAGTGTGGAGACCGATGTGGGGCTTGATCTCATGACTGTGAGATCATGACCTGAGCTGAAATCAAGAGTCAGATGAGCCATCCAGGCATCCTAGGAACTATGGGTCTTCTGTGTCGTCTTCATTAGATGATCTTTCCCTTTAATTTGTAGCAATTCTTTACTTTCTTGATGCAGTATGTTGCCTTCTCACTTTCTTTAATGATTTTTTTTATGAACAGAAATTATTAAATTGAAAATTTCCAGTTTATCAATTTTCTTTTTATGGTCAGTGCTTTTTACTTACCATTAAGAAATGTTTGCCTACTTTAAGGTCATGAAGGTATTCTCCTTTGTTTTTCTTTTAAAGCTTTGTGTATATATTTTTTACCCTCACATGTAGATCAGCACTCCATTTGGAACTGATTGTATGGTGTCAAATAGGAGTCTTTTCCATGTGGGAATCCAGTTGGCCCAGTACTGTTTATTGAAATGTATATCTAAATATCTACATATTTTTCTCTTAAAATTTTTTTAAATCTTTATTTATTAAAAAATTTAAAAAAATCTTTATTTTTTGAGGGAGAGTGTGCAGACAGGGAAGGGGCAGAGAAAGAAGGAGACACAGAATCTGAAGCAGGTTCCAGGCTCTGGGCTGTCAGTACAGAGCCCGACATGGGACTCGAACCCACGAACTGTGAGATCATGACCTGAGCTGAAGTTGGATGCTTAACCGACTGAGCCACCCAGGTGCCCCTGCAGTGGTAATTTACAGCACACCATCTTTTGGTCCATCCTGCCCCTGCCCAGCTTCTCCATCCTCTTTTTGAGATCAACTCCCACATGGCTTGTACCAAATCCTTGTTTCAGAATCAGCCTCTGGGGCACTGGAAATCAAGGCACAGTCTAATACAAATGATCACTTTCTTTAATATTCTAATACTGCTAGAACTTTAGAACATTTGAACTCCGTTAACTCCTCATCAATTGCTGCATTATTGCTGCATTGTTGCTCTCATGGATTTTATTTTACTATTATTTTTAGTTTAGAGAGAGGGAGAGAGCGAGCGCATGATCAGGGGAGAGGGGCAGAGAGAGAGAGAGAGAATCTCAAACAGGTGCCATTCTCAGCACAGAGCCCAAGGCAGGGCTTGATTCCATGACCCTGAGATCATGACCTGAGCCAAAATCAGGAGTATGATGCTCAAGCAACTGAGCCCCCCAGGCACTCCTGCTGTCATGTATTTTAGTTCTATGTGTATATAGAGGTATTTTTTTCTCTTTTAAAACAGCTTTATTGAGATATAATTCACATACTATACAATTTACCCATTTAAAGTGTACAACTGAAGGTTTTCAGTATATCCACGGATAGGTGCAACCATTACCACAACTGCATTTTAGATTTTCATTACATCAAAAAGAAACCCCACACTGTGTCAGCTATACTTCAATTAAAAAAAGAAAAAAAAAAGAGGTAACATTACCCACACCCGTCCCCCACCCCACCCCAAAGCAAAACCCAGCTCACAGCCTTTAGCTCTCATCTTCCTAACCCCTTGTCCTCTTAGCTCTAAACAACCACTAATCTATTTTCTGTGTCTTTCTATTTCCCTATTCTGGACTTTCATATAAATGGAATCATATATTGTGTGGCCTTTTATGACAGGCTTTTTATATGTAACCATGTTTTCAAGGTACTTCTGTGTTGTAGCATATGTCAACACTTCATTACTTTTTAAATTATTTTTACTTTTTTAATTCTTTTTAATTTTGAGAGGGAGTATGAGTGGGAGAGAGGTGCAGAGGGAGAAAGAGAGAGAATCTTAAGCAGACCCCATGCTTAGCGCAGAGCCCTATGCGAGTCTCCATCCCACAACCCTAGGATCATAACCTGAGCCAAGATCAAGAGTTGGATGCTTAACTGACTGAGCCACCCAGGCGCCTAGCACTTCATTGCTTTTTTATTTATTTTTGAGAGAGAGAGACACACAGAGCACAAGCTAGGAGGGGCAGAGAGAGAGGGAGACACAGAATGTGAAGCAGGATCCAGGTTCCGAGATGTTGGGACAGAGCCTGATGTGGGGCTCAAACTCACAAACAGTGAGATCGTGACCTGAGCTGAAGTCAGACGCTTAACCGACTGAGCCACCCAGGCACCCCACTTCATTCTTTTTTATAGCCAAACAATATTCCATTGTGTGAGTATATATTTTGTTTTCCATTCATCCACTGATGGACATTTGAGTTGTTTCCACCTTTTGGCAATTAGGAATAATAGTGCTATAAACATTTATATACAAGTTTTAGTGTAGAAATATGTTTTCATTTCTTTTGGGCATATACCTGTAAGTGTAATTTTTGCATCATATGGTAACTCTATTTAATCGTTTGAAGAACTCAGACATTTTACATTTTCACAGTATGTAGTGTTCCAACTTCTTTTTTTTTTTAATTTTTTTTTAACGTTTGTTTATTTTTGAGACAGAGAGAGACAGAGCATGAACGGGGGAGGGTCAGAGAGAGAGGGAGACACAGAATCGGAAACAGGCTCCAGGCTCCGAGCAGTCAGCACAGAGCCCGACGCGGGACTCGAACTCACAGACCGCGAGATCATGACCTGAGCCGAAGTCGGACGCTTAACCGACTGAGCCACTCAGGCGCCCCTGGAGCGTTCCAACTTCTTTTTTTTTTTTTTTTTTTTTAATTTTTTTTTTCAACGTTTTTTATTTATTTTTGGGACAGAGAGAGACAGAGCATGAACGGGGGAGGGGCAGAGAGAGAGGGAGACACAGAATCGGAAACAGGCTCCAGGCTCCGAGCCATCAGCCCAGAGCCTGACGCGGGGCTCGAACTCACGGACCGCGAGATCGTGACCTGGCTGAAGTCGGACGCTTAACCGACTGCGCCACCCAGGCGCCCCGCGTTCCAACTTCTTTACGTCTCCATCAATACTTAGTGTTAGCTAATTTTTTTGATTCTAGACATCCCAGTGGGTGTAAAGTGGTATCTTTGTAGTATTGATTTGCATTTCTCTGATGACTAATGTGTCACGTTTCTTTTCATGTGCTTATTGGCCATTTGTGTATTTTTCTTGGAAAAATGTATCTTGAGATCCTTTGCTCACTTATAAACTGGGTTATTTGTCTATTCTTTCATTCTTTTTGATGCTATTGTGAGCATTTTAGTAAGTTAATTTTTGGATGGTTCATTGCAAGTGTGCAGAAATACAATGGGCTTTTGTATATTCATACTTTATCCCGTAACCTTGTAGAACTCATTTATTAGTTCTAATAGGTTTTTTTTTTTTTTTTTAGTGGATTCTTCAGGATTTCCTATAAACAAGATCATGTCATCTGTGAATAGAGACAGTTTTTACTTTTCTTTACAATCTCGATGCTTTTTATTTCTTTTTCTTGCTTAGTTGCCCTGGCTATCACTTCCAGTACATTTTATTTTGAATGTTTATTTATTTTTGAGAGAGAGAAAGAGTGCAAGCGGGGGAGCGGCAGAGAGAGAGGGAGACACAGAATCTGAAGCAGGCTCCAG
This sequence comes from Neofelis nebulosa, assembly GCF_028018385.1. NCBI lineage: Eukaryota > Metazoa > Chordata > Mammalia > Carnivora > Felidae > Neofelis > Neofelis nebulosa. The sequence continues at coordinate 54,197,411 of NC_080794.1, forward strand.
ACTCTTAAGCTGTCAGCACAGAGCCGATGTGGGGCTTGAAATCATGAACTGTGAGGTCATGACCTGAGCCAAAGTCAGACGCCTATACCCGATTGAGCCACCCAGGTGTCCCATCCTCCGGTACAATTTTGAATAGAAGTGGCAAGAGCAGATACCCTTGTCTTTTTCCTGATCTTAGGAGAAAAGCAATGTGAATACAGATTCCCCACCACTTGTTCTGGCTTGCTTTGGTTCTTGTTTGCTTGCTTATTTATTTTGCAGCTTCCCTCATCTGCTAAATGTGAAGTCTGTTTCCCCTGCAATGTGGAGCCTCTGATGACACCCTTCAGAGTGTGCAGTCTTGAGCATGTGCCACTCACCCTGGGGTGTGATAATGCTGTTAGCAGGGCTCTTTTTGAATGTGTCTTTCCTTGATCTCTCTGTTAAGCTGTCTGCCTCATTTTGTATTACATCAATATGTTAGGGTCCACTAATTACTGGCTAATTGCTGTATTATTTTCTACCGTGCCCTGGGGCATAAATTGTTCATTGGTCTGATCCAATTAAATTCAGGCAAGGGTAGTTTCAGAGGCCACTTTTTGAGTAGGTGGGCTATTCTTAGCTCTCTTTTCTCCTGGTTATCTCTAGTGAATTAGCTGGCCTATGGTTTAGTGTGTTGCTCTTAATTAAGAGGAACTATTGTTTTTAAGAGTGTCCTTAAATTTGAACTTCTCTACGCTCAATTTCAAATAAAATCAATTCCTTTGGTGAGAGCTTCAGAGCTCTCTTTTCTAACTGGCTGCCTTTCCCCCAGGCAATATCTGTGATCCACTATTTAGGGAGCTGAGTGGGTTTGGTAGCCCCTGGTCTTCTCAGCTTGTTTTTCTGGTGTGGGACGTCCCTCTCTCTGCCCTAGAAATGATGGGGCAGGAGTGATCAGGACCTCAGAATTCTTGGCCTGCTTCCCCTGGGCTAGAACCTCCATTCTGTAGGTTGAGAACAGGAGCCCTTGACCTCTTGGCTACACTCACCAGTAACTTAGCCCCTTCAACTTGGAGTTGGAGATGAGAAGTGCTGGTAGCTTGCTTCTCCTGGTGAAATACAGTAACCCTTTGTATAAGAAAAACACTCCTGGGGCACCTTGATGGCTTAGTTGGTAGAGCATGAGACTCTTGATCTCAGAATTGTGAGTTTGAGCCACACGTTAGGTGTGGAGATCACTTAAAAGTAAAATCTTGAAAACAAAGAAAAACACTCCTGTGTTTCTTTTATTCTCATACCACTGTAACAACTCACAACACTCCTGACACTAGATGTGTGTGTTTCCCACCCATCATGCAGTTCTGCAACACCAGCCAGTTGTCCTACAATTCAATTCAGTTCTGACACTACCTGGAGTTAGTGTTAGATCCCACAGTCTAAGGGTTCACCCCTGCAAGACTGCCCCACTTCAAGTTAATCTGTTGATTTAAGTAACCTCTACACCCAGTATGGGCTTTAACTCACACTCCTGAGATCAAGAGTTGCATGCTCTTCTGACTGAGCTAGCTAGGTCCTCCCAAAGGACAGCCCCACTTCAGATGCCAATGGCAAGTTCCAGATTATCATCTGTACTTATGACTACATGGCTATAAATTGGGGTTCCTATAACCCCCTCCTAGGGGTTGATAACTTGCTGGAGTGGCTCACAGAACTCAGGAGAATACTGATTTATGTTTGCCAGTTTATTATAAAGGGTATGATAAAGGATATGAATAAGCAGTCAGATGAAGGGATACGTGAGGTCTGGAAAAGTCCCGAGAGCAGGAGCTTCTGTCCTCGTGGAGTTGGGGTGTGTCACCCTCCTGGCATATAAGTGTGTTCACGAACCCAGATCTTCGAATCCCATACTTTGGGGATTTTATGGAGGCTTCATTCCATACATGGAGGCATGATCTATCATTAACTCAATCTTCAGTCCCTCTGGAGGATGGGCAGTGGGGTTGAAAATTTCAAATTTCTAATCATGGCTTGGTCTTTCTGGTGACCAGCTCCCATCCCAAAGCTATCCAAGAGCCCACCAAGAGTTGCCTCATTAGGATAAAAGACACTCCTATCACCCAGGAAACTCTAAGGGATTTAGGAGCTCTGTGTCAGGAACCGGGATCAAAGAACAAATATTAGGGAAAAAAAAATGCTCAAAGTGCTCTTATCACTTAGGAAATCACAAGGGTTTTAGGAGCTCTCTGTCAGGAGCTGGGGGCAAAGATAGATACTGCCTATTAGTTTACACACTCGGTCGGGGACTGAGGGGAGAGGGAGCCTTGTCTTCTTGGCTACATCCGCCCAGAGTAGAGCTTCCCTCAAACTGAGCTGGGGAGAAGGGAGGAGGGAGGGAATAGGATGCGGTTCAAATCCCAGACTCTCGCTGGCCTTACTGAGTTTTAGTAGCTTTTCTTGAATCAATGTTTCTTCACTGACTGAATGCCCTTAGGACAATTTCCAGAAACTTTAAATGGTGTAGTTTTTAAAAAATAGTGTTTACCAGCTTTGCTTGTTTCCCTGGGAAGTGGGTCTGTGGAGCTCCTCGTGCTGCCATCCTGACGAGGCAACTCGGGGCAACTCGGTGAGGCGAGTGGAATTTCTTAGCAGGTGCTACAGTCTCCACAGAGATCCTCAGAGAAAGACCCTCCAGCTCGGTTCTGCCCTCGGGCACGCCCCCTCCAACATCAGTAGGAAGGACTTGTTATCAGTTATCACATGTCTTTATTTAGCACTTAAGTATGTGTGTCCCCATTTTGTTCCATAGTTTTTACCAAAAGCCCCTGTCCTTCCTTCCTCCTCTGCTCCAGCAGGGATAGAATCGCAGATGGCGCAGCCCGCGGTGGCTCTCAGCATTCCCCGTGTGATCTGCTAACAACCTACCTTTCAAAGCTTACTAGTACTTCTCACTTTTCACTGCCTTGTCCTTTCCTTTGGCAAGATTCCTTCCTTCATGAGGAAGGGGGTCCCAGGGCAAGTTAGAAAGGCCAGAAATCATCTTGGAGTCCAAGGGCAGCCCCCCAGAGCAGGGGGTGGGTGTCCACAGGGATAAGCTCCAAGTACCCTGACAACAGATGGCCTCATGGCAGGCAAGTGGGGCCAGCGGCTGAAGGAAGCTGTGTGCTCTGCAGGGTTGTAGTGTGAGTGCCTGACAGCAAGCTTTGGAGAGCCCAGACCTCCAGGGCCAAGGCATTCATCTCGGGAGACAGACCACCAGCTGGCCGACACAGCTACCAGCTACACAACTGGGAAAGGAGCCGAGCCTGCACCACCCAGGAGGCTCCCCTCTTCCAGACCCCTGGGTGATAACCGACCACTTGAGTGACCCCACTTTTCCCTTCCCACCCAAATTCCCGCTCTTATGTTTTGAACTTGCCAATAAAGACTGAATCCGCGAAACCCTAGGCCCCACCCCCACCCCCCTACCCCCCTGCCCCCCTCAGGCACCAAGGAGAAGCAAGTGGCTGAGTGTGGCTTCAGAGTTGGGCCTGCCTTGCCGTCCTGCTGTGGGGGAGCACGTGGACGTGAGGAAAGATTTGGGCTGTGCTCATTCCCTCCTCCGACCCTTTCCAGAAATTCTATTTCTTCTTCAATTTCCCCTTCCCAGGAAAGCTTCCCAACTTCTATAGCTTTATCCCGATACCTCCTCCTGCTCCCCCCCCCCCCCCGAACTTTGTCACGCCCTTCTCCAGACTTTGCCACTCCACCTTCCGCTACAGGTGGTTGGCTTCCTCTGTGTGCCTCACCCAACCCGAGAGCTCCTTGGCGGGCAGCCATGCCTCACATGCACCACAGCGGCCCTGGAGCCTGGGGCCGGGTGGCCAGAGTCCACAAATGTCTGCTCCACGCCTGATCGCTGCTGCAGCTGCAGACAAGGGGCCTGTGTACAGTGGGCACCTGGTGTGGGCCTCTCCGTCAGCAGGTCCGGGGGAGACTTTGCAGAGAGAACGCCAGTGGCGGTCACTGCGCTATGGCCACACCCATCTGGGACAGACGGTAATCCAGTTACCAGGGAGAAGTTCCCAGGAATAAAGATTCGGAGGTCGGTTTCCCATTCCTGACCTGGTGCCGTCTCCACGGGCTTGGTGGACAAACTTGACCTGCAGCGAGCCAGAGCCTCAGGCTGCGTGGCTGCCACCGGCCAGGGCTTCTGTTAGACCTGCAGAGACAAGGAAGCACTGCGAACTGCCTGCGGTTTGCTGCCAGGAGAGTTGATGGAATCGACAGCAGGGCACTCACCTCCATATCCTGCTGTGGACACCTGGCAACATTTATGAAATCTGGGGCTGTCACATTGTTTTCTGTGTATTTAAGGGAAAAAATGTAATTTAAAAAATGAATAGGGGTGCCTGAGTGACTCAGTAGGTTAAGCATCCGACTTCGGCTCAGGTCATGATCTCGCAGTTCATGAGTTCGAGCCCCGCATCAGTCTCCGTGCTGAATGCTTGGAGCCTGGAACCTACTTTGGATTCTGTGTCTCCCTCTCTCTCTACTCCTCCCCCACTCGTGCTCTGTCTCTGTCTCTCAAAAATAAATAAAAAACATTAAAAAATTTAAAAATGAATAGCAGACACAGAGTGAGTGCATTGAGCAAACAGAAGCCTGGGAGCCTCTCAGAAAACAACAGGATCTTTGTGTGGCTTATGGTGCGGTGTCCCAAGGTAAGACTGAAAGTCTGACATCCGGAAGGAGGCAGAGGCTTGACTTCAAGCCCCCAAAGTTAGGCTAGTACTTTAGGTGCTGCTCACCCTGCCTGGAGAAATGAGGTAAGAACCACCCCTGAGGGGGTGTCTGAGTGGCTCAGGTGGTTAAGCGTCCGGCGCTTGATTTCTGCTCAGGTCATGATCTCATGATTTGTGAGACTGAGTCCGCAGTGGGGCTGACAGCACAGAGCCTGCTTGGGCTTCTCTCTCTCTGCCTCTCTGTCTCTCTGCCCCTCCCCTGATCACATGGGCAATCTCCCCCCCACCCCCCGCTCTCTCAAAAAAAGGTAAATAAATAATAAACGTTAAAAAAAAAAAAAGAACGACATTTTCCTTTTAATTTTAATGTAAGTTTAAATACAGGTATTTTCTAGAGTTTCATATAGATAAAATCATACACATATACTCATTTGTCTGTCTTTTTCCCATCAGCATAATTACTTTGAGATTCACTCATGTTAATGTGCCAATAGTTCACTCTTTTTATTGGTGAGTAGTGTTTCATTTTACAGGATGTGCCATTATTTGTTTATCCATTTGCAAACTGATGGACATTTAGGTTGTTTCTTGATTTTGGCTATGACAAGTAAAGCTCCAGTGAGCATTAATGCATTAATGTGTGGGCATATATTTTCATTAAACTTGGGTAAATAGCTAGAAGTGGAATGACAGAGTCAAATGAAATTTGCATGTTTAAATTTATAAAAATTTGCTAGGGGCGCCTGGGTGGCTTAAACAGCCAACTCTTGATCTTGGCTCAGGTCATGATCTCATGGTTTGGGAGTTCAAGCCCGATGTTCAGCTCTGTGCTGACAGCATGGAGCCTGCTTGGGATTCTCTGTCTCTGCCCCACTCCCACGCTCATGTGCTCTCTTTCTCAAAAACAAATAAACATTAAAAAAAAAAACACCACAAACAACCTGCTAAACTATTTATGTTCTACCAGCAGTATAGAAAGTTCCAGTTTGTCCACATCCTTGCCACTGGTCAGTCTTTCTGATTATAGCCATTCTAGTGGGCGTGTAGTAGTATTGCTCTGTGGTTTGTTTTGTTTTGTTTTGTTTTAATTTTATATCTATCTATCTATCTATCTATCTATCTATCTATCTATCTATCTATTTTACAGAGAGGGTGTGTGAGCAGGGGAGAGGGTCAGAGAGAGAATTTCAAGCAGGCATCATACTCAGCATGGAGCCCTACGGGGGGCTGGATCCCACATCTCTGGGATCATGACCTGAGCTGAAATCAAGAGTCAGATGCTCAACCGACTGAGCCACCCAAGCGCCCCTTTCTGTGGTTTTATTTTTATTTTATTTTATTTTATTTTTTCAACGTTTATTTATTTTTGGGACAGAGAGAGACAGAGCATGAACGGGGGAGGGACAGAGAGAGAGGGAGACACAGAATCGGAAACAGGCTCCAGGCTCCGAGCCATCAGCCCAGAGCCTGACGCGGGGCTCGAACTCACGGACCGCGAGATCGTGACCTGGCTGAAGTCGGACGCTTAACCGACTGCGCCACCCAGGCGCCCCCTGTGGTTTTAATTAACACTTCCTTAATGACTGATGATGTTGGGCATCTTTTCATGTGCGTGTTTGCTATCAGTTTATCTTCTTTGCTGAAGTGATTATTCATATATATATATATTTTTTTTTTCCCATCTTTTATTTATTTTTTATTTTTTATTTTTTTTAAAATTTTTTTTTCAACGTTTTTTATTTATTTTTGGGACAGAGAGAGACAGAGCATGAACGGGGGAGGGGCAGAGAGAGAGGGAGACACAGAATCAGAAACAGGCTCCAGGCTCCGAGCCATCAGCCCAGAGCCCGACGCGGGGCTCGAACTCACGGACCGCGAAATCGTGACCTGGCTGAAGTCGGACGCTTAACCGACTGCGCCACCCAGGCGCCCCTCTGTGGTTTTAATTAACACTTCCTTAATGACTGATGATGTTGGGCATCTTTTCATGTGCGTGTTTGCTATCAGTTTATCTTCTTTGCTGAAGTGATTATTCATATATATATATATATATATATATATATATATATATATTTTTTTTTTTTTTTTTTTTTACCCATCTTTTAAAGACAGGAACAAAATATTGTGTAAGTAAGCGCTTACAACCGTCCCCTGTCTTCGGAGGAGGTAATGGTGTTTTTGCTGCTCTTTAAGGGCAGAGATGGGAAGAAGGGGCATGGGGCTAGAATGATCTATTTAGAACAGACCTGGGAGTACTTGGAGGGGTGGGAATCAAAGAATCCTGCTGGAGGGGAGAGGGAGGAGAGGAGGAGAAAGCTGGGAGCTAAGGGGGAGAGAGGCAGCTCTGGGAGAGAGGAGAGGTGGAGCGAGGGGATCCCCTGTGAGGGACCTCCCCTCACTGTCCCCTCCAGAAGAACCTAGGCACAGCGCTTTGTAACTGCTCAAAGCTTTTGGAATTGGGTCAGTGTTACTTTTGGCCATGCCACTACACTGAGATGATGGGGGTGGGGGTGGGGAGTGGTTTTCTCTACGTGTTATATAAACATTGAGCAGTTGTAGTTTTATTCTTGGCCTTAGCAACAGAAGTACAGCAAGGGAGAGGAGCAGGGTAGGGAAGCATTTTTACAAAGAATATGTATTAAATGTTTTTTTATTTTGCAATAATTATAGATCCATGAGAAGTTGCAGAAAAATACACAGGGAGGTGTCATGTACCCTTCACCCAGTTGTCCCCAATGGCAACATCTTCCCTAAGTATAATACAATGTAAAACCAGGAAGTTGGAAGTGCTCATTCAGATTTCACTAGTTTTATATGCACGTGTGTGTGTGTGTGTGTGTGTGTGTGTGTGTGTGTGTGTGTGAATGTGAATAGTTCTGTGCGATTTAATCACAGGTGTAGATTCATGTAACTAGCGCTACTCTTAAGACACAAAACAATTAGGGGCGCCTGGGTGGCTCGGTCATTAAGCATCTGACTTAAGCTCAGGTCGTGATCTCACAGTTCATGAGCTCGAGTCCTGCTTGGGCTGAGCACGAGCCCCTCTTTGGGTGAGCATGAGCCCTCTTTTGGGTAAAGCACAAGCCCCTCTTCAGATGAGCCCCACGTCTCTCTCTCTCTCCTGCTCCCTCACTCTCTCTCTCCCCTTGTGAGATTCTCTTTCTCTGCCCCTCCCTCACTCACTTGCACCCTCTCTCTCTCTCTCAAAAAAAGAAAAAAAAGAAAAAGATACAGAACAATTGTGTCCCCTCAAGACTCCCTCAGGCTGTCCTTTACTGACCTCCACCCCCCTCTCTCCCTCTCCTTTACTCCTAACCCCCAGCTGCCACTAATCTGATTTCCATCTCTATCGCTTTGTCATTTCAAAAATATTACATAAATGGAATCATACAGTATGTTGCCTTTTTTTTTTTAAATTTTTTTTTCAACGTTTTTTATTTATTTTTGGGACAGAGAGAGACAGAGCATGAACAGGGGAGGGGCAGAGAGAGGGGGAGACACAGAATCAGAAACAGGCTCCAGGCTCCGAGCCATCAGCCCAGAGCCTGACGCGGGGCTCGAACTCACGGACCGTGAGATAGTGACCTGGCTGAAGTCGGACGCTCAACCGACTGCGCCACCCAGGCGCCCCAGTATGTTGCCTTTTGAGTTTGGGTCAGTGTTACTTTTCTCACTCACCACACTTCACTTGAGATCCATCCAAGCTGTTGAACATGTCAATACTCTGTTCTATTTTATTGCTATTTCTTGGTATGGATGTACCACAGTTTGTTTAAATTTCCAGTTTTTACCAATTGTGAATAATGCTCCTATGAACGTTTGTGATCAGATTTTGGCGTGAACATAAGTTTTCATTTCTCTGTGACAGATGTCCAAGGGTGTGGTTGCTGGGTTGTATGGTGAGTGTGTATTTAGTTTTATAGGAAACTACCAATTTATTTTCCAGAGTGGCTGTACCATTTTACATTCCTACCAGCAACGTATGCATGATCTGGTTTCTCTGCATCCTCACCATCACTTGGTTGTTATCACTATTTTTTATTTTTGTTATTCTGATTGGTATGTAGTGATATCTGATCATGGTTTTAATATGCATTTCCCTAATGGCTAATGATGTTTAACATCCTTTCCTGAACTTATTTGCCAATGTATATCTTCTTTGGTGAAATAAATGTTCATGTCTTTTACTCATTCCTGATTGGATTTTTAAAAAATTGAGTGGTTTGTCTTCTCATTGAGTTATAAAAGTTCTTTATGTATTCCAGGTTCAAGACCTTTGTCAGATATATATTTTGCAAATATTTTATCCAAATTTGTTGCTTCCCTTTTCAAAAGCTGTGTCTTCTTAAGAACAAGTTTTAATTCTGATGAACTCTAATTACTGGCTTTTGTTTTATTATGGATGATGCTGTTTGTGTTTTATTTAGGCAGTCTTTGACAGACCAAAGGTCACTAAGATTTTCTCTTTTGTTTTCTTCCAGAAGTTTGTGCTAATTACACACAATTATCTTCAGTGTTCGATTGCTGAAATGCCCTACAGGACTCATACAGTTTATACTCCTATTTTATTGCAGGCATTGCGGTCCCAGCAGAAAGAAAATGCACTGGAGGGGTCTGAAGATCTCAGGCTCAGGCTTCTTTGAACTTCTACCACAGGGTTACCCAGGATGCACTTTGATTTCAGGTCTCAAACCACTTGTGTACCGTGTATGCAAAGCCCCTCAGTACTGGAAGCCCAAAGTCTGCTCGTGGTAGGATCTTATATTGAGATCGTCACGTAGGCACATTATAGCTGTGTGGCCAGCCTTAACTTTTGATATCTCCCAGACGCCATTAAGACTAGGTACAAATAACAAATTCAATGATTACTAGACAGTGTTGACAGATTGGTGGTCCTTCTCTGAAACAACTGATGACCCATGGTTTAGAACATTTATCTTTAGTTAATATAGTCCACAGTGTTAGCCAAGGGTCAGCATATAGTTAACATGTAGTTAACCTGGTTCAGCTGACATTAACCCATGCTATACGAATTTTATAGTTTTAGGTTTTTTTTTTTAAAGTTTATTTATTTATTTGGCGGGGGATGGGGTGGGGAGAAAGCAAGCGGGGGAAGGGCAGAGAGAGAGGGAGAGGGTATCCCAAGCAGGTTCTGCATTGAGAGCCCAATGCAGACTTCGAACTCATGAAGCAAGATCATGACCTGAGCCGAAATCAAGGGTTGGATGCTTAACCGACTGAGCCACCCAGGTGCCCTTACAGTTTTAGGTTTTACATTTAGGTTTATGATCCATTTTGAGTTACTTTTTGTATATCCAATTGCTTTATATGTATTGGCCTTGTGTCTTCCAACCTGTTAAACTGCTCAGTGAAGATTTTTAGGGGTGTAGTAATTTGTGGCGTGCTTCGATACTCCCTCCGAAGTAAAAGGCAAATGATTGTATCTCATACTTCCCACTAATGAGAATGAAGCACAATGTTTAGTGGGCTTCTTTGGGTCTGAGCTTGGCATATCGTGTGTGTGGCAATGTTGCTCTGGCCCATTTACTGAGTTCCATGGTTGGTGTTGACTGAGGCCCTGAGCAGGATGGAGCTCTGCAGCAAGTCAGGCTGTGCTGCTGGCCGCCCTGCCATTTGCAGCCCACAGTCAGGCAGATTGTATTGTATTTGTGTTACCGGTGTTAGGAAAAGATGCCCTCTAGAGTTGATGGCAAGCCCCTATGGGAGAATCACAATGTTGATGCTCAGGGCTCTGGATCAAGGCCATGGCATCTGTATTTGAGAATTTTAGATAAATCATCCAAAAACCAAAACACACCTGACAGCTTCTAGTGTGCTACTGGACTCTGATGGAGACACAACCCACCGAGAGAGTTCAAGTGACCCTACAGCCAGAACCACCCATCTCGAGCTGGGGTCTGCCAGACCTACTGAGTCGTAAGGTCAGTGGGCCCAACAGCAGTTTGTAGCATAAGACGGTAGCAGCTCATCTTATATTGGGCATGTGGCTTACAGGGCCTCTCAGCTCATAACTGGGGCTGCATTAAGGGCCCCTTATAAACAGCATAGAGAGGAGGGAGGAAAGGGGCCAAGCTTCAGCCATGAATGTGTAGGTTGAGGTAAGTCAAAAATGCTGCTATCCTACCTGCCTCATACGAGGTGGCCCTGAAAAACAGTGGTGAGGGGAGATCCTCCCAATGGGCAGAAATTCAGGCAATGCATCTGGTCATTCACTTTGTGTGGAAAGAAGAAGACTGAGGTTAGAATACCTAAGAGCTCACGGCAGTGACTGATGGCTTGGCTGGTTAAGCCGGAATCTAGAAGGAGAAAGATTGCAGGATGTGGTTGACTAAAAATTGTACTCCCATCCTCCAGAGGTATGTCCATATTCTAATTCTGAAAGCTGTAAATGCGACCTTATTTGGCAGGCCTTTGCATATGTAATTAATTTAGGGATTTTGAGATAAGAGCATCTGGATTATCTGAGTGGGCCCTAAATGCCATCACAGTTGTCCTTATAATACAGAGACAGAGGGAGAATAGACACATACAGAAAAGAAGGCCATGTGACCATGGAAGCAGAGACTGGAGTGAGGTAGCCACAGGCCAAGACCACCAGGCCACCATAAACTGGAAAAGGCAAGGAACCAGTTCTCTCCTAGAGCCTCTGGAGGGAGTGCAGCCCTGCTGATAACATTGATTTCAGTCTTCTGGCCTCCAGAATTTTGGGGGAATAAATTTCTGTCTTCATAAGTCACTAAGTCATTTGTCATGGTAGGCCTAGGAAACTGACAGACAAGGAGGACCTGTGGGACTGTGCACGTAAAGATCCATGCATCACATATTCCCATGGATGAAGCATTTAATAGCCATGTATACGTTATGGCCTGCCCACTGGCATCAACCAGCACTGGCACAATGGGCACATGAGCAAGGCAGCCATGGCAGCAGGGGTGAGACGTGCATGGATCCAACAGCACAGGCTCCCACTCACCAAGGCTGGCCTGAATATCACCCTGGCCCACTGTCCAAACTGCCAGCAACAGGGACCAACACAGAACTTTTTGCATTATTCCCCTAGGAGATGAGCCAGCTACTTGGTGGTAAGTTGAGTACCCTGGATCCTCTTCCACTCAACAATCATCTTGAGTGGAGCTGACACATATCCTGAGTGTGGGTTTGTCTTGCTTCTCTATCTGAGGGCATATAGAGTGTTTAATCCATCAATGTGTCATTCTGCATAACACTGCATTGGACCAAGGAAACTAATTGGTAGCAAAGTGGGCATGTGACTATGGGGTGTACTGGTTCTACCACATAACACCCTTCCCCCTCCCCCTAGAGCTGCTAGCCTGACAGAAGGCTGGAATGGCCTTGTGATGGGGCAACTGAGGCATCAGCTAAGAGACTAATCCCGTAAGGATGGAGTGCCATCCTCTTTGGTCATTCCCACTGTATGAGGCTGTGCCATGTCCCAACAGGTAGAGTACAAGGGGGTGGAAGGAGGAGTGGCCCTCACTTTCAACAATCCACTTAAAGATTTTATATTTTCTTTTTTTTAAGTTATTTTGAGAGAGCGCGCATGCATGCATGTGCTCTCTCAAAATAACTTCAAACACACACACACACACACACACACACACACACACACACGCATACCACACACATGTGAGTGGGGACAGGGCAGAGAGAGAGAATCCCAAGTAGGCTCTGCTGACAGCGTAGAGCGACACAGGGCTCCATCTGACAAACCGTGAGATCATGACCTGAGCTGAAATCAAGAGTCTGACACTCAACCAACTGAGCCACCCAGTTGCCTCCAGAATTTATATATAATTTTTTAATTTTTTAAAATGTTTATTTATTTTTGACAGAGAAAGAGAGACAGAGCATGAGCAGGGGAGGGGCAGAGAGAGAGGGAGACACAGAATCGGAAGCAGGCTCCAGGCTCCGAGCTGACAGCACGGAGCCCGACGCGGGGCTTGAACTCACAGACTGTGAGATCATCACCTGAGCCGAAGTTGGCACTCAACCGACTGAGCCACCCAGGCGCCCAATATTTTCTTTTTTTTTTTTTTAACATTCATTTATTATATTATGTATAGAGAGAGACAGAGCATGAGTGCGGGAGGGGCAGAGAGAAAGAGGGAGACTCAGAATCCAAAGCAGGCTCCAGGCTCTGAGCTGTCAGCACAGAGCCCGACGTGGGGCTCGAACTCACAAACCATGAGATCATGACCTGAGCTGAAGTCGGATGCTTAACCGACTGAGCCAACCAGGTGCCCCCAGAATTTATATTTTCTATCTCCACAACTCTAGGCTCTGTAAGCCTAGAGATCCTGGCTCCGGAGGGCCATGACTTTATCAGCAAATGTGAAGCAATGACTGTCCCCTACTAACTTTGGATTCTTTGTGCCAAGAAGCCAGCAGGCAAGGAGAGGAGACACCATCCAAGGAGACTGGGGATGGAGGGGATTGAGCCAACCTGAGCCCGTAGGATGCCAGCTTCTACCCTCATACTCCTGAGCCAGGGCCTTTTTCTCTCTTCCCCCATCTTTATGCTAACCATTTAGCCCTTTCTTCCTTCTGGGCCTCCATACCCTATTCAGACTGATCTCAAATTTGTTGCTCTCTCCTCTTCTCTTCCTATTCCAGGCCACCCCTTCCCTTGCCAGCTTCTTCCATCTGGTCCAGTTAGTCTTTTCATCCTTCTATGAGCATGCCTTCTCTTTATATTTTATATCAACCCATCAGAGTCCTTCCCATACTATCCAGGCCCTTCCTTTCCTAATGAAAGCTGGAGGGCAACACAGACTTCTCTGGAGCTAGACTGCTTTATGGGTTTGAATTCTGGCTCAGCCAGTATCTGTGTCCTAGGGAAATTAACATTTTAGGGCTTGGTTTTCCCCATCTGCTCACAATACTACTCATATCACAGGGTTTGCAGGGTTTGAAGGAAGGTTAAAAGAGCTTACGGTAGACTGTTAGTAGTAATCAGTATTAGCTGTTTTCATGTAAGCTCTTTGAGAGTAAGAACCTTCTTTTTAATTTTTGAGGGGATGAGCTTTCTCTGGCCATGAATAGGGACAAAGGAACACCCTGTTCCTGTTGCTGTCTCTTTCCTGGCCCTTCGCATCATCCCGCTGGCAGACGGTCCGCCTATGAGCTGAGTTCTCAGGTGTTTGTGAGGTGGGAGAACCTGGGACCAGTGCTCTGGGCTCCCACCAGCCTAGCACCAAGGAAAATGGAGCCCCATCTCCAATTCTGCTGCCAGTGGTGAATATAGAATGTGTTTCTTGGGTTATCCATGGTGGCATGACCAGCAATCCTGAAGCTCATTGGCTTAAAACAACAGCCATGATCTCATGGGTAAAGAGGGCAGACAGGGTTCAGGAAGCCACTCCTGCTCAGTGAGTGTGCACTGTGGTTGCTTGCTGGTGTTCATTGGTAGCTGGAGTGGTCTGGAGGGTCCTTAATGGCTTCATTCACATGCCTGGTGCTTTGGTAGAGACGGGCAGAGGCTGGGCTCAGCAGATTCTTTCTGCAGTTTCAGAGTCTCTCAATATGATTTCTTCAGAAGGATAGTGGGAATTCTTACATGGAAGCCAAGAACCCAAAAGCTGAGTATTCTTAAGAGACATAAAATCCTGAGCCCAAAGCTGGTCCAGTACTATTTCCTCTGTATTCTATTAGTCAAAGCTGTTAAAGAGCCTGCCCAAATTTAAGGGCAGGGGACAAAGACCCCACTTTTCTATGGGCAAAGTTCCAAAAAATTCATGGCCATCTTTCATCTGCCACAATGGAACAGCCAGATTCCACCCCCCTCTGCCCGCCCCCCCCCCCCCCCCCGCCGGCTGGGACCCATCCAAGAACTGATGAGTTGGGAGGAAAGAAGACCACCAGGCAAGAGGTTACAGGGCAGGTGGAGGATCTACCAAGGTAGGGCTTCCTTGAGGGTCAAGACCTTAGTGCTCAGCTGAGGTTAATCCATGGTCCCAACAGAGCAAGCCTCTATGCCCCCCTGGCATGTTTTCCTTCAAATAAGAGTTGATGGTTTCCAGCCTGTCCAGAACCGTCCAGCATCCCACACATTTCACCTTGACTGTGGCTATGAGATTTCTTCCTTCATGAGACCACAGTCATGGAAGCCAACATGTCCTGGGGTGGGAACTGCCACTCTTATGAACATTTGCCATCCATCTTCTTAAAGTCAGTCTGTGCCCAACCACAGGGATGAGATACTGTCTTATACAAAGGGGCCTCATTAAGCAGTAATCCTCAAATGTAGTAGGGTATTATTTATGTAAATTATTTAAAAAAAACAGTGTATTTCTATCAGTCAGAGTTCATGTCATCACAGCTGGTATTTATAATGGCTTTCTTCACCACCAATTCTGTATTCCCTTTGCCTTTAGCAAGCACCTCAGGTAGTTGTGATTCTTTACCTGATAGGGTGACCCAAATCTTCATTCCTGAATGGTCTAAGCCATCAACAGTCATGCCTGACTTGGCTGTTATAGTTTTCCATGGACTTAAATTACAGGGCATGGTAGTACTAAGCGACTCCCTAAGGGATCTTCTGTATTCCAGATATATTTTCTTACCTCCACTGTTTGGTAGCAGCCCAGTTTGCCATTGGTAATCATGATCAATCACTCTACATAGCTCAATAATTTCTTTATTTGCCTGTTGGCTCAGGAGTATGAAGAGCCCAAAGTGGCCAGGTGGCAGTTTCAACTTCTAGTTCAACGGAGTCATTATTGTGCCTCCTTTTGGAACTAGGGCTTGTAGATCAGTGGCGTTTAAGGTGGTGGGGGTGGGAAGCAAAATTTTTGCTAGTGGATCCTGGGGGATAATAGTGAGTGGAGCCACTTTCATTTCCACGTCTTGATTCCTGGACCCATGAATCCTGGCTATGGGGAAATTAGCACCATATATCGGGTGCTGATTTCTGCATCTGGCAGGACATTGTGACAGTCCCTCAAGGCATTTCTACCGACCTGGCACCAAACCGAATCTTTGAAAGTCCTTTCTACCATTATGTCAAGCCAACTCCTTCAGGATGATGGGAAACGTGGTAAGACCGGTGGATTCCATAAGCACAGGCTCATTTCTTCACTTCATTTGCTGTGAAACGAGTTCTTTCACCAGAAGTGATGCTGTGTAGAACACAAGATGGTAGATAAGGCATTCTGCAAGTCCGCAGATGGTGGTTTTGGCAGAAGCATTGCAGGCAGGAAAGGGGAGTCCATATCCAGAGTAAGCATCTATTTCCATTAAACCAAAGTGTTTGTCGTCCCTTCCATGATGGAAGCTGTTCAACATAATCAACTTGGGAACGGTGCCATACTGGGGACTTCATGGTTTCTGTTGCTGGCAAGTCAGGCACTCATCAGTGGCTGTAGCCAAGCTGGCCTTGGTGAATGATCCATGTTGCTGAGCCCATGCATAACCTCCATCTCTCCTATCAGGGCCACTTTGTTCATAAGCCCATTGGGTGATGACTGGAGTGGCTGGGAAAAGGGGATGAACAGTAACCACAGAATGGGTCATCCTATCTACTTGATTATTAAAATACTCCTCTGCTGAGATCACCCTTTGGTGAGCATTCACACAGGGCAAAAATCATGTTTCTTTGCCCAGAGAGATCTATCCACACACCTCTTCCCAAAACCTCACCATCACCAATTTTCCAATTGTGTTGCTTCCAAATCCCTGATCATCTAACCAAATACTGGCTGCAACCCATGAATTGACAGAGACTTATGCCTCTGGCCATCTCTACTTCCAGGAAAAATAAACAACCAGGTTTACTGTAATTCTCCAAGATCATTATGTTTTCTGTGCAGGCCAAAATAGGGGAATTGAGTCAGGATGTGGTGGAAATCACTCCTGGCATCCTTCAAGTTCTCAGTGGTGGCACTAATCTCTGCAAACCTTCTAAGAATGCAGTATTGCTTTTAGTTTACTGTTTTCCTAGGTAGAGGCAGTTCTAGTGGCTTCCATTTGGCCTTTCTTGCTGTAATAGTCCTCATTCCACAGGTCAGGGAACCAGTGTGAGAATTCTGCCAGTTGCTGAGTGTGTCTATTCCAATTCTGGAACTGGACAAATAACCACAGGGTGGCATCAGAGATCCACTGTGCCCACTGTGAGATGAACCTGAGTGAAAACTCCATGGATCACCTGTGTTCCATAAGCCTCTGCTCTGAATGGTGGGTTTCCAGGAATCAGTTGAGGGTCTGTGTCCAATAATCTCTGAAAGGTATAATTATTTCTCTTTCTCCAATGCACAGTAGTGCCTGGCAAGTAGCTGTTAGTCCCTTTGGGGAACGCTGAGAGAAAGAGTAACAATAGAAGTTTTTGGCAGTTTAGTGGGGTCCTTCCTCAAAGGGACCTGGCCTCCCCTTTATTTAAGAAGTTCTGGGTCTGTAAAATGGCATAAGACTGGGAATCGAATGAAGGCTGTGACTCTCTGTTTTTATGATTCAGGTTAGAATTCTGTTCACCTGACCTAGAATTCGTCTACTAATACAGATCAAGTAAGAGTTTAGTAGGGTGCTCATCTACTTCTCTTCTAGGGATACCATGATCAATTAGCCAACATCATAAGGTCTCTGTGAGTCAGACCATTCTGATTATTGCATTGACTCTGTTGTTCATAACGGTAACTATGACCACCTTGCCTGTTGGTGACTGAGGGCCATCACTTAGCCCTTGCCACTTCATGATCCAATTATCCCCATTGCATTTGGTGATCCAATTCAGTGGCAGAAGTTCCCACTGTAATTTTTGATCTTCAAGGATGCTGGAGGCCCCTGACAAATTTATTTCTTACAGTCATGGTGAAAAGTGTCTCTTCTGGACCCTCCTGGGGTGGGTGAGCAGCTCTTGCTTATCAATAAATACACCCTAATATTACCATCTCCCTTTCCTTTGGATACCTTCCTCTACAGTATATCAAGGCAGTTCTGGAATTTCAACTTCATTTAGTGTAGACCACTTTGGGGTTCATCTTTTTTTAGTCAACAAAAAACCCGTTATAATACTTTCTAGCCCCTCGAGCTACAACAATCTGTTATCTGTACTTTCTGCTTAATAGGCCTACCTCATTAAATTTGGCCCAATTTAACTTTCTGTTCTTTTTGCCATTATTCCACACCCAAAATATCTGTTCCACACATCACAGGGTGAGCAGAGATGAGGCACCAGATCCACGCTGATGGTTGAAAAACTTCTCACCAGACCCCAAATCTGATTGTTGGCAACTGAAGACAGATTGTGTCAGTTCAGACGCTCTGGGTCAAAGTGAGAAGTGCAAGAGGTTGGTTGGGGAGCAACTCCTGTGAGAGATAAAGCAGAAGGATGTAGGCCTGGGGAGAGGGGGACTCAGTCCCTGCTGCAGGCTTGCGAAAGTCTTGGTCATCTCTGCAGGAGCTCAGAGCAAGGACCGCCTTTTGAGTAGAGCAGCAGTGGGTGGAGATGGCCAAGTGAGCCTCCTGCTTTGCTCAGTTACTGGGAGCTGCTCGGGAAGAGCGGACTTTGGTTCCAACATCATGAATTAACAGAGAAACAGGAAATCGTCATAACTTGCATGGTCCTTCAATAACTCTGATTTCACTCATTGAGAGATATTGAAAGTCTGTGGCCTGCCAGGGGAGCCTGAGTGGTGCCTGCCCTCAGTAACCATATGTCACCCTCTAGTGCAGGGCTGTGGAAATTATTGTAAATAACAGAGGGGAACTGCTTTGTTCCCACTGACTCACTCTGCAAATAAATCTCTGGTTCCTGTCTGTGCGTTTGCCTGTTTAGTCAAGAACAACTGTAGAACATGCTGACATCTGGGAGATTCCTCTCTCTCCAGGAGCACTTGAGGCCAGGGGGCCACTCTCAGCTTCAGCCCACAGGAGCCCTGGCATCAAAGAGAAAACTTAGAAGCATTCCTTGCTGTGGCTGGGAGGTACAATTTATTTTCCTTCCCATGGTTCTCACCCTGCCCTTCATCTCCCACAGAGAGGCAATGGGACAAGAATAAATTTGTGAGCCAGGCTGAAAACCGGGTGACGACCTGGAGCTCACAGGTATGGCAGTCACGTGTGGAAAGATTTGAGCCCGAGAGACTGCATCTAACTCCTTACTTTGCTATACACTGGCTGTGGGACCTGGAAGTTCCTTTAATTTCTCTGTGCTTCCCAACCAATGTGCTAATCACAGAACCTACCTTACCAGGCTGAGAATGCAATGAGTTATTCTATGTAGAAGCTCAGAACAGTCAGTGACAGGCTTAGTGAGGGCTCAGTAAATATGGGCTGGCATTATATTTACTAGCTGTTGAAATGCTGAAATAAAATAATTTTTCCATGCCTTGGTAAGCCCTGTCTACTCCACAGCACTGTCCTGATGGCCAAATTAAAGTTATTTGCTGCTCCACTTATTCGTACTATAGGAAGTAGTCCCCCATAAAAAGAACTCCCCAGAATAAAATGGCTCCCCACACTATACACTCAGAACTCCTCCTGATAACCAGACCCATCAGGTATTCAGGCAGGGGGCCACCAGCACCTCTGTAAACGTGTCAAGAAGAGCACAGGGCTCTGCCCAGCTCCAAACCCCAGAGGACACCTCGTGGACAACTTTCCCGTCCTGCCTGAGCCCCTTAGAGCTTCATTCCAGGCCTTCTGGGGTGCATGGAAGGTTCCACTGCAGGACCATGGTTCACTTCCTTCACTGACTGTGTTTGAAGTCTCCGTAGCCTCGTAGCCTCTTCACTCCCAGTGGTAAAGGGCATATGCCTTCTTATATCTTTTTAAGTAATCTCTACACCCAACGTGCGACTCGAACTCACAACCCGGAGATCAAGAGCCGGATCCTCTGCCGACTGAGCCAGCCAGGCGCCCCTGCCTCCTTCTAGCTTTGCCAGGCCCCAGCAATGGGAATTTTCCTGAGTGTTTGGCCGGCTCCCTTAGCTGCAGCTGCCTCAAGAGCCTCCGGGTGGCCTCTCGGCCCGCCCCTCTGCTAGCCCCGCCCCACGCCGCACCTGCCGGCCAATCCGTGGCTCCGCTCCAGGCGCATCACAATAGCGCCCTCCCGGCCCCGCCCCTCGCGGTCCCGCCCTGGGCCCCGTGTTGCCAAGGGGATCACAAACAGCCTGGGCCAGTTGGGGAGAGGAGGACTTCCCCCAGAGGAAGTGGCCTCACCTAGGGAGACAGGCACAGGTACCCAAGGAGCAGGTGAGCGGCTGACGGGCTGCGACAGCGCGAAAACAAGTCTTTCGGAGTCCCCACCGTCCCCCTTGTTGGTTAGTGAAGATTTGGGCCCCTCCTCCCTTCTCATCCGAGTCACCTTGCAGATTCTTTCTACTTACCCTGGCCTCTCAGGTCCTTGACTCCGTGTCCCCGACACCAAAGTTGTTTCTTCCTCGATAATCATTCCTTTCTTCCTCAAGGTAATAACATTCCTTGGGCGTCTTGAGCAAAGTGCGCCTTTCCTACTGTCAGACATTGGGTTGGAGGGGAGTGTTGGAGGGGACAGTCTGGCCCACTGCTGACCCCTAGGACCTAGGACTTGGGACTGGGTGTGTGTGGTCTGGGAGTTTTGCGTCCGGTAAACGACGTGTGGAGCTGTTGGGCCATCCATGACCCTGAGGAAGGAAGAGCCTTTTGGGGAGGTGGATTTGGAGCCCTGATTACAGTGGTTAAGAGGTTGCACTAACTGCCCCTGCGGGGGTGATACCCATTTCTCGCTCCCAGCCACACCTCCAGGCTTTGCATTTTACCTCGCCTTCCCTCTTCCTTGAAGTCCTTTTCCCACTTTGCTTGAGGGGACGTTCCTTGGTCTTTTCTCAGTGGGTCCCCCTGAACCTCGCCTTCTCCACCTGAGATGGTGGCAGGATTAGCCTTAGACCTTTCCTCTTTTTCTCGTCACCCCGCTAAGTGAAGTTATTGAGGCTGTCGGTTCAATCCTGTGGGCTGACTCTCCAAACTGCTGTCTCCAGTCCGTTTTTCTGGACACAAGGCCCAAATGGCAATCTACCTTATATACATCCACACGTGGGTGTCTAATAACCTTCTCAAATTGAGCCTGGTCAAGATAAAATTACTGATGATCATGCTTCAAAAAACTTGATCATCCATCAGCATTCCCCATTTCCAGGGAAGGAGCTGGCTTTGACCTTGTTTTCTCCCCCATCTCCTATCTGGTTCATGGCTAAATCCCATTGCTCCCCGCTGCTCCACTCCTCCTTCTCTAAACTACTGCAAGAGCCTAAGAAGGGATCACGTGTTGTTTCTGTGGATTGCTATTGCTATGCTGGCAATAGCCAACTGATAAACTTTCACGGGAACTTTTATAACTCACAAAGACTTACAATTTTTTTGTCTAGGAAACTGGCAGTGATACATAGAGATAGAGAGATAGAGGCTATGAAATATGCATTTGGCAAAGGTTCAGGAAACAGGAATACTAGTTTACTGCTGGTAAGAGTGTAAATTGGTCGCAAGTTGTTTGGAAGTCTTATTTGGCTGTATGTGTCAAAATTCTTACACGAACTCAATAATTCTATTACTAAAAAATTATTCTAAGAGGGGTGCCTGGGTGACTCAGTCAGTTGAGCATCTGATTTCAGCTCAGGTCATGACCTCACAGTTTGTGGGTTCAAGCACAGTTTATGCTGACATCTCAGAGCCTGCTTGGATTCTGTCTCCCTCTCTCTGCCCCTCCCCCACTTGCGCGCGCGCGCGCGCGCGCGCGCGCGCGCGCGCACACACACACACACACACACTCTCTCTCTCTCTCTCTCTCTCTCAAAAATAAACCTTAAAAAATAAAAATTTATTCTATAAAACAATGACATGCACAAGATAATTATTGACAAGGATATTCACTAAAACATTACTTCAAAGGTCGGTGAAATTTAAACTTCAGCAGGAGATATTGTTGCTTTATAACTTCCAAATGATACACACAACAGCATTTCTGACAGAAGTATCTGTTATGAGGAATGCTTGGCAATGTGTCAGGCAAGTTGCTCAGGTCTGGCAACATGGAGTGAAGCTCGGCCATAGCCTTTTTCTCACCTACCTTGCTCCTGGGGGAACAGAAATTCTGCCCTGAAGAAGTGGAGGCAAAAATGGAAGCAGAAATATCAGGTTCTCCAGCAGGGAGGGGGCGCAGGCAGGTACAGGGGCTCTGGCAGGAGGGAGGGAACAACATTGTTCTAGGGAAACTACAGTAACATACTGTACTGACTTCAGAAACCTGCTCCCATGTCATCAATGAGTGCCCTTGATGAAGCACTTACCCATGATGTTAGCTGATATCCAGGCTGGGGCTGAATCAGTGGCCATCAAAGCTCAAAGAAACCATTTTCCTCCAGGTCTCCAAGTGAAAATGAGATATAACACCATGGTCACTCATGATGCTATGCTGTTCTAAGTTCTTTGAACTCATTAATTCATTCAAGATTTGTAACAAGCCAAAATGGTGAGGCTCTCATCATCATTCTACAGAAAGGGAGAACAGAAATGCAGAGCGGCCACAGCTCCTGTGGCAGAGCTGGGGCATGAACTCAGGAGTTGTCACTCAGGTTCCATAGCTCAGCCAGTGTGACTTTGATCCCAACTGGTTTTTAGCCTTGCTCTCAAATGCCTTCTCTGTCTCACTGCCTTGCTCTGGGAAAAGGATCAGGCTGAGGGCTGGGAGTAGGTAAATTGTCCTGACTGGCCACATCACGGACTGCTTCAAAATATAAGATTTCTTCTTGATGCCAAGACCCCTTTTGGGCAGGGCTGAAGCAGACGATGAGCCTGGAGAAGTGTGAGCCACAGATGTCTCGCCAGGCATGAGCCTCGTTGTGTCATCTCATCATGGGGGCTGGAGACTGAGGGGCAGGAGGCCTGCTGGGCTGGCTATCACTGAGTCTCCATTTTCTTCTCCACCAGGGCACAGGCCTGCTACTGTCTATTCGTGGAGGTTGTAAGTCAGCATGAAGGCCCATTGACTGAAGTTGTGGGGCTTTGGCCCCCCTGGACACTGAGGGCAATGCCATGCCAATGCACAATGAAACAGTACACTGAGGACTCTTGAAACAGGTCAGTGCCCCAGCCCCAGAGTCGTGGTGACTTACTTGTTTCTCTTCAAACTCAGAATCCTAGGACTCCTTACCCAGTTCCCTGGGATAGTCTTAACAGGTAGTGTTAGCTATTGCTAAGAATCCTGTACCCATGAGTCTTTTTGTAGCATCCTTTGCTTAGTATCCAACCGATCCCTTCCACCCTGGCTTTGAGACAGTCCTTTGTTGGCTATGCAATTTCTGGTTTTTAACTTGTAATGGATCTTCCAGCAAGCATGGCACAAAAGCAGAAACCATCTGCCGAAGACAAGACTGAGTGGTTAAATTATAACAGTAACCAGCAATATTAGAATGACGAGAAGTAACCTTTTTGGGGGGTTTGATACAGAACTGTATCACATGTCTCCGGAGGGCATGAGTTCACGGACACAGCCCGGCTTTCCAAGTCATCCTGTAAAGCGTACAGACCCTAAAATGTTTTTATTAATATGATATTTTATTAATGCTTTGTACATTTGCCTATACAAAATTAACCTCTGGACCATTGAACTTCATTTTTAGATTTTATAGCTTTTCCTACCCTGTGGGATAGATAAGTAGGTCAGCAGGTCAGCCATTTAATGGTGCACTAATAAAAAATGTGGAGCTAATTAAATGTAAAGGGTAGTGCCACGCCTATTATTTCTAGGGTCTCTTTTGCACATGATTGCCATGTCAGGGCGGTAAGGTGAGGGGGCAAGCCTCTGGGGCTAGTGGCTATCCAGGAAACGCCAAAATGTGTTGGGTGTAAAACCACACTGAGTCTTGGTTTTTTGACATCGAAAAGGCTTGTATGAAGAGATTGGCCTCTGGGCTGAGGCCGAATCCCAAGTACTTGAGAGGAAGACCTGGGCACAAGGCCACAGACAGAGAATGTTCAAGGGCATAGGAGGCCAGCCCTTTCAGGATACAACACAAATGTAGTAAAACTACAAAGGAAATCAAGGAAATCACTAAAACGGAAGATAAAAGTGGACCTTAGAGTGGGTCAGGGGGTTATGTCCACATCTAGTGCCAATGTTTTTCACCCTTGGGATGGTAGACTTAGGCTCAGGCACGCAGAAGACATCTGAGATAATGGTGTGTTCTATTTCATAGGCTGAGTCTTTACTTACAAAGATACTGGCCTTTATTATTTTTTTTTAATTTTTTTTAACGTTTATTTATTTTTGAGACAGAGAGAGACGCATGAATGGGGGAGGGGCAGAGAGAGAGGGAGACACAGAATGGGAAGCAGCCTCCAGGCTCTGAGCCATCAGCCCAGAGCCCGACGCGGGGCTTGAAATCACGGACCGCGAGATCGTGACCTGAGCTGAAGTCGGACGCCTAACCCACTGAGCCACCCAGGCGCCCGATACTGGCCTTTATTAGTGCTCTTTATATCTTACCTTTATAACCTCTCATATACAAAATATCCCACTACTTCTTTTAAGGTGAGAAAGAAACATGATTACATACAAAAACTTGAATCACAACAAAATCTGTGCAAACCTAGGACACAACGCTTGAGTCTTCCTGACATAAATGTCTTATGCAAATATGGCCCAGGAAAAACTCGCCTTCAAGATGAGTTAAGGAAAAAGAAGCAGCAAAGGGTCACTTTGAAGATACCGCACAGAAAGAGAAGTAAAGGAAACACATATGGATGAGTAAGAAAACCTGCTATGAGTCACCTGGAAAGTTTGACCGAACATCTTGTCTCACATGACGCAAACTGATAAAGGAGTTACCTCTGCAAACAGGGGGACACATGTTTTGATACGAGAGCCGAGGAGAAGGTGGCAGGACCTCAGAGGAAGTGAAACGTGACCTGGCAGAGCTCAGGGATGGCAAAGCCCAACTTGGGGATGATTTCCTCTGGGAGCAGGCAGTGGGAGAAGGAGAAAGGGAGTCGCTGTTTTCTGTCATGCAGCCTTAGAGAGATATTTGGTTCTTCAAACTATGTGATATGTAACTATGATTTGAAACACTTACAAAGAGCCTCTTTCTTCACTCCCACCCAATATCTGAGCCAGGGCTCAGATTCTCTTGCAAGAATGCCAAGGAGTCTGCTCACATTCACATGTCTACAGTGGCCGGGAGGCTCATTATATGACAGCTTTGCAATGGAGGAGGCCTTCATTAGGACAAGCTGTTCTGTCCCCTTGCCCTATTACTCCCTTACCAGCTGGTTCTGTATCTCTGCTTCCTGGGGCCCCATGAACCTCTAGGCTCCCTCTCATGGGTCTTTTACGCTTGTTCCTTAACCTAAGCTTTTTAAACCCCAAATCCCTGATCACCCAGGTAGTACAGCATTGGTCCCTAGGTTCATAGGCCCTGACCTCAAGGCCCTCTTTCTCCTGTCAAAAGTACCCTGGCCATCCCTTCCCTAGGACCCTGACCCTCCATTTGAGCCGCCATTTCTTTGTGTTCTGGCTCATTGCATCAGGACGTCTGAGCACTGAATTAAAGATGGGGATGTGGAGACCTGGAAGTGATGCAGAGACAACAGTTTAGGTTGTATAGCATTGCCACAGAAACATCCAGTCATGTGTTCTGAGTGCAGCTTCACTGGGGTGGGACTAGGGAAAGATCAGGAGGTGTGCCAGTCTCCACCCACACAGTGTTTCTGAGCAGCTGTTCTCCTGTTAGGGGTCTTCTCTCCCCTAATCTTCCCAGACCGTTGGGTCCCTGGGAAACATCAGGTTCCTGAGGCTTAGTGAGGAGTTGGGAAGGTCCAGGATTGAGGGGCCACCCCACTTCTAGCTCAGTGTGTGAGAGAGGCAGAATGAGTGTCAGACCAGGAGCCCATCACAGGATAGACACCAGCTAAAGGAGGTCATCGGAGGACCCTCAGAATGAAAGACAGAGTGAGTGAAGTGAGGAGGTTCACTGTGTATCAGAGAAGACCAGAGAGTGGAGAAGCAAGTCTGGGAATGGAAGTGCATGAAGAGGGCTGGATATGCTAGGAGGCCCATGTGGCCCCAAGAACTCAACACCTCTGACTCTGGCCTACAAGAGGCCCAAGACTTCAAGGTGTGGCAAGGTCAGGGCTTTTAATGAAATAACATCTGTTAAGAAGGACTGGGCGATTTAAGGTCTATGCTGCCTGTGGATCCATGGTCTGGGCCCATTTCTTGATGTGTTCTGGAAGCCAGTGCTTATTACCACTTTATTCTTGGAGACATTGAGTGAATCAACGATGAACTGAGCCAAAGTTTAAAAATACCTGCACAGAAATATAGCAAGTGCCTAGAGTATGGCTAGATTGTGAATAGAAGGCTAAAGCAGCAGAATTACCTTTTGAAAACCCCACAAGGCTGGAATCCAAAATTCAGCTCTCAGAAGATATAGTCATAAAATCCTTCCAGAAAAATCACATCTGAGTCAAGAGGGCTCTTTTGACCCACCTTCTGGAATTAGGAAAGTCCTTCACAACCTATCAGCAATGTTCAAACTGGTTCTCTAGCTTCTAAATGTGCCCGAGAATGGGACTCTGCCTCGCCTAGGGAATCCCCCGAGAGGCCTCAAGGCAGTTAATCTGGGTGCAGAAGGTGCAAGGCCACACTTGCTGGTGCTCCAGAGGGGTACCCCAGCCTGCAGAGGCCCATAGGGCTAGAGTGAGCAGCGGTGATGGCCTTAGATATGCAGAAAGGATGAGAGAAATGAAAGGTATGAAAAAGTGCAGAAATACCAAGCAACAAGCAAAAACCATCTGAGCAAGGAAAAACTTACAAGGAGTCAAGGACTGGAGGAAAAATGACAAAACTGTGGACCCATCTGGAATGCAGGCGAGCATCTTTAGTACCAGAGAGCCCCTGACCTCCTCACCCCTGCCAGTGGCTACAGGGCAAACTCTGGCCAAGGACAGGACAGAAGTGACAACACCAAGAAAGTATTCATAGCAAGCACAAGTTTTGAAACAAGTGTTTCAAACACAAGCAGTGTAAAATCATTTCTAGGGAGACCTGAGGGCGGGGGTCTCAAGGCAGTGCTTCCTCTCTTTTTCCCGGAGTGGAATTTGGGCTGGAAGAGGGGCCTCCCTCTGACCTCCATTTCACTTGGGGATTGAGAACTTTAGTATAAATGTAATTCTTTTCAAGAATGCTTTTTTTCCCTTCCAGTTTCTAGAATTTTTTGTGAAGCGAATGTTTTATGAATCTGTGCCAAAGATATGTTTAAGGTTCTTCCTACTTGTGTATCTGTGGCTTCATGTGAAAGAAAATTTTCAAAATTAAGATTAGCAAAAAGAATGCTTTTGTTTTATGTCATTTAAAAGAAGCTCCCACAGAGAGTCTGCTGTGCCCTGCGGGATGGGCACCGTTCATCTTGTCAGAAGGAACTGGGATGTGAAGAATCCCCAGAGATCATGACCATGTTCCTGCTGGACCCTTGACAAAAGCAAGGTTGTCACTTGTCATCCCATTTGGCCCTCAGGACTGTGCTGTGTGGGAAGCAGTGTCCCCAAGGGTCACTGAAGTTATCATGCCCCCTCCTCCACAGCGAGGACGGTGTCAGGAGAGCCAGCACAGGAGAGCTCATGGTGCTTGGGTGGGTTCTGAGCACTTAGTGCTTTACCTCTGTCAGAGCGTACAGTTTTTGAAGTGGAAGAAAGCCCTGAGACACCGGGTCGCTTGCTCAAGATCCCACAACTAGCTTGTGACTGAGAGGTCCTGTCTTCCGGCTCCCAGGACTCCTGCCGCCTGTACTTGCCCTTGGTGCACTTACCCCAGTCTCACTCTCCTATCGCCTCAAGCAATGGGCAAGGGGGCCCCGGCAGAGTGACGTCTCCACTAGAGCAGAGTAGGTGGCATGTGAAGTGAGGCCAAATGTTTGATCGTGGAGGGGGCTGTCAGCTTAGGGGCTGCTCCATGGGTGATGGGGTTTATCATCTCCATTTGCCCCTCAAGAGGGGTGCACTGTGCTGTCACCCTGCCCCAGATGCTGCGGCACCCGGAAATGTGCAGGTTCTTATTGTTCCCAGGAATTCTCTCCCCAGTTTTCTTAGGCTCTCTCTGCTTTCTGTGTGTTCTTTTCAGAGCACCTGACTTAAGGGCAAGGAGGTGGGGAGAATGACCTCAGGGCCAGAGGGGCTGCAAGAGAAGCCCACACGTTACATCTAGAGGCCACCCCCTGACTCACTCAGCTCAGAGCCACCTGCCCCTTTCCCAGTCCCTCTTCCGCCTCATGAAAGCGAGTGCTTTCATGTTGTCAAGATGCCCTTCGGAGGCCCCGGCTAAGGCTGATTTTTCACTCTTGTGTTGACACAATGGTAGGGACATCCTTGCCTCAGAACAAGCCTACCCTGCGCACCATTGGTCTAACCCCAACTGACCGCAAAGTTGCCTGGCATTCAGTTTGGCTGCTGTCTAAAAGGGCAGGCTCAGAATTTCTGAGATCAACTCCCCAGAAGACCCATTGGGTAAACAGTTGTCTTTGTTGCCTGGGACCTGGGCTATCTGGCTGACTCTGGAAGTGAATTAATTCCTTCTGCAAGCTCTTGACTATCTCTCCAGTGGATGACCTGGCCAGCATCTCCCTGGGTAACTGAAAAACTAACCTCTTCTCACAAGCTTCCAGGCCGATGTCTGCTGTGTCTGAATCCGGAAGCCAGGAGAATGCTGGCAGCCCCCTCCTTATGCTGTGCCTCTGTTGGGATCTCAGAGGTCCCTAACAGTCTTCAGAAGCAGGTCTACCTTGAGAAACAGTCTGAATTTGAGGTCCATGAAGCCCAAGGGTGCCTGATGTTACATTCAATATTGTGTATGGAGCTGATGTATTCAGAATTGTATGTAGATGACAATGTGTAATTTCTGAGGAAACGACCAACAGCATTAGTTCAGTTCTCAAAGGGTCTAGGACCCATGAAAAGTTATGAACCATTTATCTAAGGAGATCCATCCATCTCTGAAAAGTCCAAGATTGACTCTTTCTGGATCCTTTTTCATTCCTGTTTCCAGATGCCAAACAGACAAGGAAGGAACTTGTAGGCAACCCTGTGGCCTGGGCTGAATGGGAGTATGGGAGGCAGTTCAGGACCCTGTGGACTCCTGAGTGCCATTCGGGGTCCTACAAAAATGACTTAATGACCCCCATTAAGGGTCATCAAGCTTCAAGAGTCCATGAAGTACACGCTATGGGTGAGGGGTTCCCAGCGAGGGTCCAAGTCTTTTTACTTTGGGCCTAGGATAGTCCAAAACAGAGTGGCCTGAGGCTGACCCCTGGGTAATTTGCCCATGAAGTGGCTAAGGCATATAACCATGTTTCCTGTTAGGCTTGTGCACATTTTACTTTGGGACTCACCCAGTTTTCCTTTGTTTCAATCTCTTATACTGAGTCAGCTTGTTTCCTTGGCAACTGGACTTTACTATTAGGGTGACTTTTTAGACACAGCAACAGGCCAGGCATTCAAAATCAGAAACTTCCTATCATGTACCTTACCAATACTGGGGACTTTGGTGGGGGCTAAAATCTTTGTACGTGGCCTTTTCTGAGCTGGGACCTTGACAGCAGAGGGCCAGGGAGCAGGTGGTGCCTATTTGGAGGCTGTCTCACTTTCACGAGTCCTAGAAGACATTTTTCTTTGCTCTGGATCTACCTAATGATCTGTATGTTACAAACATTCTTGGCTGACACCTAATTTTTCTTGACAAATGGTTTCAAAATGTTACAGTGCTATTTGGTTATCTCATAGGGGTATTTTGGTGAAAAATAGATCACTGAGTGGTTCTCAATGATTGGTAATTGGATTTGTGACACAAAAGCCTACCTGTTCCTACACACAAACTGGATGGAAACTCATTGCTTTATTTAAGGGGTTGCCCCTGACCTTGTCCAGTGTCCATTCTGGGCCATAAATTTATCTTCTAGGGAAAAAGAATTTAGGTACCTTAATTCGAATAGGAAAAAACTGGGCCTTGACTTACAAACAGAAACCGTAACTACTCAAGGGGAATTCTAGATTGCTTTCTTCTTTCCTTATGTTTCTTCACTTCATGCTTTACAGGAGGCCCAGAAAAATGAGCGATCCCATGTGCTTTGGACTAACAGGTGAGTTAGATCAAGCCACTGAAGCAATAGACCTCCTTGACTAAAAGGTTTGTGAAGAAGGGCTGGGAGTAGGGTGAAGCAGGTATGGCACTCAGCCTGGGCATATTTCAGGGAATGTCAAAAACCCTGTAATCAGGCCAATGTGTTATTCCAGTGGCAGAGCAGTGGATTACCTTGTGCCTGGCAAAACGGAGCTTGAGGTCACGAGCAGATACACCAGTCCCGTGAACCCGGCTGTCTTCTCCCATCTGACTGTGGTGTTGTTGGCCATAGCATGTTCTTCACCACCTGGTTCTTCATTTATGAAATTACCTCCACCAAGTACACTCGGGATATCTGTAAAAGCTCCTCACCTCCTTGGTGGCCTTGCTTGTCATGGACTTTGGAGCCTTCTTCCGGCTATTCTGGGTTGACATCTACATATAAAGAGTTACAACCAGGTGGCTTCCCCAAATCCCGGCTTTTGTGAATTATTATTATTTTTTTACTATTGCTGGAAGTGTCCACTTGCAGCTCACAATAAAGGCAGATATGAGACTGAGGGAAAAAAAAACACCCTGTACTCAAGATCATATTTTAATATAATCTTTTTTAAAAATCAAAACGAATGCCAAAAGTCCACAATAAACAAAATATCATTAAAAATTTTCAAAGTTGATTTATTTTTTGAGAGAGACAGAGATAGTGCAAGTGGTGGAGGGAGAGAGAGAGAGAGAGAGAGAGAGAGAGAGAGAGAGAGAGTCAGTCCCAAGCAGGCTCCATGCTGCCAAGTGCAGAGCCCGATGCGGGGCTTGAACCCATGAAATTGCAAGATCATGACCTGAGCTGAAACCGAGAGTTGGATGCTGAACCAACTGAGCCACCTAGGCATCCCAATAAAATATCATTTTAAATAAAGAAGGATCAGTAACAGTGCTGTGCTCAGCTATGTTGGAAGTTGAGGTTGAAGGAAAAATCAGTAATGCTGATCCTGTTTTCATTTAAAACCATATAGATGCCGAAAGGACCACCCTCAGATGACACTCAAACCACATGGAGATATGCAGGGATGGCCCCAGGTACGAAGGACCATCCAGGGGTGCTGCATCCACAGTTCAGTGTCTACACTAATGGGACATCACTATTGGGCTGCCTTCATCAGCACAACCTTACTCCCCTAGGAGACACTCATAAACAACTTTATTGTTTATTCCAACAACTTCTGGAAAGACCCATCAGCAACTCAATAGGAAGCAGGAAACAACAGTTTATACATTAAAACTCTTTGAACCTTTGCCTTTCTGTGTCTACCAATCCCAAACTATCATATCATGGCCCTTACACAGTTCTAAGTCCTCAAGTTGAAAGGCCTGCACTAAACCAGATTTCAAAGTCTCAAAACATCTCAGCCTTGCTTTTCCCAACCAACATGCCCCACAACACTCTGTTGAGGTAGTGTTCTCCCTTCTCACTTTCATCTTGTGGAAAGAAAAGGAGAGAAGGAAGGAGGGAAGGGAGGGAGGAGAGAGGGAAGGAGAAAAAAAGAGGAAGACAGGGAAGGAATGAAGAAGAAAAGAAAAACAATAGGTATGTTAGATGAGTTTCTTTCTATTCTTGGTCTTTTATTTATTATGCAAACAGAGTAAAGAGTAGTCACGAGAAAAATAATCACAATCTTGTGGAGGGATACTCTTTTACAGTGTCTGTTAAAACCACTAATAATCTAAAATAATGTGAAGAGATCATAAATGAACGTTTATATTCCCTATATTTTTAAGTGAAATAAAAATGGAAAAGCTCTGAAGCACATCCAGTGCAGGCACTCTATCTGTGCTGGTTTGGGAGGGATCGTGTCATCCCTGAGCTTAATCTGAGAACAAAATCAAGGTTTCAGTGAAACCTATCCCTCTATTCTGAATGTTTCCTTCCCAGTATTTCAGTATGGGGCTTTACTGCGGGAATGTTTCCTGACATTAACATCTCAAAAGAAATTTGAGTGGTTGCTTCAAGTTCTTAAGAATAAGTAGAAATAACTCTCATAATCTATAATTGAAGAAGCAGAAGTCGAGAGACCAAAATATTAGTATCTGTCCCCAAAAGGTTAGTATATACCCCAATATACAGCATCATTTATACTTCTATGGGCTTCTGGCAAGTGACATCTTTTTAGGGCTCCTTTTTTATTCTCTGAAGAACTGAGATATCTCTGTGGCATTTCTTCCTGAGTTAAAGCACACTGATTGGGAGTGGGGCAGCCATGCTTCCATTCAAAAGGGTATCTTTTCCAGCCTCCCCAGCATCTGGATTCCCTGTGTAGTCCCTGTGACTACATTACAGGCAATGATATGTACAGAAAAGACCGTGTGTGGTTTCTGAGCACTATTCTTTTTAGGAAGGGGGTGTACCCTTCTCCCTTTCTTTCTCTTTGCTGCCCAGAATGTGTATGTCATGGCTGGAGCTGTAGTAGCAATTCTGGGCTATTCTGCCCTAGAATAGCAGTGCAGAGAGCTATGAGCCTACATCTCTATGCATAAACAGAGTCCTATCCATGTTTACACTATAGCTCTTTGGGATTTGTTTGGGGATAGAATTAATCCTTCCTGATAAAGCCTCTCTGTTGGAGTTGCTGTGTGGACATCCAAGGGAAATCTCCATGGTGACCCGTGTCGTGCACATCTGAGAGAAAACCTGAAAGGCCACAAAATCCAATGTGTAACATGACTAAGCTCTGCACAGGGGGATTTTAGGTGATTGCCACTTTTTTCCTACTGTTTGACTTTTTTGTTTTTACTAATTTTCTATAATCAACAAGTATTATATAATGAAAACTGAAAGGAACATGAAGAAAACAGTGAGGGCATCAGCAGATAATTCACAGAACCAGAAGTTCTAAAGAAGTTTTAAAATTTATCTTGAGAGAGAGCACAAACATGGGAGGGGCAGAGAGAGAGGGAGAGAGAGAATCCCAAACAGACTCTATGTTGAGAGTGCAGAGCCCAACACGAGAGCTGTGAGATCACAAGATCCAAGAGTCAGATGCTCAGCCAATTGAGCCACCCAGGCATCCCCAGAAGTATACTTTTAGCTGCCATTAAAAAAATGTTCAACTTCTTGAGTTATTAAGTGAAAACCCAAATCCTGAGATTCTTTTTTGCAGTTCTCATAGAAACAGACTATCTTTACATAATAATACCCAGGATAATAGAAGACACTGTGAGCCCATCTGTCACAAATATATATAAAACCTCGCCAGCTAGGCACAGGACAGGCAGGGGTGGGGGTTGTGGCAGGGGCGAGAGAGTTTGCTAAAGTTCTTTTCGTGGCAAGAAAGAAATGGATAGTGTTAAGTTTAAGAAACAAATATAGATAAATATAAGTATGCATCTTAAGGACAACCACCATAAAAAACAGAGTGCATTGCTTTTAAAGCACCAGGGAAATACTCCCCAAAGCTTTATCTGTACAGTGGACTCATGAAAGAAAAGTAGACAAAACCTCTTAGCAAACTAGATCCATAAGGGAACTTCTTTAATCTTGTTGAAGGCTATAAACCCAAACCTTTAACATCCCTTAATTTAAAGCTTTAGAAGCATTCCCTTTAAAACCAAGCACAAGATCTGATGTCCACATGATAACTCCATAGTTAAACATAGTTCCAGAGCCTGGCAAAACTCTAGGATAAGGAAGGGAGGAGGGAGAGAATAGGTAGGTAGGTAGGTAGATAGATAGATAGGTTATAGATAAATAATAGATGATAGATAGATAGATAGATAGATAGATAGATAGATAGATAGATAATAGGTAGGTAGGAATACATGAGAGGGCAAAATATGAAGAGGGGGAATAACACTGGTATAATATGCAGACAATGCGATGATCTATTGAGAGCATCCACTAAATAAAATAACTGTGTCTTGTCCTAGAGCATCATGAAGCTCCCCCTCAGCCTGGGTGTCTTCTCTTTTTGCCCAAGTTATCTTTAGGGAAGGAGGTGGAAAATGCCCAGACAATGGTAGTTCCAACAGTAGGAAAGTGTTGGTTTCCCCCTCCAGCATCCCAGGGGTAGCATGAGAGACCGAAAGACTTGGAATTACCACAGGTCCAAAAGCCAGCCTTTGTACTTTTACTGTGTGTTTAATATCTTTTGTATCAGTATAAAAATATTATGTATGTGTGTTGCTTGCTCTCTCTTCACACACACACACACACACACACACACACACACACACCCTCTAGCTTGACCAAAGAAGTGCAAACCAGAATCAGAAAAGTATTCACTAAGTGACATTTCATGTTGTGAGCCATTAGCTGTCTTTAGGTTTTACATTAGAAAGATTGGTAATTGTACAATTGCATGCCCATCCCAGAGGAGGAAAAACCAAGTGGATGTATTTCACAAGAAATAAAGCCAAAAGCCAACAACAGCCAAAGGAAATTCTGATTTACCTTCTCTGGTGCCAGTCTTAGGAAGTGTTTTATTGTGGTTGAAAATTCAAGGACCAATGCACAGTCCTGGTGCTTGTTTCCAGGAACTGAACCCAGAGAAAGTGAAGGCATTTATAGTTGAATCCTGGTTAAGTGTTTACATCCTTAGGAATGTATTTCCCTTGATGGCCATTTCTTGCCTTTCCAGGATGAATTAGAGATAAACTGATGAAACGTGGCACATTTAAGTGCTTAGCCTTGTGCATGATGCAGGCTGAGATTTGAATTCTAACAAACTCAGATGGTGCAGATGGCCATGTGAGCACATGGCCAGCCACCCAGGGCTCAAGGATGGGAAACCAGGATGGTGTCAGGACAGCCACATGGGCTGCATTGGTGGGGTGGAGGGGACTTCAGTATTTCATTCCATCTACGTGGTGAGCAAGTAGGACATGTGGAAGACTCTTGTTGTCAGGAAACATGTAAGAAAGAAGCCAAGTCCTTATTAACAAGCTAATTTATAATATAAGCCCAATCATTTGAGTAAACAAAAATAAAATGTTAATCTGTCAGGCCAAATACAGATTGAGATGCACAGCTGCTAAAGAGTTATTAAATAAGTGGCATGTTTCATATAAAAAGGAAAAGGAATTTGGAATGTCAATATTTTCTAATTCATAAAAGATTAGTTCTCAGTTGAAAAATAATAGAATAAGACTTAGGTGGAAAGTAGTTTCCAAGTCAAATCTGTCCAGCATGGCTCTGTTCAGATAAACTGGAGGGATTTTTTCTTTTAAGGATTTTATTTTTAAGTAATCTCTACACCCAACTTGGGGCTTACACTTACAACCCTGAGATCAAGAGTCACATGCTTTACTGACTGAGGCAGACAGGCACCCCTAGAGGGATTTTTATTTTATTTTTTACTTTTTTAATTTATATTTTAGTTAACATACAGTGCAATGTTGGTGATTTATCACTTACATACAACACCCTGTACTCATCACAAATGCCCTCCTTAATAGCCATCACCCATCTAGCCCACCTCCCATCCTCCTCCCTCCATCAACCCTCAGTTCTCTATCTTTAAGAGTTTCTTGTGGTTTGTTTCCTTCTCTTCTCTTCCCCGCACTCCACCTTCCTATCTCTTCCTCTGTTTTGTTTCTTAATGATATGGTATTTGTCTTTCTCTGATTGACTTATTTCACTTAGCATAATACATTCTAGCTCAACCCACATCATTGCAAATAGCAAGATTTCATTCTTTTTGATGGCTGAGTAATATTCCATGACATATATATCACATCTTCTTTATCCATTCATCAGTCAATGGACATTTGGGCTCTCTCCATAGTTTGGCTATTGTTGATAGGGAGGTTTTTAAATAAACAGATGTTCAAGACCTCATCTGGGAACACCAGTGCTGGGGGTTGGGACTGGGCTTGGAAGTGGACACTTTTAAGAGTCTCGAGGGTTTTATGCTTAACGATAGTAATGTTAAGTTGGCATTTCATTTTCTCTCCAAAATCAGATAAAAACAAATACGATCTTGAGATAAACTTGGGGAAGCTGAACAGCTGAACCACCAAGTGGGAGAGGAGCAGTAAACAGGCAGGGGAGGGAGGGCTCCTAAGGGGCTATAGGAGTATACATCCTGTGCTGCAAAATGTAAACATCTTTCTTACAAGGTCAGGATGGGTTGCAACAGCCTTTTCTGCATGAAGAAAGAGTGGGTACAAATAAGCAATCTCACACCCAAGCCATTTAGACAGAAAAGAGTCAACTTGGTGGAGAAAAGGGGGGGCTTTTCCCCAAGTCTGCCACTCTCTGCTCACTGTTGGTGGGAACTGACCAAACACATGAAAGGCATAGAGCAGTGGGCCATCTTTGAGGGTTGGGGTATCTACACAGTGACCCACTTTGGAAACCAGTTTGCCATCCTCTAGCAGGGGCAACGTTAGTCACATCCTAAGTCCCAGCTGTTTATGTCCAAAGTGACTTTGGGGTAGGGGCCCAGGGGACTAGAGAGTTTCGTTGTTCTAGATAGATAACATCGTAGAGCCTGGGGACAATGAAAAGGTCGTTCTACAGAAGAATGGAGAAATTGTGTACAGCCATTAAAGTGGAATGCTGCCCAGCAGGGAGAATGACTAACAAATGTCACCACTTCCTCCAACTTGGAACATGCTCTCAAATATAATGTTGATTAGGAAAAGCAAATCACAAAATAAGATACACAGCATAAAACCGCTTCTTTGAAAGCCCAAGTATATGAGAAACAATTTAATGTGGAGGGATAAAAAAGACATTGACTATCTATGAAGAACAATAGGTGATTAGTAAGCACACATTTAAGGTTATGGTTGCCCTGCAGTGGGGGCACTATGAGGGCCCCCAGAATGGTGATAACACCCAATTTTGTAACCTGAGTGCCAGGTACATTGGTCTTTATTCTATTTGCTTCTTTATCTTAGATATACATTTTATATTTCATATATTCTCTTATGTGCCAGATACTTCGAAAGAAAAAATCTCATATTAAAGCCTTGACTAGCCCTGAGCCCTATTCACATGAACCTTCTTCAAAGAGCTGAGTCAGAAACACCTCAAAGTTATCAAAGTTATCAAAAAGGAACTGGAAAAGAATCTACACAAAAACATAATCAGGAAAAGGGAAAGAAGAGGAAAAATAAGAATGCTGAGAAAAATATTACAAGGCCAACAAAAATGAAGACCAACACTTTGTACTGACATCCAGAGACTGGTTGGTGGGATGGCTTCAAATACCTTGACAAAATGGAGTGTGGAACTGCAACCTGGTCCTGCCCCCTGGCTAGAGGTCAGGTTGTAACCAAGAATGTTCCCTGGAACTAAAGCTCTGACTTGGAAGATTTTCTTAGGGATCGCCTTGATCTGTCCTTTATCATTGTAGCTGACCCATTTAAGCCATTTCAAATGGTGTCTATTTTTGACTCACTCAGCCCCTGTTTGCAG
The DNA here is from genome assembly GCF_028018385.1 of Neofelis nebulosa. NCBI lineage: Eukaryota > Metazoa > Chordata > Mammalia > Carnivora > Felidae > Neofelis > Neofelis nebulosa. The sequence goes on from NC_080794.1 coordinate 54,234,627, forward strand.
ATCTTTCTGTGTTCTAGGTGCTGTGCCTGCTCTAGAGGCTTTGGAGGTAGAGGTGACAGTTAAATGGTGTACTGGGCATCCAAGGTCCCTCCAGCAGAGGGTCTAACTAGTCCAGGGGTCAGGGAAACTTGCCAGAGGAAATAGCATTCCAGGTGGAGCCTGAAGGCTGATTAAGAGTCAGTCATGACAGATGAAGGATGGAGGGTAGGAAGAATGTTCCAGATGGGAATAAATATGCAAAGGCCGAATGGAGGCAGAGAGTGTGGAATCCTAAAGGAGAATCTTGAGCTGCAGGCCGAGCTCAAAGAGGAATGCCTTGCAGGCCCATTTAGGGAATGTGATGCTATCTTACATGAATTGGACCACACTGGCTGTTTTAAGCAAGGGAGTTACATGATCAGACTGACTTATTTTAGAAAATTCACTCTTTTCCATTAGATCAGTGTTTGCCCCATTGACACCTTTAATCTACTTACTCTCCTACCTTCAATTATCCATCACCTTCCTCACTTCCTTCCCTACATAGCTCAGATTCCACAGGTCATCATTAGAAACACTCCCTCATATCAACTTTCCCCTTTCTTGCTCCACTCTCTCATTGCTGGACCCACCTGGCTACACCCCACAATTCAGCCTATAACACTTTGGGGTAAGATCAAGGTATTGGCTGTATCATATTTCCTCTGGAGGCGGTAAGGTTAGAGAATCTGTTTCTTTACCTTTTCCAGTTTCTTGAATCTTCCCTCATTCCTCGGCTTGTAGCCCTGCATCACTCCAGCCCCTGGCTTCTGTCCTTAGATCTCTTCTGATTCTCCTATCCCCCTCTTTCCCTTATGAGGACCCTTGTGATGACACGGGGCCCACCTAGATAATTCAGGATAATCTCCCCATCTTAAGATGCTTAGCTTAATCACACCCACAGAGTTCCTTTTGCTATGTAAGGTCCATGCCCAGTTTCCAGTGGTTAGGATGTGGCTGAACCATTATTCTGCCCACCACACCATCTTCTAGGACAATATATCATACTGTCTTCACTCCCCTCACACTCCCAGCTCTGTCTCCCTACCCTACCATATTTCTTTGGAAAAACAGACTCCATCAGACCAGAACTGCCTTGTCATCCCATCATCAAAACCACCCCTGCCCTGGATCTGGAGTCACACTGTCAGCTCAGCCTCCTGTCATTCTGGACACTGTGTCCCTGCTCCCATCTACAGTGAAGACATTCACTCTTGCTCTGGCTCTTCTCAGCAGACAATTCTCCGTGGTCTCTTATGTTGCTGCACATTTTGCTAGGACTGACCTTTGCTCTGGATGATCTTTGCTTAGTAAACAGCCTTGGAAGATAGAGATGATATCTAACCCTGGAGCAAAGGGCAGGCGTGTGTCTTTTGCCAGCATCCACGAAACTTGGCAGGCTGACTTGTTAGCTTGCAAATAAGGTCTAACCTCAGTCTCTTCACGGTTCTCAGCGGAACACATCTGCGCTAGCTTCTCTATGTCTTCACACCTCACTCGCTTTTCTCTACCATCCGTTCTTCCATTTCTAGTGGCTTGTTCTCATCAGTGTGTAGTTGTGCTCCAGCACATCTCTTCTCAAAACCAAAAAGAAACCCCAAACCACTCTTGTTTGACACCTCCTTGCCTTCCAACTACAAACCAACTTCTCTATTCTCTTCCCAACGAAAATTTATAAAATTACTGTCTTCTTTTTTTTTTTTTAATTTTTTTTTCAACATTTATTTATTTTTGGGACAGAGAGAGACAGAGCATGAACGGGGGAGGGGCAGAGAGAGAGGGAGACACAGAATCGGAAACAGGCTCCAGGCTCTGAGCCATCAGCCCAGAGCCTGACGCAGGGCTCGAACTCACGGACTGCGAGATTGTGACCTGGCTGAAGTCGGACGCCCAACCGACTGCGCCACCCAGGCGCCCCTAAAATTACTGTCTTCTAACAACGCTGTCCAGTAGACGTTTCTGGGATGGTGGAAATGCTCTGTCCCGCGTTGTCTAATTTGGTAGCCACTAGCCTCATGTGACTGTTGAGCAATTGAAATGTGGCTAGTGCAACCGAGGAGTGAATTGTTAATTTCATTTAATTTCAATTAAATTTATTATTTTTAAAACATTTATTTATTTTGAGAGAGAGAGAGAGCAGGGGAGGGGCAGAGAGAGGGAGAGACAGGCTCCCAAGCAGGCTCCACACTATCAGCGAGGAGCCTGATGTGGATTTGAACTCATGAACCATGAGATCATGATCTGAGCCAAGATCAAGAGTCGGAAGTTTAACTGACTGAGCCACCCAGACGCCTCTCAATTAAATTTAAATAGCCACGTGTGGTTAGTGGCCACCATATTGGAGAGATCTATGGTGACTCTCCATTTCACATGCTCTGTCCTTTTCCTATCTGACTTCTCAATTGTACTTGACCCACTTGACCAGTCTATCATTCTGAGGCATTTTGTCTCTGGCTTCCATGCTTTGCTCTTTTCATCCTGCTCTACCACTCTCTAACTCAGTCTCCTTGGTTGGCTTCCTCTGATGTGTCACCTGTAAGTGTCTGAATGCCACCAGGACCCATCCTGTGCTCTCCATTCCTCTGTTTACATTTCTCCCTAGGTGATCGCATCCAGTTACCTAGTGTTTGATATTATCTACAGGCTGATAAGTCTCAAGTGTGTGTCTCCAGGCCTGTCCTTCTCACGGGGCACTGATTACTTATATCCAATTGCCTACTTTACATATCCATGTTGGTGTTCAATAAGCATCTCAAATTTCATACATCCAAAGTAGAACAATTTTATTTCCTCACAGCCTGTTCTTTCAGCTTTTCTATCCCAAGAAATGCACCCTCTCTACCCAATTGCTCAAGACAAAAACCTGGAAGTCTTTGCACAACCTTACTGTCAATACTGTGGGCTCAACCTCCAAAATATATTCATATCCGTGTCTTCTCCTTCTTCTTTTTTTTTCTTTCATATCCATGTCTTCTGTCTCTACTGCTAGTACCTGACTTTAAACCCCCATCCTTGCTCCTGATTTAGGGCAATCGCCTCACCACTGCTTTCTCTTGCCCCATTCTACATATGATGCCTGCACAGCAGCCAGAAGGAGCTTCAAAGGGCAAAAATCCTCCAGTGGTTTTCTCTTACATATAAAATAGATCAGTGAGCCTGTCCACCTACTGGGAACCCTCCCACCTCTGGGTCTCCTGTTACGTGAGATTCGGCACTATCCTTATTGTTTAAACCACTCACATTTAGATTTACTGTTGCTTGAAGCACAAAACATCCTGACTGACCCAATGCTTGTTAGAGAATGGCAAATTAGTAATTAAAAGTTGGAAATGAATGAAATAACCAAAGCTAGAGAACTGATTATGAAGCCATTGTTATACAGGGGAATAGTATATAGGAGAGAAAATATGATGTCATGGGCATCTGTTTATTGACATTAAATAATGCTTATTATGTAATGTCAAATTTCAAAAACAAATTTCAATGGTATTTATATATGAATACTCATAGACACATACATAGACACACCCTTTATAGTGCATATATATATTTGGTTTCAAGTGCATATAAACACATGCTATAAATGCATATGCGCATTTTACAGTGGTTATTACTAGGTAGTAGGATTATGACTTTTTGTTCTTTATAATTTTTGATATTTTTTCAAATTTTATTTAACAAAAATTTTATTTAAAAATATTTTTTTTTCAACGTTTTTTATTTATTTTTGGGACAGAGAGAGACAGAGCATGAACGGGGGAGGGGCAGAGAGAGAGGGAGACACAGAATCGGAAACAGGCTCCAGGCTCTGAGCCATCAGCCCAGAGCCCGACGCGGGGCTGGAACCCACGGACCGCGAGATCGTGACCTGGCTGAAGTCGGACGCTTAACCGACTGCGCCACCCAGGCGCCCCTAAAAATATTTTTAATGTTTAGTTTTGAGAGAGAGAGAGAGAGAGAGAGAGAGAGAGAGAGAGAGAGAGAGAGAAGAGTGTGAGCAGGGGAGCAGCAGAGAGAGAGAGGGAGACAGAATCTGAAGCAGGTTCCAGGCTCCCAGCCATCAGCACAGAACCCCATGTGGGGCTTGAACTCACAAACTGTGAGATCATGACCTGAGCAGAAGTCTGAGGATTGATCGACCAAGCCACCCAGGTGCCCCAACAAAAAATAATTTTATAGTAAAAAACAATAAAAGGTATTTTACATGAACAATAGTATTTTAAGGGTGCAACTGGTTAAGCAGATTGCCTTATTTATTTATCCCAGCTTTATTGAGGTATAGTTGACATCCTCATGGTTATTTAGCTTCTTCCTTTACTCACTAATGTTCTGGGATCAGTAAACACGCTTTGTTAAGGTGCTGTCAGGTAAACTTGAGGTGTCCTGTAGTAGAATTGCATTTCGAAATGTTCTCAGAGCATGTGGGAAGAAAGGTGTCTGCAGGGGACAAGGAGGCTGAAGGAAGCATGGAGGGGGTGGGTCCCGATTACCCTTCCTAGGCAGTAGACAGATAGTGATTTGCCTAGTCCCTCCCTCCCACTCATAACAGGAGGCCCGTGTCAGCTACCCCATCAGGGGCCCCTGACAGGGCTCCTAGACAGGTCCCATCTGCCACAATGGTGCCGGATGTAGCCACTAGAGGGCGAGCACAATTGTTTTGAACTGCTCTCTTGACAAAGGAACAAACATAACCTGGCTTCTGTTTCATAATCGTAATACCAATCGGTTTAGCGAGTTCCTATACTATAGTGGTGCAGGTAAATGCCCACTCACTAGAATCAGGTATTAAAAAATTGCTTTCCTCTGCTCTTCAGGGACACAGTAAGGGTATTTCATCGTGACGTGACTTTGCAGTGTGTGTTTGTGGGGAGAGCATGTGCTCCCTCTCCCCGCCAGCCCCTGAGTCTGCTTAATTCTTCCGCCGTGAGTGCAAGGCAGCCAGGATATGGATACTGTGCCGAGGGAAACCTGTGAGCACCTAAACAAATACAGGGAGTCTGTGTTCATGGACTGGATGATGCAATATCACCAAGGTGGCAATTCTCTCCAAAGTGGCTATAGATTCAATGCAGTGTTTTTCAAAATCCCAGCAGGATTTTTTTCCCCCCCAGAAATTGGCAAGCTATCCCTGAGGGCAAAAACAGCCAAAAGTATTCTGAAAAAGAACAGAATTGGAGGGCTTACATTTCCTGACTTCAAAACTTACTGTGAAGCTTCAGTAAAAAACAAACAAAAAACAGAGTGGTACTGGCATGTGGACAGACCTATATATCAATGGAACAGACTTGGGAGGCTAGAAATAAACCCCTACGTTTATGGTTAATTGGTTTTCAACAAAAATGTCAAGGCAATTCAATGGAGGAAAAGGATAGTCATTTTAACAAGTGGTGCTGGGACAAAGTAGGTTAGTGGTTGCCTGGGGATGGGGTAGGAGTGGAGAAGGACTGCATATGGGGTGATAGAATGTTCTAAATGTGGATTGTGGTGATGGTTGCTTAACTCTATAAATTAACTAAAAATCATTCAATTCACACTTAAAATGGGTGAAAGTTATAGGTGAAGGGGGGGAAGAAACCTCAGTCCAGAAGCAGGTGAGGTGAGATGTGCCAGCACCAGGTGGTGTGCCAAGGTGGGAGGGTCTGTGCTTGCTTCGTCACCCCCTTGCTGAGCCTTTCGAAGCCTCAGCCCCTTCATTTGTGTTAAAGTTTAAAAAAGTGTTTGTTTATTTATTTATTTTGATGGGGGGAAGGGAGAGGAGCAGAGAGAGAGAGGGAGACAGAGCATCCCAAGCAGGCTCCACACTCCGCATGGAGCTCAACTCTATTCCATGAACTGAGATCATGACCTGAGCTGAAATCAAGAGTTGGATGCTTAACCGACTGAGCCACCCAGGTGCCCCAGCAAGATATTTTATATCCTCTTCTTCTTACAAAGTTTTCCAAATGTGATGTGTATTTTACACTCACAGCACATTTCAGTTTGAACCTGCTATGTTTCAAATGCTCATCAGGTGCCTGTGGCTTCTGGCCAAGTTCGTGTAGGCTGAGGTGCCTGACGGACACAGGGCAAGATTCCGTGTGACATTGTAAAAAAGTGCATGTGTGGCCACTTTTGGAAAATACTGCTGTAAGAGTTCCTAAATTCACGTGCAACCTAAATCACAATCCATTAAGAATTATGTAGCCCATCCTGTTAAGTTCTTCCTATATCTTTCCAAAGTGCTTTTACACCACTCCCCTGTGTTGACCATCGAGGAGAGGCTGAATTATCCCCACCTTCACAGTCAGATTGCAACCTTTTGGGTCCCAGAGATCTGAGTTCTCACTCTGGTTCTGCATCCTATAAGCTGTGTGGCCTTGTTGGGCAAGGCTGCTAATCTCCTCAGCCTCAGTTTTGTTATTTTAAAACCGTGGACGATAATGGCATCCCTTTTGTAAAACAAATATTTATTGAATTCTGTTGTATGCCAGGCCTTGTTCTAGATATTTGGAGGCAGTGGTGAAAAGAAAAAAGTCCTGCCCTCATGGAGCTCACATTCCAGGGAGCTGTGTCTGCCTCCTGAGCTGTTGAGAGAATTTCAACAAAACGGTGCATGAACACAGCACTCAGCAGCTTGGTCATAAAAACTGCCTGGGAATGCAGACAGTTATTGTCATCATCATCATCATCACTATGCTGTCTTCAGTGCTCTCCCTCCTACAACAGGCAAAATAAATATGTTCCCACAGACCACAATGCACAGGAAGCCCTAAGGCAGGGAACTTATGCTTCAAACTAAGAGTCTGAATCTTTCAGGACAAAGAGAAGAACTGGCTGGAAAAAAAAAAAAAAAAAAGAAGAGCATTTCAAGCACATCTTCACGAGCGCTATAATCACTTAAAAACAGTTAAGTCAACCATGAAATTAACAAGGAGCAGAAATCTCTGTTCCTTCCATTCAGATCTCCATGGCCGGGCTTCACATTTACTGAGATAAATGTCTCCCATGATCACCCTGTGCCGCCGAGGAGAGTGTCCCTTCTTGGAGATAATATTCTCATTAATGCTAGACAAACAGAAGGCAGGCTTCGGCAGCAGTCCCAGCCCGAACGGTATCTGACCATGTGATGGTCTCCCTCCTGTGGAGAAGCCTGGGCTGGGGGCAAGGAGAGAGGTCTTCTCCATGTGGCTCTGCCCTGCATCCAGCCCACCTCACCCACCCTGACCGGTGCCCCTGTGCCCTGCCTCCAGCCTCTGATCTCCCAGCCCATACCATCATACCTCTACCAGAGTGGAGCCAGAGCGACCTGGGGAGTTCCACAGGAAATGCCAGCTGTTACCAAGGCGGGCAGAGAGGCGCATGCTACTCTGGGAGATGGCACACAGAGGCTGGTCGAATTCTCCTGGAGTCCAGTCAGACTGGTCAGGAAGGGGCAGGGTTGCCTTTAGGAGGCAGGCAGGATGGCCCGCAGGTGGGAATGACAGGAGGGGAAGAGGATAACCCACAGAATAGGAATGGGGTGGCGCACAGGACAGGAATGCGGGGGCCCACATGTGGATCAGCCTTGCTCCATCTGGAGCAATGCCCTTAGCTCTGCGAAGCCCATCTACGTTTCCCCTTTGAGCCTTTCTCTAGGATCAAGGGAAGACTTGCCTGTCCTGGCTAGCAAGGACCCTGTTTCGCCGTCCCTAGTTTCTCCCTCATTGATCTTGGGCTCTCAGGAAATGGGCTCAGTCATCCAAGGCGGGAGGCATTTTCTGGATCCAGAGGTCTGTGGGGGCCACTTCCCCTGATAGGGTGGGGTTCCGTTCAATGAACCTTATCCACAGTCTTTCACTACCCGCTAAGCCCAGAGTCCTCAGGCAGGACGAGGCCTGGAGTCCTTGGTCCAGGCACTACCACCAGGCTCCTTGGGCCCACTGGCAGAGAAATGAGGCTTCGCGGTCTCACAGTTTTCTTTCTGGAAATCAGAGCTCCAGGAGTTGGGAGAGCCCTCAGAGACACGAGAGTGTAATATGCTGTTTCAGCACTCCAGCCTCAGGCGGGAGGTCCAGAGCAAGGTCACCAGCAGTTCAGGGCTGAAACGGAACCAAAGCATAGCACAGCCAATGCCCTCCTGGCCCCAACAGCGTCTGGTCCTATGGACAATGAGAACCATGCTGGGCCCGTCGGGTGTTTACAGGGGCTGATGCATGCTGTATGGTCAAAGCCCAGCCCCAAGCCCCCTCCTCCAGCAAGCTCCCTTGGACGCGTAACAGAACAAACACTGGATTCAGAGCCACGGGTCATGAGTTCAAGCCCTGCTCTGTCATTCATTGACCGTGTAACCCTGAGGAATTAACCTCCCTGAACATCTGTAGAGTTGGATTGGAGCTGCCTCCACTACATTGGTGGTGGGTGACAAGAGGACTGCACTACCCTTTCCTGCCCCACCCTCCGCCCCTGTTCCCTACAGATTAATGACTTCACTGGGTGTTTGAAGTTGATGGGAGAGAAGTAGTACATTTAATCAGTTCTGAAATGTACACTTTTACACCTCGACATTTCAGAAATCAGGACATGTCTCTCCATTGACAGTCTTAACTGTCTGTTGCCTAGGTGGCAACCCTGAAATTAATATTGCTTCCTGCATATGTCGCTCCCCCCAGCTTGACTGGATAACCTCAGCCCCTCAGTGTTTCCATTAACAAACCATCAAAGGACCATTGGAGAAGAAATGCGTCCTGGCTGGTGTCTGAAACATTCTGCTGACACCTTCTGGTAAGATGGAGAAAGTACCAGCATCAAACCTTGAACAATGGGGATCAGTGGCATGGGAGAGTATCCAGAAAGAGATAGTGGGGTGTTATTTTCAGAAATGCCACAGTATCCATTCTCCTGATGGCGCAGAGGATGGCATCATGTGGAAAAACCTGGCCATTGATGTCTCAGAGTCAGAAAGGGAACATCAACACCTCTCTCTGTCTCTCTCTCACGCACATACTCATTCTCTGTCCTGGGGATACAGTACTTTCCGTGACTGGGCAGAAACTTGAGTTCTCTCCTCTTCCTTCTGCCCACACCCCACCTCCCCAGCCTTTGTGATTGGGAAAGCAGGGAAAGCAGGGAATCCGTGTTAAGCATCGCTAAGACCCAGCAAGTGCTTTCATATGTACCTGTTCGTTGCCTCAAACCAAATCAAATCCTTTATATTTGCACTTGATTATCTTCTGATTATACCCATAATACATGAAGATTTTCTGTTATTTACAAGAATGAAATTTACAGTGCCACAAAATTCCTCCTGCATGGCCACTCCCTCCCTCCCACAAGCCAAAGCCCTCCCCAAAGATGACATTGTAATTGTTGTAGGTATTCCTGCTGACAATGTTTTTTGTTGTTTAATTTGTTTACATGTTGTTTAATTTGTTGACAGTGTTGTTTAATTTGCTTTTGAATAATTAGATTTCATCTGTAAGTTAACATAAATGGTTAACTATGTATTCATGCTTTTGCAATATGCTTTCTCCACTTAATATAATCTTGGGAGGACTTCTCATATTAATGCATATAGGACAACCTCATTTCTAAACTGCTGAATAGTGATAATTTATTTACACATTTCCATGTTGATAGACATTTGGGTTAGTTATTTTGTTTCATGTATTTGCATTGGCTATTATAAACAATCCTAAATAAACATCTTTGTATAGCCTACTTATGCATATGGGCAGGAAGTGGAATTTTTTGGTCTATGTGATTATACATTTTCATTTTAGAAGACATGGCCAACTTGGCCTCCAGAATTGCTGTACCTGTTTATACCCTCATCAGTACTAAGTAGTTCCAGTATTTACAGCTTTTTCCAAGTTGATGGGTGAAAATATATATCTTGAATCTTGGGGTGGCACATGGTTTTCATGTCTTTTGGCAATTTCTATTTCCTCTTCTTTGACCTACTTGTTCAGTCCTCACACCCCTGAGTCACTGAATTTTCCTTATTGATGTCACGGGGACTGTTTTGCCTGTTATAGTCTTACCTGTTAAAGATGTTGTGTGTGTTATCTTCACACTGTAATTCGTCTTCTACATTTGCATCTAGTATCTCTTATTGTAGAGGAAGTTTTTGTTTTAAATTCAATGTAGCCAAATGTATCAATCATTTATTTTACAGGTTTTGTGATTTGTGTCTTAAGAATGACTTTCCTACCTCAAAATATATATTCCATCATGTTTTCTTCACTTGTAAACGTGTTTTAAAATACTTCCTTCAAATGATTCTTATAATTTTGTTGGGATAAATCATCTGGGTTTGTTTGGGTATTGGGGAGGTAGCCCCCTACCATTATTATATTACAAATGGATAGTCAATCCACTACTATTTTTTTTGAATCTATATTTTTACACTCTTCTAGTTTATATACTAAATTCCTAAATGCATGAGCCAGTTTCAGGACACTACCCTCTTTCAAAATGAATATCTATTCTATATGTTTATTCTTACATATTCTTTCAATTATAATAGTTTATTACGTATTTTTATATATCTCAGAGAATTTCTACCTCATGGCTTTCCTTTTTCATAACTGTCTTTACTATTCTTGCACATTTCCTCCTTCAAATATAAGAATCTGCTCATGAATTTCATTGGGAAAATCTTATATGATTATAATTAATGCTGAATTTCAATTCTGCACTAATCTGGGGGAAAGATGACATTTGCATCATATTTAATCTTCTACCAACAGCATGGAGTATCTATTTATTTGTGAAAATACATTTATAGACACTGTATTTTATAATTTTCTCCATATAAGTCCTGCACATTTTTGTTTCATTTACCCCTAGCTGTGCTACAACACTGTTGCTATTATGAATGACATTTTCCCTTGTATGTTACAATTCATCATTACTAATAGATAGGAGGACTTGGCATAGGCAAGCAGGTCTCTCCACCTAATGGCACTTGTCCTAATTATTCTTAAAGTTTGTTAGTTCAATTTTCTAGGTAAAAAAATCACATTGTCTGAAAAAAGTGACACTGCATTTTAGGGTAAGCCTTGTACTCTCTTGTCCATTTCCTCCCTTGCCGTTATAGTTTATTGGGTTTTTTTCCCCACTTATTTTGATAATTCACGTTTCTCCATAAATTTCTCCATAATGTCTATGTCTTCAAAACCTTTTATTGTACATACTGGCCTACTCTGATTTATTTGATTTCTTTTATCTTCTTTAATCTTTCCTGACATTGTCTGTCTTGTTTTTTTTCTCATTGTCTCCTTGTCAGTTTGACGAGGTTGTGGTACCCAAGTCACAAATGTGTATGTAGTAGAACCGTCCAGCATCTGTCCAAATCAGCATTTGCTACATTCTGAAGCCCTGCTTTGGGTTTTATCAGTTACTGGTGTGAGTTTTTCACCATTGTAAGTTTTGTTTCTATTTCATTACTTTCTTTCTTCTTTTTCAATGGCTTTATTTAACTTTTCTTGGATTTATTTTGATGTTGGCATTCCTGCTCTTGAACTAAGATAGTGGTTCTTTATTTCTAATCTTTCTTTTTCTCTAATAAATGCACTTAAGGTTTTAAATTTTCTTTGGATACTGCTTTGAAAATATTTTGCAAGTTTCAAAAGTGGAATACTTTGTCATCCATTTCTCAGGGGTTGGTAATTTCTGTTGTGATGTTCTTTTAAACCCGAGTTATTTTAATTTTTAAAATGTTTTTATTCGTTTTTGAGAGACAGAGAGAGACAGGGCATGAGCAGGGGAGGGGCAGAGGGAGAGGGAGACACAGAATCCAAAGCAGGCTCCAGGCTCTGAGCTGTCAGCACTGAGCCCAATGTGGGGCTCGAACTCATGAACCATGAGATCGTGACCTGAGCTCAAGTCAGATGCTTAACCAACTGAGCCACCCAGGTCCCCCCAGCCCAAGAGTTATTTTAAAGTATTTTGTAATTTTGGGGACTACTCATTTGAAGCCAGTAAATATGGGCTACTCAAATTTTACTTTTGGATTTAATACTTAGAAGTTTATACCTCAGGAAATTTTTGTTTTTTACAAGGATTAATTCTATTGCTTATAGAAAGATTTTAATGAAATAATCCAAAATGTCTGTGTATCTACCTATCACCCATTTTTAAAAATTGTATCTGTTGATTTCTCAGGTAAGTGCATAAAAAATCCCCACTATTAGGAGAGCTGTTTTAATATTTCCTGATGTTTCCCTCCGTTTTTTTAAATAGCTTTTTTCCTAGTTTTCTTGAAATATAATTAACACACAACACTGTGTAAGTTCAAAGTGTACAGCATGGCTTGGCATACATATATTTTGCAAAATGATTACCACAATAAGTTTAGTTAGCATCCATCGCCTTCTAGAGTTGCAAAAAAAGTTTCCCCTTGTGATGAGAGCTCTTAGGATTTATTCTCTTAGCAACTTTTGTATATACCACACAGCACTGTTAACTTTTGTCATCATATTGCGCATTATATGCCCAGTGTTTATTTATAATTAGAAGTTTGTGCCTTTTGACCACCTTCACCCCATTCCCTACCCACACCCCCTGCCTCTAGCAACCATAAATCTGATCTCTTTTTCTATAAGTTTGATTTTTTGAGATTCCACATATAAGAGAGCTCATATAGTATTTGTCTCTGTCTATTGTCTCAAATGGCAGGTTTTCCTTCTTTTTGATCTTTTCATTATATCTATCTCTTTATATTTTTTGAGATTTTATTTTTAAGTAATCTCTAGACCCCACCTGGGGCTTGAATTTACAATCCCAAGGTCAAGAGTTGCATGCTCAGGGTGCCTGGGTGGCTCAGTGGGTTAAGTGTCCAACTCTTGGTTTTGGCTCAGATTGTGATCTTGCGGTTCGTGGGTTCAAGCCCTGCATCAGGCTCTGTGCTGGCAATGTGAAGCCTGCTTGGGATTCTCTCTCCCTCTCTCTCTGTCCCTCCCTCGCTCTCTCTCTCTCTCAAAATAAATAAGTAAAAAAAACTTAAAAAAAATAAAGAGTTGCAAGTTCTACCTACTGAGCCAGCCATGTGTCCCTGTATCTATCCATATTGTATATATGTCTCCATATCTCATATTTTCTTTATTCATTCATCCATCAGTCGACACTTGGGTTGTTTCCATGTCGTGGCTATTATAAATAATGTTGTCATGAACATGGTGGGTGCAGATATATCATCGGCATAGTGACTTTGTTTCCGTCAAATATATACCCAGAAATGAAATTGCTAGATCATACGGTAGTTCTATTTTTAATTTTTTGAGGAACCTGCTTTTCATAGTGGCTGTACTAGTTCGTATTTTCATGAACAGTGGATAAGAGTTCCCTTTTCTCCACATCTTTGGTAACAGGTGTCTCTTCTCTTCTCTTTTTTTTTTTTAATTTTTCCATGTTTATTTGTTTATTTTTTGAGAGAGAGAGAGAGGAAGAGAGGGGGGGGGGGAGAGAGAGAGAGAGAGAGAGAGAGAGAGAGAGAGACATAGAGAGAGGGAGAGAGAGAGAATCCCAAGCAGGCACTGTGCTGTCAATGTACAGCCCCATGTGGGGCTCCATCCCATGAACTGTGAGATCATGACCTGAGCCGAAATCAAGAGTTGGACATTCAACCAACTGAGCAACCCAGGCGCTCCTCTCTCTTCTCTTTTTGATGATAGCCATTCTAACAGGTGAGGTGATAATTCATGTGGTTTTGATTTACATTTCCCTGATGATTAGTGATGTTGAGCATCTCTTCATGTACCTGTAGGCCATTTGAATGTCCTCTTTGGAAAAATTTCCAGGGGTGCCTGGGTGGCTCAGTTGGTTAAGCTTCCAGCTTTGGCTTAGGTCATAATCTCATGGTTCGTGAGTTCGAGCCCCACAACGGGCCTTTTGCTGTCAACACGGAGTCTGCTTTGGATACTCTGTCTCCCTCTCTCTCTCTGCCCTTCCCCTTCTTTCGTGTGCTCTCTCTTTCTCTCTCTCAAAAATAAATATTTAAAAAATAAAAGGAAAATTTGTTTTTTTTGCCATTGAGTTTTACAAATTCTTTATATATTTTGGATTAACGCTTATCAGATATAGGATTTGCAAATATTTTCTCCCATTCAGTAGGTTGCCTTTTCATTTTGTTGACTGTTTCCTTTGCTGTGCATCAGCTTATAGGTTTGATGTAGTCCCACTTGTTTATTTTTTATTTTGTTGCTCTTACTTTAGGGGTCCTATCCAAAAAATCATTGCCATGACCCACACCAACAAGTTTTTCCTCCATGTTTTCTTCTAGGAGTTTTGTGGGTTTAGGCCTTACAACTAAGTCTTTAATCCATTTTGAGTTAATTTTTATGAGTGGTGTAAGATAGGGATCTAGTTTCATTATATTACATGTGAGACATAACTTTATTGATACGTAATTCACATGACACAGAATTCACACATGTGAATATACAATTCAGTGGTTTCATTATATTAAATTACTAATTTAAAAAGTTGTGGTAAAGACATATAACATAAAATTTGCCATTTTAAAGTGTACCATTCATCAATCACATTACATTAATTACATTCACAATGTTATATAACCATTACCACTATCTGTTCCCAAAACCTTTTCATCATCCCAAAAAGAAACTCTGTATCCATTAAACAAAAACTCTCCATCCTCTCCCCGGCCCCTGGTAATCTTTAGTCTACTTTTAGTCTCTGGGTTTGCCTATTCAGGGTGCCTGATATAGGGGAATCATACAATATTTGTACTTTTGTGTCTGGCTATTTCACTTAGTATGGTGTTTTCAAAATTCATCCATGCTATGTATCAGGGCTTCACTCCTTTGTATGGCTGGATAATATTTTATTGTATGTATATAATATATTTTGTTTGTTAATCCATTTTTTGATGGCACTGAAGTTGTCTTTACCTTTTGGCTACCGGGAATAATGCTGCTATGAACACTGGGATACAAATATTTATTTCAGTATGGGTTCCTGTTTCTAGGTATCAATACCTAGGAGTGGAAGTGCTGACTCATACAGTAAATCCATGTTTAGCTTTTTGAGGAACTGCCAAACTGTTTCCCATAGCAGTGGCACCATTTTAACATTCTCATCAGCAATCTATAAGGGTTCCAAAACTGTGCTTTTCGTATCTAATCCAAGAAATCATTGCCACATCCAATGTCATGAAAATTTCATCTATGTTTCCTTCTGAGAGTTTTATAGTTTTAGTTCTTATTTTTAGGTCTTTGACCCATTTTTTAAAGTTTATTTATTTTTGAGAGAGAGAGAGAGAGAGAGAGAGAGAGAGCAGGAGCGGGGGAGGGGCAGAGAGAGAGGGGAACAGAGGATCAGAAGCAGGCTCTGCCTTGACAGTAGAGAGCCCGATGTGGGGCTTGAACTCACAAACCGTGAGATCATGATCTGGGCTGAGGTTGGAGGTTCAACCGACTGAGCCACCTGGGGGGCCCCAGGTCTTTGATCCATTTTGAATTGATGTTTATATATGATGTTAGATGAAGGTCCAACTTCATTCTTTTGCAGGTGGATATCCAGTTTTCCCAGCACCATTTGTTCAAAAGACTATATCCTTTCCCATTGGATGGTTTTGGCACCCTTTCCAAAAATCATTTGATCATGTATGCAAGGATTTTTTTCTGGGCTCTCTATGTTCTTCCCTTGGTCTATATGTCTGTCTTTATGCCAATACCACATTGTTTTGATTACTGTTGATTTTGTAGTAAATTTTGAAATCAGAAACGGTGAGACCTCAAGCTTTGTTCTTCTTTTTCAAATGTTTTGTCTATTTGTGTCTCCTGATAGTCCATATAAATTTTATGATGGATTTTTAAAATTTCTGTAAAAACCACCATTGGGATTTTGATAGAGATTACATTGATTCTTTAGATCATTTTGAATGCTATTGTTTTCCTAACAATATTAATTAAGTCTTCCAATCAGTGAACATGAGATGTCTTCTCATTTATTTAAGTCTCCTTTCAGCAACATTTTGTAGTTTTCAGCATATAAATCTTTAAGTTTCTTGGTTAAAATTATTTCTAATTATTTCACTCTTTCCAATGCTATTGTAAATGGAATTAAAAAATTCCTTTGGATTGCTTATTGCACATATATAGAAATACAACTGTTTTTTTGTGTACCAGTTTTATACTCTATAACTTGACTGAATCATTTATTTGCTCTAACAGTTCTTGTGTGTGACTTCCTTTGGGTTATCTACATATAGAGTCTGGTTCTTGCTTCAGCAGCACATAAACTACATAAAAAGTCTGCAAATAGAAACAATTTTACTTTTTTTTTTTTTTCCCAATTTGGGCGCTTATTTTGTCCTTTTCACGACTAATTGCTCTAACTAGAACTCTCAGTACTATGTTGAGAGCACTCTCTCAAAATAAATAAACTCAAAAAAGTATTCTTGTGGCGTCTGGGTTCAGTTGGTTAAGTGTTAGACTCTTGGTGTTGGTTCAGGTCATGATCCCATGAACCGTGAGTTCAAGCCCCACGTTAGGCTCTGTGCTGACAGATTTCTGTCTCTCTCCCCCTCTTTCTGCCGCTCCCTTGCTTGAGCGGTCTCTCTCAAAAAAATAAATAAATAAACTTAAAAAAATAAAAAAATTATTTTCACTCAGGATTTTGAAGGTACTATTCCATATAAGTTGCATATTTGTGGAAAAGAAGCTTTATGTACATTTATGTTTCTTCAGATGAAATCTTTCATTTTAAATCTCTGGAAGTTTTAGGTATCTTTATTTTTGGAAGTCTGGAATTTCACTGAGATTATCACTTAGGTGTGTGTGTGTGCGCGTTTGCATTCAGTTTTGATAAACTTAAAGAGTTGTACAACCATTGCCAGAATTCAATTCTGAACATTTCCATCACTGGAAAAGATCCTTTATGCCCATCTTCAGTAGTGTTTATTCCTATTCCCAGTCCTAGGGAATAACTTCATCTACTTTCTGTCTGTAGATTTTGTCTGTCTTTTTTGGACATTTCACAAAAGGTATGTCATATGATGTTTGGTCTTTTGCCTCTGGTTTCTTTCATTTTGCATAATGTTTTTAAGGTTCATCTATGTTGTACCTCATTACTTTTCATTGACAAACAATATTCCTTTGTATGGATATACTACATTTGGTTTTCCAGTTGATGGACATTTGGGTTATTTCCACCTTTTGGCTACTGTGAATAATGCTGCTATAAACATTTGCATATACATCTTTGTGTGGGGATAGCTTTTCATTTCTCTTGGGTAGATACCTAGGTGTGGAATTTCTTGGGTTATATGGTAAATTTATGTTTACCTTTTAAGGAAACTGACAAAATGTTTTTCCAAAGTAGCATCATTTAAATTTCACCAGCAATGTATGAGTGTTCTAGTTTCCCCACATTCTCATCAACAGTCGGTATGGTCAGACTTCTTTTTTTTTTAATGTTTATTATTATTATTTTTTTAATTTTTGAGAGAGAGAGACAGAGACAGAGCACGAGCAGGGGAAGGGCAGAAAGAGAGGGAGACACAGAATCTGAACCAGGCTCCTGGCTCTGAGCTGTCAGCACAGAGCCAGACACAGGACTTGAACTCATGAACCGTGAGATCATGACCTGAGCTGAAGTTGGATGCTTAACCAACTGAGTCACCTAGGCGCTCCAATCAGCCTTTTTGATTATGGCCACCCTAGTGGCTGGGAAACGATATCTTACTGTGGTTTTAATGTGCATATCCCTAAATAACTAAAGAGGCTGAATGTTTTTCCATTTGCATATCAGCCCTTCCTATATATTCTTTGATGAAATATCTCTTCAAATCTTTTGCCCATTTTAAAATTAGGTTATTTGCAGGCGCCTGTGCAGCCAGTCATTTAAGTGTCCAACTCTTGATTTTGACTCAGGTCATGATCTCATGGCTCAGGAGTTTGAGCCCCACGTGGGGCTCCACAGTCTGGAGCCTGATTGGGATTCTCCCTCTCTCCTTTTCTCTCTGCCCTTCCTCCTCCCTCTCTCTCTCTCTCTCTCTGTCTCTCTCTCAAAAATAAATAAAGTTAAAAAAAAGAATGAATAAAACCTTCCAATTTTAAAAATAGATTGTTCGACTTTTAAAAATATTATTTACTGAGTTGTAAGTGATCTTTATATAATCCAGATACACTTTTTAAAAATCAGGTATAAGATTTAAAAATATTTTCTTCTAGACTGTGGCTTGACTTTTAATTTTCTTAATCTGTCTTTTGAAGTATAGAAGTTTTAGATTTTGATGAAGTCTAACTTATCTATTTTATCTTTGGTTGCTTGTGCTCATATCTAAGAAACCATTGTTTAATCCAAAGTCATAATACTTACATCTGTTTTCTTCTAAAAGCTGTATAGTTTTAGCTCTTACATATAAGTTTTAGGTCTATTTTCAATTAATATTTATATATGGTTTGAGGTAGGGATCCAACTCCATTCTTTTGTATGATAAATATTCAGTTGTTCCAACACCATTTGTTGACAAGACTATTCTTTTCTCCACTGAATCATTTTGGTAACTTTCCAAAATCAATTGCTCATATATATAAGGGTTTATTTTTGGACTTTCAATTCCATTCCATTGATCTAGATATCTGTCTTTGTGCTAATACCACACAATCTTGATTACTGTAGCTTTGTAGTAAGTTTTGAAATTAGGAAGTATGAGTCTTCCAACTTTGTTCTTTTTTTTTTTCTTCAATATTGTTTTAGTTATTTTGGGCTCCGTGAATTTTCATAAGAATTTAGGATCAGCTTGTCAATTTCGTCAAAGAATTCATCTGGGATTTTGATAGACATTGCTTTAATCTGTAGGTCAGTTTGGGGTGTATCGCCATCTTAATAATATTTAGTCTTCTAATCATAAACAGAATCTTTCCATTTATTTAAGTTTTCTTTAATTTATTACAATTATGCTTATAGTTTTCAGTGTACAAGTCTTACACTTCTTTTGTTAAAATTATTTATAAGTATTTTTATTATTTTTGAAACTATTATAAGTGGAATTTGTTATGGGTCAAGTTGTATCTCCCCAAAATCCATATGTTGAAGTCCTAACCATCAGTATCCTAGAATGTGACCTGATTCAGAGATAGTGTCTACAGAGGTAATCAAGTTAAAATGAGAATATTAGAGTGGGCCCTAATCCAGTAAAACTGGTATCTTTATAAGAAGCAGAAAGCAGTATGCAGATATACACAGTGAGAACACCAAGTGAAGACTGAAGTTCTGCTGCTACAAACCAAGGAACTACCAGAAGCTAGGAGACAGACCTGGAACAGATTCTTCCCTCACAGCTCCTAGAAGAATTCAATCCTTCCAACACTTTTAATATGGGACCTCTAGCTTCCAGAACTATGAAACAATAAATTTCTGCTTAAGCCACCCAGTTTGTGGAATGTTGTTATGGCAGCTCTAGCAAACTAACACAGGCTTATTTTCTTAATGTTACTTTCAGGTTGTTCTATCTGGTGTAGAGAAATACAAGTGATTTTTGTACACTGATCTTGTACCCTGCAATCTTGCTGAACTCATTTATTAGCTCTAATAATTTGTGTGTGTGTGTGTGTGTGTGTGTGTGTGTGTGTGTGTTCTCTTTAGGATTTTCTATATACTAGATTATGTTGTCTGCCAACAGGGATAGTTTTACTTCTTCATTTCCAATCTGGATGCCTTCAAGATTTGTAATTAAATATTTTTCTGGCTTTTTATTCACTCATTGTGGATACTAATTTATACTTATTCTAAAGTTTATTCTGTTTTCTCAATTAATTCTAGGTCTTTAAATATTGGTTACCATTGGATGCATTGGCTTCCTCTTTTGTGTTTGTTTTCCTTGGGTGTGTGTGTTAAATTATAGGGACACATGGTTATGCTCATTCTTGTCTTTGCCATTTCCTGTTTACCCACATAGGAATGTTCTAGTACTTCCTGCAGCGCCCCCCTCAAAGGAACATGTGTAATCCCAGCAGTCAGTTTTGAGTCTCAGTGGTGAAGCTTCCTGGAAAAGGGTTACTTGTTCTTTTGGGAGTTGGCCAGGCTCTGTCTGACCTCTGAAGCCCAAGTCACCTACTGCCTTTGTCTTGGGGCAAGTGAAGGAGGATGACAGAGGGCCTAACCCCCCCACACATTGCCCCCCCCCCCAAATCCCAAACCCTTACCCTCCAGTAGCCCAGGCCCCTCTGTTCTTGTGATTCCTTCTTTCAGAGCCTCCAACAAAACCCACCTTTTAGTCTTCTCCTGATATGATTTCCTAAAAGAGATATTTTGTTATTGTACAACTTAATGGCCACAAGGACTGGAAAACTGACCTCATTGGTTTCATCTTCTCATCTGCACCACAGACATTCCTTTCTTAGAAGGTGAACATGGAAAGAACACATTTTGGACAGCATCTGTGCATTGAGGTGCCTTCATTGTCCAAGACTGCCATCGTCACCTCACTGCAAGCAAATTTGGAAAGTGCCTGCACCATGCTGGCCTGTCTATGGCTCTGAGACCCTGACTGGTGGGTGGCCAGACTCTATGGGAATTTACAGAAGCAGAAAAGGCCAAACACCTTCCCAGCCTGGCTCCACCCCTAAAGAACTCCAGAGATTCCAACAAGTTTCATTGCCTTTGCTGGCAGTGCCCACCATGATGGATGTCCAAGCCCATGGTGGTGGCCATGTGATTGATACTCATGTTCAACTTGGAGGTGCTCATGGGTATTTCTGCTCACACATGAAGTGTCACACATAGCCTCCCTACCTCTGTTTCATGTATATGCAACCACATAGACATGCATTGCACGCCACATGCCCAAGCATGGATGTGCACACATAGGTGCACCCACACACTGTTTTATTCTTCAGATTTTATTCTTCAGTTTTACTCATTCTTTTTCTGTAGTTATCTCTGCTTCTTCTTTATCTTTTCCTATTCCTTTTCCACTCTTCCTTCATCTGTCTATCTTCTCTGTTCTACTTCTCTGTTTTCTCAGCCTCAGTTTTAGTTTTCTGTGTTATTTTACTAGCCATTAGCTATGCTGCAGGCAGAGCAGCAGAGGTCAAGAGAACAGCAATCACTCCACCATGCCAGCCCCTTTTCGTGCTTGACCACAGAGCATGGGAGGTGAGGCTGATGCTGCTTCACTGCTCCTGACTGAGGAGGGCTGGTCATGGTAGGTTGCATACAGTAGTGTGAAAATCAGGACAAGAGACCCACTGCGGTGAGCTCACACAGCACAGACACTGCTGCCCCAGGATGAGGCCCAAGGTGCCTGCCCAGAATACCTATTCTCCCATCCCTCATCCCTTGGGCAGGGGTTTATGGGCCACCCCCATCAGAGGCTGCTGTGGTTCCAATCTCCTAGTCACCAGAGGAAGCACCTCTGGTCCAACCTAGAAGAATGGCTATGAACAACTCAAGACCAGGTAAAGCCTCACAATGGATGGGCTGGGCCTGTAGCTGGGTGGTCTGGACTCTGCCTAATCCCTGCCATTGACTTGGAGCAAGTTTTCCAACTTTTCAGGGCTTAGTCTCCTCCTTTGTAAAATGGCTGCCTATTTTCCCCACAGTTTATGAATGTAACAAGACCCGAGTGGCCGTCTTGTCCAACTAAGTGAACATGAATCTTTCCTTGCATTTCCCATTTTTGTGCCTGTTTTTTCTATGCATTAATTCACTCATTCATTTATTTAATGAGCATGTGCTGAGGGCATGGCACCATGCATCAAGGATGCGGCAACATTATCCAGCCCTGGTCCTTTGAAAGTCCTCTTGTTTCCTCTTTCAAACACTTCTTCTCCCCTCTTCTCTAGGAAGTCTTTAGCTTATGGGCCTTCCCAACCCAGAGCCCATTATCTGCTTTCTTGAAGCTGACATTTAGAAGCAGATATATCAGAAGAATGGAGAAAACTTTCTAATCATTTATAATCGGTTTAGATTAAAAACAAATATTGTTGGAGCACCTGGGTGGTTCAGTGGGTTAAGCCTCCAACTTTAGCTCAAGTTATGATCTCACGGCTTGTGAATTCAAACCCCGTGTCAGGCTCTGTGCTGACAACTCAGAGCCTGGAGACTGCTTTGGATTCTGTTTCTCCCTCTCTCTCTGCCTCTCCCCTAATTATGCTCTGTTTCTGTCTCTCTCAAAATAAATAACATTAAAAAAAACAATTATTGTTAACAGCAGCACCTACATAGGAACTTTTTATCTACATTAGGGCTTTTTTTTTATATCCAAATGAGAAGAGTCATTTAATTTGTGAGGAGAGATGGAAGTTGGATTTTAACAAACACATCGATTTCCAGAAAGGAGTGCTCAACTGGTGGGAACATAACTCCTTCTGTGTGTGGCTCTCCCCTTTTTAGGGGAGAAAGGAGTGGAGAAGGGGGCATCCACACACCATTGGTGTCCTGACATATTCTGGGTCAGGAGTCTGGGAGGTGAGAGAAACAGGCAATGTGGCCTACAGGGCTCCATGCCCTTCATCTTCAAGATCAACCATACCTTTCTTCCAAGGAGGCCCAGTGTGCTATGTGGGAGACAGGGCACTGACTATACTTCCTGAGAAATGCTATCAGCATCCAGGCATTTATTACTCTCAAATGAATGTTTCCATTATTCAAACCAGTCTCCAGTCTTGGAGAGCTTGCCCTGCTGGACTAGTTTAGCACATTCTGGGGGAGGGGGGGGTATGTGTGTGTGTTGTCAACCTCTGTTCCACTGTCATGTGCTGGGCACTTTCCTGGTGTCTTCCATGTGTTACCTTCTACTTTATCTGAAGAAGGGGCCTCAGCTTATTCTACTTTACTGATGTGGCAACTGCTGCTTGCAGGGTACAAGTGGCAGTAAGTGGCAGATCTGGGATGGAAATTAGCTATGGCTGCCTCCAAGCCCTCTGGGGCCACAGCCCTTTCTGCTTCTAGTGTAGGTATCCCTGATATCTTCCTTTGCCTCTCAGTTTGGGACACCAGACCTTCCCTCCAGACTCCCATGCTCTGTGGGCTCCAAGCAATTCCCTTACTGAGAGGTACCTTGGGCTTCCAAAGAAGAGAATCATGGGGACAGGGATGCTCACAAACTGACCTACAGCAGCATAGGAGTGAAGGAAAGGGAAGTGACTGGGGAGAAGCTATGGGGAAGATCCCCTGCACTCCACCCCCAGGATAGCAGATCCACTGTGATGCCACCATGCAGGAGCTGTTCCACCTTCACAGTCCCCAGGTGGAGACCTGCTGCCAGGGACTCAGGGCCAGAAGGAATAGGTTCAATTCACAGGCATACTGCCTCCCCAGTATGCAGCCAGGAAGGAGGTCTTATTTACTGAGCATGTATGTTGGGCCAGACACCTTTTAGTGGAATTCCTCCCTTGGGCGGAGGAATGCTGTGAGACAGACATGATTGTCATGCCTTCATTGAGTAGGTGAAAATAGACACTGGGAGATTGACAGTACATGATTATTTGTGCATTGTTGGCCTTCCTGCCAGACTCTTGGATTCAGGAGCAGAGACCTTCTAAGCCTAGCACCAAGCAATGACATTTGTTGTCTGACCTCCAAATCTAAATGGCCTTTGACTACCCAGAGAAGGAAGGCTATGTAGCTCAGTTGTGGTGTATTCTTTACTCCAGATTCATTGCCCCAGGAATTCTCTGCCCTTGGATCCATGTAGTACAGAACAGAGACATTGTTCTGTTCTACATGTTCTGTTCATTGATGTGAGGCAGATCTGGGTTACAGTCCTGGACTCACCACTCTGAGTCTCAGTTTCTTGTCTGTAAAATGGGAGCAGCAGCAGTACCCATCCCACAAGGTTCCTATGGGGATCAGAAGAGAGAAGAGATTAGCGTATGCAGGGTATAGGAAGTGGTCAGTAGAGGGCAGGCCCTCAGGAGCAGAGGAGGAACAATGTTGCATCACTCAGTTGTGCTGGGAACAGGGAGTTTCAATTCAAATGGAGACTTGCTTAACCCAGCAGCCATGTTAGAACCTGCAGTGTGATCCCAGTGAGGCTTCCTTCCTCTTTTAGTGGCTCTTACTGCTGTCAGGATTTCTCCATATAAAGTTCTGGACCCATAAAAGCACTTTCTTTCCCAACTCAAGGGCCCTTGGAAAGCAAAACATCTCAGAATCAGCAGTGTGAGCATTCAAACCGGAGAGAGAATGTTTTGGCCAGGATGCAAATCCATGAGATCAGTCTGTGGTGATCAGGCAGAATTTGACATTTTGGAGAACATATCACATATTTCTTTCCAGGGAGTTTGCCCAACATCTGGTCCCCTTATGGCATCCATTCACACCTAATGTTTGGCTTCCCAGCCCCTAAGTGACTTGGTGCCTCATACTTTAGAAAGTGCAGCTAGATAACTCTGATTGTGATGACAGGAAGGGGCATGCCAGCCGCCTGTGGCATTTGCAGGGCACTTGGGCACACCCCTACCCTGACCCTTCCTAATGTGGGTAAGGAGGCCCTTCTATCCTGACCACCAGCTGGCCTGGGCTCTGTCCTTGGTGCTGACTAGCATCACACATCCTGGTGGCCAGCTGCTAAGGACACCTAAGGCAGAAGTGGTCTTTCCAATCTTTGTATGAAGCTGGATTTGGCTGCAGAGTTGTAAATTCCTGAGCCTCCACGGTACCTGAAGCCTGACACCACTGACACCACCTGCATTTCTCAGTTTCAGAAGCAGGTGCTGAGGTGCTGATTGGCCTTGGGAGCAGCAGAGCATGCACAACCTGCTGCTTGCTTATAGGGCAGTGGCCAGTAGGCCACGGTATCTAGAGCGGAAGCAGCTGTAGTGGGGCACTCCTCCATCACAGGCAGAAGCTCTCCAGAGGGCAGGGGTATCAGTCTTGGCCATTGCCTCAAGTAAGTGTTGTTTTGATGCTGTATGCTTCCTTTCTATGTAGTAAAGTGTTTTTGTTTTAATACCCAATCCTGAGAAATTGGACATCTTTAAGAGAAAATTGAACCCTGGCCTTGGGTGTAGATAGGGCTGGACTCTGCACCACCTCCTGGGGGCAGGGTCCTTTTGGCTCCTCCATAAGACATCCTGCCTTAGGATAAGGACTGAACTTCAGAAGCCCCCATGTGCCTCTCACAAGGACATCCTGGTTCAATCATGCTTATAGTATCCTGCCCAAGAGTCAGGTCATGTTTTTAGCATAAATACACATAAAGCTGCTTGGATGAAGTTGGAACTGGGGGCTCTGAGGTCTCACACTCAGCCTCCTTCCCACTCCCCAGGAGCTCACAAAGGTCACACTGAAAACCATGACCATAGAAAGAACTTTGTAAACTGTGGGGCCAGGAGGGGTGAACAGAAAAGTGTAGCCTGGAGGCATTTTGAAGCTCCCCCCCAGTCCCGCCCCCTGCCCCCACACTTCCTTACCTTTCAGCTCCTCCTGGCCCTGCTAATTTGGCAAAGGTACATACTGTGGAATAGCTTAAGGTATGAATTCTTAGCTCAGATGAGATAGAATGTCTCAGTTCAGAAAACTTGCCCATAATTATGCTCTACAGGCAGGAAAAAATACTTTATTTTTGTGCTTGATGCAACAGACTCCCAGATAAAATGGCTACATTTGTATGCAACTCTAACTTCTTTACAAATTTCTACTGAAATGACCAATAACAGAATAGAGAAATAGGAAAAGCATGCGTCAATGATAGAAGTGGAAGTGTGGCATTTCCAAATCAGAAATTCAGGTATTTAAGGTAGTTTTCCAGAAAAAAAAATGGGATAAGACCAAATAGAAAGAAAGGCTCACTTGACTCCTGACAGAGCCCCAAGATCATGCCATTTGTAGATCCAAGATCTGAAGGCAAGGGCAGCTGGGGGCACATCTGGATTCCATTCTCCTTATAGGAGACTAGAGTCTTGAGTCATAGTAAAGGTGGAGCATAAGGTTGTGCTTGATTTGTATACAACAAAAAAAGGTTGCTGCACTAAGCAAAGAATGAGGATACTGCCCCAAATACGGTTGTCATAATAAATATGGTTAAGAGCAATGGCTCTGATCAGGGTTATCAATGTCTGGATTTTTATCTAATCCTCAATAACTGGGTGATCTTGGAGAAGTTATTTGGTTATCTCTGAACTTCAGTGAAGGTTATATTAGGGTCCACTTCATAGAGCTATGAGAATTAAATACAATAATCCACATTATGGACTCAGCACAGGGCTGGTACTTAATAGGTAAATATTATTTTCTGAATATAGAAGTGGTTTCTACTGTTGGGTAAGCTAGATGACCCATTTCTATGTATGTATGTATGTATGTATGTATGTGTATATGTATGTATGTATCTACAAATTTTTTTTTTCTTCTTCAGTTTATTTATTTTGAAAAGGGAGGAAACAAGTTGGGGAGGGGTAGAGAGACAGAATCCCAAGAAGACTCTCAACCGAGCTGGAGCCTGATGCAGGACTCTATCCCATGATCATGACCTGAGCTGAAATCAAGAGCTGGATGCTTAACCCACTGAGCCACCCAGGTGCCCCAATATATCTATTTATTTAAAATAGAGAAATCCAGCTTTACTAATGGCTAATATGCAGACATAATTCAAATGTCAGGTAAATTTTGGTCTTGTCTGGTAAAGGCCTCATGCTGGGGGCAGAGCAGTAGCTCCCACTGCAGAAAGTGATCAGCGGTCCTTTCACACATTTCCTGACTTCAGAATTTTGTTCCTAGTGTCGTTTCCATGGCCCCTGCTAAGGATGGGCATAGATTATGTTTTCTTAAATAGTTGAATCTTTGCTTATATTGTCTTTGGCTTTTGTCTTAGGGTAATGCTGGCCTCGCAGAATGAGTTAAAGGAAATATTCCCTTCCATTTTCTGGATTAGATTGTAGAGAATTGTATAATTTCTTTCTTGAATGTTTGGTAGATTCCATCAGTAAACCCATCTGAACCTGGTGTTTTCTGTTTTGTAAGGTTATAAATTATTGATTCAATTTCTTTAATAGGTTTGCACCTATTCAGATTGTGTATTTCTCCTTTGTGTGAGTTTTGGCACATTATGTTTTTCAGAGAATTGGTCTGTTTCATCTAGGTTATCAAATTTGTAGAGATAGAGTTGTTTATAAATTTTTTTTCAACGTTTTTTATTTATTTTTGGGACAGAGAGAGACAGAGCATGAACGGGGGAGGGGCAGAGAGAGAGGGAGACACAGAATCGGAAACAGGCTCCAGGCTCCAAGCCATCAGCCCAGAGCCTGACGCGGGGCTCGAACTCACGGACCGCGAGATCGTGACCTGGCTGAAGTCGGACGCTTAACCGACTGCGCCACCCAGGCGCCCCGAGATAGAGTTGTTTATAATATTTCTCTATTATTCTTTTAATGTCCATAGGATCTGTAGTGATGTCCCTCTTTCATTTCTTTTTTAAAAATATAATTTATTGTCCCCTCTTTCATTTCTGATGTTAGTAATTTGTGTCCACTCTATTTCTTCCCCTAGATAGAGGCTTATCCATTTTACTGATATTTTCAAAGAACTATTTTTTTGTTTCATCGATTTTCTCTATTGATCTGCTCTAATTTTGATTACTTCTCTTCTTTGACTTACTTGGATTTGACTTGCTCTTCTTTTCCTAGTTTTCCAAGGGAGAATCTTGAATGATTGATTTTAAGTCCTTCTTCTTTTTTAATATATGCATCCAATTTTCCTTTCATTTTCACTGGAGGTTGGGGGGTGGGGCTGAAAGTTCCAGGCTTCAAATCAAGGTTTGGTCATTCTGGCAACCAGCCTCCATTCTGAAGCTATCTAGGGGCCTGCCAAGAGTCATCTTATTAGAACAAAAGATGCCTCTATCACTCAGGAAATTCCAAGATATTTAGGAGCTCTGTGTCAGGAATTGGGGACAAAGACCAAATATATATTTCTTATTATGCCACAGAAGTACAGGCAGATCAGAGGAGACAATCCTGCTGAGAATCCTGGCTCTGAATGGGAAGAGAAGGCAGGATGAGACCTAGGAGGCATAGTGGGGGTCCCAGGTATTTTTTGAAAATTAAGAAGGTTAGATGTTTATATGGAGGACATTAAAGGGAGAAATGAAAGAAGGTGTATCTGAATGCACAGTATTAAAGAGGAGGTAGGAAGGGACGGCATCTAGGGCAGAGGACAAGAGAGTGACCTGTGAGAGAAAGGGGTTGTGTTCTCCATTATGACAGGAGGGAGGGAAGAATGGGTGCAGACAAATGTATAAATTTGGGGGTAGTTGAGACAGTTCCTGATGATGGTTTTGAATTTCCCTATGAGGTAAAAGAGGAAGAATCATCATTGTCAGGGAGGGAAATAGAAGCCTGGAGGTTGGGAAAGGTCTGGAGGACTTGAAATTTCTGGGAATGTTTGGAGAATTTAGAGATAAGTAGATTGAAAAACTCAAACCATAAAAGGAAAGAGTCTAAATGGGACTCCACTACACAAATTAAGACATTCTTTCCATCAAAAGACAGCATGAAGGGAGTAACAATATAAGGCACAAATGGGGATAAGATCATCCAAATAACAGGACATTTCCCAAAATATAACAGATTTAAATCTCATTGCACTAGCACCTAGAATATATAGAAAGCTTCTAAATCAATAAGAAAAAGAACAATCAATAGAAAACTGAGCAAAAACCTTGAATAGGCATTTTACTAAAAAGTAAACCCAAATGACTAATAGACATCTGAAAAGATGTTTGTTATCATTTATCATCAGGAAAATAAAAAAATCCACAAAGAGATGATACTATACAACCAACAGATTGGAAAAAAATTGAGAAGTAAACACTTAATGAAGTATTGGCAAGGATTACATATTAGTTTCCTATTGCTGTTGTAACAAACTATCACATATTTTGGCTTAAAATGACACAGATTTACTATCTGATAGTTCTAGAGGTTAGAAATCCAAGCATCAGTCTCCTGGGATAAATTTAAGGTGTTGGCGTGTTGGTTTCTTCTGAAGGCTGCAAGAGAGAATCTGTTTCCCTGACTTTTCCAGCTTCCATAGGCTGCCTACATTCCTTAGCTTGCAGTACCTTTCTCCATCTTCAAAGTCAGTAGTGTAGCATCCTCAAATCTCTCACTCTTTCTGACCTCTGTTTCTATCATCACATCTCCTTCTATGACTTTGACCCTCCTGTCTCTCTTTTTAAAAAATTTTTTTTAATGTTTTTTTATTTTTGAGAGACAGAGAGAGAGAGATAGTGAGTGGGGAAGTGCAGAGAGAGAGAGGGAGACATAGAATCCGAAGCAGGCTCCAGGCTTCGAGCTGTCAGCACAGAGCCTGATGCAGGGCTCGAACGTGAGATTGTGAACTGAGTGAAAGTTGGAAACTTAACCCACTTAACTGACTGAGCCACCCAGGTGCCCCCTCCTTTCTCTCTCTTATAAAGGCCCTTGTGATTATGTTCCTCCCTGTCCAATCTCCCCAAGTCAAGGTCTTTAACTAATTACATCTGCAAAGTCCCTTTTATTATGTAAGGAAACATGTTCCCTTATTTGTGGGGTTAGGACATAGATTTCTGGGGGCCATTATTCTGTGTACCATAGATTGGAACAATAAAAACTCTATACACTGCTGGTAGGAGCATAACCACTTTAGAAAACAATTGGATATTTCCCAGTAGGGTTGAACATGTGCATTTCCCAAGAACCAGCAATTGTAAATCCAGCCTACACCTGAGAGAACTCTTGCTCCTAGGCACCATGAAACAGGTACTGGGATAATCAAAGGGATCTAGTCTTAGTAGCTCTCTGATTGCATCTCCTTTTAATTCTTGGAGTTGCTCACTCTTTTCTAGCCACACAGGATGTGTGGTAAAGAATTTGACTGGCCTTTGTCCCCTGATTCCTGGGAGGGAGACTCTAAATCTTTGGAATTTCCTGAGTGATAGGAGTATCTTTTTTATTCATGTTATTCAGACCACAGCTGAGTTTAATCTAACAAGGTGACTCAGGATAGAGGCTAGTCATACCACAAAGACCAATCATGTGATTAGAGGGTTGGGACCTTGAGTCACATGACATCAGTCCAACTTCTGGGGAGGTGAGGAGGTTGGAGACTGAACCACATGGGCAATGGATAATCCAATCATGCTTATGTAATAAAACCCTGGACACAGAAATAAAACTCTGAACACAGAAGCTCCGGTGAACTTCCCTGATTAACAATACTCCATGCTAGTAAGGTGACACATACTGACTCTGTGTAGACAGGACATGGAAACTTTGTGTTTGGGATCCTCCCAGATCTTGCCCTATGAGACTCCTTTTTTGGCTAGTCCTGATGTGAATCCATTTTGTTATGGTAGGATTGTAATCATGAGTACTGTGCTTACCCGAATTCTGTGACTTCTTCTAGTGAATTATCAAACTTGAGAGGGTAATGGGAACCTCTAAATTTGTAGCCAATTGGTCAAAAGTTGGGTGGCCTGGGGACCCCCAAGCTTGCAGCTTGTGTCTGAAGTTATTGCAGTCTCATGGGGACTGTGGCCTTAACCTGTGAAGTTTGGCTTAACTGTGTAGTTAGTACCAGAA
Organism: Neofelis nebulosa; assembly: GCF_028018385.1. Classification (NCBI taxonomy): domain Eukaryota; kingdom Metazoa; phylum Chordata; class Mammalia; order Carnivora; family Felidae; genus Neofelis; species Neofelis nebulosa. The sequence goes on from NC_080794.1 coordinate 54,265,139, forward strand.
GTGCATTGCACAGACCGTCTGTATTAGTCCTACCTTGAAATGGGTATACTGGCTCCTCCCTCTGCAGGAACACTTCATCCCAGATGGCCACATGGAACCATCTTCAACCCCTTCAATTCCTGGCTTAGATGTGAACTCAGTGGGAAATACAGAATTGCAACCTCTAACCCTGGTACTTTTCACGTTTCCCCCTGCTTTCGTTCTTAATTAGCACTTCTCATTTAAAAAAAAATTTAATGTTTATTTATTTTTGAGAGAGAGCGAGAGAGACCGAGTGCAAGCAGGGGAGGGGCAGAGAGAGAGAGGGAGACACAGAATCCAAAGCAGGCCCCAGGCTCCGAGCTGTCAGCACAGAGCCCAACACAAGGCTCAAACTCACGAACTGCAAGATCATGGGCCAAAACTGGATGCTTAACCCAACTGAGCCACCCAGACACTGCAGCACTTCTCATTTTTAACATACAATATAATTTATCTTTTAAAAAAATGTTTATTGTAGTCATCTGCTCCTAGAATACCCCTGTGGGAAGGGAATTTTAGCTTTTTTGAAAATTTTACCAATTTTGTCCTAATTGCTAAAGTAGTGCCTAGCACATAGTAGGTGCTCAAGAAATATTTGTTCAGTGAATGAATGAATAATAGCAAAAATATGTTAGCTCCCTAAACATCAACTAATAGTAGACCAAATAAATATAACAAAATACCAAACAGCAGTCAACATGAATAAGCAAACTACCCTCATCAACATGGTGGAACTCACATAATATTGATGATACAAGTAAGTGACTAAACAGAGTATGATTCTCTTCACAAAGGTTCAAAAAAAGGCGTACTTATCTAGGGATAAAAGCTTAAACAGGGTCAAGGAAATAAATATCAGGGTAATGATTGCCTCTGGGGGGTGGTGGTAGGGAAAGGATATGTAGGCAAGCAATTGGGAAAGGACACAAAAGGGACTTCCCATGTGCTGGCAGTGCCCTATTTCTCAACCTAAGTCCTGGTTCCATTGGTATTCTCATTGTGATGATTTCTGAAACTGTACATATACATTTCGTACAGTCTCCTGTGTATGTAACGTACATACTCACAATTTAAGAAAAGGAAAGAAAGAACTATCGGAGGATGATTGAGCAGTGTTGAGTTCTCAGTTCCACTGATGAATTTATTGTGAATTTAGAGTGATAGCAGGGCTGTATGACTGCCTCCAGCAGCTCTCAGGTACCTGAGGGGACATCTGGAGAAGGCCGTGTTGGATTTATCTGCCAGTGGGGTTTTGCCAGGTGGGAGATATGAAGGTCAAAGGAGCAAGAAAATCCAGGGTATTGGCAAGGGAACAACTGAAAACCCGTTGTATGGAAATAAGGCTAAAAAGAAGGCAAGTGACATCAGGAGGGAGAAAGCTGAAATCCTGGGAAGATCTGGTTTGGATGGGGGATCAGATTGCTGAAGGACCTAGTGCAATAGCTGGCCTGGACTCCACGGAAGTAAAAAGCTGTAAAGCCAGCGCCGTTGTTGTGATGAGCGTCTTGAAGGGGACACATTCAAGGGAAGACAATGTCTGGGTGTAACAGGAACAGTGGGTGGCTGAACTGTCATGGATGTATGTGTTTCAGCTCCCATAACCCGCAGAAACTCCTCTACCCCAAAGCCAGCCCAAATAGAGCAGCACTCAGAGTACTACCAGTGTCCAGCTATGCAAATGCACCTTGGGATGTGCTCCCCAGCACGGCCACGAGACTGCTTGGGGCAAAAGGATGGTGGGCTCTTCTCTTTTTCTCTGACCCAAGTACTTCTGGCTTTATCTGTAGCACATGCCAAGATGCAAACATTTCTCGTCACCATGAGCATGACTGCCCTGTTCTAAGCAACCACCAGGCATCACTTGACTCTTGCAGCAGCCTTTAGCTGCTCCCTCCAATTCCCCTGTGTAGCCTACAGACCTCCCATTCGGCGGCAACAGTGGCAACACTATATTCACTGGTGGTAATGAGTCATTCTGATTCCCTCCAGAACAACAGATATAGCAAAAGGGAGGAGAAAACCAAAAACTTGTGGACAGCACCTAAACAAAAAAGAGATGACAAGGCAGTCACGAGAAGCATCTAATTATATTGGAGACCGAAAGTTACTTTTTAATTGACAGACAGTGGAATTTACTCTTTCTGGTGTACAGTAACTTTAAGTCTTGACAAACGCACAGTCACGTGACCACCAGCACAAATCAAGATACAGACACACGTTCATGGTCCCTAATATTTTCCCCATGCTGAAGTTAATCTTTCTTACCCCTCATCCCCCCAACTCCTGGGGACTGCTGATCTGTTCTCTATCTTGACAATTCTGCATTTTCTAGAAGTCCTGGAAATGGAATCATACAGTTTGAATACTCTTGAGTTTGGCTTCTTTCACTCCACATAATGCTTCTGAGAATCGTTCATGTTGTTGTTGAGTAGAGAATCGTTCATGTTGTTGTTGAGTGAGTACCGTTCCACTGTATGGATGTGCCACAGTTTATCCATTCACTCACTGAAGGACTTTTAGGTTGTTTCCAGTTTGTCTCAAAACTGGCAGAATACGAATTACATTCAGTAACAATATAGATTTGGACTTGATTAACCAACGTGACCTAAATGATATATACCGAATAGTCATTCTTTTCAAGGGCATAGGGCACATTTACCAAAATAGAATGTATTCTGGGCATAAATGCATAGATTTCAGAGAATTGAAATCATCAGGGTACATCCACTGCCTGTTGTGTAATTAAATTAGAACTCAAGAATAGGAAGATAGCTAGAAAACCTAATATTTGGAAACTAACCAACACCCTTCCAAATAACTCATAGGCCAAAAGAGAACTCAAAATGGAAATTAAAAAATATCTTGAGCTAATTGATAATAAAAAATTTTAAAACTTGAGATAGTAAAGCAGTGCTTAAAAGGAAATATATAGGTTTTTTTTTTTTTTAACGTTTATTTATTTTTGAGACAGAGAGAGACACAACATGAACAGGGGAGGGGCAGAGAGAGAGGGAAACACAGAATCGGAAGCAGGCTCCAGGCTCTGAGCCGTCAGCCCAGAGCCCAACGCGGGGCTCGAACCCGTGGACCGCGAGATCGTGACCTGAGCCGAAGTCGGACGCTTAACCGACTGAGCCACCCAGGCGCCCCGGAAATATATAGGTTTAAATGCACATAATAAAGGGGTGCCTGGGTGGCTCAGTCGGTTAATGGTCTGACTTTGGCTCAGGTCATGATCTCACACTTTGAGTTTGAGCCCGTGTAGGGCTCTGTGCTGACAGCTCAGAGCCTGGAGCCTGCTTTGGATTCTGTCTGTCTCTCTCTCTCTCTGCCCCTCCCACATTCTCATTCTGTCTCTCTCAAAAATAAACATCAAAAAAAAATTTTTAATGCATATAATAAAAAAGAATGTTGAAAATCAATGAGCCTAGCTTCCAACTTAAGGGGGAAAAAAAGGCAGTAAATATCTCCCCCCAAAGCAGAAATACAGACATAATAAAACAAATAAAACAAACATAATGATCAATGAAATAGAAGGCACAACAGAGAAAACAAAGTCAAAAGTTTTCTTTGAAAAAGATTATAAAATTCATAAAACTCTAGCAAGACTGATCAAGAAAAGAAAGGAAACAAAGATTCCCAATATCCTAATGAAATGTGGTACATCACTACATATTCTACAGATATCTGAGGGATAATAGGAGGATGTTATAAACAACTTGTCAGTAAATCTGAAAATTTAGCCAAATTAAAAATATTTCAAAAAGACAATTTATCAAAAGCGGAAGAACTGGATAATCTTCATGGCCCTATTTCTATTAAAGAAAATGAAACTAATTCAGAATCTTCCAAGGTACAGATGGTTATTAATATTCTCATTGAAAATCAATTGAGCACAAATTTGTGATTTGTTTACTATCACGTATGTACATTTTACTTAAAAAGGTTATAAATGTTCACTTAATAGCAAATGCTCACTTAAACAAATACAGGGGTGGGTGGGAGTATAGATGAAACAACATTGGCCATGTATTGATAATTGCGAATGATGGGCCACTGGGCTTCTTAGCTCCCACTTTTGTAAGTGTTTAAACTTTTCCATAATAAAATGTTTTTGTAAAGAAGAGCCGGACCATAACATTAGTCTGCAAAACCCTCCACCAGCTTGGCATTGAGTCAAAGCCACGATGGGTCAATGGCCAACAAGGTTCTCCGTGATCTAGTCACCCTGGCACCTCATGATATCCCACTCTCTACCACACTCGTAGCTCATTTGCACACCACTCTGTCTCCTAAGTTATTGTTTGCACATGCCCAAAGCATAGTCCCATCTCAGGGCCTTTGCACTTGTGGTTGTTCCTTTTCCCTCAGATGTTCATTCTTTGGATTCAGCTTGGCTTGCTTCAGTCAGGTCTTGGCTCAGATGTCACCCCTTCAGCAAAGACGTCCCTGATCTGCACAATCAAATAACTAACTCCACAAATTGGACTCCCTAAACCCTCTCTCTGCCATGCTTTCCTCCAGAGCATCTGCATCATCTGACATACGAAATATATTCTTGTGCTTTTATTTACTGCCTGCTTCCCACAAGAACGCGGACTTCAACCGACAGGGAGATTCACAACTGTATCCCCGGGCTCAGAGTGGCACCCAGCATACAATAGGCACCCCATAAACACAAACTGAATGTATAGGACTAAGAAAGGTCCTCAGCTTCTCCAAGGGGTGCTATGGGGTACTTCATCAGTTCTTCCACCCAAACCCCTTCATCCTGTGGGCTTCCTGGCCCTACACCTGTTCCACTTTCATTTGAGTCTGGGCTGCTTGTAAGGGTCACTCCTGACCCCCGAGGTTGTTGCCAGGGAAGGAAGATGCCTGTTCAGAGAACAGGAAGCTTCACGCCGGACGACCCCCACCATCTTCCTCATAGTGGTTTTGGAGATACGGGGACTCTGGAATCTCTCAGAGTGGTTCTGGAGCCTTGCTTTGCATGCCTGATTCTGCAGGGTCATTTCACTTGCCTGACCATCAGTTTACTCATCTGTGCAATGGGAACAAAACCAACACCAACCTGATAGGGTAATTGTGATGGTTAAAGGTAATAATCAAAGGGACCAGGATTCGCCCACGGAAGTGGTTTCAGAAGCCAAAAATTTGGCAGCTCTAGGGGGTCCCTAAAGCTGCTTTCACATTAGGCGGCCACATCACCTTTGGGGTTGTTTGTTGAATTGTCCTTTCAAAAATGAAGGCTGGCACGCCCTCTCCCCGCGCTCTCTCTAGGCCCCCATGCATCCCCGACCCCGCCCTGCGCCTTGCGCCTTGCGCCCTGGCCACGCGCTTTACCTCTCCTTCCACCTTGGTTCTGCACTTCCCTCTCCACGCGCCCGCCCCGCACCCTCGCCCCGCGCCCGCCCGCTCCCCGCGCTCTCGCGCCCGCCCGCTCCGTGCCCGTTCCGTGCCCGCTCCGTGCCCGCTCCGTGCTCGCTCCGCGCTCGCTCGCTCGCGCTCCCCGGCGCCGGCTGCGGAGGGAGCCGCTCTGCCCGCAGCTGGCGCAGCGCGGGGGCGGCCGCGGGTGGGCGGGTGCCGCGGGCCCGGGCTCCGAGCATGAGCCGCCGCCGGCGCCGGCCGCGCGCTGCTCGGGGCCCGACTGCGGCGCGAGGGCTGCGCGGGAGCTACGCCGGCCCGGACCGAGGTAGGCAGCGGCGCCCATCCTCAGTCCCTCGGTCCCTCCCGCGGGCCGTCCCCTTCGGCCGCCGGCGCGGGCGGGGCGTTCGCGGGCCCCGGGTCCTGCCCGGCGCGACCGTCGCGTGGCCGGGGCACAGGCTCCCGGCACGGGTCGTGGGACGCGCGTGGAGGAGGGCGCGCGGGAGCCCAGCGCGGAGTTGCCGAGAACTCCGCCCCGGGCTGGACAGCTCCAGGACCCCCGGTCCCCAGCGCCTGCGGGGCACCGGGCGATCTCTGCCTGGGCGTGGCGGGAGTGCACTCCGCAGGCGGCCGTGGGCATGGGCTGGCAGGTCCGCTGCCCCGGGCCTGGCGTGGGGGAGGGGGCTGGGAAATCTGAGGAGCTCGGGGCTGCGCAGTTGGAAGTTTCCATTTGCTTGTCTGTATTCTGGGCCCCGCGGTGGCATCTCACGCCCTTGCTGTTTGGCGAGGAATTGGGGCGTGAGCTCAGCATTTGAAGGGAGACGACCGGGGCGAGATGCTCCTCTCTGCACCGTGGGCAAGGGTCATTTCAAGGACCGTGCTCTCGTTGCCCCAGCACGGGCCTGGGGCAAGGTGCAGCTGGTTCTAGTCGGTGTGTGTGTGTGTGTGAGCGGGGAGGGGTCTCCTGCTGTCTGGGGAGGGCCCGCAGCAGGCCCTTGCCCCCTGCATCTCTAGCTGCTTCTCAGCGCTGGAGCTGCTGGATATTTACAGGCAGGTTGCCTGCCTCTTGGGAGCCACCTGGGGGCTGAGATGCGGTGGTGTCTGGGGCACCCTCCTTCAGGGGTTGGAGCTGTGAGCCCCATCTCGTTCACCCTCCCCACTGCTATCATTCTTCTCCCAAGCAAGGGCAGGGCCCAGATGGCCACCTGCCCTAGGAGCCCAGGACGTATAGAGTCAGGCTGGCATGCAGGGGAACCTTAAAGAGGCAGTGGTCTTCTCTGCCCCTCGGGGGTCTTCCACCTCCCTCGGGACACAGTCTCACCCAGCACAGCCTGGCCTGGGTCCAGGCTCTTCTCTCCCCAGTAGGAGGCCTAGAGTGCAAAGCAGCAGCTCCTGTTGTGAGCAGAGAACTAGGGAGTTAAGAGGCCATAGGTCTGGACTTCTGAACTATGGGCAGGCTGCAGGCCTCTCCGGGACTCAGCTTCCCCATCTGTAAATGGCTTCAATGACTTTTAGGGGAATTTCTCCTCCTGCATCCAGGGACACTTTGCATTGGAACCTCAGGACCCCAGCCCAGAATAGGAGGAGGGGATCCAGAATGAGAGGAAGTGGAGGGCCTTGGCTCCGGGCACGCGGGTGGGTTCTGGGCCCATCTAGCTTTTATTTGTTGTGAGAGACATGGGTCATAGTGACCAACAGCCCTCTGGGTGGTCATGGCTGGGTGGGAGGCGGCAGCAGAAGTCACACGCCCTGCCCCTGAGAAGGGAGTGAGCAGTAGAGACCCACATGCTGATACCCTCGTAGGGCAACTGTGTCCTCTTGCACATGGCCCCTGGGTTTGGGAGCACAAGCAGGTGTCCCCAGGTATTCCATGGGGGCCTGAAAGCCAGCCAGCAAGTTTGTTTTTCTCTGGGAGTCATCCTTGAACTGCCAGCCTGATGGCTCCCTTCCACCTGGCAAATTGTGGAAATGGAACAGTTCACACAGAGCGGAGGGTTTTTGGTGTAACTTAGCAACCGCAGGCAGAGGGGGCGGAGGGAGAAATGCGGGCACCACCGGCATTAGTGCTCGGCCGTCCTGAGTGAGGCCAGTGGCGGGGGGGCCCGGCTGAGTGGGGAGGGCATTCCGCCACAAGCGGCCCCCTTAGGCTGGGCCACTAGTCCATCCACTGGGTCCTCCAGAGGAGAATAGTAGGGGGCTGAGTAGATGGCCTGAGAGCTGCCGAGTACACCTGTCTCCCCGTCTGCAGAATGATGGGCTGAATGGGCAGTATTGGAATAGCTTTGGCTGATCTTTGGTTTTTAACCATAGAATCCTGTTCTCAAGCCACGTGTTTCACAGAAACCGAATTTGTCAAATAGGCCAAGTGAAGGTGCAGGGCTGGGGGGTGGGGGAGCCGTTTGAAGTCCAACCACTGTCCTCGGAAGTGGGGGCACTGGCATAGGCTGGGGTAGGATGGGCATTTCTGCATGATCTGACCCCAGAAGAGGGGCTCTGGGCCCCCCCCCCCACGGGGCCTGCTGGGGGCAGATCCCAGGGCCACGGTGGGAGAGAGGGCGGGGATGCAGATCAGGACCTGTCCAGGTGGTCATTGGTCATCACAGTGTTGTTCCCAGTCCAGAGCACACGCCCCCGGCTGCCCCCTGCTGGGACTCCTCCTCCCTCCCTCTTTCCCTCCTGAGGCCATCTGCTTCAGCCCTGGTCCGCTCTGGCTGTTTGTCTCTCAGAGCTTCCAAATGTTGAGCAGAAATCTGCTGCCTGTAATTCCCACCCACTCTGGGCTGCCTCTCAGTTCCTTTGCCCTCGCTTGCCCACCTCCCTCCTGTGGATGAGTGTTTACTTAGCAACTTGTCTTCCAGACAGAATCTGAAGAGGGAGCAGGGTAGAAGGGAGGGGGGGCCGTCATCACAGGGTGCTGAAGTGACATCAGGCGGGGAAGCTGCCAGGCCCATGGCCATGGGGGGAGGGACTGTGACACCCACGGGTCACACGTCAGGGCCCCCTGACCTGCAGGGATCTGGGGAGGATGCCCTGTCCTTCATTCAGAGTATATGCCCTTCTCACCTCTTTCTGGGCACAGAGCCTGGGGCGGTGGGGCTCTGTGTTTATGCGGCAGAGAGTGAACACAGGGGAGGCCTGGTCTGGCATAGAGTGGGCTACGGATCCATTCAGAATGTCCCTACACTGGGGACATGGGAAGTCCCAGTCTGACAGCCTTGGAGCAGGGTTTGGAAGGTCAGCAAACGTCAGCCTGGCAGTGACATGGTGGGAACCATGGAAGGAAAAGCCAGAAAGCCCCAGCATGTCCTGGCTGTTCAAGGGGCCAGGTACAGAGGAGCAGGGCTCATCCTGGGGAGTGGAGGGTCTTGGGGATTCACCTCTGGGGATGGGCTTCAGAGGGGCTCGTGACAATGTTTAGTCAATGGTACGAGTGTTTGCAACCACACTGATACCTGCCAAGGGGGTGGCCGTGTGATTGCTGCCTGTCACTGACCCTGACTGAGGGAGGACGGTCAGATGGCCTTGGGTGTCTGAATGGTCTCGTCTGCTGCAGAGGCATTTCCTAAGAACCGCATAGGTGCCCCAGAGTATGGTTCACGGCAACCCCCAGTGATCGTGCCTGGGGAAGCTTCTACCCACCTCACTTATCTGATAGGACAGCTCCTCAGGATCCATGCAGTGAGGCCGGGATGTGGACATAGCACAGGAGAAAGGAGCCTCTCACCCCTCTCCCCATGAGCGCGAAGGCTGGGTCTGCGGGGACAGGCTGCGGGCTGTGCTGCCCTGGGTGGTGGTGGCGGTGGGAGCTCAAAGCCTGCCATGTCCCTTCTGAGCGGCTGTGGGGTTGTCATGCAGGGTGAGTTCAGGGAGCAGTAGGCAAGCACCAGCTCAAGGAAAGCCTTGGATCTGGGCTTCATTGAGTCTCCCTGACTCTTCAGGAGCACCTCATTTCGCCCAGGGGCCACACACTGAGGCAAGAAACCAGCCCAGAGGGCAAGGCATTAGGTGCTGGGTGAGGGGGGGCGGGACGGGACACTTCGTTCCATTTGTCCAGCTCTTGTATCACTGCCTCACTCACAGGTGAGGTGCTGCTGCCCTGGTTGACAGATGATGGCGTCCAAGGTGATGTTACTTTCATAAAGCTTCTTCCAGCTTAAATACAACAGCAAACTGCTCTCTGCTGTCTCCCCCTCCAGCTATTTTCCCCCTTCTCTCCTCCCCTGCGAGTAGGCTGGCTCTGAAGCGGTGTTCTCTGCTTGCTCACGCCACATCCTCACCTCCCACTCCCTCCCAGCCCACTGCAATCTGGAGCGCCCTCTTCACTCTGAGAAATGGTCTTCAGGTGCCTGTGGACATCTCTGGCCTTGCTGGCGTTCACTGCCCCTGCTCCCAGGCGTTTGTCCCCCTGGGCCCTGCGGCCCTGCAGACCTCGCTGCAGGCTTCCCCTCCTCTCCTGGGGCCACTCACTCGTCCTGTTCCTCAGGACCCAGACCTATACCGTCTCCTCCCCAGCCGTGGCTCCTGTTCCCTCCTCGGTGCCGACCCCATTCCAACTCACATCGGCCCAGCCGGGTTCTGTCAGTGTTCCAGCCCGTGCCTGCTGGATCCCTCTCAGATGACCATTGTCATTGTGCCCCTGAACCTCACCTGCCCCAGGCTCCCCATCTGAGCCGGTGGGATGGCCAGGGCCTCCCTCTTGCCTCTGCCAGGTTGGCCCTCACCCTGAGTGGTCAGCCAGTCTGTGCCACCCACCCCAGACCCCTCTCCCACCCCCTTCCCCTGCCCACCTCTGCCTCCACAGGTCAGGCTGCCCCACTCGGCCCTGGACAACTGCAGCGGACTCTGTCCCTACACCACAGCCAGGTGACCTTTTAATGTTCTCTTCGTAAACATGCTCTGAACCTTCTGTTCCCAAGTGGGTCTCCCTATCCCCAGCCTTCCTTGGGGGTGCCCTCCTGCCTGGGTGTGCTGTGCAGGGTGCCCTGGGCCTCTGCAGCACGTTGCCCCCGTGTAATTGTCCATCGGTGATCTCTTGGAGTCAAGTGTACCCTTGGCCTGTTGTCTCCAGTTGGCCCCCCAGCTCTGAGATGGTGGCTGGGCCGGCAGACTCAGCAAGCCTTCCCTGGATATATGTGAAAGTCTGTGAGCCGCTGTGCGTGGTGGGGCAGAGACACGCAGATGTGTCTGGGAACGTGTGCATGGGGGGCCTGGCCTGGACCATGTTGCTGTTCTCCCTCAGGTAGAGGAGAGGGGAGCAGACCCAAAGCTCTGGGACAGACAAGGGTGGTCTCTGGGGAGCCAGACCGGTTCAGGAAGGAGCGGTGGGGGTAGGGCTGGGAGGCCAGGCCCCTGCCTGTTGTCATCACCACTTCCGTTTCTCCAAGTGTCACCCTCAGACTCTACCTTGAAGGGAGTTCTCCCTGGATCCCGTTGCCATGGCAACACTGTTAACAAAGAGTAGCTTTGGTAGAGGAGGCTGGCTCGCCCAGAAGCTGAGGGGGCTGGGAGAGGGTGTGCCTGTTCTGATGGGTTTATTAGCTGAACCAGTTTCCCTACCCCCCACCAAGGCTGCCTGAACTGCATGAACCCCTCCCTGGACCCTCTACCTGTGGGAATCTCTGGGCCTCTGGTACTCAGACCCTTCCCCTGTGGATTTCATCAAGTGTCTGGATTCCATCTGGGTGTGGCCTGAATCCCAGCCACAGCTGGGTCACTGGGGCAGACCCAGGGAGGCTTCTGACTTGGGGTGTGGGGGGATGTGCCAGCCCCAGCACCAGGCACTTTCTGGGGTGAGGATCCCTATTTTGTTGCTGTAGAAACCCAGGCTCGGAAGCCCAAACTTTCCCTGCCTAGGACTTCCTGAAGACTGGTTCTGTGTCCAAACCCCTTCCCACTGTGACATGTGCACATTTGGGTTTGCGGGTCCTCCTCTGAGGCTATGGTCTTGATTAAATGAGGTGACGACATGCACCGCTGGGTGACAGCCTGGAGCTTTGCAGTCCAGGCTGTGGTGACTGGGAGGGTCGGTCCTGCTTGCTGGGACCTAGGTCTCTGCTCTCAGAGCTGAGGGAGAGCAATGCAGGGGGGAGGCTGCCCTGTGAACCAGCTTGGGGGTTAGGATTGGATGGAATTTGGAAGCTCACACAGAAGAAGCTCATGGAGTTCCTAGGCGAGTCTCCGTTGCTTTCAGGAGTTAATCACTCAGAGCAGGCAGGAGGCTGTCAATTATTCATTTTATTATTGTTGGTATTAGTAGTGGGTGGCCCCTGCTGGGCGAATGAGGCTGGGAGCAGAAAATCAGGACCGTCCCCGGGTGAGACCATCTCATTTCCACCCTGCCCCCGGATGGCCAGGGTCCTTCCTGCAAGGCACCCTATTACGTAAAGGGGCCTCCCATTACCTGTGCGCCTCCCTCCTCTGGCCTGGGAGCCCAGCTCAGCTCCAGGAAGGTGAGCGAGTCTGTGAGTGTTCCTGTGAGAGGTCGCTGGTGTGGGTGACCTGGGAGCACCTGGGAGCACCTAGTCTCCGGGTCCCTCTCTGCTGGGTCAGCAAAGTGAGGTTTCTCAAGGATTTAGGAGGGGGACTGACAGCGAGCAGGGTTGGCCAGAGTCCAAGCTGTTGCTCTGGGAAAGGCCAGTGCCTCCAGATCACTTCCAAGAATGCATGTGTTACGGGGTCGGGGGTGGGGTTACGTGTGGGGGCGGGGCCTAGGGGAGCCACCCACAACGGTGCGTCACCACCGGGACCACGCCCCCAGCGATGCAGGGCTGACGTGGTCACAGGTATTTGCAGAACCACAAGGTCAACTGTCTGCAGACTAGCCATAAAAACACCCCAAGGAATATCCAGAAAACACTGTGATTCAGACCATGTTTTTTTCTTACAATGCAGTTATGATAGAAATTCACAACAAAACATAACTGTAATAAAGTCTAATAGTTGGAAAGTTGAAAACACATGTATACACAGTGGACCCAAGAAGAAATAGTAATAGAAATTAGCCGATAATGAAATTCAATGATACAAACATAATGAGGGATACTTGTGGGACACAGCCATAGGGGCACTGCAAACGTGTCACTTGCCACCACCAGCTGACCCTGTCTGGAGGGCCCAGGGTGTTTGAGAAGTCCACAAACGGGTGCCTCCTCCTTGGCCCCGGGGATGGGAAGCAGGCCTGGAAGCAGCGCCTGGGAGGCAGGGAGCCGGTGGCCTGGCCTCCTGCCCGCTGCAGGGGTGCCTGAGGGAAGCGTGAAATTTCCCCGCTTCTCCTCGCACTCAGGCCAGGCTGGGGCCAGGGGGGCCGTCCTGCCTGTGATCTTGCAGAGACCAGGGGTTTTAAAGCGTGCTCTCTGGCCAGGGTGGCCGCCAGGGTGCAGCTCCAGGTCACCGCCTGTTACAGCCCAGGAGGGGAGGATGCCAGGCACGTGTATGGTTGGGCTGAGATTTGGAAGAACGGCTGTTTTGTGAGGTGACGGGGCACTGTTAAGAGAGGAAGAGGAAATGCCAGTGTGAGGAATGGCCCAAGGTCATGGGTGGAGAGAGGAGAGAAGCACAGGCAGTGTGGTGGGGGCCAGAGCTCTTGGATTACCTGTCTGTGCTCAGACTTTGGTATGCAGGGCACGTGTGTGGGCTCTGTGTGTGTGTGCATGTGTGTATATGTGTATACACATTCACATGCAAGCACCAGGAAGGGGTCCCTGACCAGCTCTCTGTCCCAAGGGCTCTGCTCTGTGTTTCACTAACAAGTGACTTAATCTAATGCCCAATTTTTTTTTTTTTTTTTGATGCTGGCACCATTATACCGGTTTTGTTGATGACCTTCTTGTCTGGAGAGAGGGCAGAGGCAGAATTTGAACCCAGGTCTTTCTTCTGTGCCAAGGAACACTTTGGAGAGTGGGTAATGTGCTTCCTTGGTGCTTCCTTTCATTTTTCGGTGCCTTCCTGCCACCTCTCTTGGTGTCCAGGCCCTGAGCTGGCCTTTGCTGCTTTCCCTGCCTTTGACCGTGACCACCTCCTGCCCCCATGCTTCCCTGAACGTGCACACACCTCAGGTCTCAGCTTGGACAGGGCTCCCAGCAGGAAGTTTTGCCACTTTCTGAGGCCACTGGGAGGCTCTTCCTCTGGGCTGTGGAGAGCCAGGTACTTGTGACAGCAGTGGCTAGCTTCTGAGCGTGTCCTGCATGCCAGGCACTCTTCTGGGGGCTTTGCCTGCTTCCACTCACGTCATCCATGCCTTGGAAGGGCATGGCTTAGGTCAGCCTCCCCAGCCTGAGACAGGGATTTGGATGCAAGGGGTGTAGAGGGTATGCTCTTGAGAGATACCTTAATAAGGAGGTGAATAAGCAAGGTAGGAAAGGGGAAGAGGCCGGGCACAGGTGCCATTTCAGGCAGAGCCTTGCCTCAGCCTAACCCTGGGGGGAACTCCGGAGTGTAGACTGCACTAGACTTGTCTCACTGTGAGGCAGGGAGTTGGACTCTGGGCCCCTGTGCTGGTCAGCTTTTCATTGTTGGCCCTTCCTGTCCTCCGGAGAGGGCTGCAGATACGAACTGTGCAGCGTGCTGGGAACCCTGGGAGACGGGTGCCCCAGGCTGTTAGGACGGCCTGGCAATCTGGGCCCCAGAAGCACCACCCCAGGCAGCACCATTTCCGCTTCCAGGCCGGAAGCTCCCTGCTCTTCCCACAGTCCCCTCTGGTCCCCGGAGCGGGGGTGGGTGGGCCTCAAGATGCAACCTTGGGTCTGGTGCGCTTTTGCCTGTGGCATCCTGTGGCCTGGCTCTCAGAGCACTGGCCACCTTGCCATGAGGTCTCATTCTGCTGGGGTGTATCCACACGTGTCTGAGTCTTCTGCTCTGTGCTGCTCACTGCTGGGCCCCAGGACTGAGTGCTGTGCTGGCACAGGGAGGATCTCTGTCACTTTGTCCAGAGAAGGACTGACCGTCAGTCAGCCTGGTTGTCAGTCCTGGGCCTGATGGCAGGAGGCTGAGCAGGCCAGGGGTGGGAGAACCTGAGACCGAGGGCTGTCCAGAGCCCCTCGGACTTGAGAGAGGGGCCTGGCCGTGGGCCGGTGAGGATAGTGTTGGGGGAGGACCCCTGGCCTGGGAGTGTGGGGCCTTACTGCCCGCTCCCAGCTGTCCTGCCTGGGGCTAGTCCACTCCCTGGGGTCCCCACTCAGGCATGTCCTGCAGCAGGAGGGCCCGTGAACTTTTCCAGGCTTCTCACAGCCCAGCTCAGGGGTGGCAGCACACAGGGCAGACTGGAGAGAGGCGTGGAGAGGCTGAGCAAGTGGGTAGACAGTGAGGGCCAGTGTGAGTGTGGTGGGCACAAGGATGGGCTGTGGGCCGGGCCAGTGAGATGCCGGGTCCAGTTGCCCCGCTAGCTTGGCAGCCCACCCCACACCGGCTGGGGCCCTCTGTGGCTCCCTGCCAGGTTTGGCCTGTCCAGACCGCTTACGGCGTCACACACGGTGTAGCAGGTGGCTTCCTGGGTGGGGAGCTCGCAGAAAAGCTGAGGGCACCAGGCCCCAGGTTGGCCAGGAGGATGAGGCAGGGCAGGGGCAGGGAGAGCCCTGACTGAGCCCTGACCTCACCCCTCTGCTGCCCTCCCAGGAGGATGTTTCCGCCCTGCCCCTCCCCTCAGGCCTCCTGACAGAACAGGCCTACCTGGCAATGCCAGCAGTGGGCGCCCCCACCCGTGAATCTCTCACCGCGGGATTAGACACCCCCATACCCACCTACTCAGGTGATGCTGGGTCGAATTAAACTGGATTGCACCTCAGTTACCCCATCTTGCAGCGAGGGGTTGACTGGAGCAGGGTTTCCAGGGCCCAGGGCCCTGGGTAGCTCAGGGTCAGGCAGGCCTCTGTGAGAGTGCTTCCGTGCACATATGCCCACCTGTCCCCGGCACACCCCCGGCAGCTCTCCGCTTACCTGTAATGGATGCAGCTTTCGCCTAGGATCGCGAGTGTTCCCCCCACGGGGAATTCCTGAGCCTCTACAGCTGTGATGTTGGAGGTCCTCGTGTCCTGGCCCTAGCCTGCCACCCTCGCCAGGCTGCAGCCACGTGCCTTGGCCAGAAATGCTGACTGCCCAGTTTGCCAGGCCCTGGACCGTGGAAGAAGGGCAGGCTGTGGCCCCCTGAGTCCCAGGAGGGATGACCAGAGCAAGGCCCCTGAGTCCCCCAGGAGGACCCAGTGAAGAAGAAGAACTCTGACTGCAAACAGGCATTTTATTGCAGGGATAAAAATAATAAATACAGCCTAATCCGACAGACACCAAGGACTGGTGTTGGAGAATGATAATGTCTATGTCCCAGGCTTGCTTTAGATGAGGAGGGTGTGCTGGAGTTGGGAGCCTGTCACTGCCCAGTGCTCTGTGCACTCACGGCCAGGGCAAGGGAGGTGAGGAGGCCTCGGCAGAAGAACATTGCTTCGTAGGACACTGATGCTCGAAGGGTCTGCGGGCCAAATAGCTCAGAGGTGGAGACTGAGGCTTGGAGGAGTGTAGGGCCCCGGGTGCCATCAAGCGAGGTAGACGTGGAGGGGCCATTAGACACAAGTGGGCCCAAGGTGGGTGTGGAAATTGTCACCTGTGTAGCAGCGAGGCTCCAAGGGGCTGAGAGCCCCACCCCAGCCCTGATAGCCCGGGCCTGCCCCTCCTCACCACATCACGTGACCTGTGGAGCCATGTGAAAGCCCTGCTCTGACGTGCTGCCTGCCCTTCACCCCTCACCTGAGAGGGACTTGGAGAAAGCCAATGTCAAACCAAAGGAATGTGGGGAGATGTCCGACCATCATCCCATCCACTGAGTGCATGTGGAGAACCAGCGTGCCAGGCCCCATCCAGGTTCTGGGAGTGCAGACAGAATCCAGAAACAGGTAGGAAATGAACAGAATGGATAGTTGGAAGGTACTTGGGGGAGGTGGGAGGGAGTGTGGGGGACTTCCGTTTAGGACAGAATGATTAAGGCAGCCTCACTGGAAGGTAGGGCTTGAGCCCCATGGACATCTGGAGGCAGGGGCTCCTTAGAGACAGAACAGTTGACCCCGGGCCCCGAGATGGACATGTGTCATCCTGCCCAGGAAGCCAAGAAAGCCGGAGGACACAGTCCGTGGCAGGCGGTGACTGTGGGCCAATGATGACGTGTCACTCTGGGGTGGGCCAGTAGACTTGTGGCTTTCTGGAGTCTCATGCCTCCTCTGCAGCTTAGCCTTGTGCACACGTGGATGGCTCCCACAGAGGGCAACCACCCCTCCACACCAGCTGTCCTCAGCCCCAAACCTGCCCCAGTAGGGAGCCCAGTGGGGGATGTATTCACATGGAGTTTGGAAGCAGAGAGATGGCCTGTGTGTGGCCGTGTGTGTGGGGGGGGTGGGGTGGGGGGGGAACTCTGGAAAGGTCACTGTGGGTCCCTGACCTGCCGTACCTCACCTTCTTCTTTACCCTTTCCCTCTCCCCCACTCTTTCTTTCCTGGGATTCCTGTTTAGCCTCCTCCTAGGGCTCCCCTTCCCTCTCCTCAGTTTACAAAGTTTGATGTTGTACTTATGTCACTAACAGTCACAAAGCAAAAAGGGTCCAGGGGCTCCTGGGTGGCTCAGTCGGTTGAGTGCCTGCCTCTTGATTTTGGCTCACGTCACGATCTCACGTTTCGTGAGATCGAGTCCCACGTCGGGCTCTGCACTGACAGCGTGGAGCCGGCTTGGGATTCTCTCTTTCCCTCTCTCTCTCTCTCTCTCTCTCTTTATTTATTTATTTATTTATTTATTTATTTATTTATTTAAATAAGCATTAAAAAAAAAAGAAGAAGTAAAAAGGGTCCATGTGGAGCATGCTTCCTTCCATCCCTGCCAGCTGCTACAGATAGAGACCTTGTTATCTGTTTCGAGTCTCCTCCCGACAGGTCTGGTCCATACGCATGCCCAGTGCATCATTCCTTGTTATGCTCAACGGCAGCAGCACGTCAGGCCATGTGCCCCGTTCCACTTCTCTTGTTTCACAGGGCATCTGGGAGCCCCATCTCAGTGCGCATAGAGTGGCCTTGCTGTTTTTAACATCTGTGTGGCCTTCCACTAGTGGATGCACAGTGACGCATTCATCCAGCAGCCCTGAGAAGTAGCCATTCCGATGGTGTCCACTCTCCTTTTTTAAGCAGAACTCGCAGCAGACATCCTTGCCTGGATATCATTTTGCTCCAGGTGTGAGCGTATTTGTGGGATAAACCCCTCGGAACAGAACAGCAGGGTGAAATGGAGGTGCACTTACTTGTAACTTCGATAGATTTTGCTCGACTGTCTTCCACAGCCACAGTAATTTATACGTCTGTGGGAGAAGTGTGCAAACACCTGTTTCTCCACGCCCTTATCTTTGCCAATCTGATAGGTGAGAAGTGGCTCTTGTTGCAATGTTAGTTAGCATTTCTCCCACTGAGAAATGAATGAGATTGAGCATCTTTTCAAACGGATAAGATTCACCTGCGTTCTCTTTTTGAGGAACTGATGTTTGAATTCTTAACATGGTATTTCTGTTGGGCCGGTGGCATTTTTCCTACTGATTCACAGAAGCTTTCTATATATTGGGAAAACTGACACTTAGAATATGAGTTGCAAATCTTTTTCCTCCACTTACTGTATTTTCATTTTGTTTGTTAGGACTTTCACCACGCAGAATCTAAAAAATGTATGTAGTCCATGGGGCACCTGGGTGGCTCAGTCGGTTAAGCGTCCAACTTCGGCTCAGGTCATGATCTCACGGTTCGTGGGTTCAAGCCCTGCATTGGGCTCTGTGCTGACAGCTCAGAGCCTGGAGCCTGTTTCAGATTCTGTGTCTCCCTCTTTCTCTGCCCCTCCCCTGTTCACACCCTGTCTCTGTCTCAAAAATAAATAAACATTAAAAAAATTAAAAAAAAAAATAAAAAATGTATGTAGTCCGTAATGTACATATTATGTTTGAACCGTGTGAAATTATAGTTGCCATAGGTCAAAAATGTTGCCTATCAGTCATTTTCAGGCTAGCAGAACAACCTCTGTACTATGAAACCATAAAGAAATTCTCGGGCGCCTGGGTGGCGCAGTCGGTTAAGCGTCCGACTTCAGCCAGGTCACGATCTCGCGGTCCGTGAGTTCGAGCCCCGCGTCAGGCTCCGGGCTGACGGCTCGGAGCCTGGAGCCTGTTTCCGATTCTGTGTCTCCCTCTCTCTCTGCCCCTCCCCCGTTCGTGCTCTGTCTCTCTCTGTCCCAAAAATAAATAAAAAACGTTGAAAAAAAAAATTAAAAAAAAAAATTCTCTCACGTGTTCCTCTCATAGGCTTATGGTTTTGTTTTTCAAATGTGAGTATTTGATTTGTCTGGTAGGATGCCAATTTTATTTTATTTTTTTTCCAGATGACCACTCATTTGCCCAACACCACTGATGAAACAATTACCCTTTTCTTCACCGGCTTGAAATATCGCCTTTATTCGTATACTAACCTGCCGTATGTATTTGGGGTTATTTCAAGACTTTCTTGTTTGCTTCAGTGCTCTGACTGTATTTTCACGTGCTGATACCACGTTTTAAGTTTCGCCGTTATCAGGCATTTTCAAACACACTGAACAGTAAAGAGAATAGAATCACGCACACCCATATTCTCATTACCCAGATTCAGCAGTTCGGATTTTACCAGCTTGCTTCACTTACTCATTTTTCCTCCCCCACCCCCTTCTTTCTTTTCTTTTGCTCTTTCTCTTTTTCCTTTGAACTGAAGTATTTCAATCAAACCCCTGACCTCTGTAATTTTCCCTGTACCCTCCAGTGTGGATCTCCGAAACAAACAAGGCCACTTGCAGATAGAACCGTGCGGTCATTATCACAAATAACCAAATTAATAGCAATTCGTTGCTGTCATCTAACGCCCAGCAGATACTCAGTTTTCCTTAATTGTCTTAAAAATGCTCTTTTGCAGTTGGTTGTAAAATTAGCAACCAAATTAAATCCACGTGTGGCATTTGGTTTTTATTTTTTATAAGGCTCTTTTTTTTTTTTTTTAAGTTTATTTATTTTGAGAGAAGGCGCACATGCGTGCATGCAAGTTGGATTGGGGGGACAGAGAGAGAGAGACTCCCAAGCAGGCTCCGTGCTGTCAGCACAGAGCCCAACTCGGGGCTCAATCTCACAAACTGTGAGATCATGACCTGAGCTAAAAATCAAGAGTCGACGCTTCACCGACTGAGCCACCCAGGTGCTCCTCGTAAAACTTCTTTAATCTGAAGCAGCCCTTCCTTCCCAGCCCTACAACTGCCCCCCCACCCCCACCCCTGCCCCGCCGCCGCCATCACCTTTCCTTAAGCCATTGGCTCACTGCAGAAACTTTGAGTCTGTGTCTGTGGAATGTCCTATTTTCGAGACTCGTCTCTTCTGCTCCTAGTACTTTCTCTACACTGGAATTTAGCTCGGACAACTTCATTTTATGGGCTTGCACGTTCTTTTGGCAAGAATACTCCAGGGTGCTGCCCTGTACCTCACAGGAGTCTGTCGCATCAGGTCCGGTTGCAGTGGGCATGAACATGGGGGAGATGGGCTCTCATCCTCCTGCCTCCGTTCCGTTCTCCTGACAGTTTCAACCATCAACAACCACAACCAGAGTCAAGTATCCCGTCAAGGGCTGCACCACGGTACCTTTCTAATTGTTCTTTCCCAGTGCATTTGTGGGGTTCTTCTAGAAAGAACATTCTCTCATCAACCATGGTGATTTGGTTACCCCAAAATGATTTCAGAAAAAAAGGCAGGGTAAGTGCTAGATTCTTTCCTTTGCCAATACATGGTTCCTTCTGATGTTGCAACCTGTGCTTGTCTCCCTAACTCAGCGGCCTTAGCCCGTCACACCCTTTTTCATCAAGTTGGTTATGCCATTTTTTTTCAGCTGTAACCCTGTATTTACTGTAATATTGCTTTATCTGCTGGATTGAGCATGTCCTTGTTAGCCGTGTGTATTTCCTGTGGTTGTCAATGCAGCTGGCCGATTTCCTGGTTGTGACGTCACAACCCACGGGGGGGGGGGGGTGGGGTGGCCAGCCCCACCTGGTTTTCTCTTCGGTCCTGATAATGTCGAGGGGCGACCTTACAGCAGGTGAGGCTTTCTTCCCAGATTGCTGGATCTTAGTGTAGCAGAGATGCCTGCATGTTTCAGAGGCTGGTAAAGAGGATGTGTGCATGAGCCTCCCTGGGACATGGGGAGAAGAGCACCCCATTTGTCTTGTCCTCTCCCTGGGCCATGATATGAGCCATCTCTGCATCAGGAGAGAGGGTTGGAGGGGAAGCTGAAGGGCCCGACAGGCCTAGGTCTATCGCTTTCGCATGGTTGAGAATATCAGGGATGTCAGACAAGGGGCACCCTCATGACATGGGAGTCCCTAGCTGGGGGAGATGCTGTACCTGGAGCCCTGGGGAGGCAGGGCTCACAGAGGGTACAGAGAGGAGCTGGGCGATGAAGAAGGGCCTCAGGAGCCGGTCCAGGGCAGCCCCTCGAGGCACAGACCCAGGCCTGTGGGAGGGCAGGGCCTATGGGAAGGACCAGCTCTGTAAGTGCCTGAGCTCGAGACCCAAGCTCGGCTTCCTGATGTGTCCGTGCTGACTTCTGGGGATCTGAGCTCTGTCCCTGAGCTGCTGTGCCTGCCTTTGGGTTCTGATAAGGGCCCCTGGGGGTGGGTTGATGCTGGGGGGGAGCAGGGGCAGTGAATAGACTTCAATGGCCAGAAGAGCCCATCAGGAGCAGAATCCACTCCTGAAATCCCTTCTTGGCCCTCTCTTGCTGGAGGCCCTTCACAGCCTGGTATTGTTGCCTGGCAGTGCGAGGCTTAAAGCGGGGGGCTTCTAACAGCAAGGGTTTAGTTGTGCGTGAATTAAGGGTTCAGAGTGTTCAGGTGGCTCCCTCTCCCCTCCCCTCCCTGCAGAGCCGGTGTTCCCAGGTGGTGCCCACCCCAGGCACCCAGCGGACGTCTGTTAAATGAGTGAATCCACAGAAGCCACCTCCCTGATGGTGCAGCCCTGGGGCCACAGAGGTGGGCACATGGGCAGCTGCCCGGCCTGCTGAATCTACACTGTGCTGGGTGTCTGGAGGGGTGCAGTTTTGTGGGCAATGAACAAGGCCATGAGAGAGGGGCCCAAACACCAGGAGGAAGCAAGTTTCTGGAAGGTCCTAGCCAGCACCACTACCCCCGCCCCCGGCCCCATCATGGAGTGTGGGGCGCGCCGGGCAAGGGGGCAGTAAGCCCACGGCTTCCTCGAAGGCTAGGGCACTTCTCCCACATAGTGTGGCCTTCATCTTGAGCCTCCTGCTTCCTAGCCCTGCCTCACCTGGCCTGGGTTCCAGCTGACCCTGAGTCTGCCCCTGGCTGGGTCTGGTGGGGCACCAGGCTCACAGTGCAGTGCCTTCTTGCTTCTGCTTCCCCGGCCGTCTCCCAGCTATAATTTTAGATCATCTGTTCTCAAAAGTGGGATCGGATCCTAGGACCAGCAGCATTAACATCCCCTTGGAGATTTTTTTTAGAAATGCAGATTTTCAGGCCCTTTCCCAGACCTCCTGAATCAGATACTCTAGGGGAGGGGGCTGCAATGTGCATTTTGACAAGCTCTCCAGGGGATTCTGATGCCCGTGGAAACCTGAGAACTGCTTCTTAAGAGCAAACAGCCCAGCCCAAGGGGTTCTGGCCAGGACAAGATAAGATCCTTCCTCTTGGTTTTGAAAACTTCCCAGGCCACAGCCTGTGGTTCTGAGCCCACTGAGCCCTCCTGAGCGAATGTCAAGCCCGCTCCCAGATGCTGACCCACTAGGGTTAGCCCACAATGTTCTGTCCATTTGGGCCCTGGTTGCTCACCATGCTGGGACCTGGTACCACAGTGCGGGGACCTTTGAGTTCAACACAAAATGGGAGCTTTTCTATTCATCATATTTACTTTGGTTTCTAGAGAGCTGCCCAGTAGCATTCAGCTGACTCAGCCTCAGTCACAGCAGAAATTCCCGCCACCAACCCCCGCCCCCTCCCAGACCAGGGCTGACTGCACTTTTGGGATGGCCCTCAGGGGCTGAGGTCTGTGCTTTTATCTAAAACCCTCTAGGGGAGGTTAGTGGCTGGCCCAGGGCCAGGACGTGGGGGAGCTCACTTCCAGAGGTACCCCTGCCTGTCACTCCCACACACATTCAGCTCAATTACTCGGGAGTCACTGGACCCAGTTACTCAGAGCACAGATGAATCAGACTTCCCGTAACTGGCATTCAGGAACTTGGGAGCTTGGAAAGGTTTCCAGGACACTGGGGGCGCTGACGTCTCTTGTTGGCATCTCTCTCCCAGCCCAGGGCAAACATCCAGGTGAAAGAGCCTCTGCATTAGAGAGAGATTGTACCTGGCAGAGCCTTTCTTTAAACATATCATTTGACAAAGAATCCCTGACTTGGGGTAAGGGAGGGGGTGGGAGGGGAGGTAAGGGCGTCATATTTGGGGGCTTTTTCATATGAGATCTTTTCATTCTCACAGAGCCCCTAAGATAGTGGTTTTCTCTACAGAAACACAAAAGTAGCCTCAGAGAGGCTGAGAAACCCAACAAAAGTCACACAGCAGCGAGGCTCAGAACTGGGACTCAGACCCAGTGTGGCGGTCCCCACTGTCCCAGGCCCTCTCATCAGGCGCAACACAAGGGAGCCCTTCAGGAGCAAGTGCACGGCCTGGGGGTTCCCTCTCCCTCCTCCCTCCCCCAGAAGTACACAGGAGAACATTTAGTCATTGAAGAAGTCAAATTGATGTCCTTACCGTGGGATTTGCTGGAACTGTAATGTGTTCGTATGGTTTCTGAAGCTTCCGAAGGGGAACAGAGTGGACAGAATCTCTACGGCCTCCCCGGGGAAGAGACCGGGGAAGAGAGACCCGTGCTCTGGGGATGGTGTATGGGGTCTCCCTGGCAGGGCAGCCACAGAAGCATGGATGGCCAAAGCTCCAGGAGTGGTGTCAGGGAGTCTGGGACCCCGCCTGCAGCATGGGGCACGTGGTGCTGGACATGCCTCAGGGGGGCGGCAGCTTCCATGGTGTGGCCTCCGTGCCCGCAGCCTGGCTGTCCTCCTTCCGCTGGGCAGAGCGCCAAGGTTGTGTTGGATCTGGTGGGTGGGGGGCTGTTTGTGAGTAGACAGCACCCCATAAAGTCCAGGGAGATCACTGGGGAGACGACGCATCCAGAGACTTTTCTACTCACTTGGCCCAGGCTGCCGTACCTGCCTTTCGCTCGCCTGACCCGGAGCACATCGGGGAGCCCTTCACTAAGTGCCAGGGGTCAGGGTGTGGAAGAAAGGTCCCCAGGACAGGCTGTCACTGTGAGAGCTCAGAGGGTGGATCTTTCCCGCCCCTCCCCTGTCCTCCCATTGAGCCTCCAAGCTCTCACCCTCCCCAGGGTCCTGGGAGACGTGGTTAGAGACTTAGCCCCGGAAGGGTGGGGGGACAGGAGCCTCTGACCCTTCATAGTCAGGGGGACGTCCCAGGTGGGGGAGGGTACAACTGATGCTGTGAAACCCCTCTGCATTCATTCAGTCACGTAGCTGGGCTCACTGCCCCGGGAGCCCCAAGCCTGCTGCCCTCCCAGCCTTTTCCCTTCACCCCTCCCTTCTGTCACCCACAGTGCCCCTTCAAGTGGTTTCCAATCTACCGTGCATGCTTTCTCTCTTCCCTGCCCCTGCCCACCCTCTGTCCCACCCCTCTGCGTTTTTCTTACCCGCTGACTGATGGCAGGCTAACGTATCCCCTCCCCATCTCCAGCTAGGCCATCGCCCTGGCTCTGTACCTAAGACCCTCGCTCTGCCCTCTGGTCCGCTCCCCAGGCCAAGTTCCTGGGAACCTGTGCCCTGGGCCCCTGCAGTTCCTGGGCCTGGAGCCGATGTCCTGGCAAGACTCCGTGTCTCTGGACTAAGGCCCACCTTGGTGGTGATGAGCTCTTCCCCAGGCTGGGCCCTGCCCTGCCCTGACCCTGGCTGGGCTGCAGCCTCTGTTTCTGCACTGCTTCCCTTACACTCTGCAGCTGTGTCCCATCCTGGCTCCCACTTCCCGCTGGACACCACGCCCTGGACTGCGCCCCTCCTGACTTCCACCTTCCTCCCCTGTCCCTGCCTCACCCCTCTCACAGGGGAACAGAATGCCAAGCCCAAGTTGAGGAAGCTCAAGCCCAGACGAGGCTGACCTCTGGGACCTTTGCTGTGAGTCAGAGGAAGAAGGAGAGGGAACATCTGCAGGGTGCCTGCAACCCCTCTTCCCTCCCCCCGCCCTGCCTAGAGCCCAGAGACCCCGTAGACAAGCTGGTGGGCCTGCCCTCCCACCCACTCTGGAGGTGCAGACGTGGGCTGTGGGCCCCGGGGGCTCAGATACACTCCTTGGGGGCAGGCACGTGGAGGTGCAGGTGGGGGACGTCATGGTGGTGATGCCTGTGCCTCACGATGTTCTGTGGGCGCTGCGGGCATCTCACCTGCGGCAACTGGTCTAGTCCCATCAACCCTGAGGGACAGGGCAGTTCCCGCCCCCATTTTACAGGTGAGGAAACTGAGAGGTTAAGGGGGTGCAGGCGGGCTCCAGGATGCAGTGCTGCCTGCAGAGGAGAAAGGGGTGCTGCAGGGGAGGACAGGCCCGGGTGTGGGGCCTCGAGTTGGAACTCACTTCAGGAGTCATGGGGCCCCTCGGTGGGCCTTGGGCCCTCAGTGCCCCATTCAGAGGTGCCTGTGGGACATTACTACAGACGGCGGAGGCCTGTCCTCATTCCTCCTCCAGGGCCTATGAGGCCCAGGGGCGGGGAGAAGGAAGGGGCCTTCCTGGTCGGATGCAGGAAATGGATCCAGGAAAGGGTGACACGCTGGATCCACACTGAGGGTGACAGTAGGTTCTCTGCAGGCCAGGGACTGTCCACTCAAACATCCAGGCCTGTTGCCAGGGCTGCTGGGTTCCATTGTGGTTTCTCCATCAGTGTGGTACCAGTGGAGGCCTGGGCTCTGTGTGCATCCTGCTGTGGCTCAGAGGCCCCGTGGCCACCCCTCGCAGGTCTGGCTTCTGAGTTTGCCCACACCACCGCAGTAGAGCTGGCCTGTGGAGTAGCGCCCCAGGCGATTTCTCTGGCTGCCTTTGCTGGGTGGGGTAAGGTGGCCAGACATTCCTTTCCTTTTCCTGTTCCCACAGCATGGTGGGAGCCACAGTCTGGGCTACCAGGGTGAGCCCAGAGCCCGGGCCCCTAGCCTGGCCGGGCCCAGAATGAACAGTGTGACACTTCCAGCCTCAGTTTCCCCATCTGTGAGGCAGACGGCCAGGCTGAGGCTCTCCTGGGTCTCCCAGGGTACGCAGAGGCCCAGTGCACACTGCCTAGCTAGAGCCCCGAAACTGTCTCCCTGAGCCCCCCATGCCAGTTGGTCAGCTGCCCTCTCTTGCCATCCTTCTCCCTTGGCCTGCTCAGCTCTTGCTGACAAGGGGCCCTGTGGCCTTTTGAGGTTTGGGGCCTCCTCAGGACAGGGGCGGTGGGAGGTGTTAGTGATGCCAGGTGGGGGCCCTGGTCGGAGATGCCTTGTATCAGAGGTGCTTCCTGCCTGGGGCTGCTGGGCTGTAGGTCTCATCTCCCCCAGGTGCCCGAACGCCCAGACCCTGACTCCCCAGCACTGAGCACTTGCGCAGGCCTGGGCCCTCCTCCCTCTCCCTCATGTCAAAGCTTGGGGGCCAGGAATCGGGGAGACTACCTTCTCACATGATCCCCTCCGGTGGAAGGCTTAGGAATCACGCAGGCGGTGAGGGCACTGGAGCCCGGCTTTGCCACCTCCCGCCTTGCACACGCTGCTGCCGTTTCTGGGTCTCAGACGCCTCCTCCGTAAAAGGAGGTGACCTATAAGCTGTGTTCCAGGGCAAGGTGATGCAGCACATCGCGGGGGGCCTGGGTGCTCTGGGGCCTGTCCTCATTCCCAGCTCTCCCACCTGGCGTGGGGCCCCCAGGGCTCCCGGCTCCAGGCCCACACGGGCCCAACTCAGTCTCTCAGAGTCCAGGTCCGGGAGTGGGTGAGCCCCGGCCCACCGGCTGAGTGTAGGGGAGCGCGGCACAGGCATCCCAGCCTGGCCTGGCCATGACGGTCAGCGGCAGCAGGCTCCCTGCAGTCAGGTGCGCGGTGGGTCACCGCAGGGCCTCTTTCTGCAGTGCTTCCCGCGACAGGGCACACAGTACACAGCCTCTAGGGTAAATAGTCTGATGGAAGGGGCAGGGGTGTGAGGAAGGGGAGAGAACAAAGGCAGGCCAGAAGGGCCTCCCTAATTCACACACAGGAGATGCTTCTAGTGCTGCTTGGCAACCAGAGGAGAAAGAAGGGGCCCAGGCCATGCCGATGCCCCAGCCCCCTCCGGGCTCACCTTCAGTGGACAGACAGAACTCCAGATTCTCCCTCCAGGGCTGTCTTCCCAGAGAAGCCAAGGGTGGTGGGGCTCCCAGGAGTGGCTTCACCCCCTACCACCAGATGGGCTTGAGCCAGAAACTGGGTGCCCCCTCCCCCAGCACCGGGCTGCAGGGTTCTCCTGATGTGGGAGTCTGGGCTTTATTTCTACTTTGACCCTGACCAGTGTCCTGTGTCCTTGGATAGACTGTTCCACATCTCTGACCTCCGTTTGCACTCCTGTAAAACGGGCCAGTGGCACTCACGGGAGTTATGTGGAGAGTAAATGACAAAGATGTGATGCTTCAATCCTGGGCCCATTCAGTCCTCAAGGGCACACAGGGTGCCTGTAAGTGGGGCTGTAGGGCACAGGAGGCTCCATGAGGAGCCACCCCCCGCCCCCAGGAGCTTGCAATCTAAGAGAAGGTGAGGGTGACAGGTCTCCCCAGACTGTCCCAGGCCTTTGGACAAATTGGACAAAAGTGTAGCTCTGAGACTGGATCAGGACTGGGGTCAGCTCCCCACGCTGTGTGACTGTTCCGGACATCCCTGGAGGGGATGTCAGACCAGAGAGGCAGTCGAGGCAAGAGGGGTGGCAGTGGGCGGGGCGGGAAGGAGCAATACTGAGCAGGTGGCCAGCAGAGGAGTGAGCCAAGGCAGGGGGGAGGGGAGAGGGTGCCAGCAGATGTTGGTTCTTAGGTGGAGCCTGTGGCAGTGACTTTGGGAGGGTTTTCCTGCATCCCCATTCATGTTCCTCCCTGGCATTTCCACCCCAGCCACGCCCGAGGGCCTCGGTTGAGCTGGGTGGGGCTCCACTGTGCAGGGCAGTCACCAGGCCACGGTGGAGGGGACTTCCCAGGAAGGTGCTGGAAACCCCAGAGCCTCCCGGTTTCCTCTCCAAATGCCTGGGAATTCGGTGGCCTCTGCCCAGGAGGAAAACCCCCAACTCTCCCTGCTGTGCTCTGTGGCCACGGCTGCTGAGGTACAGAAGCCTGCAGTGGGTGCCGGGGTCCCGCGTGGTCAGACCCCACGGGGACGTGCCAAGTGTCACTCGTGTCATTGCTCGCATGCCGTGAAAAGGCTGCCTCCTTTGGTTACTCCTTTTAGCCGTGATTTTGGGGACTCCAGGGAGGACCCCTGCCTGAGGCTCACCCTGCAGTGATCTTGAGCTACAGCAGTGGTTCCAGACTTGCTGTGGCCACAGACACTCTGCTCAGTAGACACAGCCTTTTGGAGGAGTGCCACCAGAGCCACTGTTGAGCAGGGTGCCCATCGGGCCTGTGGCGTAGCGCTCCCCTATTCCTGCACCGCGGGGCCCAGGGGACCCCGTGTGTGTGTGACCTGGGTGTGAAGGTGTCAGTTCCAGGCCGTCCAAGCCAATGGGACTGGAGTAGATGAATGAGAGAGGGAGGGAGCTGGGACCATGGCTGGCAGCGCCACCGTGAGCCAGGAGATGGAGAGGAGGGGGGAGGAGGGACCAGGCAGGTAGGTCTGCGGACCACAGTGGGCGCTGTGGCAGGGCCACGGGGCAGGAGCTGGTGGCCCCTGGCGTGCAGGAGACGTCTGGCCCCTCACAGCTATCTTGGTACCATTGTCACAGTGAGGTGCTTAAGAGGCTCTGAGAGCATTCCTCCAGACCCCCTGCCCTCTCTGTATCCCCTCCGGCTCCTGGGCACCCCTCATTGGGTACTTTTGTCCAGCCCACTTCCTCCTCGGATCCCTCGTGGCTGGGATCAAGGGAGACATTTCTGCTCGCCACCTCCCAGTGTGTGCGAACACATGCCCGGGCCCGGCACGCATGTCTTACTCGGTCCTCACGGCAGCCCTGCAGGGTAGGGAAGCAGGTGCCAGACCCAGGCCCTGCTCCTAGTGCTGTCTGACCCACATTCTGGGGCTCTGAAGCAGAGTTGGCGGCCCTGGGACCCGTGCAGGGTGGTTGCCCTAACAAATCGCCGCAAACTTAATGGCTTCGATAACTCACGCTCATCATCTTACCGCGCTGTGGGTCAGAGGCCAGCACAGGCTCAGTGGGCTAAGGTCAAGGTGCCCCCACTGCTCTTCCTCCCTGGAGGCTCTGGAGGGGGATCGTGTCCTGCCCACCCAGGTGTTCCTTCCATGTGCTGTAGAGCTGAGCTCCCCATTCCCTGCTGGCTGGAGGCTGGGGGTCCCTCAGCCCCTAGGCCTCGCGCATGGCTCCCCGCGTCTCAGAGCCGGCAGTGGGGTGTTGTTGGATCCATCTCTCTGACCCTGCATCATTGTTACACCTCTTTCTCTGACCACAGCTGGGAAGGCTCCCCAGTTTTCTGTACTTGTGTGATTAGACTGGGCCCACCTGCGCGATCCGGGATGCTCTCCCCCTCTCAAGAGCCGTAATTTTTTTTTTTTTTTACCGTTTTTTAAAAATTTATTTTTGAGACAGAGAGAGACAGAGCATGAACGGGGGAGGGGCAGAGAGAGAGGGAGACACAGAATCCGAAGCAGGCTCCAGGCTCTGAGCCATCAGCCCAGAGCCCGACGCGGGGCTCGAACCCACGGACCGTGAGATCGTGACCTGAGCCGAAGTCAGACGCTCAACCAACTGAGCCACCCAGGTGCCTCTCAAGAGCCGTAATTTAATCCCATCTGCGAAGTCCCTTTGGCAATGTAGTCCTTTTGCAAAAAGTCCCTTTTGTCGCATTCACAGTTATGGGGTTCAGGGTATGGGCATCTTTGGGGACCATACCCAATGTTGGGGGCCTTCGGTGGGCATCAGAGAAGCCTCTCTAAGAGGGGCCTTAGGCAATCACAACCCAGGGCAGACCTGGTTGGGGCTCTCCTGCAGCCCAGCCTCCGTGTCTAGGGGTGGACTCTAGAGGAGAGGCGGTGGTCTTTCCCATGATCAGGCTCCTGGTGATCTTGTGAGGTCTTGTGGGAAGGGGGCGTGTGCTCTGTGAGGGGAGTCGGGGGCCAGGCATTTGCTTCCACGCAGTGGAAGCTCCACCAGGGTTTTGAAGACGCGTGGTCAGAATGCAGGGGAAGCAGCCACGCAGGGCCTGTGATGGGGGTGGAAGGGGTCCCTGGGGCTTCTGTCAGGGCAGCCAGAGAGCCCCAGCCCGGCCACCTCTGCCAGATGGCAGGCAGGAAGACACGCCTGTGGGCACACGGCCACGGACAAGCTCGCTCAGTCACCTACTCCATTCAGGCTGTCTTTGCAGCCCAGCCCAGAACAGGCCTCCCCTAGTGCTACCAAAGCCCCCAAGCTTAGGGCAGGAGAGGGGAGAACAGACCTTCTAGAAAGAAAGAGCACTGTGGGCCCTTGGTGTGTGCTCTGAAGGGTCTGAATCCAGGGAACTCCTGTCTCCTTCGCTCCCACAATTGCTTGTCTGTGTGTGCTGCCTGCCCCCACCCCCCACCCCCATGTCAAAGCCCTCCACTCCCAGGGCTGAATTTCTCTGTCTTCACCAGGCGCGGCTCGGGGAGAGTCAGCTCTACTCATCTTGGGTTTCAATCTGGAGGTGTTCCCCGCTAGGGAAGGTGTTGGGGTTGGGCATCACCATGCACACACCGGGGAGGGATGTCCTGTCTGTTCTTGGGGGTCTGACCTGGGCAAGTCTCTATCCTGGGATCTCCCAGCATTGGCGGGGACAGGTGCCCCCGGTGTCCTCATTTAGAACTCTGGTACCACACCCCATGGCCAGGGTCGGGCGGGAGCTCAGTGCTCCTCCTATGTGTCCTCAGGGGTGCTGTCACCACCCCCCCCCCCCCCAACCCCGGGCAGGGACTCCCCGCCTGCCTGTTCCCACAGGCATCCCAGGGCACGGCACCTTCACTTATCTCCCTATGAACCCGGCGCTAACAGAGGAAACTGGTACTCATGAGGGCCGGGGGCTGGTCCAGGCCACCCAGCCAGCGGCAGAGCTGGGCCAGAACACAGCTTCTGTCCTTGTCCAGGAGTGCCCTGTCCACCCTCACGGTCCCGCCCTGGAGGAGCAGGACCGACTCAGGGACTCAGGACCGACTCATGTCGGGAGTGCCGAGGCACCAGCCCAGATTCCCAACAGTCCTGGTGGGACCGGGGGTCTCCAGCCACCACAGCCAGCACCTTGCACAGTCTGCTCAGGGGCCCCACAACGAGCAGGCTTGTGCTGTTTTCATGGCCACGTTTGGAGGTGAGATGGCTCAGCTGTGGGCTCTGGGTCGACATCTCAGTTTTCATGGCTGCCCGTGCCCATCACACGCTCCTGCTCTGTTGCAAATGAGGAACAGCAAATCAATCCATGTGGCTTTTTCTTTTCTTTTCAATACACGTGTGGGTGTGTTCCTGCTCCGGCATCTGTGCCTCCGGGGGAGCTCCTAGTAAAGCTCAAATCACAGAGTGGCGAGGGGGTGGCCGGGGAGGTGCAGGCAGGCGGCAGCGGCTGCGCCCCACGCTGGGGAGGGAACCTGCCACCGGGCTCGAGCTCGCTGGGCGGCTGGCTTCTCACCAGCACTTGAGGTGGCTGCGGCTGGCTGATCTGTGCTGTGTGCTGGGACTGGGGCAGGAAGGGAGACAGAGTCTCAGAAACGGGGTCACAGAGCGAGTGAAGCCAGGCTCCAATCCCCAGAGCAGCCTCTTTCCACAGCCCTTCCCGTTGGATGTCTGGCTTTCTGATGCCTCCCCAGCCCTTCCCCTGTGGGTCAGAGGGGTGACCACGGCCTTCTGTGTCTTGCCGCCCTAGAGGTGCTCCCATTATGCTGTTTGCAATACAGTTTGCACTGCCCTGTGGGGTGCCCAGGCCCCAACGATTCCTATTTTGCGAATCGGGGCAGAGGCCCCTCCTCACCCTGGTCCTTCCAGATGGTCAACAGGCTGCAGGAGCCACTGCCTGACCCAGCACAGATCCTGCCAGCAGGTTCTTGCCCAAGGACCCAGGTGTCTCAGGCCCATAAGAACCACCCTGCCTTAGCCTCGCCCTCTTTCCCCTGCCCTGTGGGAAGCTGTGCTTGGCCAGGTGGCAGGTGGGAAAATAGCTAGGGCATGATGCCCCTCGGGTGCCTTTAATGTTTTTGGCCGGCCCTAGGGGCTGGGTGAGGGGCAGACAGTGAAGGGACCCCTCCTGGGGTATCTGGCCCACCCTCCCCTGCAGCACGTACACCCCACACCCAGTGGTTCTCAAACCTGACTGCAAATTACAATCCCCCTCACGCTGGCAGGAAGCGTAAATTCCCAGGCCACATCCCCAGAGACTGGTTTAGTCAGTCTGGGGGTGGAGCCCAGAGATCCATTTTTAGCAGTCTGGTTGGGGAGGGGGTGGTGATGGGAGACACTTTTGGGGAGTGAATTATGTCAGACAACAGGCAGAAATGGGACGATCCTTGGTCCACTGGACAAAGTTGTCTCTTCGTGGTTGGTGACAGAGTGCACTGAACTGGGGGCCAATCTCTGCATCACCCAGCCAGGAATTGTCAAAGCGGCTTGGTGCTGTGGTGGCCCCCCAAACTCGGGTCACCCCATCCGTAGATGTGGAGTGCCGGGAAAGGGTACCGGGCAGGGAGCTGCGACTGCCCTCCTGGCTGTATATCACATACTGCAGTTTTTAGAAGAGGAGACTGAGGTTCAGAGAGGCGAAAGGCTTGTGCCAGCTCCCTAAGTGGGGGATGCCGAGCTGGGGACCTCGCCAGGCTGCCTGGCTCTGCTGCGAGAGTTGTGCCGCCTCCCTTGGGGCCTCTATCTGAAGAGGGCAGTGAATAATCTTGCTTTAAAAGTGGCATTTAAATGCATAAATTGAAACATCTGCAGGAGCGTTGTCCTGATTAAGGAACTCTCAGACCCTGGAGCCCAGTGCCTCAGTAGCAGCTCCTGACCCGGACACGGCCCCGCACTCTCAGGATGAGGTCTCCTACCCCCCTCCCCACCCCACCCCACCAGGGATCTCTGCCCAAGGTCCTTGGCCTCAGTGCTCCCTGGGAATGTTGAGCCCAGATTCCTGGGCATGGAGAGTGAATTGTTAATATGACTTCTGTCTCACTGTAAAGAAGGTTTATTCACAGCAAAAATCTGTAACAGTCCAAGGGAAGGCTGAGCCCACGGCCTGTAGCCTGAGAGCAGAGAAGGCAGAATTCCATCCACCTCTGGAACCTGTTCTCAGGTGCTCTGTCCTTCCTTCCTGCCGAGAAGAGGTGCTTGCTGTCTCCCGCTCCACAGAGCACCCCCATCCCCCACCCCACCAGAGGCAGGACTCAGGCCAGGGGCCTCCCTGCAGGCTCAGCCTGTTGCCCTGAGTGCCTCTTCTAAATTGGAGGTGACCTGGTGTCTGGCAGCTGGTTTCAAACTTTCTTTAGTGGTGAAAGAAACCCAAAATGATACCAAATAGGTCCTAGGGAACTAGCTGTGTTTGAAAGGAGGTGGCGAAGATGGCTGAGAGTCAGGTAAAGGAGACAGTCATGGGATGATCCCAGGAATAGCATGGCTGCGGAGGCTCCTGATCTGTGAGCCCTGGCAGGGAGAAGGTGCGGGGGCAGGCCAGGCAGGAAGAGCACTCTGAACAGAGGGAACAGCCTGTGCAGAGTTTGGGGGGGGGGGAGCAGAGCCACCCAGCAGCAGTGGGGATGGGGTCAAGGTGAGCCTGCACCTTGCCAGCCATGTCACCAGGTTTTGTCCTCCGTGAAGCAGTGGGAAGCCAGTGAAATGTTTTAAGAAGTTGGGTATCTTTGGAGGGCTTAGCAGTTGGGGAGGGGCCGGAAAGGGGGGTAGCAGTGAAAACAGGGACCACCGGGCCGAGGTTGTCTGAGGAGAGAGATGGCCGGTTGGATTAGGTTGTCAGCGGGGATGGACAGGCAGACGTGGTCAGACATGGGAAATACAGAGCAAGTAAAACTACGGGGAGCAGGTGACCCACTGGACATAGGGCGGGGGCGGGGGTCTTTGTAGCTCTTTTACAATTGTTTCCTCTTTTGTTGCCTAAAGTGTGCATTTCCTCTGGGATCTGTTCTTCCCTTGGCCCTTTGGCCTTTTGCTTTCATGCTGTTCGTCCTGCTCTTCATGCCTGTTTGTGCCTCCTGAACTTGGGGCTGTCTGTCTGTTTTAAGGCAGGGGTCTGGGGGCTGGCCGAGCACTTCCTCTGCTGTCTTGGGGTCAGACTGTATTCCACAGAGTCTCGCCTCCTGCGTGGAATCCCTAGGCAGACACTGAGCAGTGAGACAGGGTGAGTCAGCACTTTGCTCTAAGGCAAGTTGGGGTGTTCGGGACTGGCTGTCAGCAGCAACCCCCCCCCCCCCCGCCCAACCCCCCACAGTGCCTGAGCTTTGAGGGCTTCACACAGGGCACCTGGTGCCACACTGATGGCCGGCTTAGAAAACAGCTCTCCTGGGGCGCTTGGCTGGCCCAGTCGATGGAGCATGTGACTCTAGATCTTGTAAGTTAGAGTCCCATGTTGGATGTAAAGATTACCTAAAAAAATAAAATCTTAAAAAAAAGAAAGAAGAAGAAGGCAGCTCTCCACACGGGGGTCTGTCCCTGCCTCCAGGCCCAGTAATGACCTGTCCATGTCCTGTGGTGGGAGGGCGAGGTGAGTCCTCCCTCGGGCAGACCTCCACATGGCCTTTGGTCTGTATGCCCACTTTTCTTCCGAAAGGTGGGGCTTCCTGTTCAGGCTTTTGTGTGATTTTGTTTACCACCCACCCCCCACCTGCCTTCCGTTTTCCAAAAGCGTGAGTCACTCTGGTCCATCAGTGACCCACCCTCTTCCACACCTTTTCCTCTGTGTTCTTTTAGCTCATGGAAGTTGGGAAAGGTGAAAGGCAAGTGCACATTCTCTGTCCACCATTTTTAAAAATTTATTTATTTATTTATTTATTTATTTATTTATAACATGGGCGCATGGGGAGGGAGGGGAGAGAGAGAGAGAGAGAGAGAGAGAGAGAGAGAGAGAGAATCCCAAACAGGATCCACACTCAGTGCACAGCCCAATGTGGGGCTCGATCCCACAATCCCACAACCCTGGGATCATGACCTGAGCCAAAATCAAGAGTCCGATGCTTCACCGACTGAGCCACCCAGGCACCCCTGCTTCACCATCTTGCCTAGAAGTCAGGAGAATTTCTTCTTGTAAAAGGCGCTCTTATAAATCTGTACGTTTTATTACCATTTCTCAGGTCTAAAGTTGTGATGGCATCTTTGATTTCTCTTTCTCTCAAAACCCATATCTGATCAATGAGCAAATCCCATCCTTAATATAGTCCATAGTCTTCCCTTTCTCGTTCCGTGCACTGCTACCTCCCCAGGGCAAGCCACCCTCCCAAGCATCAAGCGTTACATGCTCCACTGACTCTGTGGACTCAACTTCATTCTTTTGCATGTGGCTATTCAGTTGTCTCAGCACCATTTGTTGAAAAGACTATTCTTTTCCCAATGAATTGCCCTGCCACCCTTGTCGAAAATCAATTGAACATAGATATATGGGTTTGTTTTTGGATTCTCAACCTGTTCTCTTGGTCTATATGCCTATCTTTGTGCCAGTATCACACTGATTTGATTACTATAGCTTTGCATTAAGTTTTTAATGGGGGAAGTGTGAGTCTTCCAACTTTTTTCTTCTTTTTAAAGATTGCTCTAGCTGTTCTAGATCCCTTGCATTTCCATGAGAATTTTAGGAACAAGTTATCAATTTCTGCAAAAACAAAAACAAAACAAAACAACAACAATAACAAAACCCCAGCAGCTAGAATTGTGAAAGTGATCACATTGACTCTGAAGATCACTTTGGGGAGTGTTGTCGTCTTAATATTATCTTCCAGTTCATGAACATGGGATGTCCTTCTATTTATTTAAGACTAAATCAATCTCTTCCAAATATGTGCTATAGTTTTCAGTGTACAAGTCTTGCACTGCTTTTGTTAAATTTACTCCTAAGTACTTTATTCTTTTTGATGCTATTGTGGATGGAATTGTTTACATTTATCTTAAAGCATTTAAAAATCTTCCTTGTGATTTTTTCTTTTCCCTGTGGTTATTTAGGAGCATATTGTGTAATTTCTACATATTTGTGAATTTCCCAGTTTTTTAAATGTTATTGACCTCTGCTATTCCATTGTGGTTACAGAACATACTTTGTATGATTTCAGCTCTTTTAAATTTATTAAGACTTGTTTTATGGCCTAACATATGGTCTGTTTTGGAGATTATTCCGTGCATATTTGAGGAGAATATATATTCTTTTTTCTGGTTGATTTATAGTATTGTTCAAGTTTTCTGTTTCCTTACTGATCTACTGTTTAGCTGTTTTATTCATTACTGAAAGCAGGGTATTGAAGTTGAATACTAGTTTTGCTTAAGTGTCTATTTTCCCCCTCAGTTCTATCAGTTTTTCCTTCTTAAATTTTGGGGCTCTATTGTTAGGTGCATATATTTATAATTATTATATCCTCTTATGGATTGACCCTTTTATCATTATATAATCTCCTTTTTCATTGCTAGTAACAATTTTTTAGCAGTCTTAGAAATATCTATTTTATATGTCTTCATACACAGCTGTACATTTATTACAGAATTACTATCACATCCAAAAACTGATACAACACAGTTCAACATAGTGAGTAAATAGCAATCTTAGAAATAGCTTCTTAATATGGATGCTTTTTTTTTTTTTCACCATGAGTCTTAAAACAATGCTGTGGTTGGTTAGAGATTGGCATAACATCTATATACCAAAATAAAATAAAGGTGTTCTCAACTTTCTGAGCAAGTGGCACTCTAGAAACCTCTTTTATATTAGTGACTTTTAACACATCTCTACATGCACTACAGACCTGTAAGCACATCTCTTCACAGAAATAAAACTGTTCTCATCTTGACAAGCCTGGAACATACTTAGAAATGTCTTTTTTTTTTTTTTTTTTTACTTGTCTGTTTAATCAGTTTTTCTGTATACAATACCAACTGGCAACACATACACCTAATTAAATTACACCCTTCTGAATTTTCTGAGATAGTGGCATTCTTAGAAACATATTTTGCATTTGTATTTAAATACTTTTCTAACATGTATTATAGAAACACACTTATTGAAATACTATTCTCAACTTGCCAAGCATGAAAGAATCATACAAACATCTTTTTTTCACATATCTAGTAACGATTTTTTCTTAAAGTCTATTCTGTCTCATAAATTCTATGTTGTCTGATATAGCCTTTCTAGCTTTCTTTTGGTTATTGTTTACACAGAATATCTTTGCCATTCTTTCACTTTCAACCTATTTGTCTTTGAATGTAAAGTGTGCCTCTTGTAGGAAGCACATTGTTGAATTATGTTTTTAAACCCATTTTGCCAATCTCTGACTTTTAACTGGAATGTTTAATTCATTTACATTTAATGTAATTACTGGTAAGATAGGGTTTGCTATTTGTTTTTCATTTTCAAATTTGTCATTTTTGTTCTTCCGTTCCTCCCTTGTTGCCTTCTTTTGTGTTGAATAGATATTTTGTAGTACCATTTTAATTCTCATGTCATTTCTTTTATTATCTATTTTTGAGTTTTTACCTTAGTTGTTGCTTGGAAGATTACCATTATCATCTTAATTTATAACAATGTACTTCAGATTAATACTAACTTAATGTCAGTAGCATATAAAAACTTTGCTTTTCTGCAGC
Source organism: Neofelis nebulosa (assembly GCF_028018385.1). Taxonomy (NCBI): domain Eukaryota; kingdom Metazoa; phylum Chordata; class Mammalia; order Carnivora; family Felidae; genus Neofelis; species Neofelis nebulosa. The sequence goes on from NC_080794.1 coordinate 54,302,531, forward strand.
TCTGTTACCTTTCTTCTCCTTTGTGCTCTTATTGTCATAAAATTTACATATTTAGATTTGTGTACTCATCAACTAGTATTTATAATTATTGACTGCTGCAGTTTTCTTTTAATTCAGAGTTATAAGCATCAAGTACACTTATACTGTCTTCTATATTTACCTATATAGTTACTATTACTAGTGCTCTTTGTTTTTGCATATAGATTTGAGATTCTAGTAGTTATTGTAGGTTAGTTATCCAAGTGATGAGTTCTCTGTTTTTATTTATCTGGACAATTTCTCCTTCATTTTTGAAAGATAATTGTACTGCATAAAGATTTGTTGGTTGACATCTTTTTTCTTTCAGTACTTTATATACGTTATCCCACTGCTTTCTGCCCTCCATGGTTTCTGATGGGAAACCTACTTGGAGTTTGTTGAGCTTTATGGATGTGTAGATTAATGTTTTTAATCAAATCTGGGAAGTTTCAGCCACTGATACTTCCAATATTCTTACTGCTCCACCCCCCCCCCCCCCCCCCACCCGCCGGCTCACTTTCTGGGACTCCCATTATACATATGTTGGTATGCATGATGGTATCTGAGGCTCTTTTTATTTTTCTTAATGTTTTAGTTTCTGTTCCTCAGACTAGATGACATCTATTGACCTATCTTCAGGTTCACTGATTCTTTCTTTCTTTTTCTTTTTTTATCTGTTCAAATCTGCTGTTGACCCCTTCTAGTTAAATTTTTTATTTTAGTTGTTATAGTTTTCAATATAAAAATTTATATTATATATATAATTATATATTATATATTATATATAATTATATATATATACATATATATAATTTGAAATCTTTTATTGATATTCTCCATTTGGTGAAACTGTTTCCATACTTTTCCTTAATTATTTAGACATGGTTTCTTTAATTTCTTTTTTTAATTCTTTTTTCCCTAGTTTTATTGAGATATAATTGACATATAAATTGTATAATTTTAAGATGTACAACATAATGATTTGATATATGTATATATTTCAAAGTGATTGCCACAATAAGTTTAGTTAACATCTATCACTTCACATAATTGCAAAATCTTTTCCTTGTGGTAAGAACTTTTAAGATACTCTCTTAGCAACTTTTGAATATGCTATACAGTATTGTTAATTAAACTTTTTTAAATGTTTATTTACTTGTTGAGAGAGAGAGAGAGAAACAGAGCAAGAGTAGGGGAGGGGTAGAGAGAGACAGAGACACAGAATCCAAAGCAGGCTCCAGGCTCTGAGCTGTCAGCACAGAGCCCGACATGGGGCTCAAACTCATGAACCATGAGATCATGACCTGAGCTGAAGCTGAACGCTCAACCAGCTGAGCCATCCAAGTGCCCCAGTATTGTTAATTATATTCATCATGTGGTACATTACGTCCTCAGAACTTATTTTGTTTTAAGTTTATTTTGAGAGAGAGAGAGAGAGAGAGAGCATGAGCAGGGGAGAGGCAGAGAGAGAGGGAGCGAGAGAACCCCAAGCAAGCTCCACACTGCCAGCATGGAGGCCAACACAGGGCTCAAACCCATGAACCATGAGGTCATGACCTGAGCTGAAGTCGGTGGCTCAACCAACTGAGCCAAGCACCCCAGAATTTGTTTATTTACTGGGAATTTGTAACTTTTGACCACTTTCACCTGATACCCCAATCCCCCCACCTCCTGCCTTTGGAAACCCCAAACCTGATCTCTGTTTCTATGAGTTTGGTTGTTTTAAATTCCACATAAAAGTGAGATTGTATACTATTTTTCTTTCTCTGTATGACTTATTTCACTTAGCATAATGCTCTCAAGTTCCATCCATGTTGTTGCAAATGTCAGAATTTCTTTCTTTTTTTATGGCTGAATATTATTCTATTCACATTTTCTTTATTCATTCAGTGACGGCCATGTAAGTTGTTTCCACATCTTGGCTGTTGTAAATAATGCTGCCGGATACACGGGTGCAGGTATCACTTTGGCGTAATGTTTTTGTTTCCTTTGAATATATACTCAGAAGTGGAATTTCTGGGTCATATGGTAGTTCTAGTTTGAATTTCTTGAGGAACCTCCATACTGGCTTTCATATTGGCTATACGAATTTACACTCCCACCAAAAGTGTGTAAGGGTTCCCTTTTCTCTACATCCTCGCCAACATTTGTTACCTCTCATCTTTTTGATGGTAGCCATTCTAACAGGTGTGAGGTGATCTCATTGTGAATTTGATTTGCATTTTCCCAGTGATTAGTGATATTGAGTACCTTTTCATACACCTGTTGGCTGTTTGAATATCTTCTTTGGGAAAGTGTCTATTCAGGTCCTTTGCCCATCTTAGATTGGATTGTTTGTGTTTTATATATGTACGTATGTAAGTATGTGTTTATTTAGCTATTCAGTAGTATGAGTTTCTTATATATTTTGGACATTAACCCCTTATCAGATGTGTGCTTTGCAAATATTTTTACTCATTCTGTAAGTTGCCTTACTTAATTTCTTTGAATACATTTTATTTTTTTTTTTTTAATTTTTTTTTCAACGTTTTTTATTTATTTTTGGGACAGAGAGAGACAGAGCATGAACGGGGGAGGGGCAGAGAGAGAGGGAGACACAGAATCGGAAACAGGCTCCAGGCTCCGAGCCATCAGCCCAGAGCCTGACGCGGGGCTCGAACTCACGGACCGCGAGGTCGTGACCTGGCTGAAGTCGGACGCTTAACCGACTGCGCCACCCAGGCGCCCCTCTTTGAATACATTTTAAATGGCCTATTTAAAGTTTTTGTTTAATAAATCAAATGTCTGGGGGTGCCTGGCTAGCTCAGTTGAAAAAACGTGTGACTCTCCGTCTTGGGATTATGAGTTCGAGTGCCATTTTAGAGGTAGGGATTACTTAAAAAAAAAAAAAAGAAGAAGAAGTCAGGTGTGCCTGGGTAGCGTAGTTGATTAAGCTTCTGACTCTTGATCTTGTCTCACAGTTTTGTGAGTTCAAGCCCTGCATCAGGCTCTGTGATGATGGTGTGGAGCCTGCTTGGGATTCTGTCTCTCCTTCTTTCTGACTCTCCCCTGCTTGTTCTCGCTCTCTCTCTCAAAACAAGTAAACTTAAAAAAAAAAAAAAGTCCAATGTCTGGAATTCCCCAGGGACAGTTGTTCGTGGATGCCTTTTTGCCCATGGGCCATATTTTCTTGTACGTCTTGTACTTTTTTGTTGCAAACTGGATATTCTAAATAATTTAATGTGGCGCCTGTGGAAATCAGATTCTCACTGGTCTTCAGGGTTTACTGCTATTGCTGTTCGTTGAAGTCACTGTTGTTTCTTCAGTGACTTTTCTGAGTTAATTCTGGAGAGTGGCCACTATAGTTTCTTTTTGGTTAGCTTGGTTATCAGTTAATGATTGGACAGAGTTTTCTTTATGTGCCTGGAACTAATAAGTCTCCCAGTCTCTACCCAAGGCCTCTGTGTGCACGTTGGGGAACACCTTCAACTCACAGCCAGGCAGCTGACGGCTCTGCTGTAGCCTTCACTTCCTGCTTGCACAGAGCCTCAAAGTCAGCCGGAGTGAGAGCAGAGGGCCTCCCCAGGGCTTACCTAAGCATGTGCGCATGCCTGGACCTGCATGTGGCCTTCTGGATTCCCAGCAATACATTGCAACTCCTTAAAGCCCCTATGGTCCTCTCATTACTGAGCTTTGTCTTTTAAGCTTTTGGGTTAGTCTACTGTGTGCTCCAACTACTCTTCACTGCCTCAGGCAGCTGTGAAGTTAAATGCCTGTAATTGTTTCTGACAGTCATCCCAGGGGAATAGGCTTTTTGTACAGAGTGAGGTCTGAGTCAGGTCAAATGCAGACGTCCTCGCAAATGGGATCTTCCAGGGAACCACCACTGGGGTCAAATAATGACGGTTTTCTGGGAATGAGGCGCTGTTCTGCACTCCCCAGAGGCTTCCAGGCTGCTGATTTTCATGACAAGTATGGGGTCTTGTTTTTCAAGGCATAGGGAGCTAATGAGTGGAGGATGTGACTAAGGCAAATTAAACGCCACAAAGCTTACAATTCTTAGTGAGATTCAGTCGTTTTTTTGTGAATAAATGCTTCCTGGTTTTCTCCAAGCCCCTGATTAATTTACAGAGTTCTAAAAATGTTGATTCTGATCATTTTGGCTAGTTTTCCTGGGTTTTATGAGGAGAGAATTCTCAAAGGTGCTTACTCTACAGTTTCACTGACACTTGGCCATCCTTTGAGAGCACTTCTGTGATGTCTCTTTAATTTAAAAGGCACATCATCTTTGATCTGACACATCCCATCTTAGGAGTTTATCAGATATGGTCACATTTTTTAATGAAGACCCTTGACCAAGGATGCTACATGTGGGAATTTTGTGGTGACCACACCCCACTTGAATGCCTTTTGCTAGGGGATCTATCATGCATGTGACAGCCCAGCCACCCAACAGAACGTCCTGCAACTAATACAGAACCTGAGGAGTTGCCCAGAGAAAAGAGCAGGTTGAAAACATTCCCTGAAGTGGGAGCCCTGTGGTCCAGAAAAAGAACCCTGTATGCCCATGTAAATGATTTCATGAACACAGTGATTCTGGAAGGTGACACAAAGACACTGTTAACAGTGGATGTCTCTGGGGACGGCCTGGAGCCTGGGGTGAGAGAGGACTTATTTTTTCTTGTATAACCTTCTGTACTCTTGGTGCTGGCTGGAAGAATGAAGAACACTTCTCTGCAGGCCATGCCCACCACTCTCCCTCCCACGGGGTCCTCAGGACAGGTGCGGGTCCCCAGAGGGGAAAGGGCATGTGCTCTGGTCTCAGCTCTCTGACTTCCCTGGGTCTCCTCTGAAGGAAGAGTCCCAGTCCTGTCCAGTCCTGGCCCTGGGCCACCACACAGATAGGGAGGGCTAGGAACTGGGGGCGCTGGTCAGGGGATCACAGCTGTCTGGGGCAAGAGGAAAGGGTACAACAGCATCCTTCCAAGAGCCAGTGATTCTGAGACAGAGAGAGAGCCCTACCAGGAACGTTTGTGTCTGCGCGGGAGTAGGCTTGTGCACACAGAGGTCACCTCATGTCCAGTTGGCACCGAGTCCCTTTCTACCAGCCTGGGGCATTATTCTCTCCCGCGCAAGATAGACTCTGGCTGTTCACAGACACTCATCGGCAGACAGCCGCAGCCCTCCCCGGGGAGGAGGCAACAACTCCCAGAGGCTCACGACCTGCTCACACACCTGTCAGTCCAACCAGCCTCCCTCTAGACGCTCCTTCAGGGTCCCCCAGTGCTCCTCCCCTGCTCAGATGCCCAAGTGGCTGTCAGGGCCTCCCTTTCCATCACAGACAGCCTCTCACCACCCAAACGGAGAGGGCTAGGGGAGAGCCCCCGGGACCTTCACGGTGGCCCCAAGCCTCTTCAGGGTTGCAGAACCTTTGAAGGACTATTTGTAGGTGTGCAGACAGGACAACGGGCAAGGAAATCAGAGGAGGGACCCAAACTCTTCCTCAAACCTATAATAAAGTATAAGTAAACTGTCAAAAAATGCAATGTAACTATCCAAAATATTTGAAGTGAGTGAAGTAAACAGAGAAGCTCAAGCGTAGGAGACCATATGTTCTACTGTGGTTAAAACCTTTTCTGAACGTGGAGCTCAAATGTACCTGCATCAGGCCCCAGCACACCTCTGCCTGTTCAGCCTCTGCTCCCCCCACGGCCCCCCCCCCCACCCAGCTCAGGGGCTGCATTGGGTCCAGATCGCTGCCCACAGTGCACGAGGGGTGGGTCTCCATGTGCCTTTGCCAAGGGATTCTAGAAGCCTGCATTCTCCTCCAAGAGAGTGACTGTGGCAGACCTGGGTCATGTGTGTACAGGGAAATGTCTTAGTGGCTGGGGGTTAGGCACACGGGCGAGGTCCCCAAGGACTCCTGTGGGGCTGGGTGGGGCCAGGCACCCTGGCCCTGGTATCGGGCGTCTGGGCTTGGGACCAGGCTGAGGCTCAGCTGTGAGCAGTTACATCTTATTAAAATGGAGGTGGGGTGTCTGGGTGGCTCAGTTGGTTAAGCATCTGGCTCTTGATTTCAGCTCAGGTCATGATCTCATGGTTCGTGAGATCAAGGCCCGAGTCCGGCTCTGCACTGACAGCGAAGAGTCTACTTGGGATTCTCTTTCTCCTTCTCTCTCTGCCCTTCCCCTCTCTGTCTCTGTCTCTCTTAAGACAAATAAATAAACTTTAAAAGAAAGGGGTGGGGAAAGGAGGCAGAGACCATTAGGATGGGGTGTGAATCAGTGTTGAGAATCCTTACTTCTTCCTCACATCTCAAAATCCACAGTTATGGATGGCAGGAAGGGAGCTTGGGACTACATATTCCTTATTTCTCTTGGAATCAAGGGGAACCACTGTGTTCCCATATCTGTGTCATCCCTCACTCCCAGAAAGATGTCCCAAGATTACTGAGAGTCCCTGCCTCTCTCCTCTGGACCCCAAGCCAGGGTCTGCCTGTTCCCTGGGCCCTTCCTCGCACCCACAGGGACTGGCCCCTGGGCTGCTGGCATTTTCTTCTTGGACGGAGTCCAAATGCTTTGCACTATGACTTTGGAAATGCAAGCATGGCTTTTGTGGACTTTGGCTATCTCAATATTTCAAAAATGCTTTTGCAAGAAGAACAAACAGACATTGGAATCCATAAAGAGTTCCTCCTGGCACAAGATGAAGGGACAAGGGGCAAGCCCAGCAACCGTAGAACCCTGGGACAGGTGGTTGCGTGGCCCAGGGATCTGTATTCAAGCAGTGGACTGCACCCCTCAAAGCTGGTCTAAAGCCCCAGGCTTGTTGTGGGGCCTTGGGTGAGCCCTGCCCCTGTGTGAGCCTCCGTTTCCCCAACTGGACTGGTAACCTCTCAAGGCCCTGCAGCTGGCCCCCTCTGATTCTGCAGGATGACGTCTGAAGGCTGGGAAGCAGAAAGGTGGAGCTGGCACTCCAGGCAGGTCCGATGAGCCTGGCAGGGGTGGCTGAGATGCTTGGGCGCTGGCCCGTTACCCTCTCCATGCTGAAGTCTCCCAGGGGACAGCACACCCACTTCACACGCTTGTGGTTTCCAGGTGGGAAGGTTTGGCTGTGCTAATGCTGCTGCCGCATCCGCTGCCTGGCCCTCCGTCGTTAGGGCCCCCAGTAGGGCCCTCTCTGCATCCCCGGCCTCTGGTTCCAGGGTAGCAGCACTCGTGGGCCGCAGGCCCAGTCCCTCTTCCCTGCCTGCTAGGTGTCCACGGTGCCCTGTTCTGGTGTCCACGCTGACCCCACTGTGAAGATGGCCGGCCTGGGCCCTCCGAGGGGAAGACGTGGTGCTGCCTTCATCTCCTGTGCCCTCTCTGTCCTCAGTTTCCCTGCCTGGGATCGGGGCTGGGCCAGGTGGAGGCTGAGGTTGCCTGCCCTCTGGGCCCCCTCGGGCCAGCCAGGTGGGGGTCATCCTGGGTATCGGTCCCAGAGAGGCCCCGGTCACTGTGAGAGCCAGACCCCACACCCTCCATGCTCCGTGGGGACAGCCCCGGAGGCCCGAAAAGAGCTGTACAACTGTAAAGTGCTGTTCTCCTCACAAACACATCTAGGTCAGGCTCCTCGTGTGGTTGTTCCAGGAACAGGGGGACTTGCCACGTCTTAGGGATGCCCAGAGAAGGTGTGGTAGGGCCAGATCAGAGGGCTGGGCCCTCTCCTCTCCACAAGGTCACCTGGCTACTGCCCACAGTCCCAGAGGAGGCTGCCAGAGAGCTCGCATTTGAGATCCCCTCGTGTGTGTGTGCATGTGTGTGTGCGTGTGTGTGTGTGTGTGTGTGTGTGTGTGTGTGGTGAGGGTGGGGTGATGCTCAGGTCCAGCCTGGCCTGGGGGACTCCTTCTGTCTTATGGGGCCCTTAGTTTCCCCCGGTGCTTGGCCAGCCCCCAGCCTCCTTCCCAGACCCCTCATGCTCCTGGAGTCCCTCCTGGCTCCCAGTCCCTGGGGACTCCTGGTCTGCTTTTCCACTTCGCCCTTCCCCTCGGATGGAGCCTCCGGCCATTGTGTGGACCAGTGCTTGGAGCTGACCCTGACCTGTCATGCCCTATGGCCTTGCCCCCTTGCTCTGCCTCCTCCATCCTCCCCCACTACAGTCTCTCTGTCCCCACCTCCTACCGGCGGTCTCCTCCCACAGTCTCCCTGACCCCACACCCTTCTTGAGCTGTCCTCCAACTTCTTTGCACTTCTAGAAGGAGCAGCCTACATGGGCCACTCCTATTTCTTCTGGTTCTGCACACACTCACAGTCCGGGCCCCCTCCCTTTTTTCACCTAGAACAGTCTTCCTGGCTCATCCCTCACTGTCCCTGCCATCCACCCTGGGCACCTGGCTCATGCAGGCCCTCCATTTCAAATGTTTACTTATTTATTTTGGTGGGGGGGGGGGAAGGCAGAGAGAGAGAGAGGGAGAGAGAATTCCAAGCATGCTCTGCGCTGTCACCACAGAGCCCGATATGGGGCTCGATCTCACAAATGAGACCATGACCTGAGCTGAAATCTGGAGTCAGATGCTTAACTGACAGAGCCACCCAGGCGCCCCTCCTTTCCCCCTTTTAAGAAATAAAGGCTTGATCAGAAAAGTCAGCCCTCCACTGCAGGGGATCCTCACGACCCCTGGAGGAGGGCAGGGGCTAGGTCTGGCCTCAGCCCTGGAAGACAGACACCAATGACACCGTAATGACACCAAATGCCAGGCAGCCCTTATGCTGCACACAGATGGCTAGGCTGGGTCTAAACAGTGAAGCTTCCATCCAGCTGAAAAATAGCTGCTGCCAGGTCAGCCCCAAATGAGTTAAAGCTGACACCTCGGCTGTCCTGGGGCCACTCGGGGCCTCAGGTGGGAGTGTCAGAACCCTGCCAGGCTTTCCATAACAGAAGACGCGAGAGCCTCCCAGCTAGCACGGCCCCCCACCCCACCCCGGCCCCAGACTCAGCCACTCTGCTGAGCTTCTGGGGAATTGCCAGGACAGCCATAAGTGTCCAGGTGTCTCTCTTATAGGCTCCCACACTGGTTTTTCCATGTATTGGATGCACCGAGCTCTTTCTAGCTTTGGGGCCTTTGCACCTGCTGCCCGGCATGCCCCCTGGTACCTTTACAGAACGGCTCCAATCCAGCGTCAGGATCTCTGCCCCAGGCTCTCCTCCCAGGGAGGCCTCCTATGACCCACAGGCTCCGTGTTATTGCCTTTCTTGTCACCAGCTCTATCTTGTTCATTTGTTCACATGTTTACCATGCCCTGCTCCCATGGCCCCGAGAATAAACCCTGAGAGCGGTGACCTCGTCTCTGAGAACTCGGCACAAGGAAATGTTCGTTAACTTTCTAAAAATGAGTAAGTGAAGGGGCACCTGGGTGGCTCAGTTGGTTAAGCATCCGATTCTTGGTTTTGGCTCGGGTCATGATCTCACAAACCGGGAGATCGAGCCCCGAGTCGGGCTCTGTGCTGTCAGCAGAGGTAAGAATCAAGCAGACACGTCCCCAGGACGGTGAAAACCCGCGTGTGTAGAGAGGAGGGCTCTTGTCAGGCTGCCTCAGAGGCCCACTTGCCTGCCCCCGATCAGCTCCCACAGCGTGTCCCTGCCTGCCACAAGTAGAACCTTCTGGTTGGCCAGCTGGAAGGAGAAGCTAGCGGGATGTGTGGATGCAGTGATGATCACTGCTGAGCACACACGCCCAGGGGCGAGGCGGCGTGCCAAACTCTTCCAGGTTCTTTATGACAGAGAGGACAGACTGCCCCTCCGGAGACCCATGAGCCTAGATGGTGCTGCTCCCATGCAGCCGTGCTGCCTGATGGAGCCTTTCCTGATACCCAGCCAGGATGCTCCCCACCCCTGTCCGCCCTGGGCACCCTCCAAGCCTTGGTTATACCCCGGCTGGCTGAAGGAAGTCTCCCTTCTCCAGGAGCCTGTCAGGGACCGAGCTTGAGCTTCGAGTCTCGGTTTTAGAAAAAGAGCTCGCGTTGTGTTCAGCCGATGACAGAGCCGTTCATATTCTCTGGAGAAAATTTGGGAAGCACTTAACGAGGATATATGAAGAGAAGAGGAGCAGTGGCCAGTGTGGGCACACACCCTGATTAACCTTTCAGGGTGTGTGTGCCAGTCTGTTTTATAAGCACACGCGCACACATGTGCACACGTGTGCTCACACAACCCATGTGCACACTCGTGCACAAAGCATACACGTGCAAATACACGCACATACACGTCCCCGCAAAGTCACGTGCACGAGTGCGCACAAACACACATGTGGATGTGTTGTGCTTTAAACCCGGCCCGCTGTCGAGAAGTGGCTTTTCTCATGTGAGGCGCCTTGTGGAAGCCCATCTCCGTCATCCACTTCTGTCCTTTTCCTACCCTGGCCTTCCCCGTCACATGGGCTAACACTCTGTATTACCTTTAACATTAATTTTGCAGATTTCACCCGTGAAAATTGATTACTCAGGGCCTTTTGTTGCCATGAAGCAATTTGCTCCTTGTTGATGGGTTTTCCTGCTTCTTCATGTGCGGGAGCCTGAGCCCCTCCCCCTCTTTGGGGATGGGAGGTTGAGGCTCCCTGCAGGGTGCACAAGGACATTCATGCCTTGTCCTCGTCTCACGGGGTGCTGGCCTGTTTTCAAGGCAGTCTTCCGTGTAGATGATGGGGTGGGTGTTGAGAGCTTTGCGGGGTGGGGGGGGGAGGCCTCACTCTTTCCCTGACACCCCCTGCCCTCGCCACGCCCACAGATACTTTCATTAGGCTCCTTATGAGTGCGTGGTTTATGTCACGACCTATTTCATCTGGGGAGGTCACCTTCCCCAGCCCCTGCCTGCCTCGGTAGCCCAGCACCCTCCTCCCGGACCTCCCCACCCTCACCCCCAGCCCCCTGAATCTCCCTGGGTTCTGCTGCCCTGTATCCCTGCCCTCCTCTCCGTGAATGACTTCTGGCTGTCCCCTCTGTGCATTGCTCCTCAGTCCCATGGCCCTGGTCTCCAATCCAGGTTCTGATGCTGTCTCTAGGAGCAGCCAGTGCCCACTGACCCCTGGAGGCGGGATCTCTGGGGACTGGGCCTGGCGGGTGCCTCTTCTGCAAGTTCTGCGAGGATTTGTTCGGGTCTAAGAGCATCTGTCTGGAGGGACCTCCCAGCCCTGCATTCCTGCCTTTTCTCCTGTCCCTGCGTCTGCGACAGCTCCTTGGTAGCCTGCCGTTGGGTCCTGGGATGGGGAGGGCTGGGGTGGACCTCAGGCCTGCAGAGCTAGCGGAGGGGGAAGAGCTGCGGGAGATATCTCATCCTCTTGGCCTCCAGGAGGTGGAAGCAAACAGACAGATTCTTGGAAGCCTTGTGTGAAAAGACATTAGGAATCCTCTGTGGCGCCGTCAGGCATTTCCCAAAGGAACGCATTTGTGCAGGTACAGATTCTGAGTCTCAGAAGATTGAAGAGGGATGCACATTAACAGTTTCCTGCCTGCCAGGGCCCTCCTCCCGGGCAGCACTGACCCAGGAGGCTGGACTTGGTGGCGGCAGACACGGGGTCAGGGCCAGTGCTGCAGACCCTCACTGGGACCAGGGCTGGGTGGGCAGGCATCCCAGAGTGTCCCGCCAGCATGGTGGGACATTGGAAGGGCCTTCCTCAGCTGCCCCAGGGTCTCCTGGAACATTTGGGTGGAAGCAGTTCTGCGGCCAAATACCTTTGAGAAATGCTCTATCCGCTGCTAATCCAGAACACGGCTGCCACACAAGGGTGACAGGCCTAGGGGCGAGCGGGCTGAGAGCCAGCTCGCTTTCTGCTTATGACCCTGCCCTCCTGGAGCAAGCGGTGCTTTTTTGTAATTCTCACAAAGGCATGGCAAGGACTAGAATTTCCAGCCCTTCTTGGATCTACAAGACACTGAGAAGCCCTGTGTAGAGAGCCCAGTGTCGCCTGGTGTTGACCCTGGAACCCTGCTCTCCCGCAGCCCAGCAGGGAGCACTGCCGGGGGGGGGGGGGGGGGGGGGGGGAGGGGGGGGAGAGGGGGGGCACAAGAGTCTCGGGAGACAGGCTGGCCCCCTGTTGGCAGCACCCCGCTTTGCAGCCTGGAGCAGGTTCCAGCTTTGCCCTGGGCCCTATCTTCTCACCTGTGAGTCGTGCAGAGGCTGTGTCCAAACTGCGTTGCTTTATGGGTTGGTGCAAACCCAGATAGCAGCTCCCCCGAGGGGTCCCTGCTCCGTGCCGTCATCATGGTGACTGACAGGGCTGGGGCAGGTGTGACGGCGAGGTCAGATGAAGAGGGTGGGAGTGACGCCCCGTGACAGATGCAGAGGACAGTGGTCTGGGCTGTCCCGCACTCACACTCCCCCGGGCCTTCTGATGCGGATGGATTCCCAGCTCCTGCATTGGAACAGGGCGCATCTCTGGGCCTCTGCTGCCTCCCTGGAGGATGGAGTAAGGGGAAACGCTAGACCAAGTGGCCCCTCCCTCTGCCCTTGCGCCTTCCCCCCACCTTGTCCTGATTTGGTGTTCACCAGATGCCCCCCTCCCACTGGGCCAATTGTGCCGTCCACACGTCCTGCCCTCACTGCCCTCCCCGGGGGCACTCGTAGAGACTTCTCCGCCAAAGGGCTGCATGAGAACCGGGGTCCACCCAAATCAGATTTGGCTCTTAGCTCCATCTGGTGAGAAAGAAAGAAGGTCATGTTCAGTCAGAGTTGGCGGGGGGGACGGACTGAGGCTCACGGAAGCTATGACCTGGTCAAGGACTGTCTGCTAATGACATCACAGTCCGTGGGCAGCTCGCCATGAGTCCCGGGTACTTCCGACTTCCCCACCGCCCAGAGACAAACCACTGTCCCGGACGGAGTGGCCTGTTTTCTTCCCCAAGGCCAGAGGACTGCCCAGCCTGAAGTCCCGCAGCTCTGGAGGGCCCATCCTCAGGGTCTCTGTCCCCGCCAGCCCCAGGACGCTGCAGGATCCAGAAGTCTCACCTCAGACCCGACCTCCCTGTGACGGCTCCAGGGTCAGCTTTCTGGCAGCATGGCTGCCAAACCTAGAGGCTGTATCCCCTCAGCAAAGGAAATGTTCTCTGACGACAACCACCGCCCATTATGGAACCAGGCCCCTCAACGTCAGGGGTGGCCTCTCGGCGGGGCCGAACATCCAGGCCGGAGGAATGGACGCTCTTGGGGTGCAGCTGGCAGGTGGGGCCTTGCCGCTCTGGCCTGGCGGGAACCCGACGGCGGAGAGCAGACGGCTTCCTCTGCAGCTCCCGCCACCGCTGGCACTGGTCAAGGGGGCACGTCTGGGCTTCCTTTCGGGGGTGCTTCTATCCCCGCCTTTCCTCAGGGACGTGTTCTCGCTCCTGTGTTCTCAGGAGATAAATGGTAGCCGCTGGTGTCATGCAGAGACAGGAGAACCCCCTCATTCCGTAAGCTGGCCCGGCCAGCGAGTGTCACCCAAAGGGAAGCCTGGCTGGTAAGAAATTAATTTATTTCTTCATGAGCAGGAATCTTGAGTATGACCCCTCAGAGGTCTTTTGTGGGATGAGGGAAAGGGCCAGCGTGTGGCCTCTAGCAGGCCTCTAGTCCTGTGGTGGCTCACTCCACCTCTGCCTGGTGATCCGATCTGTGTGGCAGGCCCTGGTCCGTGCTCCGCCCATCGCTGCCAGCCAGGACTCGGGGAGACTCAGTGCGAAGGGACAGCGGGATCCGGGGAGCATGCCCAGGCTGGGGGCACTGCTAGGAACTGACTCCCACCCCTTCCCTGGGAGGACAGGACCCGCAGGTGCTCACAGCCAGGCCTGCCTCTTTCCCTCCCTCCTTCCGCAGATGGCCTGGGTCCCATCGAGGTACCTCACCGGGATGGAGAGAGGACCCTCCTACCTGTGTTTTCTCCTTCTCCGGAAGCGGAGGCCAGGCTAGGAGCACAGACTGTTCTTAGCCACCCCAGCCCTCTCTCCAAAGGGCGAGTGCTCTCTCTTTGCAGGAGCAGGGTCCCCTCCGGAGAACCAGGATCTCTGTGTCCCCCCAGCCTCTGCCCTAGGGGCCCCCAGGCCCTTCCCAGCCCCCAGGCCCCCTGGGGAGTTGCGCCCTACAGATGCAGACCCAGGACACTGGCAGAGTGGATCGGAGGGTGAGTGGGAGCCAGGCCGAGTGGAGGGAGGTGCACCAGGGCCTCTAGCCCTTGGGGGCCTTTCAGTGGCAAGGGTTCTCTGGGCCCTTCCAGGTAACAAACATCCTGTTTCCCCAAAGTGGGTGTTGAGGTAGAGAGGTGTACAGAGGTGAGGAAGCCCCCGGGGACCCCAGCACCACCCCCAAGGGTGATGCCCATCCCTGGCATCAGGTCCCCATGTAGCTCGCCTCACCCCTCTGAACTCCTGCCATCATGGATCCCTGTGCGTGGGGAGGGGGCAGGGGCAAAGGCAGGCATGCAGCGGGCAGGAAGGGCTGGGCAGAGGGGAGGGGATGGGAGCCCTGGGTTACAGTTAGTTACATGCTGGGTTACACATGTACTGCACTGTTAGTAACACAGCCTCAGGGCAGGTGGGCAGCTCTCCCTCAATCTGCTATCAGGTCAGGACCAAGGGGAGGGCCACAGTCCAAGGACAAAGGCAGGCTGTAGGGATGGGCCTGGGAGGTTCCTGCCTGGCGTAGGGGTGGGGTGTCATTTATTCAGGCAGAGCCGTTACCTCTGTTTGAGGGGACATCAGAAGGGTTAGCTGTCCTCCCCAACCCTACCCCCACACCTTTTGCTTCAGTGGTGCCTAAATCCATTAGTGATTTGTTTGCTTAGAATATTATTCTTCAAAAGGGAGTGTTAATGGGATGGTTTTAGGGAAATGCAGAGGCCTGAGTGGCTTCCCCAGGGGACATCAAATAGTGCCCAACCTGTCCAGGTTCCCTGGGGATAGGGTCAGCAGCTGAGGAGAATTGGCACTCCCTTCCCCTCCCGGGGTGTTGGGCACAACTGCCATGGAGCTCATGGGTGTGTTTGCATCTGAACTCCACAGGGAGACCAGTGGCCACTCTAAGAGAGCTGACGGGTCCACAGGCCACACTGTGTCATGTGGGTTCCTGTTAAATGCTCTTAGCAAGGGCTTCTGAGTGTAGACAGCCCAGGCCATCTCCCAGGGAAGGCATAGAGCCTCTGCACAGTGTGAGCCCTTGGTACTAGAAGTTTCTAGAAGTGCTTGGTTTGTTTTGCTTTGTGTTTTACCAACCACCCTGGTAGTTGAGTGTCACGAACCCTGCATTGTAACTGAGAGAGTCACATGCCTTGCCCCCCCTCACGCTGAGGATTGGAGCTGGAGCTCTGCCTGTACAGCTGCCCTGGAGGATGAAGGGGCAGGGGGAGGGGAGTCAGTGCAGGAAGCAGAGCCTGAGCTTCGTCTGTTCCCTCACTCTCAGTGCTTGCTCCTGCGTGATCCCACAGGTGTCATACAGACTTGTACCCGCGCCTACTGGCAGCTGGGCCTCCCCCAATGCTGCAGCCTAAGCCTTTGAGGTCTTAGCCTCTGCAAGGTCTTTGTGTCCTTATCAGCAATCCCGTGGAGGCACTTGGGATCCTGCTTCCTCTGTTCTGCAAGATCAGCCCACCCAATTTAGGCCACCTTTCATCTTCCCAAACCAACATCCCTTTGAAAAGAAGGGAGCAAGTGTTTTCAACAGAGGGGCCTTTGGTCTTGGGCAGATGAGGAGAGGGAGGCCAAGGCCCCAGTGTCCCTGAAATGCACCTTCTCTCAAGTCAGCTTCTTTCGGGTGTGACCCACAGTAGACTCAGAAGGTCCCTGAGCTCAGGTGGCTTCTGCCTGACCTGCATTTATTATTTTTCTCTTTCTCAACTTTTGCAACATAAATAATTTGGAAGTAGAATGTACATACAGAAAAGCGCATGAGTCATAAGTGTGCGGCTCTGGTGAGTTTCCGTGGGATGAAGACATGGGTGACTGGCACCAGCCCCAGCAGCCCCCTCGGAGCTTGATATGCATGGGATCCTGATTAGATGTTCTTTCGTGCCTCGATTTTTTAGCTGCACGTGATGTGGTGGGACTGGTCCTTGTGGGTGGTTGACTTTGTCAAGCTCTTTGCCGGGGGGGGGGGGGGGGGGGGGGGGGGGCCTCCGCCGGATGAGTACGCCACAGCTCACTTGGAGGGCAGCCTGCTTCGCAGTTGGGAGCCATTGTGAACAGCGCTGCTCTAAACGCTCCCGGATGTGCCTTTGGTGTGAGTGTGTAAGCATTTCTGGTGGGGCTACACGCAGGGAGGAAGTCCTGGGCCTGCGTGCGCCTGGCTTTCCCAGGCACTATCGGACCGTCTTCCCATGTGGCTCCACCTGGTCTTGCTCCTGCTGCCAGTGACTGGGAGTTTCCATTGGGTCACGGTCTCACCGGCACTTGGCCTTTTCTGTCCTTTCACTTGAGCCATTCTGGTGGGTATACGGTAATGTCACACTGTGGTTTTTTTTTTTTTTTTTTTTTTTAATTTTTTTTTCAACGTTTTTTATTTATTTTTGGGACAGAGAGAGACAGAGCATGAACGGGGGAGGGGCAGAGACAGAGGGAGACACAGAATCGGAAACAGGCTCCAGGCTCCGAGCCATCAGCCCAGAGCCTGACGCGGGGCTCGAACTCACGGACCGCGAGATCGTGACCTGGCTGAAGTCGGACGCTTAACCGACTGCGCCACCCAGGCGCCCCTCACACTGTGGTTTTTATGTTCCTTCCCCGATGACGAGTGTAGTGGAGTGTCATTTCCTCTTTCTTACGTTCATCACCATTTTGGAGATCCTTTCTCGTGAAATGCTTCTTCGACTCTCTCGCCCGTTTTTTAAAAATTGGGTCTCTTGACTTTTTTTTGTTTTGTATGAGTTCTTTATATATTCTGGGCACAAGGCCCGTGCTGGATATCTACATCTACATCTGCACATATATACACAGTCACACACAGACACACATTTATTCAACGGATCAGGGCCAGGTGCCCCCATGCACAAACGTCACAGTCACTGGGGCACAGCAGTGAGTAAAACAGACAAAGGCTCTGAACTCACGGAGCCCGAATTCTCTCCCTAGAGGAGACTAACAGATAAGGAAGTGGAAAGGATGTGTGGACTACAGTAAAGTGAGGAGAAAAGTTCAGTGGGGGAGGAGGTGTGGGGGTGGAGGTTAAACACTGTAAATATGTCACCGAGGAGGTGACGTGTCTGTAAGGACCTACAGGAAGAGCACTGCAGGCAGAGGGAGGGCGGGCAGGCCTGTGGGGACCGGTACAGAGTGAGCGAGTGGTGAGTGGGAGGTGGCAGGTCTCAGATGGGGGCAGGTCACCAGGTCACCGGGACTCTGGCTGGCATTTCATGGCGGTTCTGGGCAGGAGAGGACTGGACCTGACTCAGGATTTAACAAGTCCCTTCGCCTTGGGCCACTGTGCTGAGCAAGCGTGGGTGGAAGCAGGGACACTGATTAGGAACCTGTTGCAGTGGGCTCCTGTCCAGCTGTCCCATCTGTCCCAGTTGTCAGCACTTGTGAGCACGTCCAGGGTCAGCATCATCCCAGACTCAGGCTGCCCTGCTCTTTGCTCCGCCAACCTCGGAGCAGCCTCTCATGGTCCCAGGATTGACGTGCTGTTCTTGGCCTCATGTCCGGCCCACATCCACATCATCTGGGCCTCTCTTCTGTGTGCTTTGTCTTTCCAGAAGCCTCCGGCAAAGGTCTACTGGCCACACCGCACCTGGCTCGTGCTCCACGTTTAAAGCCAAATCTGGCAAGGTAACAAGATCCTTCTGTCAGTCCCCACAAGCCCTCCCTACAAGATCTTGCTCCCTGCATCCAGCCCCGCCCACAGCTTCAAGCAAGGGAACACTCCAGCAGGCATCAGCCCTGGCATGCCCATCTCCCTGCCTCTTTGGGCACCAGGAAGGATATAAATGCAGCCCAGGCACACACAGAATGCTGACGTCACACCTGTGAGCAAAGGAGAAAGTGCCCTCTGTGTCTGCAAGGACATTCCCATTGTGGAGACAATGGGCAGAGGGGCCCTCCTTCCTCCTGGGGAAGCATCTACTTTATTGAGGTCCTTGGGGATGCAGGTGAAATCTGTGAGTGAGCACCTAGGGGAAATGGCTCTGTGACTATAAGAAGGTGCCGTGGGGCTGGGTATCGGCTCAGCCACCTCCTCTGGGCTGTACCATCTAGAGCAGCAGAGGAGAAGGCCTGCTCTGGGTGCAGGTGGCAGCAGGGGTGTTAACTGCCCACATGGACATCCTGAGACAATACCGTGGCCAGCTTAGGGCCCAGATGTGAGGCAGGGTTGTGGGCTAGAGCTGAGGGCCACAGGGTGCCTGGCAGGCTTCCCCAGGGCGAGAACCTAGGCCTCACCCTCTTGGTGCTCTGAAGCCATCTGAAGGGGTGAGGTGGCCAGACAGGCCCAGGACCCAAAAGCCCAGGCTGGTGCTTGTGCTACAAGTCCCCTGCAGAGGCCACCATGAACTCCGTATCCTCCAGCTGGCCTGAAATGGGATGCAGAAGCATCAGGGGGAAAGGACGGTGTGAAAGCTTGGAGGGCTGGTGCGCCAGTGGTCTGTGGCCCTGGCCTTCGCTGCCTGGTGCTCCTCCCCACCCCCATTGCCCGCCCACAGGAGCCACACCAGGCTGTAGTTACTGTGCAGGTGCTGGAGCAGTGGGTGCTGGGCTCCAGTCCTAGCAGAGAAAATGAGGGGGCGGTGGGCAGAGCTCCAAGAGAAAGACACCTGTTTCCAAACTCTTGCACTCACCGAGTGGACCCTGCACAGCCCCTAATTAAACAAGACAGAAATAACTGTCCACCGACACTCAGCCTGGTGGCCAATCTTGGGACTGCTAAGAGAGCAGGCAAAGAAGAAGGGGTAGTGGGAGGAGAGATGGCTGTCTCACCGGGCAGAGGGTAGGCATCCAGGGACTCGTCTGGACACAGACAGGGTCACCTCTGCCCATCTGTGCCCCCGGGCTTCCTCATGAGCCCTGTTGGGCTTGTGTCAGCCTCTCTCTGAGCATCCCCTCCTCCTCGCTATAACGTGCAAGCTGAGAATGTCCCTGTTCCTCTCTAGTGGTGACTCCCTCAGAGTCCCACCCCAGCTTGGTCTCCCAACTCAGCCTCTGGGCTCTCCAGTTCCAGATCTCCCAGGAAGGGTGCTCTCTGCTCAGTCCATCTTTTCCATACAAATTCTGAGAGCCTGGGTTGGGGTCCACGGCAGGCACACGGTGGAGGGGGTGACCTGTCACCTGACAGGATTTCTTCCGAACGCTGTGGCTTCTGGGGGTGGAATGACGCCTGAATCTGCCATGTGCCAGGCCCAACCCTAAACCGTGTTTCAGATTAGTCCTCCCACAAAAGCAGCTGCCGTGTCCCCTGTGTTCACGCAAGGAAATGGAAGAACAGAGTTACGTGTGCCGCTTGGGGCCAGAGTGAGCGCCCCGTCAGGGGAAGCACTCAAGCCAAGTGCTGGCCGAGCACCTGCCGTAGCTCTGTAGTGAATATCTACGATGAGGTGAGGTCGCAAAGGTCGCGGAGAGGCTCAAAGGGAGGAGATGGGGTTCCAGTGGGGCCTCCCGGGAGCGGGATCTCACCAACACTGCTCGCATCCCGCACGGAGTCTGGACCCACAGAGCACCGCTTCGCGCGGTGGCACACCGGCGCCACCCAGCACCGACGCGCTGGTGCGGCCGCCCGACTGATGCCTCGCTCCGCGCCCGAAACCCAGCGCCGGGCCCGCGCGAGCTGCCCTCGCCGCGCCCCTCGCGGTGCCCCTACCCCTGTCCCTTCCCCACCACCCTCCCAGCGGCGACCCGCCGCTCAGGCCCTCTCCCCTTCCCTGCCCCGCCGCGCCGCGCCACGCCCCACTCCCGACGCCCCCGCCCTCCCGGCCCCGCCCGCGGCCCAGGTTCCGCCCCGTTTTTGGCCGGGCCAAGAGGTCCTCGGCCCCACCCAGCCCCTCCGCTTTCCCCGCCCCTGGCCCCGCCCCGCCCCGCCCCTCGGGAGGCTGCGAGCCGGAGGGCAGCGGGTATGGAGAAGCCCGCGGGCGGGGTCGGGGGGCGGGAGCTTCCCGGGCGCTCGAGGAGAGGAGCGGCCGCACGCGGGGCGCTTGCAGCGCCAGGGCACGGCGCGGGGTGTAGGCAGCCAGGATGTTTCTGGAGCCCCAGGTAGGGATGCGGCACGTGGCAGGTGCGGGGCAGCGGGTCGCGAGGCGGCGACGTGGGTGAGCACGCAAGGCAACCCCTTGGTTGCAGCAAGACCGGGGGCAGGGGGTTCTTGCGCCGCCGAGAGCTCGGGAAGAGGCGCTGACCTTCGGCAACTAGTGAGACCATCCGGAACATCTGTGGCCTGGCTCGGCTCAGAAGGAGGCTGCCCTTGGGAACCACTCCCTCTGCGTGTCCGCAGTGGGGCACCTGCTGCCAGGTGGGCGGCGCCCATGCGTGGCTCGGAACCCATGCGTGGCTCAGGCTGCCGCTGCCCTCTTTCGGGTATGGCTTGCTGATGCCAATGGTCATCTATGGCTGGGGGGTTCCTGCAAACCTAGTGGGGGCCCCTGTGGTGTGAACAGGGCCAGAGAGGCAGGAGACAGCACCCCCCGGCAGCAAGGCAAGGAGCGGGATGGCTGCCCTGGGACTGGCAGGCAGGCTTGTTAGAGCCAGGACGACCCTGGATCCTTTCCCAGGCTTGACGGGCACAGAACCACCTGTTTGCCCTGGAGGAGGTGGGGGAGAGGAGGAGGTCTGTGATGAAGTGGGTACGTGGGAGGTGTGTCTGTGTGTGTGCCATGTGTGGGCGAGAGTGAGAGTATGCGAAAATGCAGGCATGTTTATATATGGGGAGTGAGAGCGGGAGAGGAGGAGGGAGAGGTGTGTATGGGGGCAGGGTTGTGTCTGTGTGGGCACATGAATGCCTGCGTATTTAAGGAGACTGAGCTGGGGCTGGGGGAGGGGCTTCAAGGAGCATGGGCTCCAAGGTGAGGGGCAGCTTCCTTTCTGGATGGCTCAGGTAGGGAACTGAGACTTAATCCTGAGCATGAGGCAATGTGATGCATTTCTGTGGCTCTTTGTTGGAAGCCACCCTTTGAGAGATGGACTGGCGGTGTGATTCAGGTACAGGGTGCTGTCGCTGTCCCAAGCCCCCTCAGCGTGTAGCTGACCGCACAGACCTGGGAGCTCAGGCCCAGTGTGGGTGAGGGCACGGAAGAGGGCCTCAGCTGAGCTGGCCGGCCCTGGCTGTGCCAAAGATACGGGACTCATTTGTTGCTTCGTTAATTCACCTATTTGGTGAATTGATTAAACACTTGTGTGCGGGTACTGTGAATTCAGCAGGGGACCAAACACACGACAGTCACTGTCCTCATAGAGCTCACCTTCTAGCGCTTGAGGATGGGGAGAAAGCCCCGTCAATAAATGCAATGTGGGTGGCACCTGGCTGGCTCGGTTAGAAGAGTGTGCAACTCTTGATCTCGGGGTCATGGGTTCAAGCCCCGTGTTCGGGTGTAGAGATTTCTTAAAAAAAATAAACTTAGGAAAAACTTAAATACAATATGGAATGTTGCATGGTGGCTAAGTGATAAAGAGAAAAAGTGAAGCAAGAAAGAGGAATAGGATCTAGGGCGGGAACATCAGTCAGAATAGTTTAGGTTATCTGCAGAAACAAACAAACAAACAAAAAAACCCCACGGAATCTAGTGGCTTTTAACAACACAATGCAAACTGGACTCTGCTCCAAGCCTTCTTCACTCAAGGCCTCAGGCTGACAGGTTCCGTGGCAGAGGGGGAGACGGTCTCCGGCACTAGAGCACCACCTGTCACTTCTCCTTGCTGCTCTTGAGCCGGACGAGTCATGTGGCCTCACTCAGTCTCACTAGGACCAATAGTGACAAGCCTGCTTGGCCTGGCAGGTAGGGCCCAGTGTAGGGACCACCACTGAGGGGGTGCTGTTTGTACCTTGGGTAGGACAGTTAGGGGAGGTCTCTGCATGTGTGACGTGTGCATGAGGACCTGACAGAGGGCAGGGAAGGAGGTAGATGGCAATGGGAGAGGAGGGGCACACCAGGACAACACCAGGCGGGGTTTTGAAGAGGCCTGCGTGTCCAGAGGCCGACAGGAGGCTGGATGTCAGGAGCAGAGCAGGTGAGAGGGAGAGGACAGTGGGGCCAGCACAGTGGCCCAGGAGCTCAGACCAGGGAGGCAGGGGTGGGGGAGAGAAGGGCCGATACGGACACACTCTGAATTAGAGCAAGAGGCCTTGCTCGTGGCTGAGATGTGGTGCTGGAGACGGGGAGAGGCAGGCTGACTCCAGGAAGGAGGGCATTGGTCTCAGCGAAAGGTGGGAAGGGATGCAGGTGGAATGGTGGGGGGTGGGCAAGAGGCAGCAACAGTTTGACATCCCCTGGGGAGAGGTCACCTAGCAATGGGGTGGGCCGGCGAGAGAGAGAGCGCGTGGGCAGAGGTCTGGCGCAGAGTGCTAATTTGGAGCCCCAGCTTGCCCTACCCTGTGGGTCCCTTGCTGCCCCCTGGCCACACTGCTACCCCTGTGCCTGCTGGCTCAGGACAGCCTGGTCCTGGGCCCATGCTGCCCCAGGCACCACACCACCGCCTTGCTGGGCCTGCCTGCTGGGCCGGGGACCCTTTGTGTGAACTTCACCAGGGGCAGCAGGACGGACTGAGGGAGCTGCAGAATCTTGTGTTGACCTGGCTGCTGTGGGCCAGGGGGCTGGCCAGGGTGCAAGAGCACTGGGTTCAGCACTGCTGGCAGGTCCTGTACCCACCAAGCACAGGACCACAGTGGTGCTGTCTTCAAGGGCTGGGCGGTACGGAGGGCTGCTGGGGGGAATGGGTAGGGTTTTGCTCAGGAATGACACAGCCTGTGTTGGAGCTGTATCTGTCGAAGCTGTCTGCACCCTCCGTACCTCGGGGCTTCTTGGACCTCACCCTCCAGGGCAGCCACTGGTGAGTGAGCAGAGGAGGGCTGTGTCGGTCAGGAGAGCAGTTGTATCTCCTTGCTCTTCTCCTAAGCTGCTGGAAAACCTCTGGTCATCCTTGGAAGCCCCTCTCAAAATCACCTCCTCCAGGAAGCCCTCCTTAACCTCTTTCTACAGAGTTAGTCCCCCCACCCTTGTGCTTCCTTGGTATCTGGCACGGACCCTGGTCCTGAGTTGCTCGTACTGCTCTGTGGTGTTACATCTGTCTGCCCTGGCAGATGCTGAGGTCCGTGGGTTCTTCCATTTCCAAGGGTGCAGCCCAGGTCAGTAGGACTTCATGGATGTTTGTTGACTGACTAAGTGAGGGAAGGAAGGAACAAATATGAGGGCTGGAAATGGCCTGTGGAGACCGCTTAGTTCTGTCTCCTTGTTTTACACATGCGGAAACTGAGGCCCACGGGGTCCTGGCTTACCTGAGTTCAGCCCGGAGGTCAGGGGCAGAACTGGCTCCCAGACCAGGATGCCTCCACTGTGCCAGGTTCAGGGCCGGTTGGTCCCTGTGGGGGATCCCAGAGGCAGACAGGTTGAGGGGCCGTGGGGTGAGCAGTCGGGTGGGAGCGTGTGGCCGAAGGCACCGGGGTCTTGGGATCTCAGGAGAAGGAGGGCAGCCAGGGGCCTTTACTGGGGTTCTTTGCCCTCCCCCCTCTGCAGTCCTGCAGCTTCTGGCCCTGTGGCCTCCTTGTCATAGGCAGGGTTTCTCTGACAAACCCACTGCCCTGCACCTCTGCCTCCGGTGGAATAACCCTGCCCTCGCCATCCTGCTCACACCCGCCTGCCTGGCTGGGGCCAAGCCCACGGCATTTCCCAAATGTCAGTGTGGCTGCCGTACTAGCCGCCCCTGCCTGAGGTGGGGCTGGCAGGTATGAGTCAGAGGACTTGGGGGCCAGCTCATGGGTCTCCCTTAACCCTCAGGAGGTCGCTGTACTAGCGACACAAGTGGAAGCCGTGGCTTCAAGGTCTAAGGCTGCAGCAGCACCAGGAGGCAGGAGGAGCTGACATTCATCACAGAGTCTGGACTTCCTGTGAGTAGCAGGGCTGTGAGCAACATCCTTAGAAGAGGGCTGGCAGGGGGCGCCTGGGTGGCTCAGTCGGTTGAGCGTCCGACTTCGGCTCAGGTCATGATCTCACAGTTCGTGAGTTCGAGCCTCGCATCGGGCTCTGTCCTGACAGCTCAGAGCCTGGAGCCTGTTTCAGATTCTGTGTCTCCCTCTCTCTCTGCCCCTCCCCTGCTTGTGCTCTGTCTCTCTCTGTCTCAAAAATAATAAATAAACATTAAAAAAAAAATTTAAAAAAAAAAAAAAAAAGAAGAGGGCTGGCACGGTCCCAGAGGAGGGTGGAAACAGGCAGCGCCCAGCCCAGAGGGCACAATGGTGCAGTGTCATGGGTGTGTGGCCAGGAAAGCAGGCTGTGGGCCAGGCGGCTGACTTGGGTGGACATTGTGTCCCTGGCCAAAGGCTGGGACACCTGCCGAGCTGGCGGGTCCCAGGGCACCTGGGCGTGCTCACACACACCTCTCCCTACTGCTGCCGTTGGAACGAATGTCACAGCGCCTGCTCCAAATAGACTGAGTGAGGATATCTTTGGGGTTAGGGACACTTGCACCAGGGAGAGGTAGATAGGCAAACTATTTTTTAAAAACGTATGTTAAGTAATTGGTAGTTGAACACTCTTATTAGTTTGAACAGATTTTCAGTGTGGCTTCCTAGAAAACCTAAGAGATTAATCATATTACCTGCACATAAGGAGCATTCTGCCTCTTCCTTTCTAATGCATCTTTTATTTATTTTCTTATCTTATTGTGTTTTCTGAAAGGTCTAAAGCAACATTAAATAATCGCAGTTGTCCTTGGCTTGATCTTCATTTTAATGAGAAGGCCTCTAATGTTTTTACTAAGTCTGAAATTGGCCCTAAATTTCAATAGATACTCTTCATCATGAACAGTATGCTCCTCTGCATTAATTGCCAAGAGTGTTCACCAAGAATGGATATTAAATTTCATTGAAAGCTTTCCTGTATCTAGCAAGATCATCAAATTCCTTTCCTCCTTGGACCTATTAATGTGTTGACTTACTAGCTTTTCTGAGCTAAATCATCCTCATGTTTCTGGAATAAATCCCACTGGGTCAGAGTCAATTGTGCTTTAAAATGCTTCTAGGTTCATTCGACTGATAAGTTGCTTAGGGTATTTTTCATCTATATTCATAAGTAAGAATTTATATGTACTTTCTATTACAGGACATATTTGTCACATTTATAAATCATGGTTGTGTCAGGTTCGTAAAATGAATAGGAAAGTCTTTCAATATGAATTGTGTAGTTGAAATACTTTAAATATCGTATAAAATTATCTTATTCTCCAAGGCTTGAAATAATTCATTTTGGAAACTGTCTCAGCTAGGAGTTGGTTTAATTTTTCCCTAAGGTCTGGTTGGCTGTCAGCTTACCTTAATTTGCACCATGGTTATTGGTCTTTTGGGGTTTTAAGCGTTTTTAGTCTATTTTGGTTATTTATATTTTCTAAATAATATCCCAGCTCAAAATGCTTTCGGATCTTTTAGCACAGATTTATAGAGTCGATTCTCTTAAAGTTTCTTGTCCCTGTCTGCGGCCAGATTCCCGCTTTCATTCTTAGATTTCCTCTCCCCCCCCCCGCCCCCCCCTGCCCCCACCTCCTGCTTTCCTTCCTCCCTCCCTTTCTTCCACCCTTTTGTTGATTAGAACTGCCAGAGGTTTACCTTTTTATTTTGTGGTTTCTAAAGAAAATCAGCTATTAAATTCAACCAGCAAATTCCACTCTCTTTCGTTAAATATGCTTTTAGTAATTCCTTCTTCCAGTTTACTTTGCTGCAGGTCTGCTTGTTGAGAAGCTCTTTTTGAATCTTAGTTCATTTTTGTTGTTTCTTGTTTACTTAAAATACATTGAAGTGTATGAATTTTTCTCCGAGTATAGCTTTGGACATATCAAATTTCATGAGTTTTTTTTTTTATAAGGGTTATTTCTCTAATGTATCTGTAATTGGAGAGTTTTTTTTTTAAAGCTTTTATTTATTTATTTTTGAAAGAGAGAGGGGGGCAGAGAGAGAGAGAGAGGGAGAGAGAGAGAATCCCAAGACGTGGGGCTCAGTCTCACAACCGTGAGATCATGATCTGAGCCCAAATCAAGAGTTGGGTGCTTAACTGACTGAATCACCTAGGAGCCCCTGTAATTGGAGTCTTCATTCCTTCTTTAGCAAAAACATGTTTTAGGGAAGTTTTTTAATCAAGTGGGTAGACTTTTGGTTCATCCTTTGTTTATTAATATTCGGCTGTTGCGTTGTGTCCACAACATTCTGTCACCTGTACATTTCTGTCTGGAGACTCTGGGGGCACATTTGTGGCTGCCCCTCGGGCCCTGGACTGGCACCCTCCCCCCTGCCGACACCGCCGCGGTGCTGAGTTCATGGGGCCCCTTTGCGCACACTCCAAGCAGGTGGCTCCATGTGGGCCGGGCGGTGTCCATCTCGCAGGGGCCTGGCTGGCTCCCACCTGCCTTTGTCATGCACCTGCTCTCCCTTCTCCTGAGCCCATGCAGGTGGCTCTAGGGTTTATGCCGGATTGTGGTGGTTACACCCACCAGGCTTCAAATCTCAGCCCTCCACTTTGGATCTGTAAGGTCTGGGCTGATGACTTACACCCTTTCAGCCTTTGTTCCTTCATCTGGAGAATGGGACAGTGGCTGCCTGGCTAGCAGCAAGTGCCTTGTGTGGGCAAGCGTGCTGCCCTGGGGACGGGTAGAGGCAGCGGTGCCACTCCTACTCCTGGGGGCTGGCCAGGTTCTGGCTACTTGGTCATGAGCCCCCAGCCTAGGGGACACAGGGTGTGTGGCGGGAAAGCTGCTGTGTCCAGGGAGTGGACACAGGAAGTGGGAGCTTTTTGTTGGAGGGTCAAGACATGTGCCTTGGTCTTTCTGAGACGCTGTGGCCCCTGGCCAAGGCCGTGGTTCCCTGGCCCACCAGAGAGGCTGGGGCACAGAACCCTCCTGCTCCTGGAGCGCAGCGGGGTCCCAGGGGCGTCACTCTGGGCGTTTGCCCGGAGGATAACAATTCAAGCAAAGAAAATTGATTTTTATTTGTTTTTAAACACAAAGGAAAATCATTGCTCAGCCTAATTAGATGTCATTTAAAAATAAAGGAACTGTGTGTTCTTTTTTTTCCATACCCCAGCAACCCCAGGCAGCCTCGGAGGTGGAGGCTGGCACTCACTCCTGAAAGGTCTGAGCCGTGGCCTGTACCCCACCGCACCCATCCATTCTGAGGGGCCCAGACTCCCTGCCTCTCAAAGACCCCCAACTCTGATGCGGTTCCCTCACTGTCCCATTCCCTCCTGGA
Source organism: Neofelis nebulosa (assembly GCF_028018385.1). Lineage (NCBI taxonomy): Eukaryota > Metazoa > Chordata > Mammalia > Carnivora > Felidae > Neofelis > Neofelis nebulosa. The sequence goes on from NC_080794.1 coordinate 54,329,877, forward strand.
GCCGGGGCTCTTCCTGCCTGATGGCCGGACCTCTCTCTAGTGACTATGCAGGCTCTGAGTAGCAGCCCCGCAAGTGGACCCTCCACATAGAAAGGGGGCCCTAGAGGGTGATTTCAGGTGAGGTGGGGGTCTGTGACCTGGTCCCCCAGCCCTCCTCCTTCGGGGCACATTGAGTGGGCTCCCAGAAATGACAGGACTGGCTCCCAAGTTTATCTCCGTTTGCACTCTCTCCTGTCCCAGCCTGTGCCCCACTCAGCCTCCAGGAGGCCAAGTCGCCCGCCCATGTGCAGAAGTGCTGGGGTGACCCCTGTGGAATCCGGTGGAGACGGCTCAAGAGGGAGGGAGGCCAGAGGGGAAGGGGCGGGAAACGCGGGGCCCGAGTGGCCTGAGTGGGAGGCCAGCATGCCAGCCGCCGCCCTGCGGGAAAGGGCAGGGATTCTCTGAAATCCTACCTGCTCTGTCCTTGGGCCTCTCCGGCCTCAATAATGGGACGGTTATTGGTGGACAATGACATTCTGTCCCTTGAGCAGCCACCAGAAGAAGCTGACTGGACAGAAAGGGAGAAAAGAAGGAGGAAAAAAATGAGGAAAACAGCCGGGCTCGGCGGAATTTGTACTTTGGAGTGTGAAGAGGAGACGGCAAGATTCTTTCAGTCAATTCGAATAGTATTTGGTGCTAGGAAGGAATCCGGAGGGAGAAAAATGAATCATGCGTCCGTCCGTAACAAAGCTTTAATTATCAGCATCGCTCCCCTAGGCCGGGCCTTTGTCGAGGAGGCGCCCCGCGAGGTGCTGCCTCGCTCTGGTTCCCATGGCAGCTGCCTCCTGGCAGGGGTCCGGCCTGCAGGCCTCCACCGGGCCCCAGGGCCCCAGGACCGCCCTGCCAGGCCCAGAGGGTCCGCCGAGGTAAATATAGCCCTTCCTCAGGGCATCTGTGAAGGTGATTTCTTGAAGCTTGGTTTATGTAAGGAATGTTACTCGTTGTCCTCCAGGAGCTCCAGATGCCCACCCGGCTGGGAGGATCCAGAGGTGGGAGCTGCAGGGTGCTCCCTGGCCCGACCTGCGGGGAGGGGGCAGGCCATGTCCTCCCAAGGACTTCCGTGATAGAAAGTCCATGGGGGTGCAGAGGGAGGAGGGATGAGGACCTGTCCACAGGGGCATGTCACCCCTGCCACTTCCCACCCTGGGCAGGGGCCAAGCAGCCGCCCTGAGGCCAGAGCCAGCTCAGAGCCCCCTCAGGCCAGGGCAGGGCAGCGCAGCCAAGTCAATGGGTCTGCCTGCCTGGAAGCAGGGGGTAGCTTCTCTCCACTTTCTTCCTGTGTGCAGGAGGGGGCCTACTGGCTGACCTGGGCATGGGGAGGTGAGAGGGAGAGGTGAGATCAGGGAGAGGTCAGCACCAGGCCCCACCCACAATCTGTGTCAGGAAGGAAGCGGGTAACTGACAAGTCCACCCAAACCGGCGAGTACTGAGCATGTCCCGAGCATGGTGGCCTCATGGCGCGCTTGCTACCACCTGTTGAAACAGGTGCTGGAGGTGCCGGTGTTTTACAGAGGAGGGTGGGGCTCCAGCTGCCAGTGTCCTGGACCCCCAGCTCATGCTTGCAGCCAGACCCCAAGTATCTGCAGCGTGTGGCCCCAGCGGACAGGACCAGAGCTCTCTGGTGCTTAAGGGAGACACATACCAACTCCGAGTTAGGGAGATCTGAGGGCTGGGGTTTGAGGAGGGGAGGACAGCCCCCAGGAGGGAGGTTCCTGCCTTAGGAGTACCTGAATTCGGGCTGGAGGCTGCTCACGCCCTTCTGCTGTGGTGGGTGGTCCTTCATTCCTGGGGCTGGGGGAGCCAGAGACGAATGGGTAGCAGGTCTGCTCCCCAGTGGCCCAGGATCCAACCCCCTAAGCCAGAGGGCAGGCCTGGGGTTATTGCGGGGCTGGGGCGACGTATGGCTTTCAGGGTCCTGGCTCCTGGAAGCTCTTGCACCCACCAGAATCTCTGGAAGTGACTGTCGGCTGCAAACACAGACTCTCTCAAGCAGGTGTGACCTGTGCCCTTTGCAGATGATGCCCCGAGGGACCTGTGGCCACTGGCAGGTCCCTGGGCAGCTGCCAGTGCCACGTGGCCCCTAGTGGGGATGGAGACTGCCTGAGACGGTTTGAATGCCCAGTGCAGGGGTGCAGCTCCAGCTCCAAGGCACTGGAGTGGGAAGGGGAGGTGCAGAGGCGGGGACACTGAGCTTGTCATGAATAACAGGTGTTATCGGAGAAGTGGGGAGAGGAGGGAGGCCTGGAGAAGGGAGTTGGCTGCGTTTGGGGCGGGCACCCCTCTTCCCCCTGTCTCCCTTCAGACCCCCCACCGCTTCTCACTCCCTGGCTGTGGGCGCTACGCCCTCTGGGCTTCCAGCCCCCAACCACCCACCACCTCCGCCAGCCCAAGGGTCTGGCACGCAGCTCCCCCAGCTAGTCTGGGCTCTCCCACTAGGTTTTTCCGGCCAGTTAGTGGGATCCAGGAGGTGGGGGGAGGGAAGGCCCTGCAGGTCCCTCCCCCTCCCCTGCACCCAGCAATGAAGATAGGACTCCAGAGGCCACGGTGAAGTGACCTGCCCACTGCTGGCCCTCCCACTTTTGCTGCCATTTTCTGGTCTGTGATACTAGTTGGGAGACAGCAGGATGGCAGGATAGGGAAGATTAAGATTAAGATTAAGATTAAGATTAAGATTAAGATTAAGATGGGGGAAATGAAGGAGGCACTGCCTCTGCCACCTGACCTGTCCTGCTTGAGTTGGGGGTGAGGCCTTAGTTTTGCTGGGGAAGGGAGGAGACCCCAAGATGCTGGCTGTTGCCTCAAGGCACAGAATATGCAGACACAACGCATGTGAGTCCCTGAGCCTCTGTCCTCACCAGGAGGGCTCCTGGACCTCTCCCCACTCCCTTCACCCCTCCCCAGTGGGCGACAGAGCCAATAGGTGAGTTGGGCCCCTTGGTTCACTCACCGAACACACAGCTTCCTGCTCTTCCCCCACCCCCAGCTGGCAGATTCGGAAGTTAATAACTTAGAGCCACAGCGTTCTGGAGAATCGAGGCCACCTTCAGCATCCTGACGGCCTTCTCTTGGCAGAGGTAGCCCCCTCCCACTGCCGGCCCCCCAGTTAGGCGGTGTGACTTGTGAGTCACAAAGAGTAGGCCAAAATCTTCACGGCTGCCAAGGACCCACTCAAGGTTTACCGGAAGGTTTTGCATATGCACCGGGAATCCTGTAGAAGTGGTTGGGGGCGGGGTGGGGGGCATGCACTGAAACAAGCCTTTCATTCACAGATTTGCCTTTGCAACCTCCTGCTTAGAATTCCCTGGTGTGTAAAGTGAAGGTCCCCTCAGCCAATTCCTCTCCCTGGTCTGTGCCCCAAGGCGGGGGTCACTTTCGGATCCCAGGAGGGCCTCCTGGAAGGGGTGCCTCATCCTGGACAGAGGCCAGAAGAGTCTCCCTGGAGACCCACATAGGCAGTGGAGAAGGCAGGGAGGGCACCCCGCCCACGGCAGCCCGCATGGCTGAAAGATAGATGATCAGGAAGTATTTGTTTGGAAATGAGCAAGGAGGACATGCTCCAGGGAAGACTCTCCAGGGGGCAAGTGGGATGGAAGGCTCCAGAGGCCTTGGCACCAGCCCTTCCCTCTGCTCACAGTGCTCTTCCCTTTCCAGAAGTCTCCTTCAAGTCTGCTCAGACCTCACCTCCTCAGGGAGGCCTGTCTCTCCGCCTGGTTAGGTTACCATCTGCTCTGTCCCCACACTCCTGACCCTCTTCTCTTCCAGAGCACTGATCCCCGGCTGACCTCTAATATCACAGCCACAGATATGGATCATCATGCATGGCAGCCACAGCCTGCTCCGTGGGGGCTTAGTGGGGACAGAGAGCCTTGTTTCCTTCATTGGTGGTCTACAATGTCTAGGCAGGTCCTCGTTAACATTTGTGGGTGGGTGGGTGGCGGGCTGGCTGGCTGGCTGGCTGGCTGTGTAGATGGATGGATGGATGGGTGGGTGGATGGGCAAGGAGGAAGGGCTCTGTGGAATACCTCACCTCCTCCCCCACCCCAGTGCAAATGATTTCAGAGAACCAGACAGCCCTAGAAGGGTGATGGGGTCCATGGTGCTCCTCCCCAGCCCTGGCTGTTGCTGGCCCTTGTCCAAGTAGCCAGCATGGTTTTCTCCCCAGATGTGGCCTCTGAGTGCCAGTGGGGCTCCTGCCTGCTCCCACTAAGGCTGGATTTTTCTGGAGCCAGGATGTAACCCAAGATAGCTCCATGAATACACTCGTTCTGAAATCTCTGCCAAATCCTACCCTCTTGGTTAAGTGGCCCACCATTGTGGGATCACAGGCTGGACCCAGCTCCCTCCAGGAGCACTTTCTCTTCCCCCACCCAGTCTCTCTCTGTCTCTCTCTCTCTCTCTCTCTCTCTTTCTCCTCCAGCCAAAAGAGGGGAGACTGGCAAGATGTGTAATTTTCAGTTGCTAATTGTGATGCCCTGCAGCTTGCTGAGCTAAAAATAGGCTTCATTTTTGTTGAGTAGGTTAAAAAATAGAAGCCCATGTGCTGCCTCCAAAAGCAGCACCCCTTGCAAAGCCTGGCAGAGGCAAGGGCCGATCGGGGTCCCTCTTCTACCTCCTGGCAGATCCCTGGGGACTCGTGCAGGATGGGCCCTGAAGGCCATTTTTGTCCCCATTTTCCAGGAAGCTGCGATTCTTAACTTTGCATCCATAGATGAGCTTCTGGGAACCCATCAATCCCTGGAATTATATGCAGGATGCCGTGGGAATGTGCATTTATCCATGTGTCCGGGGTGAGGGCCTCAGCCTACATCTGATGCTCAGGGGGTCATGCCCCAGACAGGGACACTGGTGAGCAGAAGTGACAGTCCTGAGAAGGAACAGGGCTGTGGGACAGACATAGTCGCCGCTGCCTACCTGAGCAACATTATAGAAGTGCTGTGAACTCAGTGTCCTCATCTGAGAAATGGGTGTCTCTGTGCTGCCCCACCCCCACCCCCTGCCCCGCCCCGCCGGGTTAGGGGGCATTGCATCAAGTGAGACACGTGATGCCCGGCATGTGGCCGGCCTCCAAGTCCCGATGACAAACACTTGAAGTACAACAAGGTTAGTCAAAAGAAAGCTTGTTTTTGCTTCTGTGTTTCTCAGAAATTTCGAGAGTTGCAGGCTCCAGGATCTGGAAGAGGTCCTAAAGTTCTGACTGCCCTGGGAACCTGCCCCAGTTCTTCTCCTTCAGAGTTGAATGGAGGCCTGACACTGTTCCTGTCCTGTTATGCAGGATACTGTCCCCTCCACGGGCTGCCGTCCCCACTATCGACTGGGGCGAAGTTGGCTGTGGCTGAGGGTAGCCAGTTATCTTTGGCGGTCTTCTGTTAGGCCCCTCTTGGGCTGAAGGAAGTGCTTGTTTCCTGCAAAAGCCCTGGGTCGGGGTTGAGCCCTGCCTCCTCTTTCCCAGAAGATGCCTTGTGGGGCAGAGCTGGTGTTGGGAGCAGGTAGCTGGATATCAGAGGCCAGGAGGCCTGAGAGCCCCAGGGCGCCCAGCGGTGGGACAGGCCATGGCCCCTCCTGTGATGAGGCTTCTGCCCCCACCTGGCTGCCCTGAGTCCCTTCCTGCCCAGAGCTGGGAGGGTAAAGCCCCTGTGGGATGAGGCAGTGAACTGGAGGCTCCCTCTGGGGATGAGAGGCCAGGGATGAAGGCCAGTTTGGATGAGAGCAGACCCTGGGCATGAGAACACCTCCAGAAGGTGCACAGCACTGCTGGGACAGTTGCAAACACGGACACCTCTGCATACGGTTACTGCAGCAACTGGATGTTTCTCTAGAGTCAATGTCACTTATATTCCTTACTCAAGTATGTTCAAGTAAATTGTTTGTGACATCAGCTCATCAGCTGTGGGAGTGTTTTACAAGACCATTGGGTGGTGTGACCCCCCCACCCCCACCCCGTTCCCCCGGGCCTTGCTGGGCGTCTCAGTACACAAAGCAGGAAAGGCATTCAGGAAGGAGTGTAGCCCTTACCCAGGCCTGGGCAGACATGACAGCGTATGGAGGCGAGGAGTGATGGGCACATTTGGGTGCTCACAACAGGTCCTGGGCCTCTGTCAGAGCTGCAGCTCCCAGGGGCCGGGAGAGGTCGGGGGGAGATGCGAGTGGGATGCAGGGTCTGGGGAGGCCATCTTGTGCCCAGCTGGAGAAGAAGATCTGTGTCCCAGGTCACAGAAGGTATGATGTGTGCGTCCCTCCCAGGGCGCGTCTGGCTTTTGCACTCGTGTGGCTGGAAACAGATGGCCTCCTCTGTTTTGCTGCCCGATGGAGGGGCGTGGAGCCCTCAAGGCCCGAGTTTGCTGCTAGGGCCATATCAAAAAGCACTGTGCCCGCGAGTGGCATTCAGATCTCTAGCTAATGTCTCTTAGGAGGCTGCAAAAGGGAATTTGATTCATAATCTTCTACAGAAAGCCCCTCAAAACCCTTTCCCCATCTCTGCCAGGTCTCTCGTGGCCCTGGGGCTGCCTGCGTTCTTGCCACTTATTCTCTCGAGGTCTCTGAGACCGTCTGGCCCGCTCACTGTGCTTCTCTCTTCTCCTGGGCCCTCCGTCCAGGCAGCATCCACGCTGCCGATGCTTTTGTCAGTGTGTTCCTTAGAACGTGTGCGTGTGTGTGCGCGACACGCGGGGCAGCTGCGAGTACTCAGGAGCTGAGTACTTTGGCTGAGGTGCACTGACGCAGAGCTCCAGACTGCGCTGTGGGAAGGTACCCAGGGATCGAGGACCACGTGCAAGCAGTCCTCAGCCAGGCTGAGCAGAACCCAGAACAGCGTTTACTTTCTGGACTCTGACTGCCTGGTGCGTGAGCACTTGCTCTGGGCTGGAAGCTGTGTTCCATGCGCTCTCCCCTCCTGCACTCCCACACCCTCGCTGTGAAGTTCAGGGGCCGGTGTCCTCATCTGACAGTCGGCCACAGGCGTGTGCCTGTTGTAGGCATGGGAAGGAGGCGCAGGAACAAGACAAACAGATGCTCTCCTCCAAGCCCGGCTTCCGTAGAGATCAGAGCCTGAGCCAGAGCGGATGTGCCGGCACTTACTGGGGAGTGTGGTCCCAGGGAAGCACGAAGGATGGAGGGGGTGAATGGATATGGGGGATGCCTTCCTGTAGGAGTCGGTCTCACTGATGTCTTTGGGGAGCCTCTCTGAGGCTTCTGTATCTCAAACAGTCCATCTGGGGTAAGGCAGGGGAGCTTACCTCTGCCTCCCATGTCCCATTGGTCCAAGTTCGCCCCTGGGGGGTAACCTGGCTACACCTTGGCTTCTGAGCTGTTCACAGGGCCTGGATGGATCCACAGCGCATGGCCTCAGCGCGAGCCCACAGCCTAGGGCAGGAGGCTTGTGGTCTGCTGATGGCCATGAGGCCCCAGGCCAGAGGTAGTGGGTTCGAAGCCATGGCAGCCAGCGCTGGGCCACTCCGGCGTCATCGAGGCAAAGCACAGATGTGGTGGCCCACAGTGGCATCAGGTGCCACTCACAGGATGGTAGCTGCCATTTCCTCCTTTGAGCCTCCTTCCTTCCTTTCCTATGAGCCTCCATAGCCCTCACCACTGCCCTGCCAGGGACCTGGAACAAGAAACTACACACCGAATCGACAGGGGAGGAAACCGAGGCTCAGCGCAGCTCAGAGGCTTCCCCATTGTTGTTGAGACAGTGCGTGCCTCCCGACTCCACTCTGGACTCTCGCACTGTAGTCCCAGACCTGAGCCCACATGAAAGGACGCTGGTGGGTGTGGGCGGGGGTGCAGACAAGGAGCATTCTAGGGATGGAGTTGCAGGGGGCTGGGGGTCCCCCAAGGTCGTGTCCCTTACTGGACCGTGGAGGGGCAGCAGGTGTGAGCCCTGAAGCAGCGGCAGCTCCGGGGCCCCTCTGTAGTCACTTCCTGTTTGGGGAGCAGCCACAGATGTGCTGGATGGAACAAAGTGGTAGGGGGCGTGGTGGGAAAGGGCAGGAAGATGGAAGAAGCTTCTTGAGGCCAGGCCCCAGGGGAGGGGCGGGGAGGATGGAGCTGGGCCGGGCCAGATGCTTTGCCCCAGCGCTTTGCCCGCCTGGCCCACCTCACCTACGGCCAGCCTGCGGGACACTGCCGCTGGCAGGTAGCGAAGGGGCCCTCGGACTCTGCCTCTCCGCCCTGCTGCCCCCATCCCACGCCAGCCCCCAAAGCGCCACTCTGCCCGGGAGGGGCAGTGGCCTGGCCTCTCCCCTGGCACCCCGGCACCCTTGAGACTTGGAGCCCAGAGGCAGGCAGGACTCCCCTCCTCCATAGATGGTGCCCCCAGAGAGCCAACTAAAACCAGGCATGGAATGGGCAAGCGCTGGCACGTGGCTGCTGTCTCTAAACTCAGGGCCGGGTCTCCCCTGAGCAGGAGCACCTGGGTACCTGTGCACGTGGGCCTGCCCTTGTGCCCACCTGGCCCTGTGAGGTAGGTGGGAAGCTCTCAAGGCCCAGCTTCCAGGAGATGGTGAACCGCTTTCACCTGCCTCACCGGGAGCTGAGCGCGGCTATAACTAGAAGGTGCTCGCCTTCCTGCCTGAACAGAGGAGGGGCTGCAGAGAGTCGGAGGAGGCTGGGTGTGAGTCCGGGTTGGCCCCAGCTGACTGGGAGCAGAGGTGCAGGTTCCAGTCTCAGGACCTAGAGCTGGTGTGGAGGAAGCTGGTGTGGAGGCAGCTGGTGTGGAAAGCTGGCCCGGCCCAGCTCCATCCTCCCCACCCCCGGGGCCTGGCCTCAGGAAGCTTCCAGAGCTCTCCTCCCAGTGTCCACAGCCTCCAGCCACGTCTGGACATAGCCACGGGCAGCAGAGGTGGAAGAGGGGCTCCCTGTGCCTCCTGCTCCCACATTCACCTGGAAAACTCTGAAAAACCGCCAGTGCGTGGACCGTACCCCAGGCCAGTTAAATCTGTATCGTTGGGGCGGAGGGTGGGCTGGGCGAAGTGTTTTTTTTAAAGACCCGCGTGGTTCTGGTGTCCAGCCACAGCACTGACCTAGGGGAAGCTGGCTCACCTGTAGGCTAACGCTCTCAAAGGGACAAGTGTGTCCTCAGGAACGTAGCCTTGAGGGGCGCCTGGGTGGCTCAGTCGGTTGAGCGTCCAACTTCAGCTCAGGTCACGGTCTCGCGGTCCGTGAGTTCGAGCCCCGCGTCAGGCTCTGGGCTGATGGCTCGGAGCCTGAAGCCTGCTTCCGATTCTGTGTCTCCCTCTCTCTCTGCCCCTCCCCCGTTCGTGCTCTGTCTCTCTCTGTCTCAAAAATAAATAAAACGTTAAAAAAAAAATTAAAAAAAACAACAACAAAACAAAACCGTAGCCTTGAGCCGGCAGGCCTGGGCTGGGATTCCAGGTCCTACATCTTAGTGAGCCGCCAGGTGAAGGTCCTGCTGGTTGAGCCCCACTCGAAGCAGCGGCGATACTTTAGAAGAGGATCTAAATCTCCCGAGAAAGGGTGAGTTCTGGCTCAGGATGAGCGCACTCCCACAAGCCCCCCGGTGGTGCTGACGCGCTGGCACCTGCTCTCGAGCATCCGTGTAGGCCCCGGGCTCTCTGGGGGCCTGCGTGTCTACAAGAATCCAGTGCTCCTTTGTCCCAGACGACCCACATGGCCTGTGTGGGGTGCTGAGTAGGCGTATCTGGGGAGGTGGCTCCTCCGGGATGGGGAGGTGATCCCATGTCTGCTGTGCGATGCTTTACCCAAGTGCCCGTTTCTTCCTCCCAGCAAATCTCTGAAGTAGTGCACCCTCTGCCCATTCCACAGGGGGGCAGATTAAGGCTCTGGGAGGTCGAGGATCCTGACAAGCTGCAAGTGGCCGAGCCAGGCTCAGATTCGGGTCCCCTTGACTGCCTTCGTTGCCATCCTGGCCCTGCGGCAATCTAGCTGTGTGACCTGCGCCAGTTGCTTAGTCTCTCTGTGCCTTGTCCTCTTCTGCCGCAGATGGAGAATAACGGGTTTTGTGAGGCTTGTGAGGATTAATGAGCTGACTTGGTGCTGGCATTAGTGTCCCTGATGGCTCGTGTGAGGTAGTCAGAGCGTATCGTTTCTTATTATGGTTGCGCTTGCTGTGTTCCCCACGGTGACAGGAGCCCAGGTATCCTGGAGGCTCCACTCGGGCCCTTTCCTGAGGAGGGGTGCGGAGGACACACAGGGGTGTGGCCAGTGATCGCGATGCCTGCTGGTGCTGGGATTGGGAGGAGGAGCCCATGGGCAAGAATAGAATGGACCACGGGGCCAGGTGGGGGTGGCCGGCAGAACTGAGCAGGGGGCTCGGCAGGGGTCGCCCTCATCCCCATTTAATGGCTGGAGAAATTGAGGCTAGTGACACTTGTCCAGGGGCCAGGAGCTGGCTGTTGAAGAGTGGGATTCAAACTTGAGGGTGCCCTAAATCCCTGCCCACTCGGCACAGAGCCCAGAACCCCCTCAGTGCCCAGGGCTGGTGGGGGAGGCTCCGCTAGGGACTGCGTGGGGGCAGAGAAGGGGCTCTGAGAGGCCCACGGACTCAGGGCACAGAGGAGAGGACAGAGGAGGACACGTGGGCAGGACACCAGGTCATGGAGACCCAGCCCCAGGCAGCGTCTCTGGGCGGGTCCCAGGGCAGGGTAGGCGCTGGGGCCATCCCACGCAGCCCGTGTGGGCCCTGCCTGGAAGGTGCCCCGTGGCAGTGACCGCTTCCATTCACAGGCCCAGCCTCTTTAACATGCCTTTATAAAAACTGCTGATCTCAAAACTCAGCCTCTTTGTACTGAAAAACAAAGTTACTTTAACACTGACAAAATAGATGTGCCATTTAGAAAAGTTACCAAATAGTTTACAAATGTGTAGAAGGAAAGTGGAAGTCTCCTCCTTGTCCAGCTCCCTTGCAGTAAACTCTGTAACTAGTGTGGTCATGGACGGCCACATGTTTCTGTGCGTTTACGTACACTTATATTGATGTCATTGAAAAATGAGCAATATGGGATCTTGTGTAGTTGGGGAGTCCAGTTATGGGGTCCTCAGCCCAGATGCTGCAGGAAGGGCCACCACCCCAAGCCGAAGAGATGGGCCCCTCCTGGCTGCTCCTTCCTGTGGCCTTCTGGGCTGTGATGGGCAGGACGTGGGTGGGATGCAGTCACTGGAGGACTGAGGCCCCCACGAGGGCAGGGAGCCCTGGGGGAGTAACAGTGTGATAATTCCTGGGCTGGCCAGGGTCGGGGGGAAGCACAGTCCAGCGGCTGCCTGGGACACATGGACTGGGCCCCACCCTCCCGGGGCAGGTGACCACCCTGAACTTCTGTCCCTTACCTGTCCATAGTGACAGTGAGTGCTGAGGCTCCCCAGGGTGCAGCTGTGGACTGCTGTCCAGCACAGAGCTCAGCACCCTGGCCTCCTTGGCTTGCTGGTCCGTCTTGGGCAGCAGGGGGTGGTGCTGAGTCCCCAGGCTGGCTCGAGGCAGCCTCCCTAGCACTGGGGTGGGTCTCCCTGCAGGCTGGACACAGGGTGGCCTTGCTTTGTGTGGGATCTGGCACCGGCCGTGAGAGTTAGTGGAGTACTTGAGCATGCCTGCCCATAGCCCGTCCTGACCGGAGCCCCTGCTGCCCCCAAGGTGGGAGGGGCTGGCGGCTCAGGAAAACGCCATCTCTGTGACCAAGAATCTTGGGGCCCAACTCACCAAGGTTACCATTGTTGGGTCACCTTTTGAACCCGGAACTGTGTGATCTTGGGGAAGACAAGATCTTGGGGCCCCATAGTGCATGGGCCTCAGGTGAAGGATTGGCACTTAGGTCCCATTGGGAGCCAGCAATGGCACAGAAGAGCAGCTGAGGGCGTCAGGGTGCCTGGGGAGCCCACTTTTTTTTTTTTTTTTCATGTTTTGTAGCAAAATTGTGCTTTGAAAATATACTTAAAAATTTTTTTAAATTATTTATTTTTAAATTTACATCCAAATTAGTTAGCCTATAGTGCAACAATGATTTCAGGTGTAGCTTCCTTAATGCCCCTTACCCATTGAGCCCATCCCGCCTCCCATAACCCCTCCAGTAACCCTCTGTTTGTTCTCCATATTTAAGAGTCTCTTATGTTGTGTCCCCCTCCCTGTTTTTATATTATATTATTATATTCCCTTTCCTTACGTTCGTCTGTTTTGTATCTTAGAGTCCTCATGAGTGAAGTCATATATTTGTCTTTCTCTAATTTTGCTCTAATACCCTCTAGTTCCATCCACATAGGTGCAGATGACAAGATTTCATTCTTTTTGATTGCCGAGTAATACTCCATTGTATATATATATATATATATATATATATATATATATATATATATATATATATATATATATATACACCACACATCTTCTTTATCCATTCGCCCATCGATGGACATTTGGACTCTCTCCATCCTTTGGCTATTGTCGATAGTGCTGCTATAAACATGGGGGTGCATGTGTCCCTTCGAAACAGCACACCTGTATCCTGTGGATAAATGCCTAGTAGTGCAATTGCTGGGTTGTAGGGTAGTTCTATTTTTAGTTTTTTGAGGAACCTCCATACTGTTTTCCAGGGTGGCTGCAACAGTTTGCATTCCCACCAACAGGGCAAAAGAGATCCTCTTTCTCCACATCCTCACCAACATCTGCTGTTGCCTGAGTTGTTCATGTTAGCCATTCTGACTGGTGTGAGGTGGTATCTCATTGTGGTTTTGATTGATGATGAGTGATGTTGAGCATTTTTTCATGTGTCGGTTGGCCATCTGGATGTCTTCTTTGGAGAAATGTCTATTCATGTCTTTTGCTGACTTCTTCACTGGATTATTTGTTTTTTGGGTGTTGAGTTTGGTAAGTTCTTTATAGATTTTGGATACTAACCCTTTATCTGATATGTCGTTTGCAAATATCTTCTTCCATTCCATTCGTTGCCTTTTAGTTTTGCTGATTGTTTCCTTTGCTGTGAAGAAGCTTTTTATCTTGATGAGGTCCCAGAAGTTCATTTTTGCTTTTGTTTCCCTTGCCTCCGGAGACGTGTCGAGTAAGAAGTTGCTTCAGTCAAGGTCAAAGAGGTTTTTGCCTGCTTTCTCCTCTAGGATTTTGATGGCTTCCTGCCTTACATTTAGGTCTTTCATCCATTTTGAATTTATTTTCATGTATGGTGTAAGAAAGTGGTCCAGGTTCATTTTTCTGCATCGCTGTCCAGTTTTCCCAGCACCGTTTGCTGAAGAGACTGTCTTTGTGCCATTGGAGATTCTTTCCTGCTTTGTCAAAGGTTAGTTGGCCATATGTTTGTGGGTCCATTTCTGGGCTTTCTATTCCGTTCCTTTGATCTGAGTGTCTGTTTTTGTGCCAGTACCATACTGTCTTGATGATGACAGCTTTGCAATACAGCTTGAAGTCTGGAATTGTGATGCCTCCAGCTTTGGTTCTCTTTTTCAAGATTGCTTTGGCTATTTGGGGTCTTTTCTGGTTCCATACAAATTTTAGGATTGTTTGTTCTAGCTCTGTGAAGAATGCTGGTGTTATTTTGATAAGGATTGCTGGGGAGCCCACCATTGTCATTCTATCCCACAAATGGTTAATGGGCTGGGTTCTGGCTAGGCAGGAGAGCACGAAAGCAAATGATCAGTCCTGCAGTCAGCAGTCTAGGGATTAACCCAGGGAGGCTTCCTGGAGGTGGTGACACCTTGGCTGCACTTGGGACTCTTAGGATTTCCTCAGTTGAGTTCTTCCCACTATTTCATTATCTGAAAAATGAAGGGTTTACCCAAGTCAGTAGCTCTCTGACTGACTCGGGCAGCCTCAGAAACCCCTCAGACAGCTTGTCAAGGTACAGATCAAGGGCCATCCCTGAGTTTCTGACTTGGCAGGGCCTGAGAATCTGCATTCTAACGTGTTGAGGAGAGTGTTCTGTGAGTCTGAAACCCCATCCCCAAGTGAGGCAGCTGAGCCTGGGGACCACGGACACCTCAACCTCAGGGGCTTTCCTTGAGTTCTTACTCTCCTTATGAAGGATTTTTGTGAGAATTCCAAGGCAACCTTCAGGTGTGTGTGTGGCAGGGAAGCCAGGTCATTTGGGCCGAGTGCCCCTTTTCTCTCATGTGAAGCACAGCTGATGTGCTGTGGCCTGGAAGTCAGATCTGCTTGTGTAGACACCTCACTGCCCCTCTCATGGCAGTAAAATAATCAGGGCTACTGTTTGCTCTGCACAGTGGGGAAACTGCGGCCACAGTGGCTCAGAAGCCTGCCCCAGGTTGAGTCAGAAAGCAGGCTAGGGCTGGGAGCAGCCCAGCAGCAGGAGCAAGGTGAGTGCTCAGGGCTGCGGGAGCCCAAGGAGAGTGTGTGCACTTCCCAGGCCCCTAAGCACGAGGAGGTAGCCTCCACCCCTGGGAGGCAGGGCAGCGTGGTGGCTTGGGGATGGAGGTGCTGGGGTGGTGGTGCCTGCTCACCAGTGCTCTCCCGACGTGGGAGAGGGCGCAGGAAGGCCCTGCTCTACTCCAGCCTAGCCTGCCCTCTAAGTGGGGAGAGGAGGAGGCTGGTCAAGCTAGCAGGGCAGGCTACTCTGGCCGGCAGGAGGGAGAGTAGACTCGTGGGCACTAGCTTCGGAGGCCTCAGGCTGGCAAACGCTCCTCACTCTGATCCCCACGCAGCACCTCCCAGGTGCCGCCCCCTGGGCAAGGGGAAACTGAGGCCCAGGAGGGCTGCAGACTCTTGTAGACCTCCTGAGGACTTCCACTAAGAGGCTCTGCTGCAGGGTGAGGTGGGCACCCTCAGCCTCCTGGCCATAACAGGCCAGGCCACTGTGGGACCACTGAGCACCCCCACATGAGCTGTCTGACATGTGCATCTAATGGGCACTTCACACGTAGCATGTCAAAATGAAGTTCCAGATCTTTCTCCAAACCCCACTCTCACGTCCTTTCCCGTGCTGATCAATCACTCAGGCCTGAGACCATTTTTTGCAGCATTTGGAGTTGACCCTGCTCCCCTCCTCTGCTACCCCCTGACCTGAGCAATCCCTCCCTGGGTTATGGCAAAACCCACCAGTTGGTTTTCCGATCCTTTCCTTGCTGGGTCTCCGCATAGCAGAAATAGTGACATTCACCCTGAGTCAAGTCATTCTTGTGCTCAGAGCTTCCATGCCTCCTGTCTCAGAGGAATAGACATGGCCCCCTGGCCCACACTGTGCAGGGTCTGGCTTGTTACTCAGACTACTCTCCCTGCTCCTTCCCTCCACACACACTGGCCTCAGGACCTTTGCACCTGCTGTCTCTTATACCTAGAATGTTCCTTTCTTATTCCGGGCGGCTGCATGACTAACACCATCTTACCTGAGGCTGCCGTGACCACCCCGAAATGCTCCAGATCCTTCTCCTACGGGCATTGTTTTTCTCCATAGTTTCTCTTCTTCCACTGGGATGTGACCCCAGGAGGCAGGGCTCTGTGTGTCTAGGTTCTAGGAATGAGGCCTGGTATGCATGGAGCAGGTGTTCAAGAAATATTTCTCAGACACTCAGTGAATGTAGGGCTGCTGAGGAATCTGCCTGCCCATCTGAGCTGCCATTCAATGCCCACCCTTGGGTGCGGTGCCCCTCCTGGCCCTGCTGGGGCTCTCACTGTGCACCTGCACTCAGGCTGCGGGTGACCAGGCCTATGACGCCTCTTTCTTCTCTCCCAGGAAACTATGCCCCAGACGTCCATCGTCTTCTCCAGCATACTTGGGCCCAGCTGTAGTGGACAGGTGCTGCCCGGCATGGGGGAGCGAGGAAGTGGGGCCAGCAGCTCCGGGGACCTCGTCTTCCAAGAGGGACGCCTCATCTCTGGGTCCCTGGAGGCTTTGATGGAGCACCTGGTCCCCACAGTGGACTATTACCCGGATGTAAGTGCCTGGAGCCTGGAGATGGGTGGGACTGTTCGGGGTCACCTAGGTTCCAGGGGCAGCTGCTTCGGGGATGGGAAGGGAGGCCCAGACAGAGCTGGACAGAGCAACAGGGGAGAGGCAGGCCATCAGGGAGTCTCAGTCCTACCTCCTGCTCTGCTCTCCTGCCCCTGCAGGGGAGAGGAATCTGCAGCGACATCCCTGCTGACCCCAGGCAGCTGGGAGATAGCCTTGGTGGCACAAGGAAGCAGATACACAAGGGGTGGAACAGGGGTCAGAGTTCTGAACAGGGTCCTTAGGGAAGAGTCTAAGGAGTAAGACTGGAGCCTTGGGGTCCTGGTGAGGGTCCACCCAGCTGGGAAGTTTGTTTTGTGCATGAAATGCCATGGTCCAGAATAAAGAGGGACAGCCCCGCCATGCCCAGCCAGCATGCAGACCCCACGGCACATGCCTGCGTGGGCAGGACTGGCCTTCCGCTACAATTCGGATCCCCCCTCTTCATTTCAGGATGCCACTGGTACATTCTTAGAACAGGCAGAAAGAGTTCCCTTGTCATGTGTGGCTTCCCTTTTGCCTCTGAGAGGTCACATCTCTTAGCAGCAGTGGTCTTGGGCCTGCCTGCTCCCTTTGGAGGGCCAGGCTGCAACAGTCCCCTTCCAGGTGCCCCCTCCCTCCTGAGAACAGAGCTGTGCTTGCTGGCCTTGGCGTCTGACACAGGCTTGCATGGGAGGGTCGGGGAGGAATTGCCCCTATCCACTCTCCAGCTTTTATCCAATGGTACTGGAGCCAACTCAGTTTCTGGGTGTTCCTGGCACAACCCCCCCCCCCCCAACACATCAGGCCTCCTATCTTCCTCCTGGGGCTGTCTACTCTATGCTACTTGAAAACCCTCCCAAAGCTGGGCTGGGGCTGGAATTGGTGGTGCAGACACTGCAGCTGAGGGTCAGGTCTCCTGAAGAAGCCTAGGGCAGAGCATCAACCTCCCAGGGGCTGGCACCTCCAACCCCAGAACTGTTCTGTGGCCTTGTGGGAGGAGCTACTTCTCTTTTAGGTGTGTCCCGAGGGGCCTCCCCAGCTGTTACCCAGTGTTCTCCCCCAGACACTATGCCCTGGGATCACCCCCTGCTTTCCAGGAGAGAGTAAAGGGGTGCAAGTGCAGAGTTAGGGCCGGCAGAGTCCAGCTGGGCATCAGCTTCTCTGCCAAGCTCCTGGGTTCCCTCCCTCCCCCCACTGTCCCCCTCTCCTGTGTATGTGGGCAGCTGGGGATGCACACACACACCAGCGAGTCTCTGTGCTCCTTGGAAATGCACAGCTCCTCCCTGGGTTCTCTTCTTGCCTTGGCTAGGAACTCCAAGGTGTGATGCCTGGGTGACATTCATCACACTTGTGAGCCATCTGTTTAGAAGGGGGCTACCACGCAGCTGGGATCCCTGAGCACCCATGCTACACAGCCTGGGGACAGGGCATGGGAAGTCTGTTGGGGGTTAGAGGAACCCCTGCTGTTCCCAGGAGGATCTCCTCAAGTGGCGTCTAAAGGCTGCAGGGGGGCAGTGAGGGCCTGAGGCCTTGAGGCCTGATCTGCAAGGCCTGCGCTTCCCAGCAAACACGGCCCACTTGCTTTGGGCTGGAACAAGGAAGACCTGCCCTGGGCCCAGGGTGAGGGCAAAGGGTCCCAGGCCCCCCAGCCTGCAGCACCCATGTAGGGGTAGAGTCCCCAGGAGAGCTTCAAGCATCTTGCCCCACTCCTATGTCCAACCTGTCTGCAGGCAGGAGCCAGTGTGAAGGTCTCCCAGGTGCTGACCCATGTCAGACAAAAGGCCTCAGAGAACCCTTGGCCCTGGGCCCTGTTCCCTGACACCTTTTAGTTCAGATCATGAGGGCCCTTCAGAAACTGTACCACACAGCCCAGGGACAAGGGCACATGGATGTGGGCTAGAGGGGCTGTGGTATAGCAGGTGGACATAAGGCCCAGAGCTGGTTGTTAGCACAGGGGCTTTTGACAGTCCCTGACGCTGGGTGCTGGGTCCAAAAATGCCCCACTCTGCCCGCCATTGGCAAGACCAGTAAGGATCTGGATAAGAAGGCTTGGAGACTGACCCTGGAGGCACTGTGGGCTGGGCAATGGGCTCACACAGGCTGGGAGAGTCCCACCAACATCCAGGTTTGGGTGTTAGCTCCCACCGTGGGGTAGGACGGAGGGTGGGGGAGAATCCCAGCAGAGCAAGACTGCTGGGAGCTGAGCTTGTCCGGGGAAGCCTCCAGGAGCTGCAGGGAAGTGGGGTTTGATCTGTGCCTTGCAAGGGAGGCAGGAATTTGGGTGGCAGTGAGAGAAAAGGAAGGACGTTCAAGGTGGAGTAAACCATGCAGGAGAAGGCATGGCTGCTGGATGGTGCTGTTGGGCCCAGCAGGTGGCTAGACAGGCTGTGACCATAGCTGGAGGGGCACAGGCCCGACCTCCTCTTCATCCCCTCTCCCTGTCTCTTCTTCAGAGGACATACATCTTTACATTTCTCTTGAGCTCCCGGGTCTTCATCCCCCCTCATGACCTGCTGGCCCGCGTGGGGCAGATCTGCCTGGAGCAGAGGCAGCAGCTGGAGACCGGGTCTGAGAAGGTAAAGGAGCAGATGGGTACTGCCTGTCTCCGTGCTTCTGGCAGGTCAGGTCTGGCTGAGCCCAGCAGGGGGCCCTCCCTGATGGGGCAGATTGGCTGGTCTCTGGCCTCCTTGGCAGAGGAGCATGGGGTGCATGCGCCTGGGGCATGGCGGCGCCCCGGGGCATGGCGCCCCATTCGGCATGGGGTGCACACAGAGCCGAGTACTCTTCGTGGGATGCTGAAAGTAACTGCTTTTGGTGGGCACTCACACCCCTTTCCAGGAGAGAGCCACGGCAGACAGCTCTGCCAGCAATCCTGGTCAGTGCCGGGACCCCCCGCTGGAAGAAAAGCCGCAGTGGGACCTGGGTCACTGACCCCTCCGGGGTGGGGGTCAGGTGGCAGCACTCGCAGGCTGACTCCTGCTCAGAGTGGTTTGCAGTGACTCAAATGGGGCTCTCTGCCCCTGCTGTCTCTTCTTGAGCCAGGCTTTGGGCAGCCGGGATAGTCAAGAAACCACAGGCTGTCCCTGGGGGCATGTGCTTCAGATGAGACTTTTAGAAGCCCAGGGTCTGGTGCAGAAGACCAGGTGGTCAGTGTGCCATCAGAGAGCTGGCAGAGCCTAGTCTGGGCTGTGGCAGAGCATGTCCCATCCCTGTTTGCTGGTGACTTTCCCCTCTACCTTCCCTCCACCAGGCTAGGCCACCTTCCCCTGCAGGTGTGCAGCCCAGGCCTGTGAACTGAGTCTCCTTGTTGGAGGGATGCGGGGATGCGCTCCTGGAATCCCTGGATGCAGGAAGACAGGCACTGAGCACAGCCTGAGGGTTAGGAAAGGCTCCTGAAGAGACAGGTGGAAATAAGTCCAAGCGGGGTGGCTGGATGAAATTATAGGCTGAAAGTCAGCATGGAGACAGAAGCTTAAGAGGAGCCTGGCATGAACCCGCCAGCCTGTGTTCATGGTGACATGCACCGCAGGGCCTCTGAGGGGCTTCAAGGCTCTAGCTCCTGCTGAGTGTGGGGTGTGGTCCTCTGGGGAAGTATCAGCAAGGCCTCCTGGATGCCGTCTGCACTGGACTCTGGCCAGGAGGAGTGGCTGCAGGGAGTGAGGGGCCATCTGGGAGAGGCTCCCCAAGGCATGGGAAGCCATCACTAGGGGACCAGCTGGGGACATGGCCAGAATCAGGCAGGTTGGAGGCAGCTCAGCAGGGGTGGGGGCAGATGTGGGCAAGAAGAAGTGGGGGTGGAGGGTGGTGAGAGGCCCACAGGGCAGCTAGAACAGTCCAGGTTGGGCAGGCAGGGAGCTGGTCAGTGCTGGGGAGCTGTGGTGGGCACACGTGTGTGTGGGGGACAGTGTGGGGCTGGGCACTGAAGACCCGCTGGGATACTGCGGCCAAGCATTTGGCACATCCTCCTCAGGCCTTACCGGTGTGTGGACCCAGGGTGACGGCAGGGGTGCCCAGCCCATCTTTAAGGATAGGAGGTCCAGAGAGGGATGCCTCTGAGTGTTTGCACCCCTTCCCGGCACTTGCCAACCTGTTGCTAACTGAGAGGGGGCAGGCAAGAATCTCTCATTTAAAAAAAAAAAATTTATTTTTGTTTTTGAGAGAGAGATACACAGCAAGTGGGGGAGGGGTAGAGAGAGAGGGAGACAAAGCCCCAAGCAGGCTCCGCGGTGCCAGTACAGCAGACCCTGCCGATGTGGGGCTTGAACCCACACACTATGAGATCAAGACTCGAGCAGAAATCAAGAGTTGGATGCCCAACCGACTGAGTCACCCAGGTGCCCTGAGAGTCTCTGAGTTTTAATAATTTTCCTTGGTTTTCATTGTTGTCATTTTAAATGGCTAACTTCTAATTACAGCAAAGGAAACTAGTTTTCTAGGTCATGGTTATGAGAGGACAAGTTTTTTGAAAATTAAGTGAAAAAGAATACTGACGTAAGGGGGAATATGAAACCAAGCAGGTACAACACAGCCACAGGTAGACAGAGTGGGGATGTCCTTCTCTAGAACCCTCGCCCCAGCATGGGGCTGGGGAGCAGGTCCCACGAGGGATAATGGGGGTGGGGGTGTTGCAGACCTGGGGGAGATGGGGAGGCTTGTACTACTGGTCATCTTGTGCCCACTCTGGAGGGTGACTTTACACCCTGCCACCCCAGGCCAAGCTGAAGTCCTTCTCAGCCAAGATTGTGCAGCTGTTAAAGGAGTGGACAGAAGCCTTCCCCTACGACTTCCAGGATGAGAAGGCCATGGCTGAACTGAAGGCCATTACCCACCGGGTCACGCAGTGTGATGAGGTGAGGTCTTCCTTAGACCCTGGCAGAACCCCTTGGGTATGTGTCTGGGGAAGGGGGGTCTACTCTCACAGGAGGATAGGTCTTCAGGGACAGCTCTGTATGTGGTCCTCTATGCGGTCACCCTCCCAAGACAACTGCTGGATGGCTCCATTTTTGCCCCTCCCCACAAGACTGCTCAGCTGTCCAGCAATGGGCCAGACTTGCCCTTGGCATCTTCTGCATGTGGGAAATCCTGTGTCCCGAGTGACGGGCTGGAATGAGCCCAGGACCCCTTTCCTGGGCTTGGGGTGAGTGGAGTGGGGACCTAGTAAGAGGTTTTAAGAGCCTGTCTACATCTCTGGCTCCCAGCTCCCTCCTGGCCTTCTGTGGAGACAGGAAACCTGGCTGGCTGGGCCTCCACAATGAAAGTGCTCTGTGTGCTCAGCAGTTTCTGTCTGGCTGGAGGGCTCAGAAAGCCCAGGGAGAGTTCGGGGGGCTGCTCCCACCCAGAGAGCAAAGGTTTCTGGTCCTGGAGGAAGCCCTTCCAGATGCTCTCCTCCCTGCTGTGGGGAGGCCAAAAGTATTTCAGCTAGACAGCATTAGGAAAACCATGGTTTTCAGACCCAGAAGACTACCCCTCGCCCTGCCCTGGCCCTCCGTTCCCATCCCCACAGGACAGCCAGCTGAGCCACCCTCCTCAACGGTACTCAGAGAAGCCCACACTATGTTCCATTCTACCTTCAAAAGCCCAAACACTCATGGCAGGTTTTAGTAGGGAAGTGCATTCAAACTCGGGCACAGCCCTGGAGAGGAAATGGGTTTCTCTGGAGAGGTGGTGGCCTTGCCGGCCCACACCTGCACCTTTGTTGTCCCCTGACCTCCACAGGAGAATGGCACAGTGAAGAAGGCCATTGCCCAAATGACACAGAGCCTGCTGCTGTCGCTGGCTGCCCGGAGCCAGCTTCAGGAGCTGCGGGACAAGCTTCGCTCACCGGCGATGGACAAAGGGTCTGTCCTCAAGACTAAGCCGCCAGCCACTCAGAAGGACATCCTAGGCGTGTGCTGTGACCCCCTGGTGCTGGCCCAGCAGCTGACTCATATCGAGCTGGTCAGTGCTTCATTGTGCCCTGCCTGGCATGGGGGCGGGGGTGTACTCACCAATGCTGGACCCCCAGAATCTTTCTCAACATAGTGCTGCAGGGCCTCCCCTGCTGGTCAGACTGGGGTGTCAGGTGAAGCTCACTTGTCAGCTCCTGGGTCCCTGGGATCACAGCAACCCCATGTATAGGGGAGGGGCTGGGATGATGGGGACTGGCCCAGGAGGTGAAAGGCTTAGAGGGGGAGGGCCTGTTCCCCTGCCCTGTCACCTCATCTTGCCTATGCCCTGGGCTGAGAAGGTACCCTGCACCTAGGAGCCACTGCCCCCAAGACTTCCACCTCATCCCATGAAGCCCTGGGAGGGGAGGGTCTTGCAGACCCCTGGGGTGCATTTCAAGGCCTGCCACTGGCTGGGTGCTCTGATCAAGGAGGGCCTGCAGTGCACCCCTGCAGAAAGGTCTTCACAGGTACTCTAAACATGGCCTATACCCCGAGTGTGGGGCCTGCCGGAGAATGGCAGGTTCATCACCCCTCCTGTGCTACCTCCTCGCCCATCCTAGGAGAGGGTCAGCAGCATTCACCCTGAGGACCTGATGCAGATCGTCAGCCACATGGACTCTCGGGACAAGCACCGGGTGAGGGGCTGCTGTGTGCTCTGTGGTGGCCTTAGGGTGGGCCTAGCACCTATACCTATGCAGGGTGGGGGCCTTACAACCAAATGTTAGGGGTGTGGCCTGGTACTTGCCCCAAGGGGTCAGCAGACAGCTATTCAGGGTGCTGTATACTAGAAGGGGGCCACTGTTCCCAGGAGCCTGGGGATGGGGCATCCTGGGAGACCTGGACCTGTCAGCTGCCCACACCCCACCATCACTTTCAGTCTCTTTTGGCCATGGTTCCTGCTCATTTCTGGGGTTAGGGCTGGGGCAGCACCTGCTGGCAGGGTCCTCAGGTTCCCTGTGACCTGTTGTGTTTCTCCCAGTGCCGAGGGGACCTGACCAAGACCTATAGCCTGGAGGCCTATGACAACTGGTTCAACTGCCTTAGCATGCTAGTGGCCACCGAGGTGTGCCGGGTAAGTGCTGCTTGGCCCATATGGGTGGGGTGACACTGTCCCTTCTCTGGACCCACAGTGCTTCCTGAGGCTCTGACTTCTACACCCCTGAGATGATAAAACTTTGAAAGTGGAGACAGAAGTCTCCATTGCTGGGGCACCAACATCCCTGTTCCCCCCTACCCTCCAGCCAATCTCACAGTAATTATGAGACACCCATCCATGGAATGTACCTGGCATGTTCTGTGAGTTTATCTGGGACTCCCTTAGTACTCTCAGACTGCCCTCCTGCCCCTGTGCCCAGCACCGAAAATGCTACAGCTGCATTTCCTGCCTCTGCAGCCGATGAGCATCTCCCCAGCCCTGGGTCTGACAGCTCTGAGGGCCCAGTGTAGCTCCTGTCTAGGCTGCCCTTCAGGGACTGGTTGGGGGGTTACTCCTGTAGGGGGCTCACCCTGAAGCTGTTTGGCTGCTCTCCAGGTGGTGAAGAAGAAGCACCGGACCCGCATGCTAGAGTTCTTTATTGATGTGGCCCGGGAGTGCTTCAACATCGGGAATTTCAACTCCATGATGGCCATCATCTGTGAGTGGCCAGGCCCCAGGGGCTTCCTATCCAGCTTCTGCATGGCCTACCTAACCCCACCCTGACTCCACCTGCTGTTCCCTGCAGCTGGCATGAACCTCAGTCCTGTGGCGAGGCTGAAGAAAACGTGGTCCAAAGTCAAGACGGCCAAGTTTGACGTCTTGGAGGTAAGCACCTCAGCCATGTCCTACATTGGCCTGGGGCGGGGTGAGCCTCATCCACTCTGCCCCCTTGCTCAGAACCCACTGCCCACAGTGCCATCTGGTGTAGGGCATGTTGAGCTGGCCTGGCTGCTCTAGGAGGTGGGTAGCTGAAGCTCTCCTCAGCCCTTGGAACTTTAGGCAGAACTGGCATTGCCTAAGGCAAGTTCTAGAGAGTGGTTAGGAAAGAGTTTGACAAAAGTGGGTCCCAGGGTGTTGCTGGGGTGTTGGGTGATGCTGACGAAGCAGAGGCTGGCCTTTTCCTGGCTTGAGTTCCTGCGGTCCTGGATCATCCGGGTGGCCCAAGAGTGGGTAGGTTCACCTGCAGCCTTCCCTGAAGTATTTGATCACAGAATCTACTTTCTGCAAATGTGTCCTACAGAGCTTGTCAGTTTTGGGAGGTGTTGGTCCAAGTAGAAGGGCAAAGGAAGGTTTTGAAAGGAAAGAAGTGAGACACAGGCTTAGCAGGGCAGGGAAGAGGTGTGTGTGAGCTGTGAGACTTCTCTGTAACTTTCCTCATGTTTGGATCCAAACCCAGTACTCAGCCAGGTGCTCACTCCCAGAAAGGAGGTCTCTTCTGGTGACAGTCCAGGGCTGCCCAGCAGGGAAATGCCTTCCCCATCGCTGTTTCCTACTCTGTGAAGGGGCATTCTGAACAAGTCAGGGGTACAGGGAGAACACAGCCAACCAGGTCCTCCTGTCTGCCCACAGCACCACATGGACCCATCCAGCAACTTCTGCAACTACCGCACTGCCCTGCAGGGGGCCACTCAAAGGTCCCAGATGGCCAACAGCAGCAGAGAGAAGATTGTTATCCCTGTATTCAACCTTTTCGTTAAGGACATTTACTTCCTGCACAAAATCCATACCAATCACTTGCCCAATGGGCATGTTAACTTTAAGGTGAGCTCAGCACCCTTGTGGCCTGAGGGGAAGGGTGCCAGACTGTCCCAACACAGGGCAGAACAGACCTCTCAGCCTTATCCTAGGGCAGGTAGAATCTGTGCTACTAGAGCTGAAAAGCAGTGGCCCTTTGCGGAAAGGCCTTTAGGACTGAAAGCTCCAGGGTGGGTTATATGTGCTGTTTGTGAAGTATAAGAGTGGCCCCAACACTGACCCCACCAGGGAGACACAGAAGGGGCTACTTCTGGGGGTTTGGGAGTGAGGAAGGCTTTAGGCAAGAAGGTACTTGAGCAGGGAGGAGGCAGCAGAATTCCAGATGGAAACCAAGGGTAGCTGGCCAATGGTGGGAAGGTAGGACAAAGGTTATGGGGGCCTGTGTAAGAATCCATAACTCTTTCCTACCCCTTACCTGTGTGAGGTAAGTACTGGACAGCCCCGTTTCCCCTACAGCTCCCCAGAGAATGAGACCATGACACATTCAGGTTGGTGGTGCTGTGCTGGGTATGGCTGGCATACCTGCCTCAGCCTGGAGTCCCCGATGGGGCCCTCTTGGGGTCTCGCACGGGGGAGGCACAGACCCTGCTGCAGCCTCGGGCCTAGGCAAAGTGCAGGACTGAGTGGTCTTGGGGACACTTACTGGCTCTGATGCTGCATAAAGTGCTGCCGTGGCCACAAAGTCAGCTGAGCAGGGTCACCGTCCCATCTTGCTGGGGCACAGAATGAAACCGGAACCTACATCCCCTGCCCAAACCAAGGATTTCAAGCTTAAGGTGACAAATGAACATCCAGTTGGTCTTCTGTGCCTTCAGAAATTTTGGGAAATCTCCAGACAGATCCATGAGTTCATGACATGGACTCAGGTAGAGTGTCCCTTCGAGAAGGACAAGAAGATTCAGAACTACCTGCTCACGGCACCCATCTACAGCGAGGAAGGTGAGGCCCGGCTCCCCAGGGCAGCACATCCACCTCCCTGCACTGTACATGTCACCTGACTCCCCACGTCCAGGGCCTCTCCTCTCATGGGGGGTTGCCCTGGGAGGCAGGCCTGATCACAGGGGAAGCTGAGCCCACAGGGCTGAGTACGTGAGGGTGGGCTGTGGGTAGGTGACAGGATGAGAACAAGGAGAGATGGGGCTCTGGAAGCCCCCTGATAGTGTTGCAGAACCAGGAAGCTTCTCAGTCGCCAAGCTGCGAGCTCTAGAACCCCAGGGAGCAGAGACCTGTGGACAGGTCCAGACCAGAAGTCACTGTCCCTTCCCAGGCCCAGTTGTACCTCTAGAAAGGAAGGGACAACTGGTGTGGTAGGCAGACTGACTGCATGTGGACGTGGGTTCTGAGGGGCTTCTTCTCTCAGCTCTCTTCATCGCCTCCTTTGAAAGTGAAGGTCCTGAAAACCACATGGAGAAGGATAGCTGGAAGACTCTCAGGTAGGAGAACCCCCAGGATGGGCCTGTGAGCCCCCGAGACCAGTCCCGTGCCCAAGTCTGCTGGAAGGGAGAGGACTGGGGAGCGTGATGGATCTGCCCTTCTGAAAGGC
Source organism: Neofelis nebulosa (assembly GCF_028018385.1). Classification (NCBI taxonomy): domain Eukaryota; kingdom Metazoa; phylum Chordata; class Mammalia; order Carnivora; family Felidae; genus Neofelis; species Neofelis nebulosa. The sequence goes on from NC_080794.1 coordinate 54,356,013, forward strand.
GGCCAGGGGTGTCTCTACACAGGCTGCCAGTCGGTGGGAGGCTGAGGACTTGGGTCTGAGTGTCGCTGACCCTTCCCCTCTTGGCCGGATCTTTGAATCCAGGCCGTCCCCAAATAGCGTGGCCAGCCTTCTGCCTGCTCAGGGGAAGGGCCTGCCAACCACCTGACCATTTCTCTGTGCCCTGCTTACCTTTAGGACGACTCTCCTTAACAGAGCCTGAAGGCACGGATGCAGCCTGCAGACGCGGGACGAAGCACACACATGCACTGAGTTTTAATCTTGATTGATAAGGGTTGAGATGAGGAGGCCTCACTGGTTGGGGTCCATTTTGTATATAACTTTTATGAAAAAAAAAAAAAAAAGTAATTATTTCATGCATCAACCTTTGGCACTTACAAAAGTTTTTTTGTTTGTTTATTTTAAATAACAGGGCAGGGCCCTGCTTCGGGGAGGGTGGGGAAAGAGTATCATGGGAGATGGCATCCATGATAACATCTTATTCTAATGAAATGTAGATTTTTATTTTCTACTTTTATTAACATCTTACGAAAAAATATTTAAAAAAAAAAAAAAAAAAAACCCAACCAAAACCAATGTGAGCCCTGCCTGCTTGGACGCCCTTCCAGCCAGTGTCTCTGATGTCGGGGTTAGTGCCTTAGAGAGTACTGGAGGGCCGGTCTCCCACTCTATTCTTTTAGCCCTCAGCCAGCCAGTGCCAGGGAAATGCCAGGAAAGCTCTGCCCTGGGCCACAAAGTACCTGCCCTCAAAACCTAGGCCAGAGAGGTTCTAGCAAGAAGGGCTTGGCTGGCCAAGGGGCCTCATTTGCATACTTCTAGAAGCAAACCCTGAGTACAGGCTTTCCAAAGTTTACATTTTCATTTTCCTTTATCAGGGATTTAGGGGGTCGGGGAGGGGCAGGGGGATACCTGGCAGCATATTTCCATTGGAATATGTCTGGCAAATTGTTCTTCAACTACATTTTAGGAAAAGAGAAAATCTAAAATAAATGTAAGGGGGGAGGGTGTGGTGGAATTGTCTGTTTCCCAGGCTATAACGGAAAGGTACACTGAGCTGTAATGAAGAGGGTACAAAGTAGACTTGAGGATAGGGACATTTAAAGCAGTTCCTGAAACTCCAGTACAAAATGAAAAGAAGCAACTTACAAAGCGGTATTCTAGCAGACTGCCTCCTCCTTCCCTCTGGGTGGGGGGCTCCCCTAAGGGAATCTGAAACAGAATATTAGCCAGACCAGACTGCTGGAGCCCACTCACAGAAAACTGCCCAGAATTTGGAGGTATTTTCCATACCCAAACTTGAGTACACTCCATTTTCTGTCTTTCTGGCTGTGGGAGGGCAAGTCCTGATCCCTCAAAAGCCAGAGGTGGGCCATCTGCTCTGACTCTCTCTCCCTCACAGCAGGGCTTTCATTCTGCACAAGCAGATTCAGAACTACTCACCCTTGTTTCTCTCCGTATGCCTGGCTTCCCAGGAGCCTGCAGCCGAGATGCCCAAGTGAGGATGGGTCAGTTAGTTGCTAATTCCCAAAGCTCCTAGGAGAGCCTGGAGATGTGGAGGTGAGGCCTCAGGAAGGGGTGGCTCCCCAATCCGATATGGACGTCGCCCTCAGCCCTGGGTGGAACAAGATTATTTACACTGTATTGTCACAGTGTTTTTGCACTTTTCAGATGTTCTAGATAGTACATATTGTATCTTGGTAGTACATATTGCTTTGTTTATGTATTTGAGATACAGAAAGGCTAAAAACTTGAGAATATATATTTGGAATACAACGTTAGAACACTTTGTCTTGCGAGTTAAGGAGCTTTCATGTCAGTGTGCACTCCACGGGGTCATCAGTCCTAGTACCTACCTGATACAGTGTCTATGTTTGCTACTTTATTTTCCTGATTTGATACACACCTTATGATGTTTTGGTATTTTGAGATGAACTCTGAGTACAAAGCTGTACCGTAACACAGGATGTCAGTTGTTGGTGTGACTGGACGTACTTGCATCAATAAAAGAACATGTTGCTCCCCTTGCATGCCTGCTCTCTGCGTGTAGCTGGTGAGGCCTGATGGCTTGGCTGCTGACAAAGAGGTGTGAGGATGTCTAGGTCCTATACGGCCCTTCAAAGAAGGAGCAAGGGTCTCCCACCTACACAACACATTCTGACAAAGGGCTTCAAATAAATAATGCAAAACAAGACCAAGTTGTAGAAGAGTTGTGTTCTGGTCCTGCTTTCCTCAAGGAAAGACCCAAAACTGTATCACTAGTTGATTGTATCACATGGTCCTAAAAGTTTGGCAAACTTAACCCATGTAAGACTGTAAATGCTCCTTTACTACAGGACTAGTCAGAACTGTCAGTGGGCTCTGTGGGGCTCTGCTGGGGCAAGGGAAGTTGGGGGCACCTGCTGACATCTTTCTGTAGAACAGTTTGCAGAATGCAGTTCTAGATGGGGGCTCTTTCTGTTGTGATGAGTCACCTTCAAGACTACTAAAGAAAAGGGATTTGTTGAAAGGCACATGAGAGTTTGTGGAATTGAAAGAAAAGCATTGAGACACCGGAATGGAAGCCAAACTCCCACCTGTCCCTCTCCAGCCTATCCCACTGCCACTCTGTCAACAATGCCCAGGCTGGACGAGGTCTGCTCTACAGTTCGCTGAACCTTACCCTGTTCCCTCAGAACTAACTCGGGCTCATTTTTCAACGTGTACAGTGTCTGTCATCTGCCCAACAGAAACCTTTCTGTGATGGGCGTGCTCTCTACCTGCATTGCTGCTGGTTACATCTGTGCACTGAGATGTGGCCAATACAACTGAGGAATGGAATTTCTAATTTGAGGTGTAAACACCTAGTGGCCACTGTACTGAACGCTAGGCCTGTGGGGCTTTGTCACCTGCTGTCCTTCCAGTGGCCTATGGACAGCACACAACAGGTGCTTAGGTGTTTGTAGAGCAATGAGGACACCTATGAGGATGCACAAGTGAGTTTTGGGGAAATGACACTTTTTCAGTCTTTATGATTCAATGGAATTCTTCATTTCCTGGTAAAGTCATTTTTGAACGTTTCTACCTACCTCAGCTGAAGAAGGGGCAGCACATCCTTCAGTGTGTGTCTTGGCCGTGGAGCTTGAGCTGGAAGTGCATGGCGAGCTCTCTTGGCTAGCTGTGGTGCTCCTGCACCCACAGAGTAGTCCCCCTAGGGCACGCTTCTCAAGGTGTGGCTCTTTGACAGCAGCATTAGCAGCACTGGGCACTTGGTCAAACCGATCTCACAGTCCCTCTGCAGGCTCGCTAAAGGGGAAAAAGGGGTTGGGGAGTCCAGAGTGTTTGGGAAGCTCCTCTGCTGATCCTCACAGCCTACCTTTCCCAGGTACAGCCCACTTCCCCCAGTGCACTCTGCTTTGCACACATCAAACCTCCACGTCACTAGTGCACGTCCTTAATGTACTACGGTCCTGTGCTCGCACACATTCTTCCAGAGTCCCCTTACAGCTTCTCTGTAGGGTGAGTGGTGCTCTGTGCTCCTCCGGGCCCCATCTGTTTTCTCACCTTATACCATTGGCATCCGTCTTGCCCACCAGTCTTGGCTTTCTGAGTAGGGAACACTTGTGTAGCTGTGTGGCCAGCGATCAGCAAGGTGTGCAGCTCCTACCACCACCATATGATGACTGAATGCTGCCTTTCACTTCACACACACATTTCAAGAACAAATCTATGTTACAGCATCATGTGACAGGAAATAAGCTAAGGATCTCTCCTAAGGCCATAGAGACTTCTGTGACAAAACAAAGATTATTTGCGAAATATATACCCATTACACCTATATATAAAAATAATGTCCTGTTCTCCAGGGAGGCAAGACAGGATAAGCATAAGAGCAAGGAATCAAAAGTTAAACTATTAGGATTCGAATCCTAGTTTCCAGTTCTCAGCAGGGCATACTTGGAAAAGTTGTTTGTCTTTTAAAGCTTCCATTTTCTTAAGATTGAGATGAAATTACAATACTGTCTCATGGGGTTGTTGTAATGTTACACGGCAGAAAGTGCAGTGCCTGGTTCATTAGAAGCAGTCAGTGTTAGCTGGGTACCTGCAGTGGCACCCCTGATGAAACTGAACCCCACTTCTCCCACAGAGCAGAATCTCCTGGGAAAAGTGACACAAGAATTATAAGTGACCTTCTCAAAGAGACAACTGATGTTCTGGTTAATATATTCTAACATTACTGAAAAGTAACTTGTGTTAAATTTAATCAGTATATACATATATGAGGAAAAATCCCACAAATTGGGGATTCTGAACTACTTTCTAAATGAAAAACCTATTACCCACATACAGGCTAGTGACCTTAGATCATACCAACACGATTTGTTTTTATTCCCAGAAAGGAAGTCATGATAATGTGAGGAAGGTGAAGGGCTACCAACCCCTCTCCCCTAAATATCTATCTTAACATACCCCAAACTCTTACGTATGGATCTTAAGCAACAATGTTGAGGAAACAGTGTTGTCAAGTATATAAAAAACATGGGATTTAAAAAATTCATTTTCATTTCTTAAAGAACGAATAGAGGCTCTTCTCCAAATTTGTTGGTCACAATTCTGAAGAAATTACGAGAGTGTAAGATTGGAAAATATGAAACAAAAGACATAAAGGGCACGGAGAATATAACAATAGGTCTAACATGTTATTGGAGCTTTTGAAAGAATGAGGTAAAGACAATGAAATATAATAGCTGAATATCTTTCAGAACTGATAAAAGACAATAATAATCCAAGGGGCCCAAAGAATCTCAAGCAGGATCAGAAAAAAAAAACAAAAACAAAAAAACCCCCAAAACCCTACAAACACACATATCATAGTGATACAGAACAGAGATAAAGAGGAGATCCTGAAGGCAGCCAGGAAAAAAAAGTTGATTACTTTCAAAGGAGTATCAACCTTAAGCTGATAACTTACTTATGAGGGAAATAACTGAAGCCAGAAGACAGCAGAATAACATCAATGTGCTAAAAAAAAATTCCCAACCTAGAATTCTATACTCTTCAAAAAATATTTTTAAAATGAGATAAAGATATTTATGAACCAAAATGGAGTTTGCTATCAGCAGACCTTCACTGAAATTTTAAAGATTGACTCTTGACTCCCACACTATATACATAAATTATTTCTAGATGCATCATAGATCTAAGTATGAATGGCGCAACAAAGATGAGAAGGGAAGTTATAAGCAATCTTTTTTTTTTTTTTTTTTTTAAATTTTTTTTTTCAACGTTTTTTATTTATTTTTGGGACAGAGAGAGACAGAGCATGAACAGGGGAGGGGCAGAGAGAGAGGGAGACACAGAATCGGAAACAGGCTCCAGGCTCCGAGCCATCAGCCCAGAGCCTGACGCGGGGCTCGAACTCACGGACCGCGAGATCGTGACCTGGCTGAAGTCGGACGCTTAACCGACTGCGCCACCCAGGCGCCCCGAGCAATCTTAATAAAGCATCTAAAAGAAAACAGGAAAATTTCTTCTTCACTTTGGAGCAGGCAAAGGTTTCTTAAATTGGATACCAAAATCACTGGCTATAAAAGAAAGAAAAATGATAAAATGGACATTAAAATTAACAGCTTTTGTTTACTAACAGATAACATTAAGAGAATGAAAACAGTCCCCTGCCTCGGGGAAGGTATTTGCAATACATAAACCTGACAAAAGACTTGATCCAGAATACAGAAGTAACTCCTACCAATCAATTTAAAAAAAAAAAAAAAAAAGGCAATTTAAAAACAGGTAAAAAAATTTTACTAGGCATTTCAGTAAAGAAGATCTTCAAGTGGCCAATAAGCACACGAAAAGATATCATTTCCCTAGTAATAAACTAATAAAACCAAAATGAGAGAACTGTACATACTCAATAGAGATTAAAGGGTCTAAATTGAAAACATTGAAAATACTATGTTGGGACAACGTGACACAACTGGATTCCTCACACGTGGCTGGCAAGAGTGAGTTATTTGAAAGGACTTAAAAAATTGGTCAGCCTCTGGTAAGGTTAATCAAGGAAAAACAAAAGGCACAAATAATATCTGGAATGAAAGAAGGGTTATCACTATAGATCCTGTACATATTACAGATATAATAGGATATTGTAAACAACTTTGTATATTTCATCTAAATTTTCAAATTTATCACTATAAATTCCTACAAGACTGCACCTTATCTAAAATAACACAATCAAAACTGACTTTAAAAGAAAGAGAAAATCTGAATAGATCTATAATCATTAAATAAATTGGACCAATGATCAGAAATCTTCCCAAAATGAAAACTTCATGGTCATGTGGCTTTCAGGTAGTTCTCTCAAATATTCAAAGAAGAAATAATTCCAGTCTTACAAAACTTTTTTAGAAACAGGAGGAAGACCTATCACTTACTTTATAGGTTAGCATAACCTTAATAAAAACTCATGAACACAGATGAAAAACACCTCAAATATATATACACATAAACACCCATACACACACGAATACATACACAGATATGCAAATGAAGTGTGTGTGTGTGTGCGCGCGCACGCACACACGATAAACTAAATCCAGCAATGCATAATAAGAATAATCTATCATGAAAGACTGGAGTTTACCCTAGGAATGCAAGGGTACTTCAGAAAACTGATTAACTTAATTTAACATCTCAAAGATGGAAAAAACCCCATATGATCATCTCAACAGATGCAGTAATATAAAGTAACTTTGTTAACTTGATAAAGGGCATTTATAAAAACACCTTCAGCAAATACCATACTTACTGATGAAACACTGAGAGTGTTCCCCTTGAAATCAGAAACATGGGCAGGAAGTCCACTATTATCACCTCCAGTCAACACTGCACAACAAATCCCAACAAGCACAGTAAGACACGGAAAATAAAGACATAAAAACTGAAAAGAAACAAAACTTTTACTACTCATAGAGATATGATTGCATAACAGAAAAATATGAAAGAGGCCAGAAATACATCACTAGAATTAAGTGTTTTTGGCAAGGTTGCTGAACACAAGAATCAATTGGGTTTCTAAGCACCAGCAACAGACAATAAAAAAAGAAAAAAGATAGTTACAATGGCATAAAAAATGCAAAGTATCTAGGAAAAATCTATAAAATAATACATGTAAACCCACTGTGTGAAAAAGTATAAAATTTAATTGAAAGACAATATAGACCTAAATAGATATGTCATGTTCAAGGACTGGAAGACTCCGTATCATAAAGATGTTGAAATGTCCCCAAGGTGATCTTAGAGAGTCAATGAAATCCCAATCAAATTTATGAAAGTTCTGTGAAACTTAACTAGCTTATTCTAAAATTTATATGAAAATACCAGGGCCACAAGTAGCCATGACAATTGTTAAGAATGGGCAAATGGACTAGCTCTTAGAAATACTGATTTCTTATAAAGGTATAGTAATTTAGGCCATGATGTAAGGATATGGTGATGGACAGAAAGCCTAATTGAACAGAGAGAGCCCAGAACCAGACCTCTCTCCATGTATGGAGATCTGATGGATGGGAGTGGTTCTGCAGATCAGTGGGTAAAATATGGACTATATTGTAAGGTGATGCTGGAAACAGTGTAATACAATCCTTACCTCACGGCACATATAAAAAGCTCTTCCAGTTAGGTTAAAGACCTAACTAGGAAAAGCAAAGCTATATATAAGTATTCAGGAGACAATATAGAACAATAGCTTTAAGCCCTCTTTCCTTAATATAAGGTTATAAATCAATAATAAAAAGTAGAGTCCATAAAGGGAAAAAATAGTCACATTAAAGTTAATTTTTATTAATGAAAAAGTACCATCAAGAATGGGAAAAAACAAGCCACATCCTGGGAGGAGATAGTTAACCAATAAGAACTGGTTATGTGATGAATTCCTATGAACTGATAGAAATGGGCAAAAAGACTGAAATGCAAATTGTAATTCTAATTCATGCCTAAGGCCTACTAGATTAGCAAGAATTAATAAACCTAACAAAATTAAGTATTGCCAAGGATGCAAAATGAACTCACACTGCTGAAGATGGTCCACTTTGGAAAGGAAACAGAATGTACACACAACTGATGACCCAACATTATTACTAAAGAAATTCTTGTACACTGACACATATATAGTCGGGAAAACTAAGAAAAACAAGTGAAAAATTATCACAGAAATCAGAATGGCTACTATTATGGGGGGTGAGGGTGTGTGATTAAGAAGGGGCACACAGAGGCCTTTCACTGACAATGTTCTTTATCTCACTCTGGGTAGCTGTTTGCTTTATTACTCTTTAAATTACACAATTACATGTTATATTCTTTTCTGTATTTATGGTATTTTGTAACAGAAAAAAATTATCACATTTTCATTTAAATTTTGATAATAAAATACTTTATTGGTACCATTTAATGTCAAAGCCACAGTATGTTTCCATTGCTTAGCTTCCATTTTTAAATTAAAGGCTAGTTTTTTTAAAAAAGGAGAAAAGGTAAAATCACTTGATTCTGTCAAAAAACAAGATGCAACTTACCTTCGCAAATAATTAGGTTCTCTCACTTTAAATACCAAAATTCACTGGTCTTCATAATAAATAACTGTATATAAAGGAGACAATGGCCTAATAATTCTGTAGAGAACATTTTATACATCTTAAAAAAAAAAGCCTAAATGCTACCCAACTTAAAACTTGTAAGAATAATTCATAAGAGTTACTGTAAAATGAATTCATGTAGCACCAAGAAATTTGGAATTTATATTTCAGATGGTATGATTTACTGAGTAAAAAGTAATGACTTTTCTTCTGTGAATTTTCAGGGGTTTATGTACAAATAGGAAGGATACAATATAGGTCCCTTTTAAAAGCCAAATCAAAATCTATGCATGCCTTTCACCTTATTTCCAATTTCTGGATCTAGCAATTGACCGTATGGTAAAAGATCCATGTGTGATAAATAACATAGTACAGTCCTATCTGAATACAACTTCTTATGCATCTTGTCTCATTAACATAATTTATACCTCAAGTAAAACAATATTCTATCTGCAAACAATACATTTCTCTAAAATATTCTGTAATTCAGATTTCCATTCAGATTACTTTCCCCTCCACCTCTTTTTGCAAATCAGTGTAATCTATGGTATACCTCATTAAATTGTTTTTCTTCAAGAAACTCTCTCTCAACTCAAAGTAGCATAAAATTACAAATACAGATGTAGCATATATTAACATATGAGGGAAAAAAAGGATAATAAATATATACGGATTCAAGCTAAATGAGACAATGCAAAGCAAAAAACACAAAAGCATGCTATGTTCATCTATTCTGAACCACTATAAGAAGGCCCCGGTAGCACCTGGCTCATGTAAACGGATGTTCCCAGAGATCACCTGCTCTCCAACATAAGTAAATGTTCTAGTAAAGACATTTCCATGTTTGTTTACTTAAAACAATCCATAGCAACTCTGACTACTAATCCAGAACACGATAACACATTATAGTTTTAATCATGAGTCATAGATTCTAACCTAAGTATTTTCACTATTACTCATTTGTTTAATACCAGACATTCAGGGAGCTAAGCAACATTAAGCGTTTTTATTTCTGATTTCTTTTGATTGATTCTGAATTTCAGATGTGCCATTTAGTCATCCTCTGCTTCAGTGAAAAGGTTTCTTCAAGCAACTGACTAAAGGTCTTAACATAAAAGCAGGTTGACTCAGTGGTCAGCAGGTGAAGAACCCTTGTCAACACAATCCCTCCATAACACTCTGTCCTCTGTGCAGGACTGGATGCTCCTGACCCACCCTGAGCACAACACATTCCATCCCTCAACCCAGATGCAACCCGAACACATCAGAACATGGGTGCAGGGTAGAAACCACCTCAAAACTACTTTTGGGGCAAACACCAGATTTCAATTTGTCAGTGATTCCAAAGTACGGTATTCTCACAAAACAGGCTTTGCACTGAAACACTTGCTTTTTCTTCCCATATCAAGTTAAACCGCTTAAAGTAAAGTAATGCCAGAAAGAACACAAAAAATAAGCATGTCTTCTCTGAAAGAGGCACTGCATCTGGAATTGGAATTAAGGCTAAAAAAATAGTGCTGGTTTGTGGTTCAGACTAGTGTGCCAATGATGACATTAACCAACAGCTTCACTATTTGTCCTGTATGCCTGTTTGTGAAGATGGGTCTCTATCTCCTCCCTGAAGACCAGCATTCCCAGGTGCGAGTGAGAGGCCTCATTCATGGCTTTGGACTGGATGCACATACGGTACTGCTCGGGGGTCAATTCATCAGCACAGCGTTTCTCATGCCAGAGGTGGAAAAGACCAGGAACTGGAGTCCGAATCACAATCAGGTCACCATGTAAGTATTTTCGATAAAGATGAACATCTTCTCCACCCCAACCTTTTACTTCCATGTCGAATCCACCTGCAGGATTAAAATGGACACTGTACGTTAACTGTCTGACAGCTAGAGCACAGTCAGACCTGATAAGGATCAAGATGTTCTGCTTCAAATGACATGGCATGGTATAGCCTAAAGACACCTCATGGAGAAGACTGACATCCTGGTTTGGAAGTCAGTTAGGAGCAGACATCTAGGAGCACAGGGTCTGTTGTTGAGAGTATCAAAATGAGATTAAATATTTGAGAATGCTTTGTAAACGTCAAAGTTATATAGAAAATCTGGAGAAAACCAAAGGAGAAGGAAATATAAATCACCCATAATCTCACCACCCTTATTATAATTAACATAATTATCCTTTGAGACTTAAGTTTTTCTGGGTCACAGAAAATTTTCCAGAGGAGAAAAGAGAAGAAATGTCTAAGCTGAACATATACATTTGAGAATGGGCACACAGATGATTTAAAGCCATAGGAATGGATGAAATTACTGAAGGAATTTAGAAAGAAAATAGGGCTCAGGTCTAAATCCTAAGTAAGTAATGCCAACATCTACAGGTTAAACATGCAGAGAAAGATAAGTCAGCAAAAGAGTCTGAAAAATGGCACCAGAGGATGGAGAAAATTCTGGAGATCAAGCTATCAGAGTAGTCAAACGAAGAAAGTGTCGTGAAGAAGAAATGCTCATGTGTGTGCTGCTCAGTTAAGAACTTAAAAAGACCCAGGTAGACCTGGAAACATACATGTTATTTATAATCTTACCTACTAGAACAATTCTGATGCAGTGATGGGGCAAATGGATAACTGGAATGGGTAAACACATGAAACAGGAGATAAAGTTGAGACTATTTTCAAACTGGCTTAAGCTGAACAATGAACTTTCTAAAGAAACATGGAGAACATAAACCATTTGGAGTTTTCTGAAAAACTAGAAAAGATTTTTAAAAACTGAGAACAGGGGCGCCTGGGTGGCGCAGTCGGTTAAGCGTCCGACTTCAGCCAGGTCACGATCTCGCGGTCCGTGAGTTCGAGCCCCGCGTCGGGCTCTGGGCTGATGGCTCGGAGCCTGGAGCCTGTTTCCGATTCTGTGTCTCCCTCTCTCTCTGCCCCTCCCCCGTTCATGCTCTGTCTCTCTCTGTCCCAAAAATAAATAAAAAACGTTGAAAAAAAAAAATTAAAAAAAAAAAAACTGAGAACAAATTAATTCTTTAGGAGCTAGGTTTCCAAATTATGTCTTCTGTCAAATAATTATATGCCACTTAATTTCACCCTTGAAGGATGACAATAATCCTGAGCTCTCTGAAAAGTATTACTTTAAATAGTCACAGCCTTACTAATAAACACTATGTATAATATGTCTTGGTTTTTCTTCCTTGTAGATATCAGTTGTTCAAATATTAGAGATGGTGTAGATACTTAACATAAATGGGAGACTTCCAGTTTCTGGTCCAGCACAAACAGAGCTTAGAAGTCATTTCATCCTACCAAAAAGTAAAAAAAAACAAACTGAAAAATGTACAACTCTTCTCAGATCCCTCAGAGAAATAAGGTCACAGAGCAAATGGCTACCTCCAAATTGGAGAGACAGGCAGGTAAAACAGAATCACAAGTATCAGAGCAGAAACCTACCAATAGAAATCTCCAGGGGAACCAGTACTGGGGTAAGGTGGCGGTGGGCAGAGTGGGGTGGAAATCTGAACTGTAAATGACGGAGAGTTGAAAATTTCAGGCGGCCCAGTCATAGGAAGGTCCCTGTACTCCTTTAGGAGCTCTAGCAAAACTGTGAAGACTGGAACAAAATCCCCTAGTGCTTTCAGCAGGGCAGTGGAAAGTGATCATTTTGAAACAAGCCAGAGAGAACACTTTATTCTTCTTAACAAAACCTGCCATTAGGAGAAACTATTTTACCTGAGTCGAATCTACCTGGGGGAAGGACATACCCAACTCTAGCCCACTCTATCCATCCTGTTCCACCTTAGGTTGGGGCAGTGTCTGAGAAACACTTGTGAAGACATATAATCTCACTTCAAGGACTGAGGCCTAATCACAGGTATATAGAATGCTTCCTCTTTTCCTACACTTCACCACCGATTACTAAAGGCCTTGCCCAATACATTATGTTCAGCTATGAAGAGAAAATGAGGCATACTAAAAGACAAAAAACGATTGAAGACATAGAGCAAGTATCAGAACCAGACTCAGATATGGCAGGGGTATTGAAATTATCAGCCTGGGAATTTAAAACAACTGTAATTGATATGCTAAGGACTCCATTGGGAAAAGCAAGAACGGATGGGTAATGTAAGCAGACTGAGAGCTTCTAAGAAAGAATAGAAAAGAAATGCTAAAGATAAACAATGTAACAAAGGAAGAATGCCTTTGTACTGGCTGAGGAAAGAATCTCTGAGCTTGAGGACACATCAATAGAAACTTCCAAAACTGAAAAGGCAAACCCAAAGAAGACTGGGGGAAAAACAGATCAGAACTTCTAAGAACTGTGGGACAACCACAAAAGGTATAACGTATGTATAATGGGAGTATCAGAAGGCGAGGAAAGGGAGAAAGGAATAGAAGCTCCACAACGAAAGAGGCCAAATTCCAAACAAGCGCTGAGAGGATTGGGACTCCCTTTCTCATCCAGCTTATAGTTATAAGGTGGACGCTTCATTCCAGAAGGGAGTGGGACTGCTCTTCCCCTACCCCATAAGGTAGGGATGCCACTCTGAGAGAAGGGTGCCACTGTCTTCACCACCCCACCCCCCCCTCTGGAGAGGCTCAGAGATTTTTTCCCCAGGGGAGGAGGCAGTACATGAGAACAAACTGCTTCAAAGCTCTACGCAACGAAACTGACTTTATTTGAAACAGTGTGCAGAAGTTCAAGCCTAACAGGGCTCTTGAAAATAATGGAGATTTTGGTGGTAAGCAATTCAGAGGAAGCTGATAGCTCCATTAGAGCAATAAGCTAAAAATAGGCCAGTTAGGTTACTGGAGAGAAACAGGGAAAGAGACAGCTAAGAAGAGCCCTTTTGAGGTCTGAACAAAACTCAAAGATTTGCCTCAAAAACTACCTTGCAAAAGGGTTCAATTTAACTGGGTCAGACTGTGGAGCAATTTATGCCCCAGAGCCGTGTCAAAAACAAGAGCGCAAACCAGTGAGCAATTAGTGCAGTCTAACAGATGGGAGTTACCAACAGAGGCACAGAAAAAGTAAAAGAGAGCTCTACTAAATTCATGTCATCCCAGGGTGACTGTGCACAGGCCCTAAGGAGTGACAGGAGAGGCTTCATATTGCTGGGGGGGTGGAGGGAGGGTGGGGAGTTAAAATTCATTAACATAGTAAAGCCAAGTCAATAAATAAACAAGCAGAAAACAGAACAAAAAACAAGCCCTGGAGGCAGGGGGAAATTCAATACCCAGACTTGCCACAATAGATTAACTAAGATGTTCAGTTTGCAAGAAAGAAATTAGGAGGCATGTTAATAAACAGAAAAGTGTGACCTGTATACCAGAAAAAAAGTAGGCAACAGAAACTGTGAGAGGGCCTAGATGTTGGTTTTTACAAAAATTCCAAAACAATCATTATAAATATGTTCAAAGAATTAAAGAAATCATACTTAAAGAGAAGGTAAGATAACAATGTCTCATCAAATGGGGAATATTAATGAAAAAACAGAAGTCATACATATATATAACATATATATAGATATGTATAGATAGAGAGACCGAGAGTGCCAAATGGAAATTCTGGAGTTAAAAAAGTACAATTTAAATAAAAAACTCATTAGAGCAGCTCAACAGAAGATCTGATCTAACAAAGAATCAACAAACTTGAAGACAGATCAACTGCGATTATGTAATCCAAAGAACAGAGAAAAAAAGAATAATGAAAAATGAACAATCCCAGAGAAATGTGAGACACCGTTAACTGCACCAACACAGATCAAACAGGAATATGAAGAGAAAATAATGAGAAAGGAGCAGTGAGAAGTAACACAGGTTAGAAGGCAATGATGTATACTCGCTGTTTTATTAAGCCAGAAGTAAGGGAAAAGGGCATTAGTTTCATTTAATAGCCTTTTTATTGCTATTTGCTGATTTTCCATGATTCAAATGTTACAATAATAAAGAGACAAGGTGGAGGAATTTCCAAAACAAATGCATGATTATAAAAATGAATGTAAGACAGACCTAAAAAGTACATAAAATATATTCTACTATAAAATATAAAAAAACAAATGTATATATATGTATGTATGTATGTATGTATATATATGTATATACATACATGCATAAATACGTAAAATATATTTTTATATGCTGTGGAAATGTAGCCACTGACTGATTAGGAGACATGGAATCAAGTTTCAGCCTGCTTTATTTTATTTTTTATTCTGTGAGAGAGAGAGAGAGAGAAGGAGGGAGGGAGGGAAAGCGAGCGTGCACAGGATGGGGAAAGACAGAAACCCAAGCAGGCTGTGCAAGGTCAGCACAGAGCCTGATGTAGGGCTCAAACTCAGGAAGCAAGATCATGACCTGAGCTGATATCAAGAGTCAGGCAATTCACTGACTGAGCCACCCAAGTGCCCCTTCAGCCTGCTTTCTTAAACTGTACTCTGACAATCTATTTTTTGCTGGGTAAGGCTGAAGCCAGAGTGGGGTCAGGGGGCTTAGACCAGATTCTTCAGGGTCATCTCTGGCTTCAAGGAATGCATGATTAAGCCAGTGACTATAAGTCCCCCACTCTAACTTCAATCAGAGCTAGAAAGACCAGTTGTCTTTTCATTTGTTTTTTGAATACTAGGATTTTCGTAAGAGTTAACAGATAATTAAAGGGGTTTCATCTCTAAATAAAAAAATGCCAAAGCCCCTGAACTAGATACTCTAATATTACTTCCAGATGTAATAATCCATGAGCACAACACCAAAGTTACGTAGAGATCTTTTGTAAGAGCATTCAAAACAACTGCAAATATTGGTAATAAGACAAACCAATGCTTTTAAAAACCAGTGTTTGATTTTCAAGAAACAAGTAAATATTCTGTTACACCTTCATCTTTATGATCTCATTTTTGCCACTCAGAGACATTATTATAAACTTTGCCTTTCACATCTCCAGACTCCTCTTTTTAGCCAATCTCAGACATTCATAATTTAATGGGAAAACACTTGATTCTCAGACCTTTAGAAAACGCCATAAGGCCCTACAGTAAACATGTATAGTCCTATTCTTAAATGTAAGATATACTTACCAATGGTCAGGAAATCTGATCGATACTGACAAGTCATTCCAAAGCCAAAATCTCGCCAAAAGCCAGAATCCTTTTTGTGAACCTTTGGTTAAAAAAAAGAAATTCAATTTAATCCCTCAAGACCTAGGTTTCAATCGACAATGAAAAAAATTAAGATACTTTCCAAATAATAATTTTTCCTATCACTTATGTGACTGAAAATGGATCACATGCATTTATATTATTAAATCCTTACAAAACCAACAAAAAAAACAGTACTCTACATGAGCAAAGGATTCTTGCCATATTTAATTTACCCGAATTCAAGCCCTTACAAGGTGCAAGCTGAAGTTACTAGTAAACAGTATGGTGCCTGAGCTCAAAGGAGCTTACATTCTATTCTGGGAGGGTAACAGTTGCACAAACACATACTGTAATACAATATAATTACTTCTACACAAATCTTATTTGGTGCCTACTCAGCATTTATTCCTTGCCCCTTTCCTGACTGTACACACTTTTGCTCTGGTAATTCTCTGGCCTCATGTAGCCCACGAGCTTCAGGGAAGCTCCTTCCACCTGCAGCTTCAGACTGGGCCACGACTACTCTTTACCAGTGGCACACTGTCACCCCACTAATTGGAGGAATTGGTTCACTAACAGGAATCAGACAAAATTCAGGACAACATGGCAAAAGAAGAGGGTTGTTGGGAACTCTGGAAGACAAAGCCCCTTCGTTCCTCTGAGAGAGCTACTAGAAAAGACGCTTGTTTTTTTTGAATGGTATAGGGCAGGAGTCAGCAAACTACAGCCTCCAGGCTAAATCTGGCCTGCTGCCTGTTTCTGAAAATAATTTCGTCGGAATAGAGCCACACTCATTTGTTTACAAACTGTCTATGCATATTTTCATGGTACAGTGGCATAGCTGAGTAGTTGCAATAGGAATTTAACTGTATGGTCCGGAAAGCCCAAGATATTTTCTACATGGCTCTTTACAGAGTAAGTTTGACAACGCCTCAAAAGTAGGGGTGGACATGAAGCTTGGAACTGCTGCACTCCTTCTCTATCACATGGGAGACCAGTTTTAAAATGAAGCTGTCACCACTAAAGTCCAAGCAGAGAAAGAAAAAGAAAAGCAGGGCTTCGATGATATAGAGCCCCCAGAATCAAGTAAACGTTGAACCTCGATAAACCTTCTTTATTTTATTCATGCATTCAACAAGTATTTGAATCCATTAGACACAGTACTAGGAGCTGGGACACAGCAGTATGAATAGAGCAGTATGAATAGACTCTGCCATCACAGAGCTCTGTTTTGATGGAAAGATAGCAAATAAATCTATATCTCAGGTGGTAACACATGCTAGGAAGAAAAATGCAGTAGGACAATGGGAGAACATGAGAGAGAGAAAGCCTATTTTGCCATAAGGGGCTTCTCTGAGGAGATAATGTTTGAGCAGGGACTGTAATGAAATACTGAAGTGAGCTGTGCAAATATCTAAAGGAGATCATTCCAGGTAAAGAGGGTAACATGTACAATGGCTCGGAGGAAGTAAGTGAATGACTAAGGCAAGAGTAGAGAAAACAAGGGCAAGAGCAGAAGAATGAGGCCCTGCAGACAAGAAAGGGCTATTAACATTTTAAAAAGATAATTGGTATTACAGATTTTTGTATGTATATGGTAATGATCCATAAGAGGCAAATGTTAGGATAGGAGACAGTGAAGGATGGCGGGGACGGGAGTCCTTGTTTAGTCATGAGGGATAAGCTCTAGTTCAACAGAAAAGGACAGGCTAGGCTTACGAGGGGTCACAGGGAATTTGTCCACTGGGAATGGGGAGAGGCTGAGAGATCTCATGACAGAGTAAAGAAGAATGTCTGACCACTCCTCTAAGTGAAAAATGAAGCAAGATATTTGAAGAGGGAGGAGTGGTGAGGAGTGCTGGGAGGCACGAGAAGGACAGTGTGGCTGGCTTGGAGGACAGACAGCAGGTAGACTATGGTCAGGAGCAGAACGTTAGGGCAGCCATGGAACCCTGAGGCCTATGGTCATATATTTAAAGCAATGGCCCTATAGTGGGGCTGTTTCTTGCCCTCCACATTCACTGCTCAGGGGCCTGGGTGAGAGTTGCCCTTAACCAGGCTGGGGTTTTAAGAGAAAACATTGGGAGGAGGGATGAAGGAGGTGAGTATAGCAAGAAGGCTATGGATAATGACTGACTATGGAGTCTGAGTTGGGTAAAGAGAGATGTAAGGATGCGGACATGAGGAGGATGACAGAAAAGAAAGATCTCATCCAACGTGCAGGGTTCTGAAACAGCTTTCTAGAAGAAATGAAGTTGGAGCTGGGATCTGAGAGAGAAGCAGGAGTTAGCCAAGTGAAAGTTGCAGACAAAAGAACAGGTTGTGCAAAGATGCAGAGATGGGAGAGAGCACTGTGGGTGAAGGATGGTGGGACCACATTAGAGACAGAAGTAGAAGTGACCACAAATCTAGGCCAGGGCTCAGCAAACGTCTGCAACACAATGGGCAGTAAATATTCTGGGCTCCGCAGAACACAGAGTCTGTCACAACTATTCAACTTTGCCACTGTAGTGTGAAAGCTGTCATTGACAATAAGTAACCAAATGAGCACACTGTGTTCCAATAAACTTTATTTATGGCCACTGAAATTTGTATTTCATATCATTTTCATCTGCCATGAAGTATTATTTCAAAAATATTTTTCAACCACTCTTCACCCCTGGGCCAGAGAAAATTAGGCAGCAGGTATTTTGGGCAGCAGGTTGTAGACTGCTGACCCCTGGTTTAAGGGATCCACAGACCTCACCAGAAAGAATGGGGTACCTGGTCACATGTTTTGGCTTTTTCCTAATGGCAATGGAAATTTCCCTGAAGAGTCAGGGCAGAAGGAGTAACAGGATCAGATGACATTTTTGAAAGATCACTCTGGTTACAGTGTAGAGAAGAGATATAAAAGGGGACAAGAAGGGAGGCTGGTTAAAGAGGCACCAGTTTAATCTAGGAATGGGAAGCCTAGTTTTAGACTATCATGGTATGTTCAGAAAGAAAAAATTGCATGGAGGTAAAAAAGATTGAGTACAAAAACTGACAAGTTAGCAAGTGACTAAATGGGCAGAAGTAAGGGTGAGAGGGAAGGATCAACCAAGAGTGACAGCAGGCTGCTGTCCTGAACAATGGTAGTACCATCCCCCAAGAGTGGGGGCACTAGGGAAAGGGCCAGCCCAGAGCAGAACAATGCAGAGCTGGGTTCTGGATATAATGAATGCGAGTGATCTGTAAGCCACATGGGAATTACTGCTTATCTATAGAGGAGGCAAATCTTGAGGGGAGTGAGGAGAGTCTGAAAAAGCTGCTGTGTGGAATAGGAGAACTGGCTGGAAACAGAACAAGGCAGCAACTGAGGATTCAGCTTAAGTTGGAGCTAATACGTGAGGTATGCATTTTCCTTCTTGCCTTTTTTTTTTTTTTTTTTTTTTTTTTTGCAGGAGAGGGGCTTCTTCCCCTTCTAGAATGTAAAGCTCCTAGACAGCAGGAATTTTTGTTGATTTTGATCACTGCCATATCTGTAGCACCTAGAACAACATGTGGCACATGGTAGGCTCTCAATAAACATTGGTTAAATGAATAAACAAATTTATACAGGCATAATTTCTGTGGCAAAACCAGGCTCTAATATTCTTATCTCCTTAGTCAAAACAAAAGTATTACAACAAAACACTCACTTTGACATTTCTACTCCATGACAATTCTGATTTTACAAATATTATGACTTCCTTTATAACTTAACTTCTTTTAAAAATCTCCAGTTATCAGATTCGGGGGAAGAAGTCATTGGTTTTGTTTGATTTTTAAACCACCACATTTCCACTGTCAATAATCCCTGGTTATTAATATTTTATTTTTATCTGTCCCTCTCCTAAGCATGTGGGGGACATAGCTATCCACGTTATAACCTATATCTCTAGCCCTCAGTGCCTCACAGGCTGCCAGGTTCAAGAATCCATGTGGCAACCTGACACCTCCCCTTGAGGGTCTAATCGACCAACATGTTCAGGTTGACCTCTTGATCTCTCCTCTTGCCATTCTTGTCTTTTTCCTACTCCTCACATCTTGTCCACCAGCAAGTTCTGTCAGCCAAGTCACACCCAAACCGTTCTCCACAATCACCATCCTTACTCAAGCCACAGTCACCTCCCTGGCGCGCTGCAAAAGCCCAAATGGCTCTTTGCAACAGGAGCCACATACAATCCATTCTCCATAGAATCCAAACCCTCCCAAGGCTTTCTATCACACTTAGCCTAAACTCCTTAGTGCTAACAAGCTCTACGTGACTGGCTCAGCTTTGTGCCCTACTGCCCACTGTGCTCCAGCCGCCTTAGGAAACCCACTAGTGTCTCCTTCTGCCTGCAACTGCTTTTCCCCAGTAAGGGTAGCAGGTTCCTTCCTGTTACTTGGATGGCCTCTCCTACAGCCCAATCTCAGAAAGGTCTTTCTGACCAAGCACACCACAGAAACCACCTAATCCCTCTTCACAACTCAGCCTATTTTAATGATCTGTATGGTATTTATTAATTGACTTTATCTTCCATCTCTTCCTATCAGAATAAATATTCCTGTGAATGGTAACCATGTCTATATGGTTCCAGGTGCTGGGGGTTCCAGCGGTGAATAATGGCTGGTATAGCATGAGCCCTACTGGATGAATTAATATAACAGAGGCAGTTTGTGCATCGGGTAAGAGTGGAGACACACAGCCCAGCCTTCTGGCCCCAACCCTGCCAGGCCCGTGGGCAGGCACTCAATCACCATACAGCTGTGTCCTTGTCTGTAAAACAGGGGTAAAAATAGCACCTACTTCAGAGGTTGTAAGAAGGATTAAATGAGTTAACATGTATGAAAAACAGAACAGTACCTTACACAGAGAAAAGGGTACATAAAAAAATAGCCATCATTAACATTAAAGGATCATCTAAGAAAGATACACCATTTCCCGTTTTTTAAAAATTTTATTTTGATGTAATCTCTACACCCAACGTGGGTCTTGAACTCATGATCCTGAGACCAAGAGTCACATGCTCCTGTGACTGAGCCAGCCGGGCACCCCCATTCCCCACTTTTTAAACTTTGTATTTTCCGCTACATTTACACTGCTGTATATATCTACATTTCATGAACATTTTCCTTTAGGTACATATTCACCACTGTAGGTACTATAATTCAATTTATTATTTTATCATTAGAGTTTTACTTGCTTTCAATGTTGTCAATATTATTATGTGAATTGCTACTCCAGAGCTCTGCTTCCTCAGGAGAGAATCCTGGGAGTGGAGATTACTGGATCACAGAGATGAACCTGTTTGAAAACTCCTGGCCCAGGGAGCTTGCCTGCATTCCTACACCACCTGCAGGGATGGGAGACTTCCATCCTGCCGGCCTCACTTGCATGGCTGTTTTAAACAGTGATTTCACAGCAGCAAAAAAGTTTCGCACTGCTGTTTTAATTTATTCTTCGTAAGTTTACTATTTAAATATGTTTATTGTGAATTATTACCAACTGTCTTTTAATCATTTTTTTCTATTGGTGTATTTCCTACTTACTTCGAATATTAAGGAGATAATATTACACATTAAGGAGAGCAAGCTTTTGTCTTCCTTTAAGTGGGGAGACTGAAGTTTAGAAAGGGTAACTTGCAAAGGTTACAAAGGAGCGAAGCTAGAGCTTGAAGTGGAAGCACTTAAACTTATCTTTCTGCATAACATCTAGAATGAACCTACATTCAAACTATTCTTTTCTCACATCTTCCCAAACCAGACAAGAATATTAGTATGCTTTTATATTTCTCTTCACCCTCATATGTTGACTCCATTTGACACTTTTTTTATCAAGTAATTTTTTTATAAATAATTTTTTTTTGTTTTGGAGTAATTTTACATTTATAGAAAAGTTGCAAAGCAGTAGAGTTCTCATATACTTCTCATCTAATTCTAACTTCCCCTAAATGTTATTATCTTACATTGTTGTGGTACATTTATAAAAACTAAGAAATCAACACTGGTACATTACTATTAACTAAATTTGAGACTTTTGTTTGGATTCCACCAGTTTTTCCTTCAATGTCCTTTTTCTGTTCCAGGATCCAGTCTAAGGCACCAAACTGCATTTATCTGTTATGTCTCCTTGGTCTCCTGAGAACCTGTCATAGTTTCTTAGTTTTGTTTTTAACGACCTTGACACTTTTAAGTTTATTTTTTTTAGTAACCTCTACACCCAACGTGAACCTCGAACTCATGACCCCGAGATCAAGAATCATCTGCTCCTCTGAGCCAGCCAGGCACTCCTGATCTTGACAACTTTGAGGAGTACTGGTCAAGTATTTTGTAGAATACTGGTTTTGTCTGATGCTTCTCATGATTAGGGTTTCGGAGGGAAGGCCACAGAAGTGAAATGCCCTTCTTGCTACATCATATCAGGGGTGCATAACAACCCTGGTAATGTTAGCCTTCATCACTTAGGGCTTAAGGTGGTGTCTACCAGGTTTCTCCCCTGAAAAGTTAGTTTTTCTCTTTCCATACTTGATTCTTTAGAAGTGAGTCGCCTAGCTCCACCTACTGGAAAAGAAAATACCTACATAAATTATTTGGAATTCTGTAAGAAGACTGATCTCTTTCCCCTCATCTACTCTTATTTTATCTAAAGAGCTTGTCTACCCATTGATTATTATTTATCTACTTGCTCATTTATTAATTTTTAAAATGTTTTGTTTTTTTTTTTTTGATGAGAGAGCGAGAGAACAGGGGAGGGGCAGAGAGAGAAGGAGACAGCATCTGAAGCAGGCTCCAGGCTCTGAGCTGCCAGCACAGAGCCTGATGCAGGGCTCGAACCCACAAACCGCGAGATCATGACCTGAGCCGAAGTCGGACGCTTAACCGACTGAGCCACCTAGACGCACCTCCACTATTTATTTATACCAGTATGGGCTCAAGGATATTTATTTTATGCTTGGGGTTGCAATCCAGGACTATGTTATTTATCTTGTGCTCAAATTGTTCCAGCTTTGCCATTGAGAGTTCTTCCAAGCTCCTGTGTCCCTTTGACAGACCCTCACCTCACCCTTTGGTTGTTTGAGTACTTCCTTACTTTCTGGACCTTCAGGCTCCTTAATTTCCTGTCCCAGCACTAAGATCTGGAAGCTTGGTATGCTTGTTACTCTTGGGGTATCACTGCTTCTAGGTCTTCTCAGGGGATAGAGCTAGGTAATACTTGTAAGCATGTACCGTTTGACTTTTAAATCCCCAATTGTTATTCATTTCTTTTTTATTATGTGTTTCATTAACAACTGTTTAAACAAAAGTTTTACTGGGGTTTTGTTGTTGTTGACTACTGTTACATTCTCAGATCTCCTTTCATACAGGCTCATTTCTCATTCTGCTGAAGAGGTCTGTAAGAAGTAAACCGAGTCCCTGAATGTTCAACAATGTCTATTTTGCTCTCAGATCAAATATGAATTCCAGAATTAAAGTTGTTTCTCTCAGAATGTTCAAGGTATTGTTTGATTGTCTTCTAGCACCAATATTATCAAAATGAAGGTGAATGCCAATCTGATTTTTACTCCTTTGTAGACAAGCTGGGGTTTGCTATTTTTGGTGTCTCTAAAAGCTATCAGGATTGTCCCTTCATTGTTCTCAAATGCCAGAAGACTTGTCTTTCCTTGGCTCTTTGAAGTTTTCTTCTATTTCCTCCTCTGTTTTCTCTTTTTTCTCCCTTCTGGAACTCCTATTCAATCAACAATTTCGGGAGCTTCTTGACTGATCCCTCATGTCTCAGTTTTTCTCTCACATCATCTCTCTTGGTCTTTGTGTGCCCAGATGGCTTGTCTTCTAGTTTACAAATTTGTTTCAACTGTGACCATTCCACTATTCAGCCCATTTAGTGAGTTTTAGATTTTCGTAATTTCCCAATTCTGACCTTTTTAGCACCAAATCTGGTTTTATGAATTTAAAGTTTTCTCTTCCTAAACACATATTTATCTTAAAGTTGTTTTCATTCTGTATTCATATTCTCATGTGTTACCTTTTCTGTTTTTCTGCTGGTTTGGCTACTCCTGGTTAACCGCTACTGATTTTTGTTTCAAAAATCACTGTTCAAAAACCCTTGGCTGTTAGCTGTGAGTAGAGGGGCTTATCTCCGGTAATAGTGGAAGAGGGGCAAATGTGCCAAGAGTAGCTCGTCTTCAGAGCCTGGGGCTCCCTATCCACCCTGCAACTCAATATTCCCCAAACCCTGTTCTGCCTCTCTTGCTCCAGAACTACATACCCTGCTGCAGGCTACAGTCCAATGCCTAGGATGCCTGTTGCTGAGCACACGGCCAGAGAATACATACTTCACTACTCTCTGCCTTCTATGAGCTCAGAGGATGCAGAGCAGCCCCATCTTGTGTTCTCCTGAACACGTTCCAGATTCTTCTCTCCACTACTGATCCTATGCCAACTACTGCCATCTTACAGAAATTTCTCAAAATATGGATCTACCAGTAAGTGGCACTTCTCTCATTTTGCAGTGCTAATATACCTTTTTGTTTTTAGTAATTCACTTTTACAAAGAATTTAGGGTGTCAGATAAGGCAAATGTGGGTGCTTGGTTTGTCATTTTGATCCCATCTGTTTCTATATTCCTCAGTAACACTGGCCTACAGATAAGGTACAGGGTATGTGTATATAAACGCCTTGCCAGGTGTTCCTCTGAAGAGAATGTTGGCTTCATAAAATTTATTAAGTAGATCATATGGTACTAACTGTTCTTTTTTGGAAAAACTCACCAGTAAAACATTATACCTATGCACCTGCAGGATAATTTTTTGATAACTGTTCTAATTTTTTAAGTGGTTCTTAGTCTTTTCAGAGCTTCCGTCTTTTTTATTCATAAAGCACTAACAAAAACTTTGCTCATGTTAATAGTTTATAAATGCTCAAATCTTTTATCTAGATTTTTTTTAAACTTACCATATAAAAACGATTTCTCTCAATGTTTTCTTATTCTAATTTCCAATGATGTGTTTTTCTGTTTACCCCAAATCTGTCCACGTTGATTAAAATATTTTTTTTTAGCATGGGGCGCCTGGGTGGCTCAGTCGGTTAAGCGTCCGACTTTGGCTCAAGTCATGATCTCACGGTTCGTGGGTTCAAACCCCGCACTGGGCTCTGTGCTGACAGCCTAGAGTCTGGAGCCTGCTTCGGATTCTGTGTCTCCCTCTCTCTGTTCCTCCCCTGCTCACATTCTGTCTCTCTCAAAAATAAATAAAACTTAAAAAAAAAAATAGAAAAAAAAATTTTTTTGCACATAAAGATTAAGGTCCTATATATTAGTGAAACTATAATTTTTGGTTCATTAATTTCTGACTTTATCTTTCTTTCCTCAGAGTTATTTTTCATTTTTTAACATCTTAATTGACTTCTTAGTTTGTTTCCATTTTTATTTAATATTAACAATAAAAGATTAGGCTAAGTGCAATATAGTATCCTGGTCTGGAACCTAGAACAGAAAAAGGATGTTAGTAGAAGAAGTAATGAAATCCTAATCTATAGTGTAGTTAGCAGTACTTACCAATGTTAAGTTCTAATTGTGATCATCACTTATATAAATATTAACCTTAGGGAAACCGGGTGAAGTATATAGGAAGGCTCTATATTATCTTTCAAAATTTTCTGTAAATCTAAATTATTCCAACATAGAAGTTTATTTTTAAAAAAAAGTATATTAACTCTATCAAGAACTAGAAGTTCTAATATGTGGCATTTCCACACCATGACTTTCTATGTAATTGCCCACAGAATATTATTCCTTCTTATTTAGTTTTAATTTCTAGTTAAAAAGGTTTCTTTTAATTTAAAAAAATTATTTTTTTACTATTTACTTATTTCTGAGAGGGAGACAGAGTGCCAGCAGGGGAGGAGCAGAGAGAGAGAGGGAGACACAGAATTCAAAGCAGGCTCCAGGCTCTAGGCTGTCAGCACAGAGCCCAATGCGGAACTCAAACCCACAAACCATGATATCATGACCTGAGCTGAAGTTGGATGCTTAACCAACTGAGCCACCCAGGCGCCCTTAGTTAATAAGGTTTTTAAACTTAAAATTTATTTTTATTTATTAAAAAATTTTTAATATTTTTGAGAGAGAGAGAGAGAGAGAGAGCGAGCATGAGTTGGGGAGGGGCAAAGAGAGAGGGAGACACAGAAACTGAAGCAGGCTGAACCATCCAGGCATCCCTAAAATTTATTTAGTATTACTGAAAATATGTTGGCAGAAATGACTAAAATTTTCATATTCTAGAACATTGTTTTCTCTGTGTCCTAAATTTTTCTTTCCCCCTCTAGAATAGTACTTAATTCTAAAGCCATAAACGTGAAACCATCTTATCGTGGGGGGTGTAAAAGAGACAATGAAAATATGTTTATAATAACTACAGTTTTTTATGGAAACTTTCTTTTCTACTTGTGAAACAAATATAAAGGAATCTAGCAAGATCTTTGTGGCCTTTCCTGACAGTGAATCTTACCAGCTGCTGCTCCACAGGCGGTGGTACATCCTGACTGGCATAAACAATGGCAGGGTTGTAAAGACTGAACACCACAGGGTAAAACACCTTCTTACCTATAAATTAAATTATATGATTACATCACACAAAGAAGTCCTAAAATGAAAAGACTCATCAGTACTGCATTATCAACATTTTATTAAAGTCTTTCTTCAGTCATATGACTTTATCAATATTGTATTTTATCAATTTTCAGGCTACCAAACATCATGCTAGATTTGATGAAATAATGATGACTTAGATTTGACGAAATAATGATGACACATCAGTAGGCCAGGGTATGAAATTATAAGCTAAAATAGACTAAAAAATAGACTAAAGGGTGTTCTACACATTTATTCTCTTTGATTTTAGAAAGATACACAAAGGTGTTCTTTCAGCTATTCATTAGGTAAGCCATTTATTACTCATCATTTCATCTAATTAGTGGGGATAGATGTAGGTTAACCTTTGACAATCACCAAGAACTTAGAAACTTCTGTTGAAGCCATCCTTCAAAACAAATCATAGAAACAGTAAATCCAAAGAATATTATACAATGAACAGATATGTACAGAATTAAAATATAGAACTGTAGATGGATTTGAATAAGATTTGTAAAAGCTGGGAAGAGTTAAAATTACCTGACCTAATAGCTGCTGCAGAAGCCTTTGTCATTAGTATTCAAATTGATAGCACTAAAGGGAAGCTAAAGACTAGCCCATCCTCCCCCCAATAAAGACTGGCCTCAGTCAGTTGTGATAATATGAAGTGCTCAGTAACTATCAAGTACCTGTGGCAATGTGGTAGGCTTTTTATTGCAAGATCCCAACTAGATGCTCATCTCACTTTTGTTAAAACTCACTTAGGAATGGGGAGGTCAATTCTCAGAGGCCAATCTATTTCTAGACATAAAAATATATCTTTCACGTTGAGCAAACATGTTTCCTTCTACTTCCACATTGTGAACTTCATGCTGACTGGTGTCACAAAAGTAAACCTAACCCTCATTTATTCACTAGGTTCTCAAAGAGTTCCTGACAATCATCCCTCATGATAATAATAAGTAATAATTTTCATGATATGAACAGTTCTACAAAAAAAATTTACTATGAGATTTTTTAGTACAGAAAACTTCCTTTTCACATTTAAAATAAGATTTGGGGGTGCCCAGGGATGCCTGGGTGGCTCAGTGGGTTAAGAGTCCTTCTCATAGTTCATGAATTCAAGCCCCACATCAGGCTCTGTGGTGACAGCTCAGAGCCTGGAGCCTGCTTCAAATTCCATGTCTCCCTCTCTCTCTGCCCCTCCCCTGCTTGCACTCTGTCTTTCAAAAATAAACAAGCATTAAAAAAAAAAAATTTGGGGGTGCCTGGGTAGCTCAGTTGTTTGAGTGTCCAACTCTTGATTTCGGCTCAGGTCATGATCCCAGGGTCATGGATTGAGCCCTGTGTTGGGCTCCATGTGAAGCCTGCTTAAGATTCATTCTCTCTCTCTCTCTCTCTCTCTCTCTCTCTCTCTCTCTCTCTCCTCCGCCTCTCTCCCCTGCTCGCGTGCTTTCTCTCTCTCTCTCTCAAAAAAAAAAAACAACAAAAAAAAGATTTGATTTATAAAAATGTCATCTGCCCATACATTTTCAAAAAATATCTACAACATAGGCAAAGAATAGTAAATCATCTAAATCGTCCCCATACACACAGCAAGGACACCAAGTACCATCTGTATCTGGACCTGCACGTGTGTCTTTGTGTTGGCACCACCTGCCTGAGGCACAGTGCTACTGACTCTCACACATCTCCACATTGTCTGCTTGGCTCTTTTTCTGAGAAGTGCTGCTTCCTCCTTGTCAATTTTAAGGCCTTTGCTTATCTGGATTCAATTGTTGGCAACAGAATTTGGCCGTAAGAGAAGAAGGGTATGAACTTCAGAAGGGCAAATTTTCACTTTTCTACTTAATATTCTAGTTAAAGTATGCCTAATATACCTTTAAGAAAACATAATCAACTTGATTCCAAATGTGGGACATGCTGACACTGCGCTAAATTTCTACACTCAGTTCATCTACCAACATGTTACGCACCTGGCTCAGCATTTAACCGGCAGCTGTTAAGGAATTCGGCTGAGAAATATATATCAACATCACAGAAAAACATCAAGACCTCTCCCTTGTCCCAAGCTTGGGCACCCACATTTAGTCCTTGTCCACGATTAAATTCTTCATTCAATGGGATCAAAGTATAATTGTGAAAATTAGACTCACTAGGAGGAAAACATATACAACAAAGGATAAGTCCCATTTAAAGCTTAACAACTCTCTTCTTTCAACACAACTTACGCAATATGTTTTACACTCTAGATATTTTTTTACTTTGGTTCTACATTCATACAGGGAAAGGAAATCTTCAGCTTCACATGTATGATCATCATCAGAGACAGATACTCACTAAATGCCCATATTTGAGGCAATGTGCTGGTGGTGTGAGCTTAAAAACTGTTGAGGGGCCACTGACCTTCAGGATATTAAAAACTTATTGGGCAGATAAGAAACATACACATAGAAAAATGGCCATTAATATTTGGTAATAAATAATGCATTCCATGTAAATGGTACATGCAAAGAGTACTCTTGCTCTAGAGTTTTTCAGATCTTTGCTCACACGTCTCCTTATCAGAGGAGTCCCCCTCACACCATATGTGAAGTTGCTCTGACTTTCCTCTCTTTCTTCAATATTTACTGCCCTGCCTGGCTTTGCTTTACTCAGGACCACCAGACATGTTTATTCGTGTGTCTTCCCACAATGGAATATAAACTCCATGAGAGCAGGGACTTTGTTTTGTTCGTTACTATGGATACAGTGCACCTCCTCAAAGCGTAGGAGATCAATAAATATTTGCTGAATGAATGAATGAATGAATGAACAGCAGTTCTGAGAAAAAAGATTGCTTTTGTCTGAGAGTAGTTAGAGATGATGTTAGAAGCAGAATTTAACTTATGCCTTGATTAAAATCCTGAATTCAGTAGTGCATTTAGAGGTTATTCCAATTAATTATTCTCAAAGGTAAAGAGATGAGAGTAGAAAGCATTTTAGACAACAGGGATCAGACAAATCAGATTGGAACAAAGGGATCCTAAAATGGGAACAATGAGAGAAGACCAGAAAAGGGTCAGACTGAGGAGTGAGTGCCTTCTGTGAGAAGTTAAAGGACCTGGTCAGTGTCCTTGAGGCAAGGAGGAGTTTTTCTGCCAGGGCCGTGGTTCTCACAATGAAGTCCCCACACCCACAGCATTAGCCTCCCTGGGAAAGTATTAGAAACCTTTCCTGGGTGGGTCTGGGCTACACCCCAGACCTCTGAATCAGATACTAGGGGTGACAATGAGCATCTGTGTCTCTCTTGAGACAGATCACTCCAGGTCGCTCTGATGTTAAAGTTGGGAGAAGTGCTGTGCTAGGGTACAGCTGGCTCAAAAAAGGGACATTTTAGGAAGATAATTCTTATAACAGTATAGAATGGGGAATGGAGAGATGGAAGCAAAGGCTCAAATAGTGTATGGCGTGGACTCCACATGCTCTGAATGCCCACAATGTCCTCCTCATGGGATACAAATCTCTCCTTTCTTTTGGGAAAACTGCTGATTACCACCTCACACTCCCAGCACCCAGCAGAGGAACTAATCATAGAACACCCCAACCACAGTAACTTCCTAGGGGCGGGGACCAGACTCAAGCTGGGCCAATCACAATACCCCCACCCCTCATGAGTGGGCAAAACTCCTTCCCTGGGCTTTTCTCAACTGGATCTGGGAGAAAGCTCTTTCCTCTCTGATGGCAAAGCTGAGAAGATGTGAGCCCAAAGCCGCCAACAGCCATATACCTCACATGTGGAAGAAGCCAATCTGCAATAGGAGAATGAAATCAACATGCAGAGAAAAACAGACAAGAAGATAACAAGAGAATTTTCATGGTATTCAAGTCTCTGGTTCCAGTCCCTAAGATATCAAAGCTGTTTTGTTTTTTTCCCCCAAATTTGGTAATAATCCCCTTAGTTTGGGAGCTATCCAAAATTCTTTCATAACATTCCCAGTTTCCTTAAGTATTCCCTAAGTTTAAGATAGGTTTCCATCATGTGCCACAGAGGAGTCTTGATTAAAGCAGGGACAACTTCAGTAATACCAATAGAAGTGCTTGGCACTTAGTAGGTGACCTGAAAATGGTAAGCAGGGAAGAAATGAAGGGAGGGGAAACCTGGGTTAGGTGGTGGCAGCAGCAAGAAAGAACAGAGAAGAGGTCCTGTGTAGTAAGCAAGAACTTATTAGAGGTAAAGAATGAGTGAAAGATGCTAGCTCTCAGACATTAAGCCCAAGGGATCATGAGAATGGTCTTAGTCCGAACTGAAAGAGGGCCATCAGGAGAAGAATAGCTAGTGTGAAGTAGGAGACAATGTTTGTTTTTTATTCATGTGCTGTGAGAGTCCCTTTGGGGTAGGGACTCCAAGTCCTTCCTCTGTGCCCGTCCTACTCCAACCACCCCAGTCAGACTCCCAAGCGGTGTACCTGGAACATAGTCGGTGGGATTCAATGAATGTTAGTTGAACGGTTCGAGAGGAATGGCCGGCCAAATCTGGACTCTTAGGGAATGGCCACAACTAGCAGAAAGGTAAAGAAGCAAGTAAAAGGATATAGAGTTGGCAGCGGACAAGACAATCAACCTAACACCTTACACGGTAATACATTTATATTTACAAAATATTTACATTTTACAAACATCAGAGGAAAGTGTCAAGAAGGAACTACTGGGTGGTTAGGCATCAAATATAAAAAAGCGATCAAAGAGGATAACACAGAAAAGTTTGAATTTGGCAGTTAGGTCATAACTTTGGGCCCATAACTTAGAGATGAAAAGGCAGAAGAGCTGTAGAATTAATAATGGAGTATTAAGGAATTACAAATTCATTCATTCAAACCTCTGAGTACCTACTATGTGCCAGGTACTGTATGAGTTGCCTAATTAGAGAATTACTGTTCTATGAGGTTTAGCCAGAAAGGACAGAAACCTACTAGTAGCTGATGAGTATTATAGAGTCAGGTGGTGGTGTCTTAATGACAGGGGAGACCTAAGCATCATTTGCAGGACAAGAAGAATGAACTTGGGGAAATGGAAGGAAAGAAAAGGTGACAAGTGAGAGAAAGCTCAGGAGATAATATTAAAGTGAAGGGATTAGATTTAGAAAAAGGAGAAGAGTCCAACACAAGGGAAGGAAGAAGTAATAAATGGAGGCAAATAAATAGAAGGTAGGTGGGCCACAGAGTGAGAGGGCCCAGATCATGCTAGGCTATCTGTCAAGAGGGCAGGGAAGACATATTATTTAGAGTTGCGTGAGTGAACTGAGGGGTGAAATGAGGAACTTATTATCACCACCACTCATGTGCCCAGCCAACTTTTAAATAGCAGCTATTTAAAATTAACTAATTAAATATCTGAAATTCTCATTCTTCTAATGTTACATATCAAGGACTTCAATGTGGACATGGCTCACCAACCTTGTGACAGATTCTAGGATAGACTTGACTTTAGATAGTCCTTCTTTACCAAAATACACCACTGTGAGATGAATTCTCTTGTCCTGATGAATACACACATCCCTAACAGAATTGAAAAATAAAGTTCATTCAAGAAAATATATAAGGCACTACTCATTCAGAAAGCCATCACATGAAGCTTTAACAAAATGAATGAGGCATTACTCATTTAGAATGAAACTGCAGAAACTTTAATACAAAAGCGGCAATATCGTTGAATTATTAAAGAAGTCACAGCAAACGCATAACAACATATGCACATGAATATAACCCTTTGAGGCCCATAGAAGTTGCCATATTTCAAAATCTTTTTGAAACATTTGCTTTGGTATTGCCTTCAGAAGCAAATACAAGCTATTCAAGGAAAGAAGTCTAATCAGTTCATAAACAAATAAATATTCAAGTTGTTGGTCAAGAGTTATTTTGTCTTCAGACTGGCTAATTCCAGAAATTATACCTATCATTAAGGAATAAATATTTGCCATGACTGATGTTACTTACTGTAAAGAATAATGTAGCATCTGAAAGCAATTCCAAGAATGGCAGTAAAAAATGCTTTAGGAAATCAGATCTCAAGTGAGCTATTCCAAACAGGTAAAACTCATTTGGAAGCATGATTTCTATATATTTTGCTACAGAACAGCATTAACGAATTTTTAAGTCCAATGATTTCAATATGAGAATAAAGATGGGATTATAAAGCATTAAAACTAGCATATTAAAATATTAAAAACATGGCAAAGGTTAAATTAAAACAAAAAACCAAACTTTCCCCAGCTAGCTACCCTAATAACATACTTACTAATTTTTTTTAACACTTTAGCATTTTAAAATATCCAAATTTAATGACAAAAAAGTTTTTAAAAATTATTAAACTCTCTGCTTCTCAAGATGGAATAACTGTCTCCCATCTTTAGTTGAATGTTTGTATTTCCGAAATTCATTTCAATTTTAAAATTCAAATTTACTCAAGGGAATCTTCTGGGGAAATAGCATTGTCCTATATTGTGATTGCGAAGGCAATTATGAGTGTATAGATTTGTCAAAACTCATGAAACTTCTACTTAAAATATGTGCATTTTATTTATGTAATTTATACCTTAATAAAGTTATTTTTAAAGATTCAACTTGCCCTAAAGTCAATTCACACACAATTATAAAGGTCATCAAATGTAGTTTCTAATAGTTGTCACTCTCAATTTATTTCAAAGTTCAAACTGTCAATAACACACTATATTATACATGCTTAAAAAAAAAGAATAGCAAAAATTAAAATTCCCAAAGCCTACAAAATTACTCTATAATTCTAAGTAATCATACTCAATGAAGATGAATTAAGTAAATCTGCATGAAATGTGATTTTTTACAAGTGCTTAGTCAAATCATGACACCCTGAGAGTTACCTGAAGTTCTGCATAAACTGCGCAAAGGCTTCAGTTCTTTCAGCAAGTGGCACAATGATATTAATAATTGATCTAGTAATGTCAATCATCTCGCTCTTCACTTTCATGAGAGGTCCAAAAGGGCGGAAGAGGGTCACATGTCTATATTCCATAAGGTCTCCTTTCTTAAAAAAGAGTTCATACTGTGTGCCCTTATCTCTCTCGGTGCGATAATAACCTAAAGGAAAGAGTTAGGGATAAAGATGTCTCTATGTCAAAGTTTACAAATTCAATGTAAATACTGATTTTACTCAAAGATCAAGAGTACAACAGTAGACTGAAGGGTTTTTAATCATTTTGTGAAAATATTTACCCCATTGTACAGTTGTAAACAATTCTTTCTTTAAAAGGAGAGGTTAAAAAAAAATGTTCACTGCTCTATTATTATTCAATCCATAAATATGCTTCAAGTCACAACTGCCCCTTTTTACATATAACTTTTTTTAAATAGTAGAGCCTATCAACATAGTAATCTTATGATAAAAATAAATTACTTCTAGCAGTATTAAATTCTTGAGAGTCAAAACTTCTATTGCTCAGTTCGGTTCAATGAAAATAAACGGAATACCTTCGTGTCATTCATTGGTAGTACAAAGAGGGCTATGTGGTCCTGGTTTTGAGAAAGGGTTAGTCTAGTGAGGGAGACAAAAATAAGTAAAAACAATACAGTGATATATACCTTACTCTACACACACACACACAATCTCTCTCTTTCTCTCTCTCTCTGAAGAGAGTGAAGTCAAAGAAAAATTAGTACAGATTTAAACATGGTGTTGTGAGATGCCTCCAAGAGAAAAGTCTGGAAGTCTATCGGGCAATCTGATTTTTAAGTGTGACAATCAAGAGAGAGGTAAGACCTATAGATGTGTGAGTCAGCCAATATCTGGGAATAAAACAATGAACAAGATAGACCAATTCCACTCCCTCCTGAGGCTTACAGTCTAAGAGGAACTACAAATTAGGAAATGGGCAATGCCAAATACTGTGATAAGTGCTATGAGAGGAGACATGGGTAGAGGTAACAGGAGGACACAGGAAGCACTGATACCTTAGACTTGTAGGTTGGAGATGACTTCTAAGTGAAGTGACATTTAAGTTAAAGTCTGGAAGAGGAATAGGAGTTACTCAATCATTAGTAATTTATTTATTTATTTATTTTTTGGCAAGAGGAGTAGCAGAGTGGAGGAAAAGTGGGGAAAAAAATATGTTCCATACAGAGAAAACTCCTGTCAGTGAAAGATTCCAAAGAGTTATAAGATAAGCAGAGGTTGTAGAATATAAAACTGACATAGCTTCCTTTCTTTTAGGCAAATGTGAAGACATTTTGCATTTTAGTGAGTTATTTCCTCAGCGGCTTTCAATTCTGCCATAAACTACAAATATGGTGAAAAGACAAAAAACTGAGCTTGCAGAAAAATTAGAAGAGTTTTGAGAGAAACAACCCATCCAAAATTGCAGTAAGTGAGAGCAGAAAAAAAGAAGTGACTACAATGAAAAGATAGCTGCAATGCCACAGAAAAGCACAAGCCCTCCAAAGGTCTCAAGGTGCTACCATATTGTAGTATAGCAAGTACTATCCATGATGATTCAGGGTCAAAGAAACTACATACAGTATACTGTTCACAGAATCAAGCAAAGAGAACTTTTTTTTTTTTTTTAATTTTTTAATGTTTTTATTTTTGAGACAAAGAGAGAGCATGAGCAGGGGAGGGGCAGAGAGAGAGGGAGACACAGAATCCAAAGCAGGCTCCAGGCTCCGAGATGTCAGCAGAGAGCCCGATGCGGGGGCTCGAACTCACAGACTGTGAGATCATGACCTAAGCTGAAGTCGGATGCTCAACCGACTGAGCCACCCAGGCGCCCCAAGAGAACTTTTAAGAAAGATTTATATCCAAAATGGTTTTTAAGTTTGTAATTAAACATCTAGCAGGAGATATAAAGTTGGAAATGGGTAGGAATCTGTAATTATTCCTGTTTCTATCCATCAGCAAATGTCTTAAATTTATAGAAGTATTCCTCAACTTTTGAGTCATACCCCATTTTGGTATGTATAAATGCCATCCCCTCTCTGCAGTCTGTATTAGCAAAACAGGTTATTTCTTTACTTTTCCAAAAGCCAAATATGCTTTTCAAAATTATGTATGCCTCCTTGATGTTCTGACATGTGCTTCTCTTCCTCCTAAAATACAGAATAACTACCAATCTACTAAATTAGGGTTTTTTCTTTTCTTTACCAAATAGTTTTCAAATCATTAACCTTAGTTCATACATTTAAAAAAATATAAAAAGGAATATCAAGACCAGATAAGAGAGGAATGCAAATACATACATGTACACACATAGCCCTAAGAGCCCTTTATCTTGACTAGTACTCTTCTACATAATCTTAGAAATATTCTATTTCCCTGGTCCTTATTCTTTTATTATGATCACAATATAACTTTTTTTAAAAAGCCACTTCAGGACACCTGGGTGGCTCAGTTGGTTAAGCATTCAACTCTTGGTTTTTGGCTCAGGTCATGATCTCAGGGTTTGTGAGACCAAGTCCCACGTCAGGCTCTGTACTGACAGAATCCCTCCTTGGGATTCTCTCTCCCTCTCTCTCTGCCCCTCCCTCCACTCGCTCCCTGTCTCTCAAAAATAAATAAATAAACTTTAAAAAAAGCCACTTCAAATTCTTGGTGGAATGAAGTAGGTAAAAAATTAAATGTTTCACTACTGTAGATAATGACTTATATTTCCAACATAGAATAATAGGATTTTGTCATACGAACAACTATGTATGAGCACATTTTTCACATTACCTTCTATGAAGTCATTTTCATTAAATATCATTTTCTCTCCAAGGGGACTGTCCTCCTCTTCCTGTTCATCATCTTCATCAGGATTATTAATAACCTCTAAGCCAGCTTCAATAACTTCTACCAATTCATCTCGCTTGTCTTTTCTAACTGGCTTTTCCTCAGGATGGCGAGTGAGACCCATTTCCAACTGGAATACTTTCATTAAGGTAAAACTTTCAAAAGGAATGACTCCATACTCACTAGGTAATTTGGCTCCTATGCTAACTTCAGCTTTGTCAATTTGGGAATGAAGAAATTCTAAAAGATCACTAGGTGTTTGTTCTTTGTTGCCTTGATAGCCTATGCCATTAGCCCCTACATTCTTTCTCTCTTGCAATGATCTCATCTTCTCACTCATTTCTTGTAATTCTTGTTTTAGTTGGGCAATTTGGCGTTTCAGACTGGTAGCCCTGGTTTGATAATGTTCTTCTTGCTCCTGTAGGAGGGCCTGGTAATACTCTTTACCATAGTTTTCCCCAATAACACCAGGAAGAGGTGCACTTCCATCAGTCTGGGGGGCGCATTCCAGAAGGTATAAAAATAATACCAAACTGCAGAGTAAAGCAAGACCCAACAGCAGCCAGTGGGTCCGGGTCTGAAGAATCAATCCTCTTCTAGGCATTCTTATTCATGTGGACTTGCCTAATGAGATAAGTTCTTTGGCTGTTCATTCCTTTAGAAAAAGGTTATCACAAATTAAAAACAAAATCAGGATTTCCATTAAAGGTACCAAAATGAACTCTGCTATAGCTTAAAAACTTTCTTCAGTCAGCAGTGAAGGCTGCTTGCAGAAATGAAAAATAGTGCATACTTCCTGTATTGTTACCATGACATCCAGAATAAAGAAATCTGATCTACAGAATCAGATAAAATTCCATTATATGTGTGGTGATTTTTCTGAAAGAAACAGATCAGAATCAATCAGAATTTTGTTTCCTTAAACATATCAAATTGTTGGTAGTTTCAGTAAACTTAGCTATGTGACTACTATATGTAGAACACCATAAGAAGTGCTAATAACAATGTAGAATATTCAGTAAATGCTGGGAGAAAGGATTAAGAAAAATACCTTATATAACACTAAAATGCCATATGTAATACTTTTAACCAGAATGTCTACACATCCATAACCTGAATAAATCAAAGAAACATTAAAATTATGTTTAGCATAGTTATTGTTACATAGACACTAATGTTTGTAATTACTTGAAAATTATATAATTTATAACTTTATTAACATAATATTTAGATTAATACCCCATTTCCCACCTAGAGCATATCACCATTTGGGAACTGAGTTTCCATAAATTGTTTCTGTTATGTTGATAATGGCTTACTAGAGAGATATATTTTCTTCCAGTTTATTCAGTTCAAGCATTCTGTTTTATTAAATTTCAATGGATGAACTCAACCAATATTAAAGCCTTAAAATTAAGTGAGGGGTGGAGGGGAGGGACAATTCCAAAAGGTCACAGACATCTGGAAAACACATTAAGAAATATTTTTACATCCAAAGTCCTCCCATAGAGTATTTGGACATTAGATCACATAATTCTTTCCACTGTATTACACAGCAACAGATTTCCTACAAGTCTGGAAAGGTTTAGAGTCTATTTTAAAAACAACAACAACACCAACAACAAAAACTCAAACCACAAAACAAAACAGAACGACCATTTTAATGTTTACCTATGAGGAAAAAAATTCAGAAACAATTTATAAATTTACAAAATCACATGCTCTGTTCATACCACAACCAGTTGTGTGAGATCTGTATTTCTATTTAAACTAAAGATTCTTCATTCTATAAATAGAGAAGGTTCAATTTAGGAGACTGGAGGCAGGGGAGGTCCCTGTTGCAGAGAGAACTTTTATTTTAACAAAGTATTTGTCAAGAAGGATATGTGATACTCCAGCAGACTTTTTTTTTTTTAATTTTTTTTTTAACGTTTTATTTATTTTTGAGACAGAGAGAGACAGAGTATGAACGGGGGAGGGGCAGAGAGAGAGGGAGACACAGAATCGGAAGCAGGCACCAGACTGAGCCATCAGCCCAGAGCCCGACGCGGGGCTCGAACTCACGGACCACGAGATCGTGACCTGAGCTGAAGTTGGACGTTTAACCGACTGAGCCACCCAGGCGCCCCCTCCAGCAGACTTTTTATAAAGATGGTTTCTACCGGTGCGGCAGACCCTATGGAAGATCACCAGGGAACATCAGCCCTAGTCACTTTCTTAGTGAGTAGGGAAAGCCTGGATGCCTTCTGTGAAAAATGTTGCAATGTGTGTTGTGGTTTTGTTGTTGTTGTTGTATATGTGTGCATGTGTGTGGAACATATCTGTATAAAAATGTAGGATAGATTCAAACTTCTTATGGCCAGTAGACCACAAATAATGGTAATCACCCTTAGCCATTTATTACTTACGTTAACCAAATGATAACCAAGTATCATGAAAATTTTAATTTACTACTAGGAAGTTTTACTATGATGGCATCTCTTTTATTGATTATAAATCTTATTTTAAGTGATGTAGAAAAAAACAGGAAAAAAATTCGGTATAAATAAAAGTATCTAGGGGTGCCTGGGTGACTCAGTCAGTTGAAAATCTGACTTCAGCTCAGGTCATGACCTCACAGTTTATGAGTTCAAGCCCTGCATCAGGCTCTGCGCAGACAGCTTGGAGCCTGGAGCCTGCTTCAGATTCTGTGTCTCCCTCTCTCCGCCTCCCCCGCTTGTGCTCTCCCTCTCTCTATAATAAATAAATAAACATTAAAAAAATTATTTTAAGAAAGGTATCTAATTAAAAAATAAGGATGCAAAGCTAATATTAGTTCTAGGACTTTACCACGTCTCAAAACCATAGTTCTTAGCTTGAATGTCATTACTTAAAAGATAAAATTCAGAGGTATCTCTTTTTTTTTTTTCAACGTTTATTTTTTTTTTTTTTGGGACAGAGAGAGACAGAGCATGAACGGGGGAGGGACAGAGAGAGAGGGAGACACAGAATTGGAAACAGGCTCCAGGCTCTGAGCCATCAGCCCAGAGCCCGACGCGGGGCTCGAACTCACGGACCGTGAGATCGTGACCTGGCTGAAGTCGGACGCTTAACCGACTGCGCCACCCAGGCGCCCAGAGGTATCTCTTTTAACTACTTATAAGTTATTACTAGCCTGCTTATTAGGGAAAAGACTAAAATTGAAAATGTAGAGCCACAATCTTACATAAGTTATTAATAAAGTTATACATATTTAACACATTCTAGGTAGTTTTGCTATAAGCATCTTTCCCACAAGCATTTTTGCTGAATAACTAATAAGGTCATAAGGCAATTTTGCTGTCAAAGATTAAAAAAATAACTGGCTGACAGTTTCTTGGTTTTATCAACTAGATGACAGCTTGGTTTCATTTCTCCATTGACCGTAGTACTCCCATTTTTATATTATATAAATCTTAGCCCCCATAATATTCTATCCAGTGGTGGAATTTTGAAACCACCCTTCCCACAGAACTTTGGAATGTCTATCAATGGACATCTGACAATATGACAAGAACAAACAACAGTGTAGAAGGATTTCACAATACAATACAAAGCTAAGTTACAAATATGTATCCTAGTATTTGGAAACTGATGCCTCTCTTTAATGAAGGAAAAAATTTTCATGAAAAAATAAAGTGCAATGCTGAACACGGACATGAATCAACAAGCAAAAAAAAAAAAGTATAATACTATGAAGAAAAGACTTTGAAGACAAGTGTTTAGGTACAATTCACAAAATAAAATCAGTTATTTGCACAACATTGCCACAAATCTACACACATTTTAAATATATTCAAATATTTTGTATTTTACAATAGTTTTTAAAATTTTGTTATTCACTTTTCATTTTTCACTATGTCCTTTTTAATAAATGCCCCTCTTTTATTTTTCATGATTTTATCTTTTATGGTGAAGTTGCTTTATGGCCAATTAGCTATGCAGCAAAAATGCTTGTGGCAAAGATGCTGCAAAAACACCAGACATGATTTAACTAAATATAGTATTCTCAAACTGTTTTGAAATGAAATTTGATTAATAGAACTAACAGCATGTAGTCGAAGTATGTCTACCTTTTATTAATACAGTACCTCATAGCTTTCTTCTTTATATAGCATTGTATTTGAAACTGTGAGATGTGATCCATTACAAGGGTCACTTCTAAAGGCTTACTTTTCACTGAAATTGAACAGGAACTATCAGTGTATACCACATATAGCAGTAAGTTTTTTATTACAATTATGTATATGTATGAGATCTCCACATAAAATATATTTATAAGAGGGTTGTGGTCCAAAAACCCTGGACAATACTGATTTAAAAAGTATTTTTATACATTTCCTATGCCAACTTTTGGCTAAGAACAATAAATGCAGAAATGAAAGGTTTAAATAAAGGTTCTATAAAACTATTACATGGTAGCATTAAAAAACCAAGGTCTTTCCCCCCCTTCAAGCAAAACACAGGTTTTGAGATATCTTACATGCCTATTTACAGTTAAATCTCTTACAGTTGAAATGAAAGAAAAGTTGCTGTAATTACTTTAGAATATAAATGTTATTTGCATAGCTCTGTGGTTAAAAATAAAAGATACCAAATTAAAGTCTTACTTGCCTAGTCTGTGAAGGAAACTCTTTAGCCAAACTCTCAACTAGATTATAAAAACTTTAAATATGTTAAGTATGTTGGAGAAAACATCCATTTTTCAGCTGTTACAGCTTGACTGCCCTCATTCTATGTGTTTATATCATAAACAAGGTTCATTCATAACCCAGAGTTAATCCCAAGCAACCTTCTATGAACAAACAGCAAACAGTTAAATGTTGTGAGGAGAGAATGAGACACTATGGAGATAGGAAAATGAGCTGTTCAAAATATGTAATACAAAATCAAAGATCTCAGGGTTAAAAAGAAACCTTAGGAGCCATCAATTCTTATTCTTTAAAAACACATTAAAGAGACTTCCTAGATGAAACAACAAGGACAGATTTACTCTTGTACTTGGGACAATAAAAAATCAACCAATAAAATCCAGAACCCGCCCCTCCCAATATAAAACAATGTTTTTCAAGATACTGAACACTGGGTAACAAAGGGCAGTGATCCTTGGAGAAACAAAAAATAAACGATTGCCCAGCTTACTGCCTTAGTTTCCAGGTCATAACACAGGGAGTCCCCTCTAAGCAGGGACCAGTTGACTTGTTGAGTTGATGAGATGGAGCCAACAGGCTGAGAAGACCAAGGCTGCTAGCATGAAAGGATACAGTACCAGAAGAGAGAGTTGCACAAAGAGAGAACTCCAGAGATCTGAGGAGGACACCCTTTGGGTATTCAGCAGAGCACTGACCAGTGCAGGCATATAAAAGAAACTAACAGAAGCTAAAAAAAAAAATTAGAGGACACAGATCTCAGCATTCATACTGGGCCAGGAATAATGTGCATGTTCCCACCAGACAGACTGGAAAACCTCAAAATACATGGGACATTGGGTAGAGTACTCAAAAAGGTCTTGCCTCAGTCATGGGAAAAAACTAACTCTAGACTAAACATGGCTCTGGTCTCGCCTAACAAATCTTAAAAGCAAGACCTGAAAGGATCAAATTGTTTTCAAGTAACTGCACAACAAGCCTCAAAAATATTTATAGGAATATAAAAATATCTAGCACCCAGCAAAATAAAATTCACAATGTCTGACATCCAAACAAAAATGATCAGGCATACACAGGAAAAAAAAAAAATATATATATATATATATATAACTCATAATGAGAATAATCAATGACTGAAAATGTTTTAGAACTGACAGATGCTACCCCAATGTTTATAGCAGCGCTACTGACAATAATCAAAGTATGGAAAGAGCCCAAATGTCCATCGATAGATGACTAGATAAAGAAGATGTAGTACATATATATAATGAAGTATTACTCAGCAATCAAAAAGAATGAAATCTTGCCATTTGCAACAAAGTGGATGGAACTAGAGTGTATTATGCCAAGCAAAATTAGTCAGAGAAAAACAAATATCATATGACTTAACTCATATGTGGAATTTAAGATACAAAACAGATGAACATAAGGGAAGAGAAGCAAAAATAATATAAAAACAGGGTGGGGGGGACAAAACATAAGAGACACTTTTTTTTTTTTTTAATGTTTATTTATTTTTGTGAGACAGAAAGACAGAATGTGAGGAGGGGCAGAGACAGAGGGAGACACAGAATTCGAAGCAGGCTCCAAGCTCTGAGCTGTCACCACAGAGCCTGATATGGGGTTTGAACTCATGAACTACGAGATCATGACCTGAGCTGAAGTCGGAAGCTTAACCAGCTGGGCCACCCAGGCAGCCCAAACACAAGAGACTCTTACATGTAGAGAACTAACTCAGGGTTGCTGGAGGGATTTGGGGTGGCGGGATGGGCTAAATGGGCAAGGGGCATTAGGGAGGACACTTGTTGGGATGAGCACTGGGTGTTATATGTAGGGGATGAATCACTGGATTCTACTCCTGAAATCATTATTGCACTATATGGTAACTAATTTGGATGTAAAATAAATAAATAAATAATTAAAAAAAAAATGACGGATGCCAGAATTCATAGAAAAGAACGTTAGGGAGCACCTGGGTGGCTCAGTTGGTTGAGTGTCCAACTCTATTGACAATAATAGAGTTATTATTATTACTGAGATTGACAATAATAGAGTGATTATTATTACTAAAACTCTAGTAGGTTTCAGCTCTGGTCATAATCTCCCAGTCATGGGATTGAGCCCCTGCATCAGGCTCTGTGCTGATATGAAGCCTGCTTGCAATCTGCCCCTCCCCTGCTCGTGCACAAGCTTGCTCTCTCTCTCTCTCTCTCAAAATAAATAAATAAGCATTATAAAAAAGAGGAAAGGATATTAAAATGGTTGCAACTGTATTTAAAAAGATATTCATGTTCAAAAAACTAAACAGAGACACAAAGGACATAAAAACATCCAAACTGAACTTTAGGAGATAAAAATTTCAATGTCTGAGATGAAAAATACATTGAATGGAACTAGTGGTAGATATTTCAGTGCAAAATATTAACAAATTGAAGACACTGTAATAGAAATTATGCAAAATACAGAAGGAAAAGAGAATGAAAAGCATGAACAGAGCACCCAGAAAGCTGTGTGACAGCTTCAAGCAGTCTAATATATATGTAATTAGAGTCTCTAAAGAAGTGAGAGGGGGGTGAGGAGAAATATTTAAAGAAATAAAACTGAAAGTTTTCCAAATTTGATGAAAACTATTAACACAGATCAAAGAAGCTCAACGATTACCAAACACAAAAGCCATAAAGAAAACTAAAGCCAGGCACACGATAATCAAATTGATAATCAAACTGCTCAAATTCTATGATAAATAGAAAATCCTGAAAGTGGCCAGAAAAAAAACACACACCACATACAAGAAACAAAGGGAGTGGAGCATTATCTTTAAAGAACTGAAAGGAAAAATATGTCAACCTACAATTCTATACACACAAAAAGTATCTGTCAAGAACAAAGGCCAGTAATTCTTTAGACATTAAAAAGCTAAAAGAATTCATCACCATCAGACCTGTACTACAAGTCCTTTAGGCAGAAATAAAATAATACCAGATAGAAATATGAATCTATACAAAGCATGAAGAAAGTAGAAATGTTGTTAACAACATGGATATAAGTTTCAAATTACTTAAATCCCTTTAAAATATAAAGACACAAACCACTGAATCTGACTTAGGAAGAAATAGTAAATATTAACAGACCTATGAGACCAAATTAATAATCAAAGACTACCCACAAAGAAAAGTCCAGGCCCAGATGTCTTCAATAGCGGATTCTACCAA
This sequence comes from Neofelis nebulosa, assembly GCF_028018385.1. Lineage (NCBI taxonomy): Eukaryota > Metazoa > Chordata > Mammalia > Carnivora > Felidae > Neofelis > Neofelis nebulosa. The sequence goes on from NC_080794.1 coordinate 54,400,045, forward strand.
CCATTTGTAAGAATTAATACCAATTCTTCACAAACTGTTCCAAAAAATAAAACACACTTTCCAAAGCATTCTATAAGACCAGTATTACTTTGATACCAAAATCATATAAAGACATCAAAAGAAAACTAGATACCAATATTCCTTAATGATAGAGACACAAAAATCCTCAACCAAACTTTAGTACTCTGAATCCATCAACACATAAAAAGTATTATATAACATGACCAAGGGAGATTTATCACAGAAATGCAAGATTGGTTTACCATCTAAAAGTCAATTAATTTAATATACCATATCAATAAAGGACAAACCCCGCACAATCATGTCAATAGACAAAGAAAAAGCATTTGATAAAATCTTGCACCTCTGATAAAACTACTTAACAAACTAAGAATATAAGGAAACTTCCTCGACCTGATAAAGGGCAGATACAAAAAAGCTAACACACAGCTAACTTCACATTTAATGGTGAAAGACTACATGCTTCCCTCTAAGATCAGGAATAAGACAAGGATGTCTGCTCTCATCACTTCTTTTTAACACAGTACTGGAACAGGTTCTAGCCAGGGCAGTTATGCAAGAAAATGAAATAAAATGACATCTAGATTGGAAAAGACTGCACATGATATGATCTTGTATATAGGAAATCTTAAGGAATTCACTAAAAATCTATTATAATAAATAAGTTTAGTCAGTTTGCAGGATACAAGATCAATACATAAAAATCAATTGTATTTCTATATACCAGCACTGAAAATTTGAAAATGAAATTAAGAAAACAATCTGATATATACCAAAAAGAATAAAATGTTCAGGAATAATTTTAACAAGTATAAGACTTGTGTTCTGAAAACTACAAAACATTGTTGAAAGAAATTAAAGAAGATTTAAATAAATGGAAAGACACCTATGCTCATGGATGGGAAGACCTAATGTTATTAAGACAGCAATATTCTCCAAATTGATTTACAGATTCAACATGATCCTCTTCAGAATCCAGCTGACTTTATAGAAATTGACAAGCTAATCCTAGAATTCACATAGAAATTCAAGGAGCCCAGGATAGCCAAAACAGTCTAGAGAAAGAAGAGTGAAACTGGAGGACTCACACTTCCCCATTTCAAAACTTACTTCTAGATAGTGTGGTACTAGTACAGGCATAGACATATAGATCAATAGAATTTAGGGTCCAGAAATAAACCACATTAATTGATTTCAACAAGGTGGAAAGGTAATTCAATGCAGAAAGAAGTCTTTCCAATAAATGGTGCTAGGACAACTGGATATTCACATGTAAAAGAATGAAACTGGGCTCCTACCTCACACTATATTCAAAAATTAACTCCAAGTGGGTCAGAGATCGAAATGTAAGAGTTAAAAACATAAAGCTCTCAGAAAACCTAAGTATAAATCTCTGTGGCTTTTAGGCAATGATTTGTTAGATATGACACCAAAAGAGCAAAGACAAAATAAATAAATTGGACTTCATTAAAATTAAAAACTTTTGTACTGCAAAGGATATCACTGAGAAAGTGAAAAGACAATTACAGAATGGGAGAAAATATTTGTAAATCATATACCTGATAGGGGTCTGTGTCTAGAATATGTAAATAACTCTTATCACTCGGTATCAAAAGGATAAATAACACAATGGGCAAAAGATCTAACTAGACATTTCTCTAAAAAGATTAATGGCCTATAAACACATGAGAAGATGGCTCAACATTATTAGCCAATAGGGAAACACATATCAAAACTACAATGAGATAACTACTTCACATCCACTAGGATATAATTCAAAATGAATTACAGATGAATGAAAAACCCAAAACTATAAAAGTAGAAGCACAGGAGGAAATCTTTGTCACCTTAAGTTATTATGCGAAGATTTCTTTGATAAAACAGTAATAGCATAACTGAAAAACTGGACTTTGTCAAAATATGTTAATTTGTGCTCTTTGGAAGATGCTGTTAAGAGAATGAAAAGACAAGTCACTGATCTGAAGAAAATAGGTGCAAAGCATATTTCTGACAAAGGACTTGCATTCAGAATACATACTTAACCACTATCAAAATGCAGTAATAACAAAACAAACAGAACTCAATTAAAACTTGGCAAAATATTTGAGCAAACACTTTATATAAGAACATGAAAAAAATGTTCAACACCCTTAGTCATTAGGGAAATGCAAATTCAAACCACGATGAGATACCATTACATAGAATGGCTAATTTTAGAATGGCTAAAATTAAAAAGACTGATGTGCTGGTGACAATGTGGAGGAACCAGAACTTTCATATACTGCTGGTAGGAATGTAAGACGGTTTTACACAGTTTCCTAACAAGTTAAACATAAGCCTATCATGATTGCGTCTTTTCATTCTTAGATATTTATCTGAGAGAAATGAAAGCATATGTTCATACAAAGATTTGTACACAAATGCTCATGGCAGCTTTATATGTAACAACCAAAAACTAGAAACAACTCAAATGTTTATCAACAAGTGAATGGATAAACAAACTGTGGTAGAGCCATACTGATACATGTATCATCACCGGTGAATCTCAGTAATTATTCTCAGTGACAGAAGCTCAACAATGAGAGTGTATATTCTATTTATATACAATTCTAGAAAATGTAAGGTAATTTGTAGTGACAGAGAGCAGATGAATCAGTGATTACTGGGACCAGGGGTGGGTTGGGGAAGTGGTAATAGTAAGCAATTATAAAAGAGCACAAGGAAACTTTTGGGAGTGACAGATACAGTCTATCATTTTGACTTGTAGTGATGATTTCACAGGTATATACATATGTTCAAATTATCAAATTGTATACTTTAAATATGCATAGTTTATCATATGTCAATTATACCTCAGTGAAGCTACTTTTTAAAAAATCAGATTTAGTTTGAGTAGTAGCATCAAAGAGGCATTTTTAAGAAACCTCCATTTTGTTCATTAAGAAGACAAGCATGGGGGCGCCTGGGTGGCGCAGTCGGTTAAGCGTCCGACTTCAGCCAGGTCACGATCTCGCGGTCCGTGAGTTTGAGCCCCGCGTCAGGCTCTGGGCTGACGGCTCGGAGCCTGGAGCCTGTTTCCGATTCTGTGTCTCCCTCTCTCTGCACCTCCCCTGTTCATGCTCTGTCTCTCTCTGTCCCAAAAATAAATAGAAAACGTTGAAAAAAAAATTAAAAAAAAAAAAAGAAGACAAGCATGAAGGTTTGCTGACTACCAGCTTGGACTTAACAAAAATAAGAGGGGCGCCTGGCTGGCTCAGTCAGTGGAGCATGCAACTCTTGGTTTCAGGGTTGTAAGTTTGAGCCCCACGTTGGGTGTAGAGATTACTTAAAAAATTAAAAATCTTAAAAAAACACAACAACAAAAAAACAAAAACAAAAATAAGCAAAACCTGCTCTCCAAAAAAAGTAGAACTCATATTACCGTCAAGGTCTCATTACATTTTTCTATTTGCCTTATGATTCTGAGACAAAAGAAGATTGCTAAACATAGTTCATTCTGTGGCACTGATCCCTACATAACACTATGGCCTTTAAGCAATTTCTACTCAATCTTTTGATTCTATAATTTTATAGTACTAATACATATTTCATACATAATTTCCATGATACTTACACTGTAATGTTTGCATTTAGAATAACCTATTGCCTTTTGCAAAATACAAACAATTCATTTGAATCTATTTACTTTAAAAGTTCTATTCTGGGGGTGACTGGATGGATCAGTTGGTTAAGTGTCCAAGTCTTGGTTTTGGCTCAGGTCACAAACTCACAGTTCGTGGGTTTGAGCCCCATGCTGGGTTCTGTGCTGACAGAATGGAGCCTGCTTGGGATTTCTCTCTCTGCCCTTCCCCAGCTTGCTCTCTCTCAAAAAAATAAATTAACATAAAAATAATTAAAAATTCTCAATTCTGAAGATAAAAACAGAGAGGGAGGCGAACCGTAAGAGACTCTTTAATACAGAGAACAAATTGAGGGCTGCTGGAAGCGTGTTTGTTGGATGGGGGATTGGGCTAAATGGGTGATGGGCATTAAGGAGGGTATTTGTTGGGATGAGCACTGGGTGTTATATGTAGGGGATGAATCACTAAATTCTACTCCTGAAACCATTATTACACTGTATGTTAATTTGGCTTTAAATAAAAATATTTTAAAAAGTTCTATTCTGTATAATCTTCCTGAATTTCTGTATAATGTCTTACTAAAGTCTTCAAAAACTAAATTTATAATTTTTAGTTCATTTTTTACACAACAAAAAGCCAAAACATTATTTGGAAAACATAAGCACTGGCAGAAAAAAACAAACTAAAACATTATGAAGTATAAATATTTGTAAGGGAAGGAATTAGAATCTTTTATTCCTTGAGCAATTTATGAGTTACAGTGATACACGGATTCTTTAACATATCAATGAATAAGTGGTTTCTATTTAGAAATAAAAGTACTGATCACCAGAAGGTAGTGCTCATTCAACAAATATTTGAGTACCAGGGTGCCTGGGTGACTCAGTCGGTTAAGTGTCCGACTTCAGCTCAGGTCACGATCTCATGGTTTGTGGGTTCAAGCCCTGTGTCAGGCTCTGTGCTGACAGCTCGGAGCCTGCTCTGGATTCTGTGTGTGTGTGTGTGTGTGTGTGTGTGTCTGTCTGTCTCTCTCTCTCGCTCTCTCTCTCTGCCCTTCCGCTGTTAGTGTTCTGTCTAACTCAAAAATGTCTGTTAAAAATGAATGTCTGTCTCTGTCACTCAAAAATTAATAAACACGTTAAAAAAAATATTTGAGTACCTATTGTGTGTTAGGCACTGCAATGGACTGAATGTTTCTCTCAGACACTCTTATGTTGAAATCCTAACCCCCAATGTGTTACTTATAAGGGGGTAAAAGGCCTTTGGGAGGTTAACTAGAGGTCATGAGGGTACAGCCCTCTTTAATGGGATTAGTGCTCTTATAAAAGAGATCCCAAAGAGCAATTAATGTAGCCCTCTTTCTGCCATCTGAAGAAACAAGTTGGCAGTCCATAACCCAGAAGAGGGCCCTCACCAGAACTCAACTATAACTGGTACCCTGATCTCAGATTAAGAAAAATAAATTAAGCCAGTCTACGGTACTTTGTTATAGCTACCCAAACTGACTAAGACAGACACTGTATTGGGTGCTAAGAACAAATAATACCAGAATAATCATTCTGACAAGTGTTTCTGGGGAAAACTATACTCAAGGTACCCAGATTTCAGCAAAACAAACGGCAGCAATACTAATGCTATCATTACAGGTAAAACAGAAGAATGTGCCAAAAGCAGCCCGTGGCACAGTAAAAACAACTCAAAAAGTCAAGTGTAATAGCTACTTAATAGCTGTGTAATCTTGGACATAATACTTAACCTATATGGCCTTCATCTATAAAATAATTTGTTTGGATGGCCAAGGTTCCTTCCAAGATGTTTCAATTCCTTTGATTAAAGATAAATTAAAAATAGACACACACACACCTTATTTTTGGAAGGACAAATATGACTTGCGCCTTTTAATCCAGCAATTCACAATTCCACTTTTAAGATTTTTAAGACTTCATACTACAGAAATACTTATACTAGCATATAGTCACATGCATAAGATGTTTACTACTGCTACATATAACAGCAAAATAAAAGTAACTTAAAGTCTATCAATAAGAGAGGATAAATAAACTGCAGACATTTATACAACAGAGCATTTGAAAGGAATGAGGTAGATCTAGATGTGTTGACATAGATAATACCTATAAAGTAATATCTTGTCTGCACAATAGGTTTGGGAGCCAGATGGCCTAAATTCATACATCTGCTCTATCACTTTCTAATTCTTTATTATAGATAAATTCTTCAATCTCTACAAACTTCAGTTTTCTCATCTGTTAAGTGGGAATAATTATAGAACCTACTTGCAGTGTTATTGTAACAGTCAAGTAAAACATGACAAGCAGGCATTAAGTGCTCAGTAAGTGTTGGGTGTTATTTCCCTTGTGCAAAGTTTTCTTTTGTTGCTGTTGTTAATGGAGTCAAATCTATCAGTCTTTTCCTGCATGACTTCTTGATTTTAGCTTCTGTACTGGAAATAATCCTAATATAAAACTTATTTTCTCAAATAACCATTTCTTATCATTTATTAAACAATCCATGCTCTTGTCACTAATTTGAAATTTCACTTTTATCATAAGCACAATTCCTTATACATATGGAGGTCTATTTCTGTCTCTAAACCAGGGATTAACAAACATTTCAGGTAAAGGGCCATGTAGTACCTCTGCCTTGCAGCACAAAAGCAGCCACAGAAAATGTGCAAATGAATGAGCATAGTTGTATTCCAACGGATACTGAAATGTGAACTTCCTATAATTTTCATGTCACAAAATATTCTTCTTTTAGGTTCCCCCCCCCCCAAGCACTTAAAAATATAAAAGTCACCCTTATGTCACAGGTAATACTAAAATAGGTTCCTAGTCACATTTGGCAACTTGTGCTCTAAACCTTTACATTTGTATACACTCTTAGAATTTTTTTCTATTTCTAAAATTCTACAAAATAAATACATGTGAGAAAAAAGTTAAACATGATATAAGGTCATACAGTGAAACCTCTGCCTTCTATCTCAGAGGCCCAGGTCCCTTCTTCAGTTTTTGTGTATCCTTCCAAACCTACTGCCACTATTAAACATCCCAGCATAAACAGCCTTATATATACATGACCTCCCACGTATTATTTCACCCATAGGATAAATCTCTGAAAACAGGACTGCTAGGTTAAAATTCTTTAAAGTATTCATTTCAGCATGTAATTGGTCAGTTTCTATAGCCTTTGCTTGCTCAGGATAAGCCTTTCAGCATGGCTTTATCTATATCTCACCTTCCCAATCAACTTTTAAAATTATGTTAAATATTTGCTCCAGATTACAGACTTTAAACTATAACTACTCTGGTCCATTAATCCTTCCTTAGCATTCCATTATAGTTCTTAGCTTATCATTATCAATGTCTTGGAGTTAAGAAATAAGTTATACTATTTTCTTTGGTCACTGTTTCTTGAATTCCATATCTATTTTTCTTGGATTAATTTTTCACTTGATAGAGTACCTCTTGGGGTATTCTTAGTGGGTATGGGTGAAAATGACTTTATTTTGCTCCCACCTTTTTTTTTTTTTTTAATTTATTTGAGAGACAGAGAAAATGCAAGTGGGTGCGGGGAGGGTGGGGGAGGGGGGTAGAATCTCAAGCAGGCTCTGTGTTGTTAGCACAGAACCCAACATGGGGCCTGAACTCGAGAAACTGTGAGATCGTGACCTGAGCCAAAATCAAAAGTTGGACACTCAACTGAGTCACCCAGGTGCTCCAATTATGCCCTCACTTTGAATGACAGGTTGGTTGGTGAGAAGTTTCTGAGTCTAAAATATGTCTCATGGACACTATTTATGTTAGATATTATATTAGATATTAGATATTATGTTAGATAACCACATCCCAAATTAGAAGTCTGATCACACATCTGATTTTCACTCCTTTATAGATAACCATATATTTCTCTTTGGAAGCTTATGAGACTGTATATTTATTTATCCATGGAAGCTCATAAATTTCATTGGAATGTATCTAGGCGTGTCTATCAACACTCGTTTAAGACACTCAGTATGTCTAGTCCATTCATAAACTCAGATACTTCTACTAAGACAAATTTCTTTGTTTCCTTCCTTTCTTTCCTTGACACAGTATTTTATTTCCATTCTACCGTAAGGTAAGAATGGGAAATCTGGCATCTATTGTCAATTGCGAGGGGAGGAGAACGGGGAATAGGAGTTGTTAGCACAGCCAGAAGCCCTCGACCTGTGCCACATCTTTCTACAAGCTCTCTGAAAAGATTATACTTACTGATCATCCCCACAACACAGATGAAATGGAAGGCGTGAGAAGGAAGGGCTGATTTCCATTTGCTGGTACTTTGTCTCCTGATAACATTTTTCTGTTTGGCTCTGGATGACCAAGATACTGCCTGGATACTTCTACCCTCACAATCTCTGTGGTTATTTCTCCCCTTCTAATTTCTATTCCTTCCTGGAATTGCTGTTAGATGTGCATTGACTCTTTTGGATCTATTTTCCATGTCATAGCTATTTTTCCTTCTTTCTATGTTTTACTATTCAAGAACTGATTGCTTGTTTTCAGGGCAGCCTGTTCAATAAGCATGGTACCCTCCCAAATCTGAGCATACTAATATTAATTTTAAAGTATTCTTCTATTTCTTCTATCAATTCCATTGCTTCAGGTCTCGTTATTTGTTCAGTCTGGGGCACCTCTCACATGCCACAGATTTCTGTTGTCTGTCCCCTGATGCCACAGATTTCTGTTGTCTGTCCCCTGATATGAATGTCTCTGATTTAAATGTTTCTGTTTCTGATATAAATGTATCAGCATCTCAGTATACGTGGAAATCACTGCACTCCTACAGTAAATTTGGACTTGTAAATAACCCTAGAATTCAATTTTACATTTACACCTAGTACTTGTATAGTATGACAACAATGTTAAGTTTACTGACTTGCAATCCCATGATTCTTCAATCCATTTTTAGTCATATCCTTTTGGTGTTTCGTTTCCCCTAACAACCACCAATTTGAGTAACACTGTTCTTACCTAAGCGTTATGCAATAAGCTTCAGGGACACCAGCTCTATCTAGCAGACTTCTCTAACAGATAGTTAAATAAGTAATGACAGTCTGGGAGAAGATTGTCAGAGGTGTACAATTCAAAAAAAATAAATAACCATAGGGTAACAAATCACTTAAGTCTTGAGCTCATAATAGTTTTGCTTTTTACCAATCTTGAATGTTATATAAATTAAAGTAACAAATTCTATTGAAAAAGAAAAGAAAGAGTCCAGGTTGGTTAAAACAATTTTCTGCCTACCTTATGACAGTTACTCCACAGCTGACAGAAATGCACACAGGTGTGTGTTCACCAAGAACATTTACAAGAATGTTCCATAGCATTCCCCAAAATACATAATAACAAAAATTGGAAACACAAATATCCATCAACAAAAGAACAGTCACATAGCCATACAATGGAATATTAAACAGCAATAAAAAAAAGAATGAACTACTGATACGTGGAACATCATGGGTGAATCTCACAAGCAACTGCTCAGCATTCTGCCTGAATCCATTAACATCGAGCCCAAAATAGACAAACCTAAGAGCTGATGACAGAAATCAGAATACTGATGGGGGTGGGGGGGGGGGCAGCAGTAAAACTTGGACGAAGCAGAGGGAAACTCTTGGGATGATGGAAACGTTCTATAAGTATATTTGATCTAGCCTGTGGTTATACAAGTTAATAAATCTATAAAAATCCACTGAGCTGTACAATAAAGATTTATGAACTTGATGACTTCATATGTATTTTATACCTCAATAAAAAAGTTAAGAAAGAAACGTAATTTCCGAACCGTTGGGAACCAAAACGGTGTGTACTGATGTCAAAATCTCCTAAGCCATAGATATTGGACACCCGACATCCTTCTTACATTCTTTTAGTCACAAGACAGTTTTAAACAAATGGTATCAGAATAACAATACAAAATGAAGGTCAACCTTCTCAGTCATAAAATACTTGGTTTCCCACCTCCAAGTTTGGAAGTACCGTTTTGATGCGACATTTAAAGACAACATGAATTCCACCAGGAATGAAGGCCCAGCTCCTGAGAACCTTCCATGAGGCTAAACGTCCACACACTGCATATAAATCTCAAGAGCAGGCTGAAGGATAAAAGCTTAAGATTTATAATCAATGTTTCATCCTGTCATCATAAAAGCATCACTACCGCCTTTACAAATGATTCCTCAGCAAGCTGTTCAGCAATAGTGCAATTTTCCAGATGCAGCCTGAAAATGCCAGAAGCTCCCTGTCCTGTAGTCCCCGCGGCCCCACTAATTCCGACACAAATGTGCATCTTTTAAAGGCGCCTGGTGTCTGGCAGAAACTGCGAGGGGCTGCAGCTGGAGAATACTACTTTAACGCAATAAAGGGGTAACAGCGGACTGCAAAGTTATGCGCTGAGAGAGGCAGAGGCGGGGGTGAGTTACAGCTTAAAAAAAAAAAAAGTGACAAAAATAAAACACACCCAAACCAACGGTCTCTGACAGCATCGTTCTTCAACAGAAAACTCAAACCGCTCCGAAAAACTGTGGCTTTTCCTGACACCGCAGCGGTCTCCGGAGGGCTTCTCCAGGAGGCGACCCCACCCGGACAGGGCCCCCCCCGGAGGGCTCGTCGGAGAAGCGACCCGACCCGCACAGGAGGGATCCACAGCCCTCGGCCCGCGCGCCCCGGCAACACTCGGGCCCTAGTCGCGAGAGCCGCGCGGGCAGGCAAGGCCGGGTGGGGCCGGGTACTCACCGCGCTCCTCAGTCCTCGCAAGGCGACCGCCGCCCAGCCGCCTTCTCCCCGGCCGCGGGCATACTCCGGCGGCGCCCGGCGCACAGGGATGCAGCCACGCCACAGCCCACCGCACGCCTCTGCGCCGACAACCGCCACTTCCGGCGCGCGTGAGGAAATGAGGCTGCAGCTGCGGCTTGTGCCCGCCCAGCCCCGCCCCGCCCACGCCCAACACCGACCACGCCCAACACCGACAGCCCCGCCTTGGCCCCGCCCACTGCCCCGCCCGCACCCAGTGTCAGGCACCGGAAGCTCAGTAACTGGCGTACGGTACTGATTAATCGATTATCTGTTTCAAGTATGTGTGTGTGTGTAGCTCCAAAAACGATTTGTGGAGACCAGGAGAGTGCCTCAGGCAGAAAAACGTTCTTCCTGGAGCAAGCGTCTGCAGGGACAAGAGTACCAACTCTGGCGGACCGCTGACTTTGCCAGAGGGAGGAACTCAGCGGAGGATGGCAGCGCTGTCCTGTCGGGGACCCCTGTCCCGGGAGCCCAAAGGGGGCGATGAGTGCCTTTGTGGGCACTGAGCTAAGGACTGACAGGTCGCCACAAGTGTCCGAGCATCCTAGCATGCACTGGGCTGTGCGTGAGGCCCCAGGGAGGAAGTCCTGAGCTGCCGCTGGACCTTTAGCCATTCCATTTCTTTGAACCTGGGTTTCCTTATATGTGAAGCGAAGGGTTTGAGGTAGACATTCTGGAAGACGGCTTGAGATCTGACATTGTATGATTTAGTGAGTGGAAAAAAAGAAAGCCCTCCCTAACACCCCCTCCACTCAACTGCTTATTTTAGGGACATCCCCAAGGCACTTTGTCCTGCCCTGGAGAGCAGTGGCCTGAGCAGGGGAGGGGATGTCAGAGAGCACCGGCACCTGCCTGTGTCTGGAAAGGACACGGAGGTGCTAAGAGCAGCTCTGGGGTCTGCCTCTCACCAGGTTCTCCTTTCCTTACAGGGCTACCTTGCAGGTTACCATGCTTAGCCTCTCTAAGCCTGTTTCCTCAGCGGTGTTGTAGGGACAGTAACAACAGCACATACTTCCTAAGGTGGTTGTGAGGGTTAAATGCAGTTTTGTATTTGAAGTGTTTGGCACCGTGCCTGGCAGATGGCAGGCAGTCGGAGTTCACTGTCACCATTAAGCACATTAGTTAGAGCAGAAGACTGAGGTGAGTCCGAGATGCACCCTGTAGAAGCGGCACTGCTGGGAGGATCTGCTCCTAATCACAGCTGTCTTCCTTTGATGATGGTTATTGGGACATCTTTATGACAGATGTTCTCCTCAGATATGTCTTGTGGGAAATTCCACCAGTAAGAGAGTCTGAATAGCCCGTTTCTAAGCCAGGCTTGCTGAATGTGCAACTTCTTCCTAATTTCAAGGTGTCACGACTCATGTTATTATTATTTTTTTTTCTCCTATCACTTGTGAGCAACTGTAAACATTTATAGTTTTAACCCTCCTGGGGCACCTGGGTGGCTCAGTCGGTTAAGTGTCCGACTTCGGCCCAGGTCAAGATCTCTCAGTTCGTTAGTTCAAGCCCCGTGTTGGGCTCTGTGCTGACAGCTCAGAGCCTGGAGCCTGCTTCGGATTCTGTGTCTCCCTCTCTCTCTGCTCCTCCCCAACTCATGCTCTGTCTCTCTTCTCTCAAAAATAAATAAACGTTAACATTCCTTCCTCCTAACCTGGTCCAAGAGTAAATAATTCTTCTAGTCATAGATTCCATGGGTCTGTGACCTTCTGAAGATAAGGACCATGTCTTTTTCATCTACCAGTACTTTACGCATAGTAAGGGTAATGTTCAATAAATGTGAATTGAATTGATTAAAATAACACACAAGGATCTCTCCCTTATCCAGAATCTCTGCCACTTGACTAGCCCTTCCGGCAGGTGGCACGAATGATTAACTTCGCTGTCACGAAATTAAGTTTTCTGTCTGGATGCCTAGTTATGCTCTAGTATGGCAATCAGCCTTGTGGGAGTCTACTTAGTGTAAATTAGTTATCTAGTGTTTAAACCTGCCATGAGCGTTTGTCCTGTAAGTCTAAGGACCCGACTTGGGAGTGTGAATGCAAAGGCAAAGTATTCCGTCTTGGGAGAATTAGAGAGTGGATCCACAGCATTGGTGGATTTAAGAGGATAAGACAGAAATTCTTTAAATGCTTAAGGTGTTACTTCAAGTAAACATAAATGTCAGGCCACTGAATGGCCAGCGGATTATGTTCCCAGGCTGGCAGCTTTGAAGTTCTCAATCCAAGTTCACTACATGTTCTTAGTTAAGATGCTATAATCAGCCTGTACTTGAAATTCCTGCTGATGGCCCTTAGGCAGTCCGCAGAAAAAGGAGTATCTGGACCTTGTACTCTAGCCTCATATCCAATAATGGCAAATTCTTCGGCTGTTCCTTATGTTGTCCCTAGACACTTTAAATTGGCCAAGACTATCTGTCTCCTAGGGCAGGGACAGCACCCCTAAGCCAGGCAAGGGGCCTGACCCCATTATAGGTGCTCACTGCATACCCACGGATATGTGAATGAATGAATGAATGAATGGATAATAGTAAAATCTACAGCTCTAACTTTCCTCTACTGGGTGTCAAAGTAACAGCAAGAGAAGTCTATACTTTCACTCACCAGATGCAAAACAGGCTCATTTCCTAATGTGCTGCAATGCACAGTAAAACCACTCCCCTCCATGTTAAACCTTCCATTCTTTGTCTACTTCCACTAGCCTTATAAGTGCTGGCCTTTCTTTTTTATAGCATTTGTTTTTCTTCCTTTATCCTATACTTTCCTTACTGATCATGCTGTGTAGCCACGTCTGGCACAGGCTGAGGGTGCACTCAGCAGCAGGTGGTTTTCCCACTGCTCCCTCCGTTTTAATCCCTCTAATCCTCTTGACATCCTTGTGGAGTAGGTTATGGTCCTCAGTTTACCATGGAGAAGACAGAAACTCCGAGAGGAAACTGCAGAGGCTCTTCCAGCACAGGACCTGACATGAAATGGAAGCAATGGGGTTAGCGTTAACTAGTTGTCACTTCTCGTAAACTGTTATTTGAATCCTGCATTAGAACAGTTGTTTTTAAAATAATTGAGATTCTGCCATCAATGGATTTAAATTGTTAGTGTTGTATTATTTTTTAAATTGCTACATCAGATATTAAATGTGTATAATTTAAATTTGGAGAGAAAATAATGCATAATTCAAATTCTTTGGCAGATAATGGGTGATCTACTGAGCCGCATAAAAGAAGTAGTTCCATTGAGAAAAATACTAAAGTACAGTTGTGGTATATTAATATCAGAAGAATATAGTGTCCCTCCCCCAAATATCCAATCTGAGGCTTCTTTTTTAACTATAAAGCTTTCCCACTCCACTAAGCCTGCTTTTGAGCTCCTGCCAAATGAAAGTGATGGAGGCTGACTCCTTTGCTGTGGCAGACTCTGGATAGCCTTTTCCTGTTTTCATTTGGGCCATCTTTGTTTCCAGTTTTCCTAGTGGCCCCACCAAGGTATGGTCTTCACTGCTTGTTGCCTTCAATCAAGCGTGGTATCCACAGAAGCTCCTTGTGCCTTGTGTTTCTTGGTTTATCAAGTCTATAAGGATATGGTAAATTGGCATTGGGTCTGACCTCTGCTTGCTTTGCTTTGCTTTGCTTTGCACTGAGTTCTTTGGCTATTTATTCTCAGTGTGGCAATCTGGTTTTTGTTACTGATTTCCATTTGTTTGGCATCTTTGATGGAATCAGTCCGTTCCTTTCATCCCTTTTTGCCGTCTTTTAGGTTACTATTTAGTGTCCTAAGAGTGTTGTCTGTCATATGGAGAGTAGTGCGGTAGAACACTGACACAGGCGCTAGAATCCTGTTTCTCTGGCTGGCTTCTCAGACCTGAGTTTGGGGGTTCTCATCAGACCAGCATCCACCTTTATATTCTTCCTTGTGTGCCTTCCTTAGGTCCAAATTTCTCTCTTCTTAGAAGGGTGCCAATCATTGACTAGCCCCTCAGGCAGATGGCATGAGAGACTCTTAAATACAGAGAACAAACTGAGGGTTGAAGAGAGGATCAAAGGGCAGGGGGAAATGGGTGATGGGCACTGAGGAGGGCACTTGTTGGGAGGAGCACTGGGTGCTGTACGTAAGTGATGAATCATGGGAATCTACTCCCAAAACCAAGAGCACACTCTGTACACTGTATGTTAGCTAACTTGACAATAAATAATATTTAGAAAAAAAAAACATTTCAAAAGATAAATGACCATTTTTCCAGAATGCAGTCTGTTGTTTAGGGCATGATCCATGTAGAAGGGGGAAACCATTCTCTTGTGATAGACTAAAAACTACTCAAATCAATGGTAGATCCCTGACAAAATGGCATTTGGGAGGATTTAAAGGTTTAACTAGATTTTGCAGACTATCGGTGCTGCTTTTTCTGGAATTTTGACACTTTTTAAGGAACTATATGTTCTTAGTAAGAGATTCTCTCTTCTGGGAGCCCAAACATGGACAGGCTTTCTGGAACCTGAAGGTAGTTCCCCAATGGCCTCCTTTCCTAGACATCCCAAACAACAGAAAGCCCTTTTGTCTGTTTGTGCATGAGCAATTTGGACAAGCCCTTGGAGTTTCATGGGAACTATCCAAAAGCCATCACTTACTATAGCCTTCCCTTGACACGCTGTAAAGATGTCTCTCCCTAGTGTTAGGACAAGTGCTCTGCTGCAAAATTTGCTGATGCTTCTGCTGAACTAGTTCCAGGCTCTTCGCTTGACCTCATGATTCTTCCTGAAGTCAAGCCATTACTATTGACTGAGAACACAGCACTTTTCAGGCAGCTGATTAACCTTTTATGAAATTCTATTACTCTCTCCCTCTCAGGTACTACTCACCGCTACAACCCCCCAAATTCTGGCACTCTTCTTCTTCTCAGAAGGGGAGCCTTGTGATGATTTTGCCTCAGATAATTTGGGAGCACTCTGCACCTCCCTCAGATTTACTACAGTCTCATGTTGAGAACCCTGAGCTAATCCTGTTTGTTGATAGATCATTCTCAACGCTAGACGTTATCAAGCAGCATATACTATCATTAATCAAAGGTCTCTAGAATATAGTCCTCTACCTGAGGTAAAATCAGTCTAAATGGCAGAACTTATTGCGTTTACTAGAGCTTGTTAACTAGCCAATGACTAGGGAGTGAACATATATACAGATAGGAAATATGCTTTTGGAGTGCTACACGACTTTGGGTTGCTAGAACCTCCACAAAAATGGAGAGCAAATTAAGCAACTTTTAGATACACTCTACTTACCACAGAGGTGGCTATTATGAAGTCTGAGAATGAGGCAAAAAAAGAGAATGTTGAAGCTAAAGAAAATGCTGTAGCAGATCATGATACCAAACAGCTACATTTCTCCCTGAAACGACTCATAGAGCACAAATGGATTACTACCTTACATCAACACTGGAGGAAAGACTGTAAAGAGACAGTGGCATTGTTCTAAATTTCATGTAGGTTTGTCATGGTGTGTGTCATTCCTAGTACTGTACTTGGATCAGTGACACAGGGAAGGTGGGATAGGCTATACAATGCCTTAAAGAGCAAAAGCTACTTGCTCTGTAAGGTTGATGCTCATGACCTGTGTGGGATTTATTCTTGGCCTGGACTAGGGTTGTGGATTCAAAGCATCTTACAGGGGTTATTGATTATTCTTGTTTTTGTCATAGTGGTCGTGATACTGGTCCACTGCATTCTATCCAGGGCCTGAAATGCTTTTGCACAGACACTTCCTCGTCAGATGGAACAACATGATGGAACCCATCATGCACAACAGAAAGGCCGAGAAGACCTCATGGTACAGTTGGCCATGGAGATGACTGGACGATCAGTCTCAAAGCGGTGAAGATCTGGATTTCTAGGCTTCCCTAAATTGGTCAACCTCTCACAAGCAAGAAAATGACCAGAGAGGCGGACGGAGAGACTGAACACGCAGACAATGATCAGACCACATGTAAACTGAGAAACTCTGACCCACACCTGTGCAGCCACCAGCCCAGAATGGTCAGGGCTTGGTCAATGACTGCCTGTTTCCCTATCTTTTGCTCCTATTTCTGAATCAGGACCAACCAGAGAAAGCCAGTTATGTTCCCAAAACGAATCGCATGAGATTCCTGGCTTCCAGATAGCCTACCTCCAGTCTTCCCATGCCAACAACCTCCAATCACGACACGCCTGAGGCCTCTCTCCATCACCCCCTTTTCTACTATAAAGCTTTTCCCTCCTCTGCCTGCCTTTGAGTTTCTGTCAAAAGCTAGTGCTGGTGGTCGGCTCCCTTACTATACAGCAAGTTCAGAATAAATAACCTCTGCTTGTTCTCATTTGGATGGTCTTTACTTATTTCTACGAAACTAAAGATTATAGATAGACTTCTCTTAAAAAATACAATTTTCAATCACCATCTTATGACACACCAGAATCCTGGCAACCTGTGTGTCACTCCTTTTCCTAAAAATCACATCTGATGATCTTTCCTTTCCACACGCTTACAAAGCCCCTCAAATCCTTGGCATGCTCCTGGCCCACTGTGGCCACAGAGCCTCCAGGGACATTTTGAAGCTGTTTATTTATTTTGAGAGAGACAGTGACGGTGGGGGGGGGGGGGGGGAGGGCGGGGCAGAGAGCAAGGAGAGAGAGAGAATCCCAAGCTAGCTCTGTGCTGACAGTGCAAAGCCCGACACGGGCTTGAACTCACGAACCTGTGCTCATAACCTGAGCCAAAACCAACAGTCGGATGCTTAACTGATTGGAGCCACCCAGGTGCCCCTCAAGCTCTTTAAAACCCTCAAGAGGCACAATCTATGAAGCAAGTCATAGGCTCTTGGTGAGCGAAGCCTCTGAGGACAGGGCTGTGATACAGGCACTGTTTGTCCTCTGGGCAAAGTCCTTTGCCTCAGTAAGAGGCAGCCTCATATTCATCCTTCTCCCGAGAGCAGCCAAAAAGCATATGGTTTACTCTGATATTGTTTACAAAGTTGACCAAGATAAATAAAAACAGGGATGCTTAAAATGAAGCCTCACGGTTTTATTCAAGCAATTGACAGTTTTCATGGTAAGTATTATCTGTGTATGAAATATCAAAATGATTTCTTTCTCAAAAAAATATTTTTTTAGTTTTAGAATGCACTTACTGTCCTTACCTTGCCTGCTCATGCTAACTTTGAACTTGAATTGCTCAGTATCCTCTGAAAGGATGCAGGATTACGGTGCCTCCTGGGGTCACAGTGGCTGTGGTGGTCTCGGGTCGTGACTCCTTCGGCGCTGCCTGGCCCAGTTCCCCGTGACACTGATGTTCCTGCAGCCACATGTTCCTGCAGATGGCTTCCCTGTTGCGACTCTGGGCCCGGGCTCCCGCTGAGAGATGTTGCTTGGCCAGGTCCTGTGATTTAGCACATCCCAGAAACCTCTGCAAAAAATATCTCCTCGCTTGACACAGCAATCAAAACCTGAGTTGCAAAGATTAACCGTGATGTCTTTTGGGCATCGATAGTGTGTTCCTCTTTAACTCTGGATGTGACGCTTATTCTTCCTGCTGTCACACTGCCACCCATCCAGCCTCGGCTTCAGACCTGCCCCAAACTGAAAAACTCTCTACATACAGGTTCTGATTTTTTCACAATGTCTGCTAAGAACGCTTCACGTGAATCTCTAACACGGTTCTAACAAGGCCGTTGAGGCTGCTGCCTGGGAAGAGACGACACAGCAGGTGGCCTCAGCGGAAAGGGCGACATGAGGGGCGACAGCAGGGGTAAGTTCTGTGCCTACCTCCACACTGAAGATATGAGGCATTCCCAGCACCCCCTACCACTGCACATGCCCTTCAGACCCACACTATGTCTTTCCGGGGCCACAGAGGTAAGGGCTTCTCAGGCACCTCCTAGAACCACCCTAAATACCACCTGCTAAGTATCCTACAAGTCAATATGTTCAAAGGAGGACAGGAAACCATTCACTGGAGAAAAAATGCTTTATTTCTACTGGGGGAAATTATGTTTTGCCTTAGAATTTTCTTTTATGTGTGAAGTATTTGTCCGGACACCATTCTCAGACATTATATTCAGCTAAATTTCCACCCAAATAAGCTGGCCTTGTGGTGGGAAAGCATCCTTTGTGGAAGACAGTGGAGAAATGGGACTTTTAAAGACAAATAAACCAAACACACACACACACAAACACTCCTGATGGAAGTTCAATGCTCTTAAAAAAGGGGTTTTTAGTATTTTTAGTATGAGATTTTCTCGGCATACATTTCTAAACATTCAGAGAGAAAGGCTGTAGCAAATAACTGACCCCAGAAATTATATTTATTTCCAGGCCCTGTGGCCAGATTGAAGGAGGACACCAAGAGCAGACATGGGTGCCGAGGGCCAGGAGCTACAGCTCCGAGGGCCAAGGACAGCCCGTGTATGCACACATGTGCACACACACGAGGGAAATGACACAGGCCCTCGCCATCTAGCACACGATACAACCAGAAATCAGATTTATGTTGGTAACAACATGTGATTATCAACTGACCCGCCTGCTCCTTGCCAGGCCTTGGAGGAGGAGCTCAGAGCATGCCTCCATGACCCAACAGGAAGACATAAACAGAAGCACTTAGTGTTTAAAGCTTCATGGTGGTTCAGGGCAAATTTTTCCCTCTGACTAATGGACCTTCACTTATGGCTATGCATTTTACATCCTCTCTCCTACAACTGCCCAACTGCAGTTTCAAGAAATAAGCCATAGAAAAACTGCCAGAAAGCCACAAATACCTGAACTAGACTGGCTGCTACTCTATTTTAGGGAAGGAAACATAAAGGAAGGAATTTCCTGAATGGCAGAGTTAGAGGAGTTTTAACCGTTGCCATAAACGGGCCTCATCACATACATAATGGGTGAGACAAGTCAATAAATACAACAGATTTCCCTGTGATACTTCAATCCTTATATTGAAACTTCAAAATCAGAAACCCGAGGTTTCCAACTGGGAAGTTAAAAAGAGAAAAGAAGTTTACACATTTTATGACACACAATTTTATTTACATAACTGAAATTATGTTCTTAGTCACCTTGATTACAAAAGCAAATTAACATGGTATGGTTTAATAACCTTTCATAAATAGATTTTACAAACCTTAATAACTGACAGATTGCTACTTACAGCCAGTAATATTTAATACTTAGTAACTTCTGTGTATATGTATATGAAAATTGTCTGATAGGACTAGTAAATATGAATGCTGTTAAAACTCAGGAATAGACAATTAGATTATTGGTCCAGAGTTAATTCCCCATCACTGGGTCAGCCAGTTTGACCTGGAGTTCTCACCCTGCCAAGAACAAACCTACTGTGGCAACTCGCACTTATTGGGAAGGTATTAAGACTATCATTAAGCACATCTGAAAACCAAAAGTTTACCACAACTAGATATTTGTAACAGAATTCATCACAGTGCATCTAAAAAACGGCCTAAACTAAAGCCATGTTCCATCTCCAGTAAGTGTTCTTCCAGCACTCTCTCTGGGTGTGTGTACACACACATACACATACACACACATCACGAGGCTCTGATACATACTCATCCAAGCCTTCTTGGCCACAAAAATGCCCCCATTTCATTGCTTTTGTGAAATGCCTGTAGGATACAGTATTTGGATGAGGCTACTGTCAATCTTTCACAGTGCTTTAAGTCTGAAGACCAGGCAGTGTGTTGGTAACCGACCCTCTCCTGCAAAGTTACAGACAGAAGAGCTGTCGGGGACTTCCCGAAAGCCGCCTCCACAAGATGGGAGGGGCACTGAGTGTGTGTGACCACAAACAAGCAGTGAAGAATGACAAGAAGCTTATGAGTCATGGTCAGAATCTAATAAACAAAAACGTCTTGCTATATAGCAGCATTGAGTTACAAACACAGAATGAATGGATACACGTACCTTTTCACACAAGCTCTACGAGAGCCAAAACATTGTCTTTTCCGCATCAGAACTGTGATCAGAAGGGTAGCAATCCTCGGTCACTGTCAACGTTACTTCTAACAGAACTAGCTGAACTGTCCCTTTTAAACTGCGCACTAACCCCACCCACTCCTAATGTGCGAAATGAGGCACCGCTTTCTGGCACTGGACGGATGCGGCACCCTGGGGGCTGGCAGGGGTGGGATTCATGGCAGCCGAGTCTCGGCTGTTAGCAATCCCGGGACGGGAGGCCACTCCACTCAGACGCCCCTCTTCTTCATTCTGTTCTTGCCAGAAGGTAGTGATCACTCAGTGATGGGAACAACAGTGAAGTGTTCAGTGAGCCCTGTCCTCTCACATTGCCTATCTACATAGCATCAAATCTATTGTGCTAAATTGAAGAATCCATTTAAATCATGATAAAAATCAAATGTCTTCCTAAGAAAAGGTTACACGATTAAAAACAAAAACCAAAAAACAAACCGCTCCCAGGATCTCAAATGATGAGCTGAGGCCTGTCCCAAGGTCCCCTTGTCCCCTCCAGCCCTGGCCAAGGGTTCGATACCACGATAGGGCCTTGCTGGGCTTCTTGTTCTGAACAAGGATGTGTCATTTGGGCCAGTTTTTTTTTTTTTCCCCGCTGCCTTTTTTGGTGTGTGTGCTTCATGTTTAAATCGTGTTGCCTTGTTTGCTGGCAACAAGAAAAATCAAACCGCTCAGGTAGTGAGTGAGGGACCCACACGTCTGAGCACAGGGTGTGGTGGTCACTGATGAACACAGACCAACACAGAGCACTGCCAAGGGCTGGAGAGGAAGGAATACCTAAAGGCTGGACTCAGAACTCTGGTCCAGCACGCTACGTCTGCCAGGAGGGAAAATCACCAGCCAGTGTGAAGTGCACAAAGGAGGGGCCGGCAGACTTTCTGTTCTCGGCATGTTTCTTCCCCTTGTGAGTCCATTACCTTTCACAAAGAAATGTTAACTATCAAATGCGTCCATTAATTGTGCCGCTGAGGGTGAAACCATCCAGTTAGCATATACACTATCATTTGCATATCTTGGACACACAGTGTTAGTGCCATCAGCTCTCGTGAGTGGTACAGGACTCTCTTCAGGCCAGTTCGGGTCTGACATGCCTAAAAATGAAAACAGATCATTTGCTCTGCACTGAAGAACCAAAACTTCATGTGCAGACAGTAAGGCCTTGGCAAAACTCCCTTTGAGGTTCAAACCAAACTTTCTGGTTTTCTGTGCCAATTACATGAATGGTTTCGTGCTCCGGGTTTCCAAAACACTGTCATATTTGGGGGGAAATATCACGTGCTCTCTTGGTAACTGTAACTTAACAGAAACTCCCAATTTTGACTTTTATAAGCTTCAAACTCCCAAATCTGATATAAATATTTGTTGACCTGTTTAAGTCTTTTTCTAAGGCAGCATAAAGCATTGCTGAATTAAAGGGCTCACTGCAGTGGGAAGCTTCTATAAAAAGTTTTCTAACGTAAAGAAGCCTACTCATCTTCCATCCAAACCCACCACGGAGGAGAGAATCTTCCAAATCAAGGGTGCGCACGGGCGAGCCCCACAGCGTCGACAAGACAATGGTGTGTGGCACCAGACCCAAAGCCAGCAAGGAATCAGTGACTCAGGAGGCATGCAAAAGGAACAATCTCGGCTGAAAAATGCTTGACACTCCAAGATTTAAAAGCAATCAATGATCAAGTTAGGAAACAGAAAAAATTTTCAAGTATTTAATCAAAGACAAAAGAAGGAGTTTTGGCAAGAACCGTATTTACTGTCCATTGCAAGACCACAGCACCACAGACTATGTTCTTTCAGAAGCATTTGCTCCAGCTTGTAGCACTGACTTCATAAGTGCCAACTGTCATGACGGTGTGTAACGCAAAGGATGTGAAAACAGCAGTCTTCATGTGTCCTCCCTGATGGTGGGCATGTGGGCTGGGCTGAGCTCCCTAGTATGGAGTGGCCTCCCAAGAGCCACCTGCCCACCCAGATGGGTTCTGGGAGTGACCACAGGCTGTGCCCTCAGTGCAGGCGGGGTGGTGCCGGCTCCTCCTGTCTTAATGAAATGCCTCCCCAGATTGGGTAAATTTATCCCAGTAGTTAAATTAGAAGTACTATGACTTGATGCATACCCACCCAGAAATGACTTGTTTATCATTTTCTCAATATCCCCTGAGAATTCTGCCCAGCTCTTTCTTTTCTATTATCATAAATTGCTAGGCAGTGTGGTAAATATACTTATTTTCACATCCTTTTAAAAAAAAAAACACACACACACACACAGTTTCAAAAATGCCTGAATGTAAACGGATGCAAAGTCAGACATTTACAAATAAAAAGGTTCAGAGAGAACTTTGGTTTCATTCAGACCAGAAACACTCTTAAAAAGCATTACAGAGAGTAAGGATAGTGCAGAGAGGAACGATGTTGCTAGAATCTAGTAAATGCATGTGAAATTCTACCATAGAGTTTGTTTTCAATCCACGTGGAGGGGAGGGCTCGAGGGAGGGGAGCATTATTACAGTCCACCAGGGGCGTCTCCTCCTCCGAGAGGCCGTCGTCATAAAGCAGGGAGTCGGATGGGGTGGAGGCAGCCAGGTCCAAGTAGTCCTGGAAGACAGAGATAGTTGGTCATCCCCGTGTGGGTCACTACTGGACATGGCCCCTGCTCCTCTCCTCCCAAAGGCAGACTCACTGGCTGAGTCCCATCTCATGCTGGCCTACTAGCCTCTCCTCACGACCTGAGCCCCTTGCCAGATAGCCAGCACTGAGCCCTCCCAGCCTCTGCTTTGCTGGCCTTGCTCCACAGCCCTCATTGCTCCCTCTAGAAAGTCACCTGCCTGGGACAGAAATGTGCTCCTTCATTGCCTAGTCTTACCTCTGCAACATGCAGGAAGGGGGTGGGTTACTACATCCAGCACTGGGGAACTGGCCCATTTTACCAAACCCAAGGCTCTGGGAGAGCTCACTGCAGCCCCATTACTCATGTGCAAGTGCCAAGAAGCATCTCTGACCTGCTAACATTTTTCAGCTTTCCTCTGAGGACTCCCATCTAGAACAGAGCATCAGGACTCAGAAATCTGAAGTCATTGACATGGGTTTTGCATAGGAGGCTGTTCTGGGCTTTAGCTCCCAAGCATGATGATTTCTCAGTGCCTGCCACTTCCACTGCCCTGGTTAAATGTGTAAAGAACAGTTGTAGCATTTTCCTGGATGCTTCTCTAGGAAGGTTGGCTCTCTTGGCATCACCTGTTATTTTTATTTAAGGTAATTCTGCATTCACAGGATTTGGAGGCTTAGCCCAAATGGTACCCTGATGTTAGGTTTTATTACAAGCGGCCTACACCAGGCACATTTGTTTCTGTGTTTGAAGAAATGCCAACTTTTAGTAAATGTGCCAAGGTAAAGATGAAACCCTGAAACCCTGAAGGTAAGATCTGTGTCTGTATTGTTTACTTGTATCCCCAGCATCTGAGACAGAAAATGGTACATAGCAGTTGCTCAGTAAATATTAATTGAAACTTGTCAGCTTTCTCGTTTACCTACAGAGTTGTAACCCAGAGGCATATGGGCTGAACTGAGTCTCCCAGATATGATTTATTTGGACCAGACTGAGCTTTTGGAAGTATTTATTTATTTATTTATTTTGAAAGAGAGAGAGAGAGAGGGAGAATGCAAAGAGCACAAGTGGGGGAGGGGCAGAGTGTCTGACCCGGGGCTTGATTTTGATTGTGAGATCATGGCCTGAGTCGCAATCAAGAGTTTCAAGCTTAATCGAGCGAGCCACCCAGGCGCCCCAGCTGTTGGAAATTTAAGTGAGTTACTAACATTAAAAACTGGAAAGCTTCAGGGGTGCCTGGTGGCTGGGCGGGTTAAGCGTCCAACTTTGGCTTAGGTCGTGATCTCATGGTTTGTTAGTTCAGACCCTGCGTCGGGCTGTGTGCTGACAGCTTGCCTGGAGCCTGCTTCAGATTCTGTGTTTCCCCCTCTCTCTGGGCCCTCCCCTGCTCAAGCTCTCTCTCTCTCAAAAATAAATAAGCATTAAAAAAACCTGCAAAACTTTACATAAATATTCTTTAAAATTCAGAAGACTAGGCACTCTGGTACTCATATTCCTATAGGTTATGTGTGGCTACAACGAGAGGTCCTTTAGAGGGGCTGGTGTGCTCCTGTTGGCCGCAGTCCCCACCACTCTGTAGCCGCTTCCAACCCCCCGCGGGGCCCCTCGCAGCTCTACTCTGATGACTTGTTTCTTTACTGAAAATGATGTTGTTTGACTTTGGAATATTTGCTTCCCACACCTGTCTGTGGACAGCTCTAAGCATAAAGGGAAGAATCTTGGTTTCTTTATGATTTGAGAAGGGGCCTGGCTCAAGGAGAAGGGTTCAGGTGCTGGCTGCCTTCAGGGGACGGCACGACCATCTCCCTTTGTACGGCCTTGCTCTGACCCTGCACTGGGAACTCCACAGAACAGGGGTGAGGCTGGAGTCCCCCCACTGCCATGTTCCACCTGCAGGTGGGCAACGCCAGGAATTAGCTCCAGGTACTCACTCTGTTCTTAACCATCATCTTTTCCAGGTCTTTGCTGATGTCAGCAAACACTGGCCTCTTGTCTGGTTCCTGCTTCCAACACTGCAGCATGAGACCGTACCTGGCGGGAAGCACAGATGAGCAGTTATGACCCCGCATGGACTGCCCAATCACAGCCGCCATAGCCAGCACGGTGCCCTGGGCCCACAGGGCTCTGTTCTCAAACCCCAAAGCTGTTTCTGCATCACTGGACATCCTTCGCTGAGCTGAGTCAAGATCCAAGGGTCGTTAGGGGGTCAGGGTGCCTGGTGCTGTGGTCCAGCATCCTGTGGGTCTCCTTGCGCTTGAAAGAGATTTGTTTTCCCTTCCTTTTCAAAGATGTTGGTAAACAGCTGACAGGATGCCATGCTCAGTACGGGGGGCTAGTCCTTAAACTCTTATCAAGTATGAACTGGTTATGGAAACAAACAAAAGCTTCTGCCAACCACACCTCTGCCTTGGGCCGTCGTCACTTCCTCATTTCCCTGGGGCCCGGGCTTGGCTGCAGGGCCTCCAGGGCTGCCACGTGGGTGTGCCCTGAGCCGCCCAGGGACGTGGCACCTACTCACCCCTGCACTCCCTCATCTAGCCCTGAGCCAGGCGCGTGGCAGGCACACAACAGGTTGTGTTGAATGAATGGACTGGCCTGTTTCTGCCCCTGGTGGTGCCTTTCCCATGTGTTCTCAGCCTGGCCTCTAAGAATCATCTGCTGGAACTACCATGTGGAGACTCTGGCACTCTTGGGCTGTGGGGCAGGCTCTTCCTGCCTGCCACCTGCCGGCCTCTGTGCCTCCATGTGGGCCCTCCCCAGTGTGCACTCCTAGGGTCATTCTGAATTATCTGCCCCTCCCCAGGTGTCTGACAGGGACAGGCCTTGGGCTCAAGCTGCTCTCTGGGTCTGAAGCACCCTTTTATCCTTTCCACCACCTTTCCTTGGCCTTACTCCCCCTCATCCATGTAAACCTCCACCCACAGGAAACCCACTCAGCTCCCAGCAGAGTCAGGGTCCCCAGCACCTGCCATCGTGCCCAGTGCTGGTTCTCAGCCTTCTGCCTTGGTGTGCTCTGCCCTCTTACTACCTACTCCCTGGTTCACTGTGGGCTCGTGCCCAGGGCTGCTCAGGAACAGCGAGGGAATGAGTGCATTGTCTGTGTCTGAGGGAGGCTGGGCCAAAGCAAAGCCTGCTCACATCTCCTCACTGCAGTTGTCGGGCCTCTCCATCCGGTAGCCTGTCTTCAGGAGGTTGAAAAGCCGCTCCGGAGGGATCCCAGGGTAGGGGTTGCCCCCCAGAGTCACAATCTCCCACAGCAGGACACCAAAGGACCACCTAAGGGGAGTGAGACAACCAGTGGGCGGCTGCACTGGGCCAGCGGCGTCCCCTTCTCAGCAGACCAGACGTCCATCCCCCCAGCTGTTGTTGACCTCATCAGTGCCCCCAGCGCAAAGAGCCAGCCAAGTGCTCACGGATTTCAGCCTGGGCCTGACTGCGTGGATGGATGTGGAATGGAGGTAGGGATGAGCCGGCTGCCTGCCCTGCTCTCACGCCTGCCATGCACAAGGCCCACCAGGCCGCCGCCAGAGCTCGGCCCCCACACCCACAAGGGGTACTTGGCTGGCCCTGTGGAGATGCGCCAAAGCACCAGAGACAGCACGGAGCAGCCGGGCAGGTACACCAACATGTGAGGCGGGGACTGAGGCCACGGGGCTGCCTGTACAACTCCTTCACCTCTTCTGTGGGCTTGGAAATGTAAAATCTTTGAAGAAAAACAGCACTGCCACAGAAAATTATTTAACTGTGAGGGAGAACTTACTGTGAAGTGGGACCAAAATCACATTGTAAAATAGCATCATCACATGAGCCCACTTACAGAGATAAGAAGCATATGCCTGCACACCATGGAAAACACTAGACGGTCTTGTAGGCCAGGACCTTCAGGAGCTACTCAGGGGCCGTGCGACCCAACTGACTTGCAGTGTCTTCATTACCCTTTGCCTTTTCCAACTGTCTACAGTCAGCTTTACATAATCCGAACACAGCTGCTTAAAACTGTTTAGGAACTGCCTTTTCTCAGCCCACATGATTCAAGAAATGCATGTGCGTTGATGGAAGAACACTCAGAAACAAGTCTGCTGTGTTTTTGAAGACTATCAGGTCTTATGATTTGACCTGTAAGGCCAAGTGTTGGTTCCTTTCTTCAAGCAGATTGGGACACGCCAACCCAGCAACTCACCCAAGGCCACCCTACCTATGGTAGGACTTGTCTGAGCCCAGCCCACGCTCAGGCCCACAGAGGGGAACGGTTCAGCTGGGCCTGCGTGGCACTAAGATGCCCAGGGAGGAGAGGGAGGGGCTGGCAAGGAGGATGGTGAGGGAAATTTCCAGTTACCCATTCACTGTTCTCACGCATTCCACTGTGACTCTCAGAACCACTGCGTGGGCCCCTGCCGTTTGCTGAATGAATACATGAAGGCCCCTCAACTTGGCAGGGGGGTGGTCATTGCAGATGGTTGGTATGAGCCAGTGTTGGGGCCAGTGTTGACCCCCCAGCCATGCTGCCCAGATGGGCATCGTGGCACCCTATGAATTGTAACCTTGACCCCAGGAAGGCAACACCCATACTTACACATCACTTTGGGTGGTGTAGATATGATCGAAAAGAGACTCAATTGCCATCCATTTGACTGGAATCCGACCCTAAAAAGGGAATGACGGAAAGACATTAACATGGCTCTGACACCCTGGGAACTGGGGGTGGGGAGTGTGGGGCCATGTCCCATGCATTTCCAGCTCTGGAAGGATGCTGAGGAGCAATGTCCAGAGTGCTCCCAGGCACAGAACTGGCGGCAGAGCCTCAGAGGGGCTGGAACTCTGGTCTCCCAGGCACAGTTGAGATGCTGGAGGGAGTCAGCTGGCCTGCCCACAGCTACACAGGGCGTGCTTGTCATGCATCACATCCCTGCTGAGAAGAAACCCAAGGAATCAAGACCACACCCAAGCCAGGTTTCCCTAGGGCCAGGTCCGGAGGGCTCTGGGGTGCCCTGGGTGGTGATGCCCAATGTGTGGGCCAACAACACCATCCAGCAAGATCTCCTGATTTCTGAGGGTGAATGAGTTCAGGAAACCAACTTCCAGCGTTTCCATCTTGGGGACTTCTGAGGCAAACCAACACACTAAAGGCTTTTCTGAGAAGCCCTGAGAGAAGAAATCTGTTTCCATGTCTTGGGGCTTCTTTTTTCCCTATCATTTTATCCCACAGCCCTGTTAGCACCCTCTGAGAAACTGCGCCCCCTGGAGAGTTGTTGGGGTCAGACCTAACAAATGCTTTCCAGTGCAACTTGAGAAACAAGTTAGTAGGTAAGTCTTAGGACAAGAATCAACCAAAAATGCGGTTGATCGATTTTAATGCAAAATTTACTGCGGTTTCCTTTTCTTGAAAGCATTCTTCACGATTTCCAACCTTCATGAAGTGTGACTTTCTGAGGTGTGAGTGTTTGTAACAACACTGCCTGCTGCCTGTGCTCTCTAGGAGGCCTTGTGCTTGGATGTCTGTACTTCTCTGCTCCCTGACACAGGCCATTTTGGGGGGGATCAGTGCATCTATAGAAAGGCTGTGTCCACACCCCTCCATAGGGGAAGCGGCCCCTCTCCACTTCCCCTTTAGCAGTTCTGAGATATGCTGTCACAACAGAAACCCCAGAGGCACCTGGGGTGCCATTAAGTCCATTAAGTAACCAACTCTTGATGTCAGCTCGGGTCACGATCTCATAGTTTGTGAGTTCAAGCCCCGTGTCGGGCTCTATGCTGACAGCACGGAACCTGTTTGGGATTCTCTCTCTCTTTCTGCCCCTCCCCAGCCCATGATCTCTCTCTCTCTCTCTCAAAATAAATAAGCTTAAACAACAAAACAGAACCACAGAAACCCCAGAAAAAAATGAAACATCATCCTCACAGTCTGTGGCGACACGGGGCTTCTCCTAATCCCTTAGAACAAATCTGAAGTGTATGTGGTCACTTTTTGTGCTTTTCTTTTTTGAGCAGTGTCTGTTCTGAAAGCTGGTAGGCATAGCTCTTGAAAGGCCCCAGGAGTGATCCTGTCCGGTCACCAGGAGGCAACAGGAGGGGCTGAGAGGGCAGTGGAACTATGTCCCCCTGCCAGGCTGCCCAGATGGGCATCGTGGTGCCCCATGCATATAACCTTGACCCCAGGAAGGCAACACCCACACTTATACATCACTTGGAACTGCCACAGGGGACTGGACAATACAGGGACACAAATTTCCCCAGAAGGGCCCCCAACCAACTATTCCAGTGGTTTGGAGAAAGCGTCTAAGAATCCTACGTTGCATCTCTGGACTCCCTCTCCAGGGCCTCCCTGTGAGCCTTCCAAAGTCACTCAGCCAGGGGTTCCCAGGTCCCTGTTCCAGGGGAACCCCCACCTGTAACGCAGTTCATTCCTTTCTGCCCAGAATGACTGCCACAGTGAGGCTTATTGACTTCAGTCTCCTTTGAGCGAAGAGCTAAGTTACACAGAGGAAACAAGGGACCTTTCATCCTGTAGAAGGGAGGGGAACAACTGCGGAGAAGAGAACTGTCATTTCTGCAGCGCTAGCTGACCTTCAAAAGTGATGAAAAGCAAAAGAAGCTGCAGGCCCAGCTTCCCAGGGGTGCTCTGAAAGGGCGGGTATGGCCCTCAGGAAGAGAAGGAACAGACACAGGGACAAGTCCTGAGCTGGGTCTCTGGGGACCCACGATTAGGGAGGGATCTGAAGATGACAGCTAGAAGTTTATACTCTAAAATGATCTGCTCTCTCCTCCCCAGATGCTCTAAGGGCTCTGCCCAGGCCCACTGCGGGAACCCTGCCCCCCCCCCCCACCACCCTCCAACCCCTCTGGGAGCCCTGGGCCACACCCCTGGGGACCCGGTACCTTGCTCCTCTTCACATAGGAATCCTCTTCATAAACGTCTCGGGACAGGCCAAAATCCGAAATCTTCATCTTCCGCCCCTCAGCTACCAGGACATTTCTGGCTGCCAAGTCCCGATGGACAAGCTGCAAGGAAGACAGCAACAGGGACGCCTGAAGCCCGGGCCCCAGCGCAAGCGGTGGAGGCCCGGGCTGGCAAGGCACACACCTTCATCTCAGCCAGGTACCGCATCCCCCGAGAGATCTGCCAGGCGAAGGAGATGAGGTCGCCCATGGTCAGGGCCCGCTCCTCGGGGTTGTCCAGGTAGCTGGAGCTGCGGCTGCCTCCGCTGCCCACGTAGCCGGGCCCTGCCTTGCGGCTCTCTCGGAGGAAGCCCCGCAGGGAACCGTACTTGGCATACTCCACAATGAGGAAGAGCGGGCCTGGGGGCAGAGAGGGGGCTGTGAGCTGGCTACCTGCAGAGCCTGGGCCGGGAGGAGGCTGCAGGGCCCCTAGGCAGGCTCTGCCCCCACCAGTAAGCGGGCACAAGGACACAGCCCTCTCTGGCCAGTGGCCTGGGCGCCGTGCAGCACGTATTTCAGTCCCGGCTCACTCTCGTACGGCTTGCTCTCCTCTTTGTGCTGGCCATGCCAAAGAGGCTCCCTGGGCGGCCAGGCGCAGCCTTCTTCTGGGGTGCCCAAGGCAGGCGGCTGCCTTACTAGTGCTGCCCCGGGAGCCAGCCCCCTGCTGCCAGGACATCACGTCTTTCTACATCCTCGGCCCTGCTGCAGCACAGGCTGGGGATGGCTGACGGACGCAGAGGATCTGGAGCCTCATGTGGCACCTGCTCCCTGTTCTCAGCAGCTCGTAGGCTGCAGTCTTGTCCCAAGCCCAGCCTCGAGTCCTGCTGGTGTCCATCAGTGTCCTTGCTGCCCTCGCCCTGGGGGACCCTGCCCTCTCGTTCCCCCAGCACGCACATCGGCGTGTACGAGGACACACAGTGAGAGGCCCTCGAGCAGCACAGACCAGGCCAATCTCCTGTGTCCTTATGTGAGAGATGGTGACGATGCCTTCACCATGCAGGGCTGGGCTTGGGGTCACCTGGAGGTCACGACACTCCTAGTCCCCAGTAGGTGCCCAGGACATACCATCTGTTTCTAGGGCTCCCTGCCCTGGAGCTCTGCCTGGAGCAGGGTGCTGACAGACCAGGATGTCACCACAGACCTCTGTGCAGCTACAGCAGGCCCGGGGGCAGGAGCCTCATGCAAACACCGCTGCAGCAGCCCTTCCTGATCCTCTCACTGACGCGGGAGGATGCAGGCTTCGGGTGGGGCCAGAGCCAGAGAGGACAAGGAAGGGGAAGGAGGAAGAACGAAGCAGCCCAGAGCCCCCAGCCTGCACTGGGCAGCTGCCTGTCCCTTGGCCGGCCTTACCGTCCTGGCTGCAGGCCCCGTACAGCTTGATGACATGTGGGTGGTTGACCTGCTTCAGGAGGTTGAACTCTGACAGCAGGTCCCGCAGCTCACTTGGGGAAGCGTTCTCTGAAATGCACGTAAACAGAGCAGGCTGCAAACCAATCCCTTCTGGAAGCCCCCCTCTGTGACCACCCTGGGTCACTGACCCACATCACGGGTCTGCACAGACCCTGGTTATCTCCTTCCCAGACAGCCGACCTAGGTTTAGACAAGGCCCCCAAAGACCCTGCTATTCAGGGCTTCTCTCAGCCTGTAGAGAGGGTCAACAGCTGCCTCATCTGCTTCTGGGGAATAACAACCCTGAGGAGCAAACTTCCTTATCGGCAGGCTCTTTCCATGGAAACCCTCCTGGGACCAGGCTGTGTGTGGAAGTGGCTGCATTTCCCTGCAATTGTCATCTTTCAAGGACAG
Organism: Neofelis nebulosa; assembly: GCF_028018385.1. Classification (NCBI taxonomy): domain Eukaryota; kingdom Metazoa; phylum Chordata; class Mammalia; order Carnivora; family Felidae; genus Neofelis; species Neofelis nebulosa. The sequence continues at coordinate 54,431,884 of NC_080794.1, forward strand.
CGGTGCACAGAGACCGCCCTCATAAATCCTGGGAAGGTAAGACGCTTGTCCCGTGTCCTAAAACACCTGCTGACCAAGCACACAACAGGAGGGTGAGGCCCTGGAGAAAGCTGAAGACGATGAGGCTTCACAGAGGTGGCCTCTCACCATGCTGAGCACGTGCGTCCTGAGGGTGGGCAGAGCTGTGCTTGGGCTCCCAGCAGGAGCCTAACCTCGAGGGGAGGGATGTGGAGTCAGAAGCTGGGGCTCAACAGGCCTCCTGGGGCAGCTGTGCCACATTGCACCCTCTGGCTGTGCACTGGAAGTGAGAGGGCGGCTGGGAGATAGGGTGTCAGGACCCACATGTGGCGGCCTGGGCTGGTCTCAGTGTGGCCCCTTAGTTCCTGGAGCCTCAGGGGGGCATGGGGAGACCCCAGTCTGAGGGCCTAGGTAAGCATTCAGAAGCACCCACTGGTTCAGGTAATGGTTGTCACGGTGTAGCCCCACCTGCGGCACTAGAATTCTCATGTACATCTGCCAGCTTCCACCCACTGCATGGCCACTGGGCCCTTGGGCCACTGGACTGTCCCCCCAGTCTCTGGGTGGACACCAGTGTTTGCGTATGGGTAGGTGAGCATACACCCACTTAGAGGCAAACTTGTGGCATGACTGGTCACAGGGCCCTCGCTGAGGGCCACAGGGACAGGCCAGGCAGGGCCCCAGGGGGCAGGGGCCGGTCCCTACAGGCGGCTTCTTCACCAGGACCCCAGGGGCTGAGAGGAATGAATGGGGCAGACTGGGGAGGGAGAGCTGTCAGTTCAAGACAAAAAGGGCTTTTAATTTTTTTAAAACTCAGATATTTACCCAATATTGATGCAAAAGCAATACCACTCTAGAACCTTCCAAGTGAGGCAAGTCCTCTTGCCCTGTTTCTCCAGGGCCCACCCGGGCCCATTTCATCTGTGACGGGGGTCTCCAGAATGCAGCCCCTCAAGAATAGCAATGGGGGGCTCTGGAGAAGGCTCCCGGCTGGCTGCCAGCACCCTGGTTGTCAGGGGGGCTTCGTCCAGCCCTCGGGGCTCCTGCAGAGCCACCTGTGCACAGTGCATAGACAGGTACCTTTCAGCATCTTCACGGCCACGGTTGTGTACCCTGCTTTGCCTTTTAGCCGGAAGGCTGTCGCCTTAACCACTTTTCCAAATTCGCCTTCTCCCAGGGTTTTCCCAAGAACCAAGTTCTTTCGAGGGAATTCCCACTTTGGATCCTCCTACGTGGGGTTGAAGGAAGAAGAAAAGGGAGAAAGCTGGTGAGGGTAGGAGGAAAAGAGGACGGCAAGGCCCATAAGTGAGCCCCCCCCTCCCCCCACCGTGGGCAAGCACCAGTGTGTAGACAACGGTCACCTGAACCTGTGGACAATGGGCACCCACCTGCACTGAGGGCAGGACCCCAGCTGGGCAGGATCCCACACCTTATGGGAAGATACATGCTGACACAGAATGGCCTGGACTCTGGATGCCTGGACCCTTGCTTATCCCTGGTCTACTGAACATGCCTTGGGCCCTCCCAGGCCCATGTCCTTGTCTCTCAAACAAGGGGTTCAGGGCTAGCCTAGCACCCAGGGGGTACTCACATGGGAGTGTGGCCTCTTCCCTGGGAGTTAAGCCCAGGCCTCCCAGTGCTGCCTCTGCTTTGGACACCAGGCCCATAAGCCACTGACATCCCACAGACCAGGTCCCAATCTGTCCTCTCTAGAGAACCCCCGGATCCCCAAGAGGACTGAATTGGCACCAGTGGCCCAAGCTGCCTCCTGGCCAAGGACCCCCAGCTATGGATGGAAGCGTCCAGGGCAACTTCCCTGTGTGGTGCTCCAGAAAACGTACCACCGTGCTACTTGGGAACCTCCGTCCTCCTCTGTGGAAGATGCTGCTCCTCCCATGGGACTGGCCATTTCCCTGGACCTGCCTCTACCTGTTCCCCACGCTTCCCACGCTCCCCTCTACCCACCCTGCCTTCCCACTGAAACCCAACTCAGATTACTCTGGGACACCTTCCCAGACCCCAGCCTGGTCCCGCATCCTTGAACTCTGACTGGGGATGCCAAAGCCTATCAGGAACCTTCCCTCCTGGGCCACTATGGGTGTCTGTTGCCCCAGCTCTCCCTGCAGCTGGGTATGGGTGTGGCCTGGGGGCGCTGCTATGATGTGACCTGCCAGACTCATCTGACCCACACAGATGACACCACTGGGCCCCACTGCCCTGCTGAGCAGGACCACGGTTTCCAACACCCATGTACAGGTGTGCGTGCTCTTCATGGGCAGAGGCAGCCTCCCCTCGGCACCACATCCAGGGTCCCTGCTGGCCAGCTGCCGGGCGTGGTGGTGTTGCCTCAAGTTCCCCAGGAACCCACAGTCAGGGTCAGGGTTGACAATGTCATCACTGTTACCCTGGTGTCCTCAACCCACACTGCACTGGAGAAGTTTTCACTGCACACGGAAACTGCACTAAGCATGCGTAGACAGCACTGACTTGATCCTCTTAAAAGACATTATCGTTTCTTCCCACTTTATACAAGAGACAAGTAAGGTCCAGCAGTTGCGTAATATGTCCGTAGAGCTGGTCAGGGTCCTCAGGCTGGGCTCTGGCTTCTCTGTGCTGTGGGCCCAAGCGGACGTGGGTTGAGATTGGTGTGTGTCCACTTGCACAAGCGCCCACAGGCACTGCCCTTCCTGTGCACCTCACCATAAACTGCCTGGGTTTACAGAGGATTCAAGTGGCTCATCCCACAGGCCTGCTGTCGAGGCTGAGACGCTTCCTGGGACAGGGGTCACAGACCCCCTGTCTGCTGAGCGACTAGAACTAGGAAAGCCAGGACGGAGGCCGCAGTGTCTGCCACAGCTGGGGATGGCGTCCGTGGCCCAGACCCTCACTACGGGGGAGTACCCTTGAGTAAGTAGTGCCCCCTGCAAACCCCAGCCACCTCCCAGCCCTGCTTGGGCACTGCCAAAGGCCCCGTTGACTCCTGAGCTCCCTACTCGGTGACCCCTGTCAAGGTGCACACTCTGCGATGCTTGCTGCCAGGCCGTGGGCGGGGAGCCTCTGTTCACGTGCACCCTCGGCACTGAGTGTTCTTCTCAGGTCCTCCTAGAACCTGGCTTCCAGCTCCGTGGCACCTGCCAGCAGGCATACAGAAGAAGCGTGGCAGGTTGAGGGGAGGCCTGGCCAGGATGGGGGCTCTCAGGAGCACATAGTGACTGCAGGCCCAGGACCTCCCATGGAGAAAGGGGATCGGGAGGCTGCCGGCTCTGGGTGGCACTCTCCATCACCCAGCCAGTTAGGGTCCTCTCGGGCCTACCTCCTCCACAGCTGGCCCAGAGGCCCATGGCACCCCCTCTTCCACTCCACAGATGAACTCCCCTCCCTACTGCTGCCACCCTGGCCCAGCCCCTGCCTGCTGCCATCATTCGCCTAGCTGAGGACAGTGCCTCATCACAGGGCTCCTAATTCTTCTTCTTCTTTTTTTTTTTTTTTTTTTTTTTTTTTTAGCGTTTATTTACTTTTGAGAGAGAAAGAGCACAAGCCAGGGAGCTGCAGAGAGAGAGGGAGGCACAGAATCTGAAGCAGGCTCCAGGCTCTGAGCTGTCAGCACAGAGCCCAAAGCGGGGCTTGAACACACCATCTGTGAGATCATGACCTGAGTCGGTCAGATGCTCAACCCACTGAGCCATCCAGGTGCCCCACAGGGCTCCTACTTCTGCACCCACCCCGGAGACTCCCCAACAGAGGAACCTGCAGAAATGAAGGCAGAATATGGGCCTCCTCTGCTGAACCCCCAAGCCCCAGGGCCCCACCCTCTGGGAATAAAATCCACACTCCTCCTCAGGGAGGAGCCCGCAGCCCTCGGGGCATCTGGAGGACAGTTGCCTATCAGGTATGGCATGGCCCACCCTCCCAAATCTCAGTCCACCTAAATGAGCACCCATCACTCTCCACTCTGCTAAACTGCCTCCATGTCCTCTGCCCTCCTTGGAAGGCAGCTCTGCGGAGGCTGGGGCCTTGCTTGTGATGTCTTCCTGGTGAGTGAGGATGCATTAGCCACTTGTGGGCTACAGGACGTGGCACGAGGAAACCCCGTGTGCCCCTCCCCACACCTCCTAGCTTCCCCAGGCCTGGGGTGTCTGTCACCCACAGTGCCTCCAGGAGGGATGCCTCCCAGGCGGAGGTCCTGCGCGGAGCCTCACCGGGATCTTGAAGGCGTCCACAGAGACCTGGTTCTCCATGGAGTCCATAGAGGGCCGGCGGGCGCCGGACGAGGAGTAGCTGACCGGGAAGGCCTGGGCAGGCCGGCGGAAGGTCATCTCAGCAGAGGCAATGGGTGGCTTGTGGGCGTTCTTGTGGTAGCGGTGGATGCAGAAGGTGGAGAGCAGCATGGAGACGACGAAGGAGAAGAGCACAGCGGCCGCGATCACCGTGCGGCAGAGCTCGTCACACAGCGGCTCTGCAGGCAGGGGCGGCCGTGAGGGACAGCGCTCTGCGAGGGTGCCCCAATACCAATGGGCACCAGCGTGGCATGACTGCAGCAGCGGGAGGACTGCTGTGACAAGCCGGGCGGCCCGGCAAGTGTGGCAGCACGAAGTCGTGAGCATAACGCAGACACTCACACGGCACCGACCGCTTGGCAGGTCACTTTCCCTGCGGAGACTGCTATCACCCTCCTACGGAAGGGCCAGGAGGCACAGGGGGTTTAAGCAGCCTGCCCGAGGCCACCCAGCAGAGGCAGTGTATGCACTGTGCTAGCCCTGGGATGCTGGCAGCCAGGGGGCTGGCAGGCAGGCAGGCAGGGTTCCTCTGCTGTGTTCCCAGTGCATTCTGTATTTTCTTTGTAAAACTGGGAGAGGGAAGGAAAGCAGCTCAGGGCCTAGTGCCATGCCGCAACAACTCAAATACAAAAAAACATCCCTGGGCCCAGGCAGGAAAGCTTCCCGTGTGCTCAGACCCATGCCACCTACCCGCACCTGCTGGCCCAGAAGGAGCACCTGGAGGCTATGGCTGGGAGAGTGGGGTTCCAGTCAGATGGTGCCATGGGCCCAGAGAAGGCCCTGCACAAGGACAAACTGAATAGATGTGGAGTTACTAGGTGGAAGAATTTTCCAGCCCAACCTTTACCATAAAACTTCAGGGCAGAAAACTTACTCTGTAGAGGCCCTGACCTAGATGCCTCTGCACAGATGAGGGAACCGAGGCCCAGAGAAAAGGAGGAGGGTCTCCCGGGGTTTCACTTGCCTTCCTGCAATTTCCTCCCTGGCTCGCTGGGGCTCAGGGAGGTGCGGGGAGCCCTGCCCTGCATATGGCCCCCGCAGTGCCCCCCACCCACTCACCCTGGCTGTCTTCAGGTTCGCAGAAGCACTTCTTCTCCTCTGGGAAACAGTTGCAGATACCGAAGCCAGCTTTAATCCCCCAGCGCTCCCCTGGCTCATGCCCACCAATGATGCTGCCGCCCCCTGGTGACAGATGTAGCCCACTAAGCCTCCTGGTGTGAACAAACCAACCAGGACCACCCAGGAAGAAGCATGAGCAGTCCCTCTGCACATGATGTCAGCATATTAGGCCAGGGGGTGGGGTGGGTGGGAGACATGGGGGTAGGTGGGGGTGGGAAGGGTAGTGAGCTCTGAAGTCTGGGTCACCTGGGCAGGAATCAGCACAGTCTGCCCCCAATCCAGTGGCCCCAGCAGGTAGAAGAAGGCCCCCACGGGCTGTCCAGGGCCCTCGCTGAGGTCCACACATAGTTACTTTTCAGAAGCAGACAAGAGGCAGCAGGAAGCCAGGACAATCAGGGGCTGGGAGCTGTACCCATGTGAGCTGCCCAGGGAGACACTGGGGAGTGTTGGTCCAGGCACCAGTCTCCAGAGGTTTTTTTTTTTTTTTTTTTTTGCGGGAGGTGGTGCAAAGCCCTTTGTTCAAATGAAATGTTAGAAAAAGTCTTGGCAAAAAAATCCAGGCATGAGGCTTGTCTGGCTGAAGTGCAGGTGGGAGTCCAAGCCTCTCCCTCCCGCTGGCTACTCCCACCCACCCAGGGCCCTTGAACTTGTAGGCCCAGTAGTTGCTTACGGAGGCAGTCCTGGGGGCAGATGTTGACATTTCTGCTCTCCACGGCATCACAGTGGCCGTCGGGGCAGGTCTTGATGCTGGGGGAGCAGGTGGAGAAGTTCCTGGTGATTCCTACGACACACGGCAGGCTGGTCACTACCACAAGGTCAGATGGCCAGGGCCAGAAGGGCGGCACCCCAGGGCCTCCCAGGCCAACCCTGTACCCCCTAAAGGAGCAAACTGAGGCCCAAGCAGAGAATCCGTGAGTGGGATCCATGGGGTGGTGGGCACAGTTCAGAATTTTCTGCCATCTACACCCAAGCCCTACTGCCTGGGGCCACACCCCAACTTTGGCCCAGACCTTCCAAAACCCAAGAGGACCTGTGGTCCCATGGCGATGAGAAGACTGCACGTCCTTGTGCCGCCCGTGCTCTGTGTTCATGCTCACCCTCTCCTGACATCAGGAACTACATACGGGGACAAAGTTCTGGAGAACACATGTGGAGAGGGGGGGCCATCACAGTGGCCGGCAGGGCCTACATGGACCCCATTTCCACTCAGCCACCATTACCCCTCTCCCCCGCCTGGCCGCAGGCCCCTGGCTCTGCGTGGGGCCTACCTTTGCCATCTCCCTGTCTCCACTCGCACCTGCCCGTCAGAGAGCCCAGGCCGCCGCACTCCTCACATTCAGGGCGTCTCTTGCTGACTGCACAGGACAGGGGGCAGCCTGGCTCCTCAGCCACATCTGGGGGTGGCAGAAAGCTGGTCACAGAGGGCTGGCCTAGGCCCGGTGTCCAGCCAGCATCCAGGGGCAGAGGGAAGCACTGGCCAGGCTTCTCTCATGGGTGAGGCTGGAGGGGTGGGGGTGCCTCTGCATCAGGGCACAGGGCAGGATGGGGCCCACTGAGGAAGTAGGGTGGTACCACGGTCACAGCAAGGGGTGGGGCAGCTACTGGGCTAAGCATGGAGGGAGGATGTGACAGGGCTACACTCAGCCAAAGATACACATGCACGGTTACACCTGAATTTCAGAGAGAACACTGAATGCTTGCTTTGTGTAAGTACATCCCTAACACCGCATCGACATACTTGGAAGTCTGCAAATGTTGTGTGGGACATACTTACAACAAGAATTGCTTGTTGCTTATCTGAAATTTAAATTTAACCAGGGTCCTGTATTTTATCTGGCAGTCCTATAGCAGGGCGTGTATAGAATGCACTGGCAGTGGTGACGGGGAATAGTGACCTTTCACTACTCAGTCACTCTGGGCTAAGCTGTTTTATACTTTCTCCTTGTCACCCTTCACGCTCGGCTATGCAGCGGGCACTCTTAGTCTCATTTTGCAGGGAAGGAGACTCGCGCCCAGGGGCACTGCCATTGGGTGAAGGGGGCGGGCCCAGGCCACTTCTATGAGGGAAGCCCACGGCTCTACCATACCCTGCCCATCTCCATCCTCGACGCGGCCCCGGCACTCACATGTCCCCTCCACGGTGACAACCAGCAGGGCCTGGGTCTGCTTGCGGGTTGGCCGGTCGGCAGCCACTACCGTGTACCGGAGTTGAGAGCAATCGGGCCGCTGCAGGGCTTCTGTGTCGTTCACGAAAAGGTTCCCTGTGGTGTCCTCGGCTGAGGTGACCACCCCCAGGACACTGCAGTTGGTGCTGGAGAGCTGCAGCCTGTACTGCACGTGGATGCCGCTGAACTCCTGGCAGTTTTCCACACAGACTTTCCCAATCTAGGCACGGGGCACAGGAAATGCCTCAGCTGGGTGCGGCACTGGCTTGTGATGGTGGCTGGAGGGGCCCCTGGCCGGCCTGAGTCCTGGAACAGTCCCCTACGGGCTCCAGGTATGACAGACCCCCCTCAAGTCCCCGTCCTCCATGCCCCTGGAACCTGCAGACCCATCCAGATGCCTGGACCTCCCCTGCCCTGCTCATCACACCACCGCCTACCTCCTGGGGGCCAGAGGTGGAAGAACTCTGGGCCCTGCCTCCAGGCAGGTGCCCACTCTCCCGGCTCATTCTTTACTCACCGGCTCCTTGAGGCACGAAGGCCGATTGGGTCCCCCCTCCTCCCCTCCCCAACTTCCGGCCAGGCCGGTTTTGGGGACCACCAACTGCCATCCTGAGTGCATGTGGCCTGGTTGCTCCAGGTCACCTGCCTGGTCAGTCAGAGCACCGTGCCCAGGCCATATGATTCTGCCTGTCCCACACGAGACCCAGGGGCCTTCCTGGCACTCTGGCTGGAGCCGCTGGGAAAGAGGGGATGCTTCTCCAGGGGATGCTAGGCAGGCAGTGCCATTGCTGGGGCCCGGAACTCTCCTTACCCCTCGGCCACTGAAGTTCAAATTAGACACTGGTTTCAGTGGCTTAAAACCAGGAGCTCTGACTAGTCAAGGCCGGGGGGCAGAGGGTAGGCTGGGGCCTGGCCTGCAGCCACTTAGCAGGCGTTCGCTCAGCCCTGCTCAGGCCCAGGGCACAGCCAGGTTCCTCCACACACAGGCCCGACACCACAATAAAACTACTACCTCCTAGATCTCCCAGCACATTCCCATATAAAATGTGCTTACTTCCACTCTCCCATACGGTCCTCAAAATTGCCCAAGGTCACTATCCTCAACTTACAATCCCAAAGACCGGGGAGGGGGGTGAAAGATCACAGTGAGTGTGAGGCCGTATTGGGACTCAAGTCCCTCTGATCTCAAGTCTGCTGGAGCACAGATGACACACCTCTTATGGTATTTGCTTCCATTTGGCACCCCCTCAGAGACCCCTCGGACCCCTCTGCCTTGTTACCTCCCACCACCCTTGACCTCTGCTTCCATGAAAGGTCCGGGGTTGGGTGGCAGGTCAGGGAGCTTGGATATGTCCAAGGGTAGGGTCCTTTGTGTGCTGGACCTGGGTGGCTGTCAGGAGCGGAGGGTGCATGGGAACCAACAACAGAAACGGGGACAACTGGAGATGGCCTTAAACATGACATTCTGAAGAGGTGTATCCGAAGCTGCTCCATTAGGAAAGAGCAGTATGTGAAGTCATATGCATGCTGTAATGGCAAGTAAAACTACAAAAATCCTTAAGAGAAACGTTCTAGAAAGAACTGTACTAAAATGCTAAATACTAGTTGATAGGGAGAGAAGGGATCTCTCCTCCCTGTCCTTCATCTTTTTTAACGGATACTTACTACTTTATGTTTTTTTTTCCCACTTCTAATTGTTATTTTTCAGTGACAAATGAAAGATAAGCTCTAGTAAACGCACATGCAGAAGGCAAAGTGGAAGTGCTCCCCACCTTTCCCAGCAGAGGGCGCCACTGTTACTTGCTGCCTGCATTCACACGCTCGCAAATTCCATCAATGAAAATTTGTTTTTGAACATACGGAGTCATGGGAGGCCAGTATTTTTACAAATCACTTTTCACTTAACAATCCACCAGGAGCATCTTTCCAAGTCAGCCTACGTAGATTCAGCTGGCGTTGCTTTTACAGTTGGACAAAATATGTTTTAAAAATACAAAGGAAGACGGCCACAAAGAGGTCCATGGTGCCCACTAGCCCTACCCTTGTGACTCTGTCAACTCTGTCATGGCCCCAGCCTCCCTGGCCCCGTGCCCGTGGCTCCCCCTGGGCCACTCTGTGTACACGTTAGGCCAGGGAGGGAGTGTCTCTCAACACCAGCCCTGCTTGCAATCTGTAAAACAGAGTGCCCCACCCTGGGGGTCCTCGGTCCCTCCATGCCCCTCCCCAGGTAGGCACTGGGCTGTGGGCTCACCTGGGCAAAGCGGCGGGCCCGCCTGCTCACAGTGAAGGTGTAGGTGCTGGGCAAGTGCAAGCTGACAGGCAGCACGGACACGTTGAAGTGGAGGAAGAGGGTGCCCTCCCCGGGGCCCTGGAAGTCCGAGTCATTGACCAGCACGGTCAGCTGCAGAGAGCGGTTCTCCGAGATGGGGAGGCTCCGGTTGAGAACCAGCCCTGTGGGTGGGGGCACGGTGATGACTGCCTGGGCCCACTGCCCTGTGCCACCGCGCGCCTCCTCCCAGCCATGTCCCCGGCACATACACACATGTGTGCAAACACAGATTTTCACACATATGGTGCATGGATAACAGATGCGGCTAAGTCAGAACCACTGTTTAAATGTTAACCGTTGTGCTGAGCTGGAAGCTGAGAAAATCCTTCTCAGCTGGGAGGTAACCTGTATGTGTGTGTGGTACGTGTTATGGGGTGTCTGTGTGTCGTGTATAGGGTATACGTACGTATATGTGGTAGGTATCGGGTACGCACGTGGAATGTGTACGTGTGGAGCATGTATGTGTGGGTGTACACGGGGTAAAGATGTACCACCACCGAGGTCCTGGGAAAACTATACTGGCCTCCATTCCCCCAGAGAACTCCTCCCAACAGCAGCAGCCTCCAGTGGAGTCCTGGACTCCACAGGCCCCCAGTGCTCGGAGCCTGCACACTTCCGTGCACCTGCTGAATGGCGTGGCTGTGGTTCTAGTTTTGCAGAGACAGGAGGATGAGGGTCAGGAGGTTTTGGTACACAGGGTGTTTAGAGTGAATGAGCCCGGGCAAGGATGACATTTCCCCTTGTACAGGGCAGGAGACCTTCAACGGCTCAGAGTGTGTGAGGAAGACGAGAAACAAAAAGGATCAGGCCAGGCAGAAAAGGGTAAAGGTACCAGCGATTCTGGGTTCCCCCAGAAGCAGGTCCCAAAACAAGGATTCAAGTGCAACTAGGGTATTTGGAAGGATAATCCCAGAAAACATGGGCAGGAGGGTGGGGGGAGGCAAGGCAGCTGATGAAGATGCCCCATCCTGCAAGGGAGCACAGCAGGCCCCTGGAACTTAACCCTGTGGGAGCCAGACAGGACAATCTTTGCAGGATCCTCTGGCTCAAGCACACAGAGATGCTACCGGGTACTAACCTCTGTGAGTAGAGAGCTATGGGGACTAGGGAGAAATAATCCCCAGGTACTTGGCCACCTCGGAGGCAGCAAAGCAGATGCCAGGAGCCAGAGGAAGGCCTCAGGGAACGATGTATTTGTTTGTAGTGGGCAGTGAACCCTGGCATGGTAAGCATGGGGAAATGTGGGAGGGTCCCGCCAAGGCCTGCCATGAGGCAGTTCAGTGAGAGAACAAAGCCGGTAAAAACCCACCAAGGTGGCCAAGGTGAGACCAGTGGGAGACGAGGAAGGGCTGGGTGGAGTGGAAGGATCTTCATCCCAGGGCTCAGAGAGCAAGGACAAGTGTCTGTGTTTGTAGGATGCTACAAGGGTGGGATTCCCTAGGGGGCCCAGCCAGGCCACGCCTGGTCCCTCTTACTGTAGTCATGCACAGTTGCCCGCACAAAGCTGCCGTTGGCCTGGGCCAAGGTCTCGTTGGGGGAGTGCTCGATACGGAATGTCTGGAGGACCCAGGCATCCCCAGAGAGTAGTGTGTTTGTGTATCGCTTCAGGAGCTCCCCGGATGCTGGCACCACGTCTGCATCGAAGACACGTATTTTGGCCACCACAGTGCCCTGCAGAAAGTAGGGGGTGCCAGTCAGAGCTGGTGAGAGGGACCCCTCAGAGACCCTGTAGCCTGAGACTTCAGGAGGGCACGTGCACCAAAGGCGGGGCAAATGTGCACACTCAGAGCCAGTTCTAAGGACACACTGGCCTGGGTTCAAGTTCCCAGAGGGTCCCTTGCCAATCTGGCTCAGTCACCCTCCCTGGGCCACTGTGCCTCACTTGTGCAACAGGTGTGACAGACATCTACAGATTTCCCCTAAGAATGGATGAGAGCAGATGCCCAGGTGCTTTGCTGATAGGCTTCACCCAGGTCTCCATGGAGCACAGCAAGCCGGGCCCCACAGGGTGGAGGAGTTAGCTCACTGTCACATAGTGATAGATGGCAGAGCCAGATCCAAGCCCAGGTGTACATCAAAATGTCCTCCTCCAAGGACCTTCTATATACCAGGCTGGAGGGAATCATGAGGAGAGCTCTGAGCAGTCACAGGGCATCTCTGCTTCCACTGCTAACCAGACTCCTTGCTGTCACCCCAAGGCAGCTCTTCCAAGCTCATGCGACCTTTACCAGCGAGACGTGCTTTCCTCCCATCCGCCCATCTACCACTTGGGGTGCCTAGAGAGGCAAGTGACGGACAACACATTTCCCATTGTGCCCTTGGCCAGCCGGCTGCAGGACGGCCCAATGCCCAGCAGGTGGCAGTCACGATCCGCCTGCAGGGAGGTGGGTGGGCGGTGCTGTGCTGGGAGCGGCACTTGCCAGTCTTATGCACTCCCTGGCCACCCTCCACGAGCCTCTACCGCCCTCTAGTGACAGCTGACACGGTGGAAGGGAGTGCCCTTCTGGCAGCTGTCCTCTCCCCCTCAGGGCAGCACCGCTGTGCCCACGGGCAGCGGTACAGGTACACCCCTGACACGAATGCCCGCCCTTGGCTTTGACAGCCTGGTCAGACACATGCTAGGCATTCAGGGCGCCCGGACACTCATCAGAGGACAGCTAGGCTGACCTCCCCTCTCCTCCTCAGCTACCCCCAAGACAGGAAGAAAGCCCCAACAGACAGTTGGATGGACCAATAAAAGACGAATAGCTAGACGGATGGTCAGCCACACGGCTGGATGGCTAGATGGACAGCTGAACAGACCAAGGAATAAATGGTGGACAGAATGACAGACACCCAACAGATGGACGACAGAAAACAGACAAGCCCAAGGGCGGCAGACAGGCACCTCCTTCCTCTTGAACTCCACCACAGCGCTGGCGGTGTCGATGCCCCCGAGGAAGGTGGGCGCCGAGTCGTCCTCATCATACACGGTCACGGGGAAGGGCACCATCACCACCTCCTCCTTGCGTGCGCCGACGCGCACTGTGCAAGCAGCCACCAGCTCGTACTTCTCCCGCAGCTCGCGATCCAGGGGCCAGCGCGTGCTCACCTCCAGGCTGTCCGGGGTGCAGTGGAAGGGCAGGTTCTCACCTATGCACCAAGCAGACCAGGAACCCCAACATCACTCCGGGGCAGGGAGGAGGCTGGGGAGGGGGGCAGAGCGAGCTGCCTTTTTCAGGGGCCCTGCCAGTGGGTCAGAGTTGCGGAGCATGCTGGGCCCGCCCTGAACTACTACTCCTCGGCTCTGGCGGTGGTGGGTGTGGAACTTCAGGCACGGGTTTGCAGTGATGACCGTGCACTAATGGGCTGTCCTGTGCCTGCCACCTTCACTCGTGCTGATGGGGACGCGCAGGAACCAGGAGGCCTGCATCAAGTCCTCACCCTGATAACCTAGGGAAGGCTGCTCACACTACTTGCCCAACCCCCAACCTTGCCTCTCTGGGGGGCGGGGACAGCTGTGTCTCTGGCTGTGTGATCCCAGACTGGTCGTTCTGCCTCTCTGTGCCTCAGTTTCCTCACCAAGAGATGGGATGATGAAGGCTAACATGCCTGCTCCTGACCAGGTGCTGCTACCTGGTCAGTGACTTATGTACCTTCCTGCTATCCGCTGAGGGGAGGGCCAGTCACCATGGTACACTCTTCAGCCCAAGCCTGTCCTGAAATTCATCCTCCAGGAATAACTCGGAAAAGGGGAAACGCTGAAGGCTTGAAGGTCAACACTGACTGCCCCCACAGCCAACCAGGAAGGGTTAGGCCAGCTCCATTCGGTGGGAAATCAAAAGTCCCTTCCCTCTCCTCAAAGCCACATATTACATGTGGATTACATGTGGGAAATGCTTATGATATAATGTTTCTCTCTGATGTTTATGGCTACAAAAAACACTGCTCAACAAAATTTAATGATGTAACCTTTATGAGGAAGGGCAGCATGCTCAGCCTTACGTTTGGCTAACAATCCTGCACAAAGACACCCATCCCTGCTGCGGGGCAGTGTGAGAATGCTGGGGGAGTGGGTGGCTACTTTTCTTATCTTACTGAGATTTTCTGTAACATGATTACCTCATTATGGTGTGAACGGTAAACCTGCTGTGAACTCAGGTTCCTCTTACTACTAGCAGTCTACCTTCTGGGTCCCAGTTTCTTGCTTTTGAGTATTTTAATGGTGCCTCCCATCGGAGGTCTGCTCAGGTGCCCCCTCTCACCTCCACTGGGACTCACCCCCCATCCCCACCTTGGCCGGCCTCCCCAGGGCCATCTTGTGGCAAAGTCTGCTGCCCTTGCAGCTGCTTAGGCAGAATCCTGGAGCCACACTAGTTCCCCCTTCCCCTCAACACCCACACCCAACTCCTCAAGAAATCCTGCTGGGTCTTCCTTCATAACATGCCCAGAAGCTGCCTGCTTTTCATGTCCCTGTGGCTTTCACCCTTCTTCCGGTCTCCATCCTCTTGCTCAGGGATTTCTCAGGTAGCCTCCTAACCGTTTCCCCACTTCCACCCTACGCTGCCCCGTACCAAATCACTCCTAGCACAGCAGCCAGAATAATCCTTTAGAGGTAAGTCAGGTCTGGCCAAGCCCCCCTTCCCGACAAGCCTTCCATGACTCCCCAGTCCCTCAAGGGGAAACCCTCAAGAATTTCTCTGTTCTCATGCACCTCCACTGTCCCCTGTCGCTCACTCCACTCCAGCTATACAGGGGCTCCACTGCAGGGATCTCAAAGGGGCCAGCCCAGCTTGCCTGGGGCCCTCCCACCTCTGCTCCAGCTCTCCCTTCCCCAGCCACGAGATTTAAGACCGCAGTCTCCACCCCTCTATATCCTTGGAGCTTTACTTCCCACATAGCACCTTCCAGAAGCCACCCCATTTCCTTGGCATGTGCATGGTCTCCATCTCCCAGGGAAATGGAGGCTGTGGGCAGGCAGGATTTTGACTTGTTTAGTTCACTGTCACATCCTTAGCCCCTAGAATAGTACCTAGTCCCTGACGGGCCATCATCCATGACAAGAAATATTTCTGGAATACTAAATGAGCGGGTGGTGTGGTGGTGGAGAGTAAACCAGATGGCTCATGTCAAGGGCTAGTGGTCCTGTGCTCGGCACATAGCAGGCATTGAGGATGGCCCTACAAGGCCGGCACTCACCTTCTAGGAGCCTGTAGGCCACGCTGATGTTGGGGCAGAGGAACTGCACAGGCAGCAGGCGGAACTGGTGGAAAGTGCCGGGAGGCCTATTCTCTCTGATGCGGAAGGAGACACCTGTCTCAGGAAAGCAGAGCTCCCGGGGTTTGAGGGAACCACAAGCCGGGAAGGAGGTGTTGACAAAGGAGAAGTACACACGGGCACAGCCGGGCCACTGGCACTCGCCCTCACGCAGGGATGTAGGTGACAGGAAGACCTGGAGGTAGATGGTGAGCACAGGGAAGCCGCCATCTGCAGAGAAAGAAGTCAGGTCTGGTGGGGCATCAGCCACATCTACAGGTGGTAGGGAACAGAATGGGGAAGGGACAGGAGCTGCAGGGCTAGTGTAAAGCCCAGTCCTCACGGTTGTCCACAGGGTTCCACTGGGCTCTCTGCACCCCACCACCGACTTCCCTGGACCTGGGGCGTGTCTGTGCTTCCGGGTCCCATGGTTCTGCTCCCTCTGCCTGGAGGTACCTGGCAGGCCCGCCTCTCTTGTCATTCAGGTCTCAGCTCAAATACTGCTTCCTCAGGTGCCCTGAGCACTGGGGTCTATTGTTCCCCCTAATTCTCCCCACATCATCGCCCCCCCGCAGAGGGGTGCCCTGAGCCCTGGGTCCAACTCCCCAGGCTGGTTCCTACTGCATGTGGTGATCAGCAGGCCGCTCCCTTCCACACCCTCCCCAAGGGCTTTCATTGTGGAGCTGCCTCTGCAGAGACATACCCATGGATAGACTTCCCAGCACCTGGAGGGGGAATTTCCAGCAAAGTCCATTATGGAGGCTCTTTCTCCAACAAGGTCTGGATCTCTGCCACAGTGACAGGGACGCTTCCTGGGCCCTCTCTCTCAGCCCTAGGGTAGTGGCTGCTCCCCCACAGCTCCTCCTCCCATATTCGTTAGAGTTCTCTTTGCTTCTTACCAGCCTGTCCTTTGTTGCTTCAATCCCGGGCTGTAGTTAACCATTCTCTATACGTACTTGCCCTGTTCAAGTTACCGTGTGGTTTCTCTCCTGACTGGACTTAACAGGCGCAATCACGAACAGAACAGGACTCCTATGAAAAGGGGCACCTTGGCAAATTCCACTCTGGCCTCTGCCCCTGGAGCCCTAGTTCAAGATCCCCACAGGGGCTTGGGATGAAGACAGCAGCGGTTAAGCGTGCACGGAACCGAGATCCATCTCAGATGCCACCTCCTCCAGAACTGGGGGTACCCGGTGGGGGGCTCCGTCATGTGACCCTGGCTTTTACCTGGCAGACAGGGGTGCAATCACTCCGTCCTGCTGGGCAGTGCCGCCCACTCTGCATGCATAGGCATGCCACCTGCCTCTTGCCCGTATGAGGGCGCTCAGGGCTGGTGGGAGCAGGCAGTGAGGCCATGTCTTTGGAGGAGATGCTTGGAGGTGGGGAGCTACTGGGCACGTGAACACCATTTTGTACCACCAGGCAAAGCTGCTGCACCCCCCCAGGACCAGGGTCACATGTGGCCTCTGTTCTGCTCTGTCCCCGACTCTGAGGAGCTGGCCAGGCCCTCCTTCCACATCACTTTTCTCCCCAGCACCAGGCTGGAGTCCCCACCAGGGACCAAGGGCAGCCTGTTGCGGATGGGAAGACAAACTTTCTGTAGAACTGCTCCTTCCCCGGGAAGTTCCAGATCATTTGCTAAATCAAAAACCTTCTGATTTTTCTAGCCCCTTTTAACCCCTCTTATAACCCCAAATCCTGGTCGCCCAACTGGAAAAGGCATCTGAGTCCAGCATAGAGAGAGCACCCAATCCTTCCCAGGGGTTCTCCAAAATCCCAACAGACTTAGGAGGCCCAAGGATCATCAGCAGCCCCCAAACTCATCCGTGCCCTGGCCTGGCTGGACACAGAGGCAGGCCAGCCTCGCCTCACTCTTTACTCTGACACAACAGGAATTGCATAGCAACCACCCTCTTGAGCCTCCGCGTGGCTGTGAGAGGAGGAGAGGCATGAGGTGGGCTGTGGGAGGAGAAGGAGACAGGCTGGGGGTAGGCAGCTCCCTTACTGCGGATGCTGAGCTTGTCCCAGGTGCTGTGATCCAGGCTCCGGTTAAGGTAGAGAAGGCCAGTGTCCTCCTCGATGCGAATCCAGTCGTTCTCATGCAGCCTTGCACGGTAGGCGATGCCGTAGAGGTGCTGGCCCAGGCGGAAGGTGGGCACCTCCTCCGGCATGTCCCGCAGGGCATGGACGTAGAGCAGGGGCATGCCAGCTGGCTGGTCCACGTAGAGTTTCTCCCAGTAAGCATCCCTGGCAAAGTAGAGTCCCAGCGGAGCTGGAGAAGGGAGGGAAGTGTGTGAGGGAGGGAGGGGTGAGGATGATGTCCAGAGCAAGCCTCCCAGGCAGACCAGCATTCCCCAGCAGCTTTATTTCACACCTTGATAAAAGCTTCTTTGTGGACCAAAAAACTTCCTAATTTAAAATTCCAACCTAGCGTAAGGAATAGTTTACAAGCAAAATCAGATGCAGGTGTTAAGTCTCCTCATTCTTAAATTATAAGAGATATCATCCTCCATAATTTATAGGATTAAAGTCTTTCATACAGAAATAAATCAATCAATAAATAGATAGATAAATAATAAAATTCTGATCCTAGTAGGACTTTCTCACCTGTCGTCCTAATAACATCAGCACACAACTGTCTGTGTAGCTAAACACAGGCTGAAAACGGACTGCCTTAAAACAGAAAAAGAAAAGAGAGGAGGAAGAGGCAGTATAAGACAAGTGCAAAATCATTCTCAATTACCCAAGTTTGTTAAGTACGTGAATTGCACAGAGCTGGGAGTTCACACAGGCTTCTCAGCAAATCATCTGGATCCGGAGTTTTCTTTCTTTCAAAAAAGTTTTTAAAATTTTATTCATTTTTGAGAGAGAGAGAGAGACACACAGACAGAGCGTGAGCAGGGGAGGGGCAGAGAGAGAGAGAGAGGGAGACACAGAATCTGAAGCAGGCTCCAGGCTCCAAGCAAGCGGTCAGCACAGAGCCTGATGCGGGGCTCGAACCCACAAACCGTGAGATCATGAACTGAGCCGAAGTCGGATGCTTATCTGACTGAGAGACCCAGTGCCCCTGGATCCAGAGTTTTCAAGTGAACAAGATGATGTCACATAAGCAGGGCTGGCAGTAGTCACCAAAAATGAACCTGGGCACTTTTTATAAGAGAAACAAACCTTTTCTAAAGTTAAACATACTCCTACCTTTGGACCCAGAAATCCTACTAAATTTATCCAAGAGAAATGAAAACACACGTCCATCAAATGACTTATTCACAAGTGGCAGGGTTATTCACGCAGCCAAGAACTGGAAACATCCCAGATGCCCTTCAGCAGGTGAGTGGATAAGCAAAAAGTGGTTTTCACACCACGGAATCCTATGCAGCGACAAGAAGGGATGAACTATGGATACACATCACAGCCTGGAAAGCTCTCACAGACACCATGCCAAGAGGAAGAAGCCAGGCACAAAAGAATATACATGGCAGGATTCTAGGCTAATTTCAGGTGACTGAAAGTAGCCTGGCTACCTGGGGTGGGAGGAGACACAAGCCTGGGAGGGGCAGGAAGGAACATTCTGGGGGATGCAAAGGTTCCACATCCTGAAAGCAGTGTGGGTCGCATGGGCACATACATTTGCTGCCAATGTACAGCTGAGGGCTGTGCATTTCGACTTCTGTAAAGTTTCCCTACAAACCTGATCACCAAGGCACTGTGGGTAGAGCTGTGGTTGCCACGAGAAGAGGATGCTGACCATGGCCTCACTGGGTAAGCCCACGTAGGAGCTCACTCCTCTGCTGACTTTGTGTGTTGTTCAACATCTTTCATAATAAAAAGTTTTTTAAAATAGTAAGAATTTTCAAGGAGGTGGATAAATAGGCAAATGATGCTTAAAAACCACAAAAGTCCTGAAAATATAATGCATAGGAACTACCCAGGACACAACACAAACTTTAAGACTATTCATGCACTTGTAGCCAATTTTTTTCTCTCTCTCTTTTGTAAATGTTTATTTATTTTGGGTGGGGAGAGACAGAGGATCCGAAGTGGGCTCCGTGCTGACAGGAGAGAGCCCAATACGATGCGATGCAGGGCTCTAACCATGAGATCGTGACCTGAGCCAAAGTCAGATGCTTAGCCGACTGAGGCATCCAGGTGCCCCGCCAACTTCTCCTTTCAATCAGCTTGTTTCCACCCAGACCCCACTTTTTTCGCAGCTGTCGGGGTTAGCGGCCAGGCCAGTCTGCACCAGCAGAGGAGACCCTTGGCCCTGCCTGCCCCAGTGTGGGTGCTGCCATGTCAGACAGGCCTGGGCTGGGAAGGAGCAAGGGGGAAGGGGTGGGAGAGGGAGAGAGAAGGGAGAGAAGGAGAGAGACAAGGGGGTAACAGGAAAGGGGGGAGGAGGGCGAGAGAGATGGTTTCGTCAGAGCCGAAGGCCTGGCCCTGCACACCC
The DNA here is from genome assembly GCF_028018385.1 of Neofelis nebulosa. Classification (NCBI taxonomy): domain Eukaryota; kingdom Metazoa; phylum Chordata; class Mammalia; order Carnivora; family Felidae; genus Neofelis; species Neofelis nebulosa. The sequence goes on from NC_080794.1 coordinate 54,451,471, forward strand.
CACCCTAAACACCGTGATGGGGGGACGTGGGGGTGGGGGTCGGGGGATGATGACAACACCCATAATGTGGTCTTTCAGACCTTTGGAAAGCCCCTCTCCAGGAGAGGTGTCCCTGGGGTAGGACCTAGAATTACTCAGTCCCTGTGGGTGAAGTTCAGGCAGGAGGAGCAGGCTAGGACCTCCAAGGAGCCCGCCTTTTGCTCTGAGCTGAAGTTTCCCAGGGGAAGGATCTGCTCCAGAGTGCCACATGGGCTGCCATTCAAGGGCGAGACAGCTAGGGCAGAGAGCATGGTCCAGGAGGACACAGGTTCTCAGAGGCACTCAGGGCTGACCTCCTTGGGATTTAGCCGCTGATGCCAGCAGGGACAGGAGGGCAGCTCAGAGGGCTGTGTTGGCCCCAAAGGGCCACAAAACTGGCCTCTTGCTGCTCCTGCTGAAGGGTCACTCATGGTACCAGCACAGAGCTGAGCTGAGTGATGGGCCATGGCTGTCAGGTCCTCCAAGGGTCCCCACACAGCTGGGATTCACTCCAGAAGGGGTACTCACTCTCCCCACAGTGTGGGGGCCCAAAGAGGACCCTAGCAACCACTCAAGTCATGACGCAAAGACAGGAAAGCTCCCTGTGGGTGTCTCCTCACCCACAGGGAGGGGACAGTGGTGGAGGAGTTCCCGAAGGGGGTTGGCGGCCACCTCCCACTAGGAGCGTGCGGGAGCCCCCTCTGTGCTACCTGGCAGGGGAACCCCTGGCCTGCTTTCCTCTGCGGGGCCATCCGGCCTCCCTCCACAGGAATCCGGCATTATAGGGGCTCCCAACCCATGGCAGCATCCTGCCCCAGCGCCAGCATGGCCACGTCCCGGAAGGCAGGCTCAGAAGGGGGATCAGAGCCGGGCACAGCACGGCTGCTCCAGGACAAGGGCCTGAATCATGAGCAGCAGCCAAGCTTCCTTATCCTCCAACATTCCATGAAGGTTCCAAGTCAGAGCATCCAGCAAGAGCCCTGGGGGAGGGGCTGAGGTGGGGGCGAGGCAAGTGGTGCTCACTGCCCCATGGACAGAAAGAACGACTCCCCCTTCCCCCTGACCGTGTCCTGCTCCCATGACATTCTCTGAAGGGGCCGGCCCCCTGCAGACTCCTGCTGCCTCTCAAAGGTGGAGTGTGGGGAGAGCACTGGATGGCTCTGGGAGGCAATTCCCCACGCATACCCACTGACCTTCCATCCTCTCCACAGCCCCAGACAGAGGCACTGTCAGGACCACTGCTTTGCAAACACAGACACTGAGGCGGAAAGAAGGAAAGTCATTTGTTTGCTTAAGGGCACACACACAGACAGAAAGAAACTGGAATTCGTAAAGCTGTCTTTCCAGAGAGGCACATCCTTCACCAGCCCACTCAGCTTCCGGGGGCCCCCACAGCTGCCATGCTCTTGATCCCCAGCTGACCAGGCCTGGGCCCCCCCCCCCCACCACTCCCACCCAGGGGGCCCTGCCTGCTGGGACAGGCTTTGCTCCCCGACAAAGCCCTCAGTGGTGCTAGGGCTCACTGCAAGTCAGGAACACCAGCTCAAGAGGGGAAGTGGACTCTGATGATATACCATGTCTCTGGGCAGCTCGGCACTTCCGGGCACAGAAAGGAGAGGAGACTGTAACTCCCAGGGGCCTCACAGGGTGGTGGCCAGGAGCAGTCTGGGCTTGTGACACCAACACCAGGTAAAGAGGGGGCTCAGCCCAGATGAGCGCTGCCGACCTCCTCAATGCCGTGGCAGAAGAGCACATGCTAACCGCTAACGCTCTGAGATGCTGCCCTTGGGCCTGAGCGCCGAGGGCTCCCCCCAGGGAACACTGCTGGGTCTACAGGATCGGCTGTAGACACAGACCAGGGCAGCCTGTGTCTTCCAGAGCCCATCAGGCCACCAGCTTTCCTTAGGGTGCCCGACCCCTCCCTGGAGAGGTGGGGTGTGCGTTCTGGCCTCCAGAGTACCAGTGAGGGGCCGCTGCATGTCAACTGAGCTTATGTCATGAGACTCAATACAGCAGCTGCTGGACATTCTCTCAGCACCCACACTCCTGGCCCTGGTCAGCAGGGTAGAAGCCAGGAGAACCTGGCTGTTCTTGGAGTCACTGTGGGGAGGGGCCTCTTGGGGGTGGTAACCCCTGAGGCTGCAGAAGGTCTTGTCAGGTCTTGCTGGGGGAGGTACTCTACCCAGAGCACCCCACCTCGCAGGTACGTGGGAGCAGCTCCAGAACCCTCTGGGCGGTGGGGGGAGGGGGCCTCCCTGACTGCACATACTTCCAGTGGTACAGGGGCTGGGAGGCAGCACAGCCCGAGCTCCCAGAGCCCTCTCCCACCCCTCCTCCAGGCTGGTCACTGCCACACAGTCCACATGTGCGGGAGAAAATGGGCCCTGCCTGCTCTCATCTCAGAGAGCTCAGCCCTACGGGATCCGTGTGGGGCCCAATCTATTGCTGCCAGAAGGGATTTGTGGGTTGGGCGATGATTGTAAGCAGAAACAGACTTAAATGCACTTAAAATACCTCCCAGGTGGTCTCTGACGCAGGGCATGGCTCCCTTAATGCTCCTCAGTGTCACAGACACTTCTAGATGGAAAAACACATGGTCCAAGGCAGGGAACTGAGGAGGTGGGTGCAGGGCCGGCCTCAGGGGGGTATAGCCTAGGCAGTCCCAAAGGGCCCCACACTTGGTTTAATGCTCTGTTGTCACGGTTTTGAAATTCTTCACAATTCTAGAACGAGGGGTCCCCACCTTCATTCTACGCGGGGCCCCACAAATGATGTAGCCAATCCTGGCAGGTGAATGAGGAGAGCCTGAGACGGGCCACTGGTGTCTACTTCCACAGGGCTGTGCAGCCTCTGCAGCCTCAGTTTCTCCAACTGTGAATCAGAGCAGGGCATGCTGGGGAGAGGAGCAGCCAGTGCAGGTTGCAGCCAGGCCTCACCTCTGCACAGGCATGTATTACACAAAGCTGCTAACTTCAGATTCACAGCCACTGTGTGCAGATCGCTTTACTACCCCATTTCACAGTTCGGAACACCGAAGCTGGGAGGTAGGAAGCCTTACCAAGGTCACTCGGCTGGAGGTTCTGAGACTCGGGATTTGGTACAAGGGCTAACAAAGTGGCAGCGGGAGTCAGGATAAAGGCAGACGCTGAGCCCACCAAGAGGCTCACTGCTGGCAACTTTCTGCCAGGAAGGGCTGTCTGGCCTATGGGCTCAGAGTGGCCTCCAGTGAGGACCAAACCTGGCACTTTGGATAGGTCGACACAGAACTTGCAAAGCCTTCCGTACCCATCCCTCTCACCTGTGAATGCCACAGGGTGTCAGAATCGTCCCCCGCACCTAGTCTAACATTTCTGTCTGGACAGAGTCGGCCAGCATCACCCTCTGGTGGCACCTCCTTGCACAGTGGGTCTGGTTGCTCAGGCTGCCTCTGTTCCATGGCACCACACTGAGGGGTGAGGAGCTGACCTTCCCTCACACAGCACAGGTGGGTCCCTCCCACATTGCTCATGGCACACCCACCCAAGGCTGAAGTCACTGCTCATGTTCAAAGAGACCCCATTGGCTCCCACCCTGCCTGGCCCTGAAAGGGACTGGCTCCCACCCGTCCACAGCCTTGGCTCCCCTGTGCCTTGGAGGATTGTCTCCAGCCAGCTCGAAGCTGCAGGCCAGTCCCGGCCCAAGCAACTCAGCCAACTTCCCCATGAGCAGTGGGCTGCTGTCCAGCTCCGCCAGCAGGCTCTGACCCCCGGCCGGGGAGCAGGGTCCTTCCCTGGGTGCCCTCAGCCTGAGGTAGCCCACAGAGCTCTCCTATACCCACTGGTGTCCTGTCAACACAGATTAATAAGTTATGTTCACCTCTCCTGTTTCAACTGCTGTGTGAGTGCTGAATCCTCGGTGAGCCCGCACTCATACACACATCTCTCACGCACACACTCATTCTCTCACACACACACGGTTACATATTCACGCACACGTCCTGTGGCTCACTTAGGGTAGTGTAGTATAGCCCGGTCCTGACTGTGGGCTCACCTTCGCCAGCTCTCCATGGTCCTGGCCAGCCCTGGCCATCACGGCCACACACAGCTCACCCGAGGTGCCTCGGATTTCGGTGCCACCCTCTGTGGTGGTTGTGCCGCCCTCTGACCATGCCAGTCCGTATCTGGGCAGGCACTTCCTGGCCGGGTGCCCTTGGTCTCTCACCCCATCTCGGGGCCTGTCCTCCCGGCTGCTATGAGCACCGGTGACTCACACTCCCCGTGGCACACGCTCACCCTGCCAGAGAAGTGCAGAGAGCCCCCAACAACTAAAAATGTGCTGCACTGCAACATGAAAGTTGGAACTCAGGGCTCCTAAGAAAGAAAAAAAGAGTGAAACGGTTTGATCCAAGACCTGGGCAGGGTTAGCACTGTGTGCAGGGCAGGCCCTTCCTGCAGAATCCACTCTCTACACAGCCCTGGCTCCTGCCCTTGATGAGCGCCAGATCGTGCAGATGACAGTTTTATTATAACCCAGCAGAATCTCCTTAACAGACGATTTCCTAATGCCATCATCTTTGCTGGGAATGGGAAACAGACATCACTGACTTCTCCCCAGGGGCAGCCCCTCCCCTGCAGGCCAGCTGTCCCTGGAGGGGGTCTCTCTAGCCCCCAAGACCCATGCTTGGCACTGTCACCCTCTCAGGATGTGGCCTGTCCACACCACAGCCCCTCCTCTATCACATTCACATTCTCTCTTTATTCTAATTGTATATTTGATATACACAAATACGTCATACAGAACATTTACACTGCAAATAAATATACCCCCCCCCCCCCACCACCACCCCGAGCCCAAGGCCAACCTTACTGGACGCTTCGCAATGTTCCTGCCCCTCCCCGGTCCCCACCTTCCACTTCATCCCACTCACTTCGAACATGAACCTGGGTCTTGGGTTTCTCTTGCCTTAAAAAAAACTTTTTTTTTTTTTTTTTTAAACCTTCTGCCTCATTCATGGAAGGTACTTCTGCTGTGTTAGAGGATTCTGTAGGACAGTTACTTTCTCTCAGTCCTTCGGAGGACTTTTTTTTTTTGCTTTTGCTTTTGTTGCTACTGCTGAGAACTCTATCCTCGTTCTACTTGTCACTTCTTAGTATTCCCTCTTCTCTCTGGCTCCTATCTGGTGTTCTCTCCAGTTGCACTACAATAAGCCAGGTGGCCAACCTCCCGCGCTGGTTTCCTCCCCCTCGCCGCCCCTCTGGGTGTCGGAAGCTCCTCGTTCTCTCTCCCTGTTCTCTGCTAGCAAGTGGCAGTCAGTCCCACAGCATTTGTGGCCAGGTTCATGAGTCTTGTGCTGACAACTGCCACGTTCACACGCCCTGACTGACCTCCTCCTCGGTGCCAGGTGCGAATCTCCGCCATCTTGCTCCAGCCCCTCTCACATCTCAGTCCACTTAGAGGAGGACCCAGACCGCCCCCCCCTCACCCCCACCCACCAGCCTGCTGCCATCTTTCCACCCCAGCCAGGGCACCTCCTACCTCACTGCTCAGAACACACACCTCAGGCTCACCTGGAGCCTGTCTGACTTCCACCCTTTCCACCAGCCCATAGACCGCCCTCTGCCATCCCCAATCGAAGTCGCATGCTCCCACACCTCCCTCACCTGGATGACACTGCCACAATGCTCAAGTGGCTTTCCTTGACCCCACAGGCCACTTGTACAGAGCAACCAGGGTGAGTCGGCTCATGTCACCCTCCGCCTGACGCCCTGTATTAACTGTCCACTGCTTGCAGAATAGAACACAGCTCCTCACCAGGGGTGAGGTCCCAACTCACCTCCTCCCCACTCTCCTGGGCACCCACCTTCCAGTCGCATCAGCCAACTCACCACATCTGAGCTGAAAGAACAGACTAATGAGTGAACCAATGAACACAACAAGGAAGGAACAAACCGATAAACACATGGTTTCATGGGGGAGGGGATGCTGGGTGTTTTTGGGAAATAGTCCAAATTTGGGATGGGAGAGGAGGTGGGGCTAGGATACTCTGGTGTGGTCTGATGGGCCCTGGGAGCCACAGGGGGACAGTCAGCAGCAGGATGAGCCAGAGAGAGTCATGTGCACAAGACACACGAGGGATGTGGAGGGCCCTCTGGTGCACTGGCCATCTTGGTGAGGCCGGTGGTGGGTGCTGAGCCAACAGCCACCAGGCTGAGAACAAAACCTCTGATCCCAGCTCAGCAAATGACTTACTGGTGACTGAGGAGCACTGCCAACTGTAGGTGTTGGCCAGGATGTGTGTGCTCACTCACATACACACATGCACACAAGTGTGCGTGCACAGGCAGGGTCACCCTCCAATCACTGTGCTTTGTCTCAGCTGGAGGCCCTGCTTTTACAAGGGATTGTGAGGTCATTCAGCTTTTAGGAAAAAAGTACGGATCAAATTGCAAATCAAATTTATAAAGAACAAATCTGGGGAGGCACACAAAGGGAATCCCAGTTTTTAAAATTAATCATGGTAGAATACACATAAAATTTACCATCTTAAAAAAATTTTTTTTTCAATATTTATTTTTGAGAGAGAGAGAGAGAGAGAGGGAGAATCCGAAGCAGGCTCTGGGCTCTGAGCTGTCAACACAGAGCCCAACGTGGGGCTTGAACCCACGAACTGCGAGATCATGACCTGAGCCAAAGTTGGATGCCTAACTGACAGACACCCAGGCACCCCTACAATTTATCATCTTAATTATTTTTAAGAAGGAACTGAAGGAGGGCTAGCTACTTCCCTGGTGCCCAATGAGGGCATTAGTCACATCACAGCAGTGCAACTTCAGGTTCAGTCTTCCATTCCTTCTTCCCAAAATGCTGCCAGCAGCCCTCAGGAGGCAGCCTATGCCACTATGGCCACAAGGCTGAGTGGCCTTCCTGGGGGTGCCTGGGCACACAGCAAGGGCAAGCTGGGTAGGCCTGGCACACAGGGAGGAACGAATGGGGATCCTGGCACACACAGTGGATGCCTGAGCTTTCAATAATGCGCTCTGGGGCTCTCGATGTTCCCAAAGGTTCTGTCTAGCACAATGCCCAGGGCTCCTGCCTGCCTGTCTGGCCAGGGACTTCGCACCAGCTCAGCTCTCGAGGTCCACATCATCCCTGCAGCCTAAGCCCTCACCGTGTGGTTCACGGTAGAGAAGGGCAGGAGACCCAACGTGGGGTGTGGTGTTCTCCCTACATACCTGTCCTCTTGGGCCCTGGCTGGGAAAGGTGGCCAGCATCCTGGGAGAGCAGCTGGATGGAGGAAGAGAGAGCTGGGGGCCAGCCCTTGCCTCAGAGATACCACTCTGCACACACAGGCACACCTGTCTACCTTTGTGAAAAGCTCTTCCTCGCACCCCTCGCCTAAGCTCTTGCTATAGTCTAGGGACATCACTCGGCCACCCACCCACCCCCATTCAATGATGGGAAACAGAAGCTGGGTTTCACCTCTCACACTCACGGAAGTGCCATCGGGGCCCAGGTCTCCTGACACGACCCACGTCATCCATGTAGCCCTCTGCCAAGAGTGGGGAAGGGGTCTCTGCATGGTTGAGGTTGAGGTTTGGGAAAGTGAGGTCAATGACTGAGGTCTACAGCCCAGGCAGCATGGGAGCCAGTGGTCCAGGCTCACTCTCTGCACACAGGCCCCAGCCTTCTGCTCCGAGGGGCCCGGGCCCCAGGCTGCACCCTACATGCACCCGCAGCCACCGCCCACACTTCCACACCCATCAAGGCCAGCTGCAGTGGCCTCACTGAGATGATGGACGCTCCTGCCCAAATGTGATTTCCCAGCTGCTGCTGAGTTAATCACCAGCCTCACTGGCAGCTCCTTCCGGCTTCTATGCAAAGGAAACTGCCAATTAGGTTACAATTAATTTCTTACCCAGGGCAAGGCCTGGCTGGAACAAGACTGGCCACCCAAGTGGCCTGCTGATGACTGTGTGGGGGTCACCAGGCCCACTTGGCTCCAGGACTCTCATGCTGCAAGGTCCCAACTGACTTCGGGGGTGCTAGCTCTGGCCTGGGGGTGACTGGCAAGGACATTACTGGCTTTGACCCTGGTGCCTCGGCCTGGGGAGCTGTCCCTCATGTACCCAGCAGGGCACTGTGACTCAGACTTAAACAAACCTGTTATCCCACCTATCTTGAGATCCCTGAACAGAGATGGTCCTGTCCATTTTTGTCCACCCCCCCCCCCCCCACCCCCAGCCCCATGCAGCACTCTTCTTGTGCAACATTAACCAGCAAGACTTCTATAGTGCACTCCTTGTGAGAATCTCTGTTCTGAGGTATTTCACATGCATTGTCCCACTGAATTAACACAACTGCCAGAAGCAGGATGATTATGATCCCTGTCTTTGCAGAGGAGGAAACTGAGGCAGAGAGAGGCTAAGTACCTTGCCCAAGGCCACGCAGACAGTGAGCCAGGACTGAAGCTAGGGTCCTGTGTAGGGTGGTATGCATGGCCACCAAGCTCTTTTGCTCAGTGACGGCCATGCACACACGCGCAGAGAAGCCAGGGCGCTGAGATCTGGGACCCTGCACCACCTACCCACCCGCTTACAGCCCAGACCGATGATGCCATCATAAATAACGATCCATGCCTCCCTTACCTCTTCTAAAAAGCAGGTGCCCCTAGAGGTTTCCTGGTATAAATTTGTTAACATTTCAATGAAATGGGATGAAGGCCCAGGAAAGTGTGACTGGGTGGGAGTCTGCTCAGGCAGTTATCTGCCTGACAGGGACAGACACAGCGATGGTTGCTGAATGCACAGGCAGGACGTGGCAGGGGCCCACCGATGCCAGGGGCCTGACATGTCTATCTCTGCTGGACCAGAAATGACTCTTACAGGGTCTTGCCCTCCATCCCCATTGGGTCCTATTATCACCAAATACTTGAAAAGGTGGAACCAGCAAAGTCTGGCTTCTGCAAGTGGCCAGTGATCCATGACTTGTACCTCCTGAGGGGAGGGGTCAGGGCAGCTCCTAGGAAGGTAGCACTTACACAGGGTGGCTGGGACAAAGGCACCTCCCTGAGCCAGCAGCAGCCTGTCGGTCAGAGCAGGGCCTACTGGGACTGCTGCAGCTGAGTGGGGGGCCGGAAGGCCATCCTGTGGTCTGGACGTGCTTCTTTGTTAGGTCTGAGAGGAACACCAAGGGACCTCTCAAAGGAAGCCCCTTTCCTCAAGGGCTGAGCGAACAGGTTTGCCCTCCTGCCCCCAGCACGCACTCCCTCCTATGTGGGGCAGGCTTGGGATGTCACAGTGCTCCCACTGGTAGCCCCCCTCAGTCCCTCCCTGTGGCTTTGGGCTGACCCCTCCTCTCCCTACTCCTGCTGTAAGCAAGGGCAGGTGCAGTCAGAATGAGCAGCAGGCAGGACCCTGAGGCAGGGCCACCACGATGGAAAAGCTGGGTTCTCTCTGGGGATGTGGGGTTTCAAAACAGGCCTAAGGGTCTGCTCTGCTGGGAGGGTAAGCCTCTGAGAGAGGCAGGTTCCAGCACAGCATGGACCTGGGGCCAGACAAGCCTAGGGCTGGGGCACATGCACCTGCATTTGGCTGTTGTTATCAAGCCTACTGGAGCACCAGACCTCTAAGGCCTCAACTTCAAGAGTAAAAAGGAGCCTAACTGCAGGGCTGGGGAAGCTGTATGGAGATGGGGTCATGGCAGGCAAGTCCTCAGTTGATGCTTCTCACATGTGTGACAACTCATGGCTCCCTCTGGGCCTCAGTTTCCCCATCTATAAAATGATAAGGTTGCATCCGATGCTAAGGCTCCTTTAAATTCTGATTCTCCTATGAGTCTATGTGATGTTGGTGCAGAAGCATTCACTGCATGAACTTCCTGACCCGGGACCAGGAGGCAGGATGGTGGGCATATTAGAAATTGGGATGGGCTTTGACCTAGGTGGCCTCTGGGAGGGGAGTGGGATATGGGATGGAATAGGATTAGGATCACAGGTATCTCCCTAGGCCACCAACGGTAAGGCAAAAAGACATGGGCCTAGATCCAAAGGAGAGATTTTAGTGCAGCACAAGGAAGCAGAAAGACAAGGGCAGAGCCGGGCCCAAGCCCACGCTCCTTCACTGCCTTGCTGTGTGACCGGCTTGGCAATTGCCTCTCTGGGTCTGTTCCCAGCTGTGAACTGGGACAGGAACTCCTCTTTGGAAGCACGGCTGGGACAGACCAGGCATACAGCACCTGCTGACTGAAGCCAGTTCTCCTCTGTTCTCTCTCTGCATTCCTGGTTCCCCAGTCTGGAATCAGATCTGCCTGGGGCCCACAAAGCCTTCCAGCCACTCTTCAGTCAAGGCCTTGTGATGCCCATGCCACTGCCCAGCCCTCCTGCAAGGCTGAGCAATGCCTCGGTACACACTGCTGTCCCAGGAAAATGGCTTCAAGGGACTGGCAGCATGACATCACAGAGCTACAATTACGGTAATCAACTTACACCGGATCTGCCTGGTTATTTTTAGAGTCAGGATTGAGGTTTAGCAAGACAGGGCAGCCCTGGGTTCCCCTGCTGCTGAGTCCTGGCTTGTCAGGTGGGCTGGGTGGGCTGCTGATTCCTGGCACCACTCCTTTCCCTGGTCCTCCACAAGGTGATTTCTGGGCGTGGGCGTCACACACACAAGTTGTGACTCCATTGCCTCTGGGGCATTCGAGCCTAAAGTGGCCTCAAGGTCCAGGATTTCTGAGAACGTCCTCAGGGTCCCAGTGGGGTTATGGTGACTCAGCCTCCCACCTTGAACATCAGATGAACCCACATCCTCCTCAAAAGGGATCTGGGGCTCAGATACCAACAGAAATGCCACTGACACGATGAAATGCAATGACACAAAACAGCTTCTTAGCAAAACTTGGTGGAGATTTGATGAAGCAAGGTAAACCCAACAACAAAAAGACACCCCACCCAATTAAAACATGGGCAAAGGACCTGATTAGAGATTTCTTCAAAGAAGATACAAATGGCTAATGAGCACGTGAAAGGATGTTCAACATTGCTAATCATTAGAAAAATGCAAATCAAAACTACAATGAGATACCACATCGTACCCAGTATGCTGGCTATAATTAACACAAAACAAAACAAAACAATCCAAAAAATAACAAGTGTTGAAGATGTGGTGAAATTGGAACTCTCCCACGCTTCTGGTGGGCATGCAAAATGATGTAGCTGCCATGGAAAACAATTTGGCAATTCCTCAATAAATAAAACAGAATTACCATATGGCCCAGCAATTCCACTCCTAGGGACACACCTAAGAGAAGTGAAACCAGGGACTCAAACAGGTATTTGTACGTGAATATTCACAGCAGCATTATTCACAATAGCTAAAAGGTGGAAATGAACAGATAAATAAACATAATATTTACAATCCAAGGAAATATTACCCTTACAAAGAAATGAAGCACTGATACATGCTACAATGTGGGTGCACTTTGAAAACATCATGCTCAGAGAAAGATGCCGGATACAAAGTTCCATTTATGTGAAATATCCGAAGTGGACAAACCCATAGGGACAGAAGGCGGAGCAGTGGTTACCATGGGCTGGGGGCTGCAGGGATACACGGCAGTGCCTAAATGCGTTTGGGGTCTCCTTCTGCCTCGATGAGACCGTTTAGGAACTACATAGATGTGATACCTATGCAACATTGTGAACGTACTGAATGCCACTGAATTGTTCACTTAAAATGGTTGATTTCATGTTATGTGAATTTTACCTCACCAAAAAGAAGCAAATTATAATTATTTGCTACCCTTCCCTCAGGCAGATGCTGGGCAGGACACAGGCCCTGGCTGTGCTGACCAGGAGAACTGCCATGGAAGAGTCCGTGCGCAGGGGTGCCGTGTCGGGAGCAGGGGTCCCCGAGAGTGTAGGCAGGTGCTCCGGTGTGTGCCCTCCCACCCGCCATGCCCTCCTTTGTACTCTGGGCCTCTCTTGTAGAGAGAAGGGCCACGTGATGGGGTTCTAGCCTGTGGAACATGGGCAGAGCGCTGCGGGTCCCTCCAGGCCTGGCTCTGTGCCCTTCCTTGAGCACACAGCTGGGCATGGAGGGGCTAGCAGGAGGGACCATTAGTAGGAGACAAACTGGCTGTGTTGAATCACTGAGGCTGTGGGGCTTTCTCTTACCAAGTACAGTCTCACCTGCCCTCAAAGATAGGAGTCGGTGGGAGGCTTGGAAGCAGAGAATCTTTGAGTGGGTTCTCACTCAAGAGCCTTCAAGGCTCTGTGGAGTCATGTCTGTGGTCCTGCTGGATGAATCTCCTGCAAAGACCACCCTGCAGGTTGCCTACCTGACGTGGGTCATCCCTCTGGTGGCAACACCCATCTGCATAGGGCTAAGTGCATGTTAACCCTGCCTCCAGAAGTGAGGAGATGGAGGGTGGCTACCCCACTAAGTGGCTGCTGGAATGGTGCCCTGCTCCCCAACTCCACCCTTTCTCCTCCCCGGAAAGGACAGAATGCAGAAGATGCCCCACAGCCAGTGTTGGGAGGGCAGGATGGGGGAGCAGGCAAGGAGAAACCCGCACCCACCCAGGAGCAGCCCCAGCTTCTGTCTTGAACCATTTCACTGTTTCTGTGTCTTTGCTGGTTTCACCAGCAAGAGAAATTGAGGGAACAAACTCTCTAGACTCTTGGATGGCCCCATCACTCTGCACACGTCCAGGTCAACACCCTCACACACCCCACCCCCAGGTCCTGGCACACAGAGTGCACATTTCCCCCAGCATTTTGTAGGTCATTAATGATTTGGGGCCATTAATCACATTTTTTCTTTTCCCCCTTCTGGAAGGCTAAGAATCACTGCAATTTTCTGGTGATCACACAGCCACCTATGGGACACTGGAACCAGCTTTGGTGGCTACTAGCTTGCCAGGGGCCTTCTAATTTATTTTTAGCAGCAGAACCCTTTCTCCAATCCGGCTGGTGCTTGGGGCAGGGCTCAGAACTTCGACACCCCTGCGGTCCCTTCCCCCTCCCCCACCCCAGCCCCCCAGGCCATACTGCTCTCTAAGCACTTCTGGAGCCCTGGGCCCTGCAGATCACAGACATCAGCACCCCATGTCACATAGGAGCAAAGGCCCAAGATGGCCATGAGGTACAGCCGCCAGCGCCTGAACTTGGGAAGAGGGCTGGGGCCCTAGGACCCAGGCCTACGGGGGCACAGGCACCTTCCCTGAGTTGGGCCCAGAACTGAGCCCTGCCCAACACAGAACTCTAGCCTTGCCCTCCCCCCGGCTTTGATATTGTCATGGACAACTTGCACTAGCCAGCCCACCAGGTGGGCACACACCTGTTCAAGTGCACAGGTGACCTCTCCGCAGCGGTACCTGGGCTGCTGTACTTTGTGGAGCCACTCATAAGGCAAAGGCAAACAGAGGTGTTTGCTCGCGGCTGGCCACCTGCTCTCCTTGGGGGCCCAGGTGGTGCCTAAACTGTCTCCCTCAAGGTCCTGTTAGTGTCACCTACCCCCACAACCGCATTTTCTAGGGGCATCAGCTCCAGCTGAGGAAACAATGGCACACTGCTGCCTCCTCTTGTCCCACCCCCTCCTGGCCCAGAGTCTCAGAGGGGACAGTGCAGGGGTGCACCGGCTTCACAGCCTCCAGCCTCAGGGACAAAGGGAGGTCCCAGGGGCCCCTACAACCGCACAGCTGTGAAGTCTGAGCTTGATGGGAGCCCAGGCCCTCATCTGGTCCCAGAGCTCAGGAAAGGTGGATGGTAGGAGGATCAGGAGGGGAGGGAGGGCAGGAGGGCCCAGTCTACAGGGCTCCCAAGGGTCTTGGAGTGTTGGCCCAAAGAGGGGTCTTCTAAGGTCTTCTGAGGTGAGGTGGAGCCCTGCCTCAGAAGTCACAGTCTCCCTTAAACCCTCAAATACCAGGCCTGGACTGCCACTCTGGGGCTGGGAAGGGAAAGTCAGGTGGGCTCTGGGAGGCCTGGGCATTTCCACCCCTTCAAGCCTCTCAGGAGCGCCCTCCCCAGGCCACCAGAGGGCCATGCTGGGTGTGGCCTCTCTGAGTCATACTGACCCCACAACCTTCTAGGGGCTGAAGCACCCCGACCCACAGAGCACGGAAGAAAGGCCTCAGAGACCTATGGGAAGCTGAGGAGAGGGAGCAGGGAGGAGGAGGGAGCCCAGCAGGGATGCATGATCCCCTGCTGTCATAACCACACTGCAGCCCATAGCTGGGAGGGTCACTTGCCTGCCTGGCAGCCCAGTGCCCTCCCCTCCCCTGCCCTTCAGGGGGCAGGGTGCTCCTGCTGAGCACCTCTGAAATCACACACATGCTTTTGGGGTAAGTGACAGCTTAGTGCTTCCTTTACTGCCTGTCCCTCCCTGCACAGTGACAGCTCTGAGGTCAAAGAGCCCTTCTGTTGTCTCCCCAGGGGCATCCCCAGCCCTGGAGAAGCTCTCTAGGCAGCAGGCGGTCCCTCAGGGAGTGTCTGTAGATCACTATTACTATCACTATTAAACCACTCACTCGGAGAAACTGCAGAAATGAGGCAGAAGATGACACCAGGAGGAAGGAGAGGGAATGGGGAAGAGGAAAACACAGGCAGGAGAAGGAGGACATGGGGAGGAGGAGGAAGACATGGAGAGAAGGGCACTGGGAGGAAGAGGAAGATATGGGGAGGAGGAAGACATGGAGAGAAGGACACTGGGGAAAAAGAGGACAGCAGGAGGAGGAGGAGGTTATGGGGAGGAGCATGAGGAGTCAGGAAGGAGGAGGAGGACATGGGAGGAGGGTACACAAAGGAGGAGGAGGATATGGGGAGGAGGAGGATATGGGGAGGAGGATGAGGACACAGCAAAGAGGAGGAGGACACGGGAAGAAGGAGGATGTGAGAAGGAGGAGGAGGACATGGGGAGGAGGATGAGGACACTGGGAGGAGGAGGAGTCTATAGGAAGGAGGATGAGGACACTGGGAGGAGGAGGAGTCTATAGGAAGGAGGAGGAGGACATGGGGAGGAGGATGTGGAGAGGAGGAGGACAAAGGAAAGAGTATATAGGAAGGAGGAGGAAGACACTGGGAGGAGGAAGGCATGGAGAAAAGGACATGGAGGAGGAGGACACAGGGAGGAGCATGTGGGGAGGAGGAGAACACGGGGAGGAGGAGGAAGACACAGGGAGGAGGAGGGCATGGAGAGGATATGGATGGGAGGACGACACAGAAGAAGGAGGACACAGGGAGGAAGAGGGCATGGGGAGGAGCATGTGGGGAGGAGAAGGACACAGGAAGAAGGAGGACGTGAGAAGGAGGAGGAGGACATGAGGAGGAGGAGGACATGGGGAGGAGGAGGAGTCTATAGGAAGGAGAAGGAAGACACGGGGGGAGGAGGAAGGCATGGAGAAAAGGATATGGGGAAGAGGAGGCCATGGGGAGCAGGCCATGGGGAGGAAGATGTGGGGAGGAGGAGGATGTGGAGAGAAGGACATGAAGAGGAGGAGGACACAGGGAAGAACATGGGAGGAGGAGGACACGGGGAGGAGGGCATGGAGAGAAGGACATGGGGAGGAGGAAGATACAGGGAGGAAGAAGACACAGGGAAGAGGAGGGCCACAGGAGGAGGAGGACATGAGGAGGAGGAGGAGGACATGAGGAGGAGGAAGAGGACATGGGGGACCTGAGCTGAGTGCTGCCAAGGTCAGGAGCCAGAGCAGGGCCCTCACATAGGAAATGTCCCCCCCCCCCACCCCCCATACCCACAGGAAGGGGGAAATGGTTCCGCAGCAGAAATGCAGCCACTTCCACAGGACAGAAGGAAGCACTACTATGGGAGTGGGGGAGTGCCTCTCCAACTCTGTGCTTTTCCTGGGTACTGGTTGGGCACTTTCTCCTCCCAGTGTGCCCTGGAGCCCTGGGGAGGAGGGCCCCGTCCTGGATATGGAAACATACTTGTACCCATACCTCCTGAAGCCCCGCAACCCCCCCCCCCCGCCCCCGCTCCCCCGGCACAGTAGCTTCGGTCAGGTACTACGTCCCCAGGCAGAGGGTGGGTGCAGAGGCTGCACCCTCACAGAGACCCCTTTCTGCCACATAAGAGCACACACACCCCTCTCCTGGGGCCGGCTATGACAGGGCCATGCTTGGTGGCTGTCTCTAGACCCATGAGACTCCCAGACATCAGCTAAAGCAGTGGTCCAGCCAAATAAATCTGCCACGACCCAGATGAGCTTCTGTTTCGAGCACAGTGCCACACTTCCCTCCCATGCCACTTCCCTCCCTGCTGGAGCCCCGAGCAGGTGAGTCACTGGTGGGCGAGCAGGCTCAGGGCTTCTTTCCCTTCCCAGGAGCCCTCCTCAGCCCCATCCCTGGTCGCCACCACCACTGGCTCAGAGAAGGCATTTGCCAAAAGGCGTAGGATTAGGGGTGAGGAGTCACTAAATCTCCTCCATAGGCTGGAGTCCACAGGTGATGTGGGGCACGGCTTCCTCACCTGCGAAATGGGATACCAAGGCCATGTCCCTCAGGGTTTCGGGAGGTTACAGGAAGCTGGCAGACAGGCAGTGCTCCGCAGAGGACCAGCAGGCTGTGAGTTCCCTGGGGTGGCTCCTCCTCAGCCTTACCCAGTTAAGACCAAGGACAGAGGAGTCCTCCCTCAGGTCACAGAGAGGGGTAAGGCCTCGGGGGAAGTGGCAGCTTCCGGGCCTTCCATTCCCCCTGGCACCCTGGGCTCCATTTTAACAGATACCATAATTTTTAATTAGTTTTCTCTTCCCCTGGCTAAAAGGCCATTAGCTCCCCATTAGGTGAATGTATCCCATTTTCTTCACACCATCAAGGAAACAGCGATTTACTTAGCCATCCCTAAAGCAATTCTGCAGAATAAAGGCAATTTAGCGATGGGCTCAATAAACTTCCTCATTTGCTGTTTGCAGGCCCCACCCTTAGGAGCCCACCAGCTAGCCCATCCCCTGTGTTCTTGGGTAGGCTGGGCCCTGGTAGGGCCCAAGGCAGAGGCATTGTGGGATGCAAGCAGCTCCCAGAGGTCAGAGAGGCATAGTGGGGATGCAGGCTAGGGTGGAAGAGACGGAAGGCAGGGGTCCAGGTCAGCTGGTGAAGGAGGACATGTCTTTTACTAGTCCCTGGCCAAAAAGAGGGAGGGTCCAAAAGAAAGTAAGAAGTAGGTGAGGCAGCCTTCCCAGCATGGCTGCTCTGACATCTGCTGGTCCAACATAAGTGGCCTGCCCAGGCCACACTACAGAGGGCCGGGCCTGGCATCCTGGAGGGGAGCATGCCAAGTCATGGCAAGTTCTTCCTTCTTTGGTGTCAGGGGCTGAAAGTCCCAGGGGTCTGCAGGTAGAGAGGGCAGGTCCGTCCTTGACGCCACAGGTGCTCAGCAAAATGGCACCCAAGGAGACAGGCCAGAAAGACGAGAGACGTGAGGCCTGCTGAAGAACTCCAAAAGTCGAGGAAATGGTGCTACACGGGGAGTCAGGCTGGGAGAGCCCTGGGCTGGGACTTAACTGCTCATCCATGCCCCAAGGGTGGCTGCACCTGTGTTGAGCAGCAAAGTGCCAGAGACTCTCCTAAGAACAAGTCTTAGATGGAAGTTCCCAACTCTGGTTCCAGGATCCCCGGGGCCAATGGGCTGTGTCCCTGAGTGTATGAGGGGGTGAAGGGCAGGGGTTCCTATGTATATATGTGAGGTCCCAGTACGTGTGAGTGACAGGGGCTGGGTTCCCTGGGTGAGGGTGGAGTATGAGTGGGGTTAGGCCTCACTCATTGTGGGAGCGTGTGTGTGTCCATAGGTGTCATGATCACATTATCCTTGAGAAAGGGCAGGAGCATGTCTAGTGATGAGCATTATGAGTGTGTGTGTGTGAGAGAGAGAGAGAGAGACACCCTGTGGGTGTGCACCCATGCATGGACACCAGGATGTGAGAGAGGAGTCTGTGTCAGCACCTTTCTCTTAAGGCATATGCGGTCACACACAATGACACTGTGCACATGTGGAAGGGGAACAAGTTTCAGGGGTCTGTTTATTATGTCCCATGGCCTTGCTCCGGGCATCCCCGTCCCCCGCTTCTTGGCCAGCCCTGAAGCAGTGGGGCTCCTTCCGCTGTGCTCTGGTTTAGGCCACTGCCTCTTCATCTGGGTCACCTCCTTGCTCCCATCCTGTCAGTCTCCCAGCACAGAAGAGAGCTTCCTGCCTTGGGGAATTGTCTGGCCACAGGGGGAAGGTCTCATGCTCTAGAGACACAGCACATCCCCTGAGCCATAGCCCTGGTCACCGGAATGCTGCATCCACAAGAGGGCGCCCAGAGGCTGAGCTGCTCTCAGCCTGGGTGGGTCCTGGAGCAGCATCAGGGCTCATCCGGTGCAGCTCAACCAGAGCCAGGCTCACGAGCTCCAGGAGTGCTGCTTCAAGTGAAGGGTGCCCATGTGCCTCTCCAGAGGTCCCAGATGTCTCCTGTGGGTGCTGCAGGCCCACTTCTCCACCCTCAGCACCAGCCAATCATGGCACCTTGGTCATCCCAAGGGAAAGGTGGGCGGGGCGGGAGGCTCACTTGCCCTGGATTGGAGAGTCTGGCCACCAAATTGCGTGGGCCAGAGGTGTAAAAAAGCCAACTACATCCATGCCAAGTGCCACAGGTTGACTCTTGCAACCTGGGCCCCACAGTCTAGCCCTTGAAGCCTTTCCAAGCACCCCAGTTAAGCTAATGGCTGTGGAAGAGCACGTACAAAGTTGCAACTCAGAGTTACGAGAGATCTTCAGAACATTCTGTTTGTGTTTACTTCTGCCCTGACTGCAGCTTCCTAGGGGTCCTCCCCCTGCAACCCAATGACCCCAGAGTCCCAATACCGGAAACAGGCTCCCTCCACTACATTCCTCCTCAGGGCAAGGAAAGAGCTTCTCCCCTGCCCTCCCCATGGCAGGCTGGGAACCCATTCTGGCTTCAGTATCTACCAGTGGAACCCAGGATCCAGTCACACAAATGAAGCCTTGGGGCAGGCCTGTGAACCCAGAGTCAGCAAGACCAGGGGCTAGAGGCAGGGGACCACCGCCTCTTCTGTTCCCAAAGGCCACAAGGAGGGAAAGTCCTTTGTAAGCAGTGGGGGCGGGCAGGCTTCCCTGTCAGAGAGAAACTTGGTGCATACAAAAGCACTGAAGGAAGAGATCAAATCAGGACTCTTCCAGGAACACTAAAATGTATGGCCAAAGGGATCAAAGATTCTATGGCCTTAGGATTCATTCTGTCAGTCTGGCATCGGGGGCGGTGCCCAGCCTTTGCAAGGCCACATCTAATCCTTTCAGCCCCTACGCTGGCTGGCGGCACATAGCCCTGCCCCACTCTAGGATGATCAAAAGCGCTTGGTAAAGGTTGGCCCAGAGCGGTCTCTCCGTCCCAAAGGCTGTTCCCTTAGGTGGCCCTGCCTGGCAGCGGCTCTAATGCTGCCTGTTGGAACTCTGGCCATGGCGGGGCCTCAGCCGGCTGCGCTGGGCCAGTCAGAGCGGGCCCTCGAGGGCAGCCTCCCAGAAACCATGGGCTTTTCGAATTTTTAAAGACTAGGGCGGCAAAAACGCACGAGGGAAAAGCAACCTTTTACAAAAGAGCAGATCCCCTCCGCAACCCTCGGCGGGCCAGGATATCAGAGCTGGAGGAGGAATGCACCGACGTGGAGCGAGGACAGGAAACCAGGGCGCAACAATCTGCAAAGACAGAACTCCCCGCGCCAAGTCGCGGGCTTTCTGGGGCTACCTCACCGGGCCTCCCCCACCTGCGCCGAAAACCTCGACAAGATCCGTCCGGGTCGCTCCAAGACGCGGCCGCCGCGCGGGGCGCAACCAGGCTGGGACGCGCCGCTGCGGCTCGGGCCCTGCACACCGACCCCGGCCGCCCGGCCCGGCTCACGTCCCGTTCTGGCCGGAGACCCGCCCAGTCTGGGCCTCGAGGCGCCGGGTCGACCGCTCCACCTCGCTCCCGACCCAGCCCAGGCGGCCGGCAACTGCGCAGCGCGCTGCCCGCCGCAAAGAGAAAGGCGTTTCCGAGCGCGTCCACTCCGCCGCTCGGCGCCGGGCGCCAACTTCGCCCCGGCCGCTGCGGGCACCGGCTCCCGGCAGGACTCACCTTCGCCGAGCAGCGGCAGCAGCAGCAGCAACCTCAGCCTCGCGGCGCCGGCCGTCGCCGTCGCCTTCGCCATGGCCCGCGCACGCCGGGGCCGCAGCAAGAGGGCTGCTGGCTGGGGCTGGGGGTCTCGGCGGCGGGGTGCGGCGGTCAGCCTGGCCGCCCCATGCCCGCCCGGGACGCGGCGGACACGGCGGACACTGCGGGCGCAGAGCGTCGGGGCGCGGACTCCGGCTGCTCCACGATGCTGCGCGCCGGGCTCGGGTCGCGGGACTGAGGCGGGGCGGGCGCGGACTGCGCCGGAGGAGTGGGCAGGGGCGGGGCGGGGCGGTGAGGGGGGCGGGCCAGGGGCGGGCCGGGCGGGGCCAGGGTGCGGGCGGGGTGCGGGGGGTAAGGGCGGGGCTCGGGGTACCGGCCGCGGGCGCCTGGTGGGGATCCCGCCGGGCGCGGAGAGGAAACCTGTGCGGGGCGCGGGATGCTGGCCGGGCCCGGTACGAGTAGGAGCGAGGTGCTGGACGCGGGGTGCGGGCCTGCCACCCGCAGCCCCAGTGAGCGCACCTCTGCACGCACAGCCACTCTTTTCAGCCTGTGCGCCCGCTCGCGGTCCCTGCGCTCCGCTCTTTACGGCCGCCCGCCGGCTGAGGGCAGGGAAACCCGGCGGGGATGAGGAGTCACGGCGGACTGGGTAGGGGTGCGCCCGATCCGACAAGGAGACGAGGCGGGCGCCCCGCCTCCAGGCTCTCGGCGCCGAGCGCATCCTCCGCCATTTCTCAGAGGGGGGAGGCGCGGTGGGAGCGCGGCCTCTCCTGGGGCCCGGCGGGAGGAGGGGAAGAGCCTGGGCAAGGGAAGGGGAGCCTGAGCGCTTTCTGCGCACTCCTGGAGCGAGCCTGGCGTATGGCTTACAAAGTCCGAGGTCGCGCTGAGGGATAGGGTAACGTTTCCCGGGGCTAGTTTGTGATCCCCCTCTCTTTAGGACTGGTTCAACCAATGGGAGCAGGAAACTGGGTCCGGGCACACCTTTCAGAGAGGCCTGGCACTGGCAGCTTTAATAGAGTGTTTGGAGGGCAGGTGTCCTTTCCCAAACAGAAGAACTCTTAGAATGTGGACTGACGGGGTAGGAGAGCAAGTAGCAGGGAGGAGCTGGAGCCCAAAGTAATTTAATTGTTGCCCAAATAAATGATACCCATGAACACATCCAATCCCATAAAGGGGGAGACTCTGGGCCCCTAACATGGAGGTCCTGGAGTGAGGTTGCGGTTGGATTCTTGGTCTCTGTGGGAAAGATCCACTGTTCTACCACTCCTCGCTGTCTTTTGAGGAATGGTCTCCACTTAGGTGAAGAGGAATAGAAACCCAGGGAGCCTTGGGGTGGGAGGGTTCCTGGGCCTGGGGCGCCCCTACTTCGGTGTCTCTTCCGCCTGCTGCGCACAAAGCCCCGCCCCCCTCAGGGCTGAATAAGAGATCCGCACATCACTCTGCAGATATGAAGTCAAAGTGAAGTCACCCTCGCAGGCAGGAGGAGCTGCCAAGACAGAAGCTGGCTGGGGGCTCTGCCAGCTGAGATGTCCAGAGCAAGCCTGCTGGCGGGAGGCCAGGGCACAGTGCTGCCAGCTCAGGAGAGCCACCCTGTGGCCACCAGACCTTGTGTTGCTTGCCACACCCCCCACCCAGAGCCCCCGGGGCCCTTGGATTTCCGGGGCTGGAGTTCGCCATGGGAGGGTTTTCTTGGGTGCGGACAGGCCCTACTTCTGGTGCTAATAAGGATTGCCAAGGCTGTATACTCAGGCATCCTCCCAGGGAAGGGACTTGAGCAGGAAGGAAGGGGCTCGGGGGTCTTCTTCATTACAAATATCCCATGGCAGGAGAATGCAGAAGGAGAGGGGTGGCCTGCTGCATTCTTTCAACCAGTCTCACCCCCACACCTCCCAGGGACCACTCTGGCTAGGCCATGGCTGACACTGGACGGCCTGGATGTTTGGTTGTGCTCTGTGTGACTGTCTCAGGGCTGAGGCTGTGGTCCTGCCTGGGCCACCTCACAGGGTTTTGAGTGGACACCTGACACTATGGTGGGGCATTGCCCTCTTCTTAGAAAAAGGTCTGGGAGGCTTCATATGTAAACTCCTGTACACAGGTGCATATGCACGCATTTATACATATGTGCGTATGCCTGTGTTCACATAGATGGACATTCCTACTGTCTCCCGCTGCATGCCCAGGGACCTGACCAGAGTGGCATCCAGTAGAGGGCAGAAGTGAAAGCTTGGTCTTGCTAGCCTGAGAACTGCAGGGAGGGAGTGACTCAGCCCTGTCTGGGCCTGGGCATCGGCTCAGGATCCCTAATATCAGAGCAGCAGGAAGGAGCTTCCTCAATCAGCAGAGAGGAAATAGATGTGGTCTCCCTGAGGACTGACAAGGGGAGGTCAGAGGTCACACTGGGGTACAATCCAAAGAGGCCAGGCTGTGATTTCCCAGGAAGTCCTTCTCCTAACTTCCTGTCCCAGGGGCTCCTGGGACATTTGCCTGGGAGAGCCTGCAGGAGGTTCCTGCTCCCTGTCTTGGCTTCCCCTAGTCATCTCTCTCTGAGCCTCAGTTTCCCCAACCGTAAACATCCCCCTCTCAGAAGGAAGAGTGAGGATAAAAAGAGGGAGTACACCTGAGGGTAGACCTCAGTGGCAGGTGCTCAAGAAATCATGGCCATTGTCTTGCCCAGGTTTAGGAGATGGCTATGGCATCCTTGCCCCAAAAGACCACAGTGTTGTGGGGCATGGGCTCCCACAGGCACTGAGAGGCTTTCTGGGATCTGGGGAGGGGGTGCGTTACTGTGTTGTCTGTTAGTGCTCCCCACTGCTGCCCACAGACCCCCTTGGAGTATCACCAGGGTAAGTTTAATCAATAGATAGATCCCTGGGCCCCACCTCCACAAAAAAATCCAACTTAAAAAAAAGTTCCCCAAGAGATTCTGATAGGGGATTCTGCTTTGAAGTGAGTCAGACCTGAGTTTTTATTTTGCCACTTGTGCAAGTCCTTGACCTCTCTGAGCCTCAGTTTTGTCATGTATAAAATGGGGGCTGAGAATCGAATAGTGTCTGCAAGGCCCTGTCGCCAGCACAGGGTAAGGTGCTCAGTGGGCAGGCAGCTCACATGTGCTCCCAACGGCAGTCTTTGCTTCCGAGCAGGTGAGGCCTACCTGGAGTCCCTTGGGTCTGGCCCCCAAACACAGCATAAGGAAGGGAGGGTGGAGGTCAAGCCCAACACAGAAACGGATCCCACCCAGCACAGGCTTGCCCAAGTGGGGAGAAGCTGCTGCTGGGAGTACGAGGCTAGGCAGGATGCATTGTGACTATGACCCAGGTGGCTATGGGGACTCAGGGAGGTCCAGGGAAGCTGAGAAGGCCAGCTGTTAGGGGGGGACACTGAGTGCAGGGACAGGAAACCCTGGCCCTGGGGGGCCTTGCAGGAAAGGGGACACAGCCCAGTCCAGGGGCTACTGAAAGACCAGGCAGCCGTTCCTAGAACTACCAACAGAGGCTCCTACCAGATGTGGTCAGAGTGAGCACGGCAGAGGGTCTCAGTCCCTCCTGCAGGCAGCTTGACGCAGTGGCTGGAAGCATAGACTTTGAGACTGACTATGGGTGCTGTTAGCTAACTGCTCAGTGCCTCACTTTCCCCCTTGTAAACGCGGGTATCAATAGTCCCTACCACTACACTCTGCAACCCCAGTGGGGTGTCGAGAGGGAGGAAGGTCTATTGCCATTGCACGGTTTTCCCTCCTCGAGGCACAGCTGCCAAAAGAGCCAAGGCCCACCAGCTGGCTCTGAGGGCCCCATAGTGGGGCTCCCCACCCACGTAGTTAAATATGTAAATATGCTGTCCCCACGGCACACTCACAACACACCAGGACTGGGCTCGCAGGGTATGGCGCAGGGACGCTCTTCACCTTACTCTGAGCAGGCCCCGCCTGCCTGCCTTGCCACCCGCAGCTGGTATTTGCAGACAGGGCCTCAATCTGGCTGGTGGGCCTGACAAGGAGCAGGTGCCTGAGGCCCCAGCCCAGGGCTCCAGAGCACGAGCAACTGGGTCCTGCATGTCTGTCAGAGCCCCCGTGTAGCTCACCTCCACCCAGAGGGCCTGACCTCAGCTCTTTGCCCCCACTCCCCCTTCCTGTTGTGGGCCCCCTCAACAGACTTGTTTTTCTCCTCTGAATTTCCTCCCTCAACTCCCTTCCCTCCTCTGTTCTCCCTTCCCCTTCTTCGCCTCCTTCCCTCCCCCCCCTTCTCTCAAAGGAATCTCTTCTCATTCCTTTCTTTTTTTTTATTTTAAGTTTATCTTATTTATTTTGATAGAAGGAGGGAAGGAGGGAGGGACAGAGAGAGAGGAAGGAGAGAGAGAATCCCAAGCAGGCTCTGTCAGCGCAGAGTCCGATGCCGGGCGCCAGCTCGAGAACCGTGAGATCACAACCTGAGCCAAAATCAAAGAGTCGGATGCTCAACTGACCCAGCCACCCAGGTGCCCCGTCCTCCACTCCTTTCCACCAGCACAAGAACCAGGTTCGCTGCATCAGTGGGGCCCAGGTTCTCCACCTGTTACATGAAAATAATAATAATAATAATAATAATAAATAATAATAGTAATGCAGGGATGTGAAGTTAAACCCAAACGAGGTTTGGACAGGATCAGCACAGTTCCTGGCTCAGCAGGAAATGGACATTTTTCTTACTGTTCTTCCAAGGGCTCCTCTGAAGGGCAGGGAGCCATCCGGGTGGTAGGCCAGGGGTACTGGCGTGCTGTGAAGGTTGCAGGTGGTCTCTGAGTCATGTCCTTGTCTGTATGACCTGGGCGTGTTCCCAGTAGTATGTTCCCAGTGTTTCTGGGCCTAGGTGGGAGGGAAAGCAGAGTTCCTTCCCCCCAGGTGCCCGAGAACAAGTGAGTCCCCATGCAGTCAATGTGAGCTGTCACTGTTATCATTGGTTCCCATCAGCTGGAGAAGCTGAAGCTAAGAGACCCAAGAGGTCAGTGGACGTCGCTAAGGTAGCACAGAAAGCAGGTGGTTCCTAACCCTGAGCTGTCTGCTTCTCTGTGCTCTGGCTCCCCACCTGCATAAGGAACAATTCACACCGCCTGGGGCTGGCGAAAGCGAACCTGGCCACGTGAGCCTGGCCCCCGTCTCTCGCCCACCCCACGTGACAAGCTGCCTTCTCCGTGGAAAGACAGAGCGAGCCCTGGAACCGCAGAGTCTCTGGACGCTGCAGCACTTATCTGGCCATGTAATTACACATTCGGGAATGCTGGGTTGATTAATGCCTGTGCCCCACCTCAGCTGAGTCCCCAGCTCCAGGGCACCGCTGGCCTGAGGAGGCCGGAGCCTGGTGGGGCCTCGGGCCTGACCGTGCCCACCTCTTGCATCATGTGGACGCCAAGGAGAAGGCCCATCCTGGCTGACAGGCGCGTTGTGGAGATACAAGGGGGCTCAGATTGGCAAGTCCAGCAAATGTGGCCTGAATGCCTTTTAGAAAAAAACATCTCCCAAGGCAGTTTCATAATCTGCCTTGTAATGCAGATTTAGACAAGTTTTTACGAATGCACTTTTTAAAATAGGTCTTAATGGATCCTTTGCAGTAGTTACAGCCCATTGTGTAAATGCAAACAGAAGGCTTTTTGAAAACATGTATTATTGATCAGAAAGGCAGCAGCAATTAGAAGCCAGTGTGTCATATTATTCAATACACACTTCCTATACAGGCCTGCTTGTACTCACTCATAACTTTCTGACAAATTATCCTGTCACTAGGAAGCCTTTTCTTTTCCCTTTTGCTTCTGAAAGCGCAGGAGGACCTCCCCATCGGTTATTAGCTGGAGGCGAATGAAAAATTAAGCTTATCTTTACCGGAGCAAAACTTACTTACGACTTCTCCGTTGGTTTCAAGACTAAAATGGCAAAACCTTCAGGCAAGATGGATGATGCTTCTCGATTTGGTCTATGGCCCAAATGGAAAACAAAAAACAAAAAAGCAAACAACGAAAACACCAAACTGATGACAAGGTAGCAGTGTGCTACAGGAAGGACAGAATCACCTGCCCGGCGTGGGAGTGGGGGGGGGGGTGTGGAGCCAGGGGGGACCAGCTGGAAAGCCTGCTCTGCGGGAAAGATGCGGAAGCAGAGGAGGAAGCAACCCAGCAGCCCAACGAGGGCCCACAGGGAGAAGTGCCATCTGAGCCCCTAATGTCCCCCAATGTTCTTATCTTCCCTCCCCAGTCACAGAACCTAAAATGATCAATTGATCAAGTTGGGATCTGTTTTCACTCAAAACCTCATGCATGAATCCGTACTTTACCCAGTCTGCACATTTCCCGTTTACCCTCCTTCTTGAAGGGTTCATTTATGTAACAAACATTTACTGGGCACTTCACCATATTCTGGGTGCTATTTTCAGCATTAGAGACCCGACAGTGAATAAACCAAAGGCCTTCCCTTCATGGTGCTTCTTGCAGACCGTTACCAACACAGGAAGCACATAGGCAGTACATCTTAAAGTGACCCCAGACAAGAAAGTACACAGGGGAGGACATCTGTCAGGGCTGGCTGCCCCAGGGAGCTGACTTGGGGCAAGCTGCTGGGGAGAGCGCTGCTCTCTCCCTGGAGACGGTGCTGGAGGTGGGAAGGGGCCTTGGAGTTCTGCCCCAGCACAAGTGAGATGCCACAGTTGGTCTTCTTAGGAGAGCGTCTCCTCAAGCAGCCTCACCCTTGCCTTCTGGAATCTGCAGCTCTGGTCTCTGCAGGGCAGGATCTGCAGGGCAAATACTCTGGCCTGGGCAGTGTTTTGGAGCCAAAAACGTCCGCCGTGCTGTTGGAATGCTGACAAATAGGAAGTCCATTGACTTAATGCCCTGTAATGGCTTCTGAAGGATCCTTGCCCAGGATGGCGTGGGTTGACACTCCGGGCGTGGTGTACAACTTCTAGGTGCATCTCAAGCCTGGGTGCAGGTAGCAGCTGTGAGCTAGATGGGCTGGGGGAAGGGGGGCTGGCAGAGCTTGGAGGTATAGACTGGGTGGCTCTCACAGCCGCTGTGTTTGCAGACGGGCCCAGGAGCACAGCACCTACTTGCCCCCGAGCTTGGAGCTCTCCTGCAGAACTTTCTAGGCTATTTCAGAACGCCCAGGCCAGTCTTGGGCAGATGACTGCTTCTATTCCGGGTTGCTTTCTGAGCCTAGGCCTGCCCAGAGCTCGCACCCTTGCTGCAAACCCCTCATGCAGGCCAGATGGGGTCCCCTCTCTGCTTGCTCAGAAGTTTTCCAGGCTGGCCTTCATCTCCTAGAATAGTGCTGTCCAGTGGAACATTCTGTGATGATGAAGACATTCTCCTCTGTGCTGTCCAATGTGATGGCCAAGTGTGGCTATCAGGCACTTGAAATTTGGCTAGTGGGACTGAGGAACTGAATTTTAATTTTACTGTATTTATAATAATGTAAAATTAAATAGTCACATGTGACCAGTAGACTTGCTGGGCAGTGAAGCTTTAAGAAACAGCTCCCCAGCCCCTTCCTAGACTTCCTGGCACAAAGCTCCCCTACTGGAGTGAAGGCAGAGCAACCAGAGCCTTCTGAGTTGCTTAGCCAGAGACCATGTGGGTGCCCAGTGTGGTACCAATGGGCTCTCTGGTCCAGAAGCCTTCTTCCTGTGGTTTGGAGAGGCCACAGCCCCAAGGAGAAGGGCAGCATTGCTGGGGCACACTGTAGGCACCCCTCACCCTGGGGCATGGCTGTTTCCCTCCAGGTCCAGCCCCGGGCCTGACCACCCCTCCTGAAACTCTGGGCCTCCTCAGGCAGAGTGCAGCAGCTCTCAGGGGCCTCTTCGCAGAGGGGCTGATGAGCTTGTGCATATTAAGATGCAGTGATGAAGGGCTGTCAGGGGACTCTGTGCAGCAGCCTGAGACCCAAGGGCCTACTCGCTGATGCTGGGAGCTCAGCACCTGGCCCTTCTCCACGATCCTTGTCCTTCTGCTAGTGAGCTCCCCCCACCCTCACCATGGTCTCAGACTCCCCACGTGTTGCCTGGCCACTGGCCTCCACTGGCTGTTCCTCCTGCCTGGAACATTCTTCCCACCTCCTCCTGGCCCCCTCTGTTGTTCAACTCCTACTTGTCACTCAGAAGTCTTGGCTCTAAGGCACCTTCTTCCCAACCCACATAGATACTCCAAAGGGGACCCGGTATACCTTCTGCTCTAACTGTGCTGGATTTATCTCTGAGCCCTTGACTGGGGACCCAGTGAGGATTCAGAGCATGGGTTAAATGTCCAGCTATAGGAAACAGTCCTCCAGGTGGTGGGGACAGCCTGGGCAAGGCAAGGCGGTGTGCTCAGGAAGGTAGGTGGGGGAGCATGGGGTCCTGGGCTGAGATAGCATCTGTCCTGCTGCCCCCTCCCCACGTGCACCCCCATGCCCCTGTGCCCCTTCTTCCTCTGGGCTGCCTCCCTTGGTGTGACTAAAAGCCATCTGTAAAAATCACCGGAAGGAGTTACATGACCATGGGCTTGAGCTGTAGAATAACTTGCAGGGAGAGAAAAAGGCGCCCCAAATAAATCATTTGGGGCCTGACATTTGGAGCGTTTGAGTTTGAGACCAAACACAGATGCCCTTTAGATAAATACATTTTTGAGAAGTGTTCCGTAGGAGAAGTTTATGACTTTAATAGGTTTTTAGTGTCAGAGAAGCATCAGGAAGTGTTTTGTTGAGAGACTTTCTCTTAAAAAGCTCAGAATCCTTCTTTTCCCTCTGGCCCCTTAAACATAAGGATACAAGGATCCTCAGCCAGGGGTGCATTCTCCTTTTCAGGTTCTCTAGGGATTTGTCCTGGGCTGGGATTGCTCAACTGAGGAATGTTCAAGAAGGTTCTTAAGACCTCAGTGCTCCAGGCAGGGGTGAGGGATGGGAGGGGTCTCTTGGGAAAATGATTTAGTGGCTAAGAAGTGTCCTTTTCATTCAGAGCAGCTCCCCTCCCCTCCCTGCCCCAGCCCTCCTCCCCCTCCCCCGGAGGAGTCTGGATGGCTGGTCCTCAGGAAGGAGAAGGGCTCTGTGTGGAGTACGTGGGTCCCCCTGAGGCTTCCAGAGATTGGCAATTTTCTATGGATTGGAAATCTTACGAAGTTCCCCACACTGAAGCCCAGGAGTATGAAGGAGCTGAGCTCACCTCGGGCCCCATGCCAGAGAGAGGAGACATGAGAAGAAGGTCAAATGCAGTCATGTCTGGAAGCTTCTCCCTTCCAGCTAAGAGACAGGCCCCCACCTGCCCATCCCAGTCTCTGCCCCAGGACTGCCCGGACCCCTGGGTCCTGCAGCTGCCCTCTGCCCAGCTCTGGCCTGGACACGAAGTGCTCACAGGTGGGGCTGGTGCCACTACCCCTGTGCATATGCTGCCCTGCTCTCAGCCCCCGCCTTGTCCCCCAGGACGAGGGCTACATTATGAGGGGGTGAATGCCCTCCTGGACTTGCAACCCATCCTTGAATGGGTCCAGCACCAAAGAACTATGCCCCAGATCACCTGTGCTGTGGCTTAGGCTGGGGATGTGGGGTGGAGGAAGGGTGTCCCTGGCCAAGCCGGCCTGACCTCAGGCTTGTCTTCCCATCATCGTGGGTGGGCTGGGGCACACAGAGCCGAGGCAGGACCAGGAGGGGCCCACTGCGATCCATGACCTGGCTCCCAGTAAACACGCGGATGGAACTGAGAGGCTTCAAGGCAGTGCAGGCTCTGAGGGCACAGGCAAGCTGCCTCCTAGCACAGCTGTCTGATGAGCACTGGGGGTGGTAGGGACCAAGAGAGAAGGGACAGCTGTGTCTGTGCTGTCTTCCCGGGGGCAGCAGAAATGTTCTATTCAATCGATACACCAAGACTCAACATTGATTGCCCAGGTGACTTTTTCAGCACATTTTCAACAATTCCGGCTGCTATAATGGAGAAGCCTGGCCTCGGTTTTTCCATTTCTGAGGATATGCTGCCCTCCCACCCTGCCCCTCCATCTTCCATCTCCTAGCCTGGCCCTCAGGGACCTGTCTCAGACCCTCCCTGCCTCAGACCCCACTTGTGAGGATCTCCCCATCTTCCAAGATGGGAGTTTGTGTGTAAATGGGATTGTGTGTGGTCAAAGTCCTGGTAGCTCTGTCCTGGCTGTCTCGGGCAGTGAATGGACAGGGAGGTGGATGTTGAGAGGCTGGGGTCTGGGTCCCTCCCCCCACCCCAAGGGTCACCTTCCCCTACTAGGGCCCTGAACTCACCTCCTCAGCCCCTGGGACCTTCCAAGACCCTGATCAGGAGTCCATCTAATGGGTAGATGAGAACAGATTAGACAAAGTACCCACGATCTTCTAAAGCTTTACTCCTGCCTCATAATTTATTTCCTTGCAGGATCCAGGCACTTGGATGCAGCTGATTTCTTAGCACCATTTACAACCCTTTTGTTTTTTCACAGTTATGTCTTGGAAGCAGCTGCCCACAGACTGAAAGCAGCCCATAAACTATGTATAATCTTTGAGGGCTCTTGTGACCTTGCCTGTGTGGGGCAGAAGGCAATGACCTCTGTTTTATTTCCCAGGCTGACACCCAGGCTTGGATTGGGGTGTTGGCTCGTTACCTATTTACATCTGTAACTTATCAGCATTCTCCAAATCCTAGAGGTTTAGGGTTTGATTACGCCTGTCTGACCTCTGAATAAGATGCTCTGGGAGGTAAATCTTTGGGGCAGAGGGGGTGGTGAGGCTGAATCATCTCTCCTAGAGAAAGAAGCAAGCCCTAGAGGGGCCTGAATAAGAATGGCTCACAGGTCGCTATTGAGAAACTACCTGTAGGCAGCCCTGACCTGGAACCTCCAACTCACTCAGGGTCACAGCACCTGCTCAAGTGGTAACGGTGTCCCACTTTATAGGTGAGGTCACTCAGGTGCAAGCCCGGGTGTCCTTTCTCTGGAGCCCTCATGCTACATTGTTCCTGGTTCCCAAACTCTGGTGGAGGGCTGATCAAACACAATGTGGCCTGCCCCCCTGGGTTCCGACTCTGGACATGGGTGGGGGTGAGAGACTGTACTCATAACCACTTCCCAGGAGCTGCCAGTGCTGCTGGTTCCAGGCCCACAATGTGGGATCCATTGTTCCAGAGCAAGTGGGATGGCAGAGAGGTGGGTGACAGTCTCAGGGTGGAAGGCACACACACACACACACACACACACACACTCTGACCAGTGCACTATGTCCTTGGCGGGTCTCTCCACCTCCCCTGCATCACCTCCTGGTTTCTAGTCTCTATCCACCCCTGACATACGCCCACGGTCCTGGCTTTGCTGGGGGCCCACCAAGAACACATGTGCTGTGTTCCTCTGCAAGGACCCACCTGCATTTGCAGCCAGCTCTGTTTCTTCCTAACACTCATTTCTTCAGCTAGGATCCTATGTGAGGTTCAGACCCCTTGGAGTCTGCTTGGGATGGGGAGTGTCCAGCACCTTCACAGTGCAGGCAAATAGGGTGTTTATTTCCATGGTTGGACTGGATTCAATGCATGATCCGTGGCTTGACCCTTGCACAGTATTAGGCTTCAGGGAATCTACAGCAAATGCATTTCTCCAGTCTGTAGAGCAAGATGGCTATTGCCATCATCCTGATGACCTTAGTTCTAGGAGAACTGGCTTTGCCAAGCCATGGTCATTTGATAAAGGCTGACTCAGGACCTGTGTATGGCCAATGGGGGCCTGGGGAAGCCAAGGGATGAGAGGGGGACAGGGGATCCTGTGCTCTTAGTTGGAGGCACGTAGGCCCCTCCAGGACAGCACGCATCGGCGGCAGCAGCATCAAGGACTCTGGCTGGCCTGTGCATTGTTATTTCCAAAGACTAAGGCTTTGGAACAAAGGAATTTTCATTCTTTAATGAAAACCTTGAAGCGAGAGGAAGCACCCCACTAAATGACTGATACTCACTGAGATATGCACTGCTTAGAAATGTCTCCTAGTCAATGAAGAAGAGATAACGGTCAGTGGAATAAAAATTAATCTGGCCACTATAGGAATTAATATAAAAACATCAGATGCAGGACTTATAAGGGATGCCACCTCCAACTAACCCTCCCTGGGTTAAATACCCTGGGGATGATGATTTACGTTCTGTGCTGTAGGGCTCTGTGGCATAATCAATAGGGATGAGAAATGGGGCCATTCAGCTGTTCCTGCCTCCAGGCTGGGGAAAGGAGCCCAGGGGAGCACATGGCTGCCCTGGAGGCTGCTGGGAGCAGGGGACACATCTAAGCCCACTCACCTTCCTGTCTTCCCCTTCCTCTCCCTCTCTGGTGAGTGCCAGGCCAGTGGCTGACAGGCTTCTGGAGGCCTGGGTTATGACACCCCCTCACTAGGACTCACCCCACCCCCAACCCTCCCGGCTACAGGAGGCGCCAGA
The DNA here is from genome assembly GCF_028018385.1 of Neofelis nebulosa. Classification (NCBI taxonomy): domain Eukaryota; kingdom Metazoa; phylum Chordata; class Mammalia; order Carnivora; family Felidae; genus Neofelis; species Neofelis nebulosa. The sequence goes on from NC_080794.1 coordinate 54,484,011, forward strand.
GGAGAAGAGCGCAGGGTAGACAGGGCCAGGTGCTGCCTAAGACCAGAGCAGTGGGATCCTCCCCCCTGCCCCGGGGGGCTGGGGCTCTGGTGAACCTCCTAATAGTAACCAATCACACACACCCATCTTTGCTCTGTGAGAATTACTGCTCCAAACTCTTGGTTTAGGTGACGCTTGCCTAAACAACCATTCATTCTCACTACCTCTAAGCTGAGGTCCACTCTTTCCCTCCAGGAGATGGAGGTCCAAGCCCTTTGGCCAGTCCCTGGGGTGCTTCTCTGCAGGGAAGCTTTAAGCTAGGGCTCACTGTAGGTCCCAGTCTGGCCTGCCTGCCATGCCAGCTGAGCGGTGAGGTATACTCACTCCTTCGTGGTGAGGGCCATACTAGCTCAATTCTACCCCACTGTGCATATGCCCACCTGGGCAGCCAGGTGGGCGAGTGGCGTCAGGGCCAGCCAGGCTCCAGCCTCACACAGTGGTGTCTGCCCCCCTGCCCTGCACCTCCCCCCCATAGGCTGGCTCCCTGCTCTCCACCCTTCGCACACCTGCTCCTGAGGGATAGAGGAACACATTACCATTTGTCTCCTGATACAAGGCCCTGGAGGAGACCAATTCAAGGAGGATGGAGGGTTTCTCCCCAAGCCCGTCTCTGCCAAGCCCCACCTCCCCTTGGGGGTCCCTCTCCCTCTACGCTCTACCAGATCTGGACTCCTAGCTTGTGTCAGGGATCAGGGATACCAGCTCCCCACCATGCCAGCCTCTCACCATGTTCTGCTCAGCCCTCTGCTCTTACACTGAACTGTAGTCATTGCCCTTCAGGTGTGCCCTCTGCTTCTGCTGAGCTCCGACCACACATTCCTTAAGGAAAATTCCTGCAAGGCTAGTAGTAAGGAACATCGTGGGGAAAGGCCTGCTTTCCTGTTTTTGATGACATGAGAACCTGGCCCTTCCCAGGGAGACCTATTGATGCCTCCTTTGTGTGCCCCACACTGAGCAGCCCAGGAGAGAGCCTGTGTGTCCCCCCACACTGCTGCCCATGCTCACACTGGGCCAACCCAGGGAAAGCCCCCATGCTATAGTCTAATGTTAGGGACAAGTGACCCTGAATAATCTCAGGCATAGAAAGGCCCCGGGGGACCACCCAGTCTAAGCCTCATCATAAAGATGGAGAAACTGAGGCCTTTGGAGAGACTGGCCAAGGCTATAGAACAAAGCAGGCCTCCCAGCCTCCAGGGTAGTGCCCTCTGCCCTCTGCCTATTGGACGTGGCTGCGGGGCTGCCCACAAGGCTGTTCTGGGCTACCATAGTATCGTATTGAATCATACTAAGGAGATAAACATAAATCCACAAATTATTCTTCGCATTATGTCATGGGTTCAAAAGTATTTCTCCAAATCCATATGTTAGATTCCTAACCCCCGGTGCCTCAGAATGTGACCTTATTTGGAGATAGTGTCCTTACAGAGGTAATCAAGTTAAAACGAGGTCATTAGGGTAGACCCTAAACATATACGACTAGTCTCCTTATAAAAAGAGGGAAATTTGGACGCTGAGACACTCAGGGAGGGATGACGTGAAGAGGCACAAGCTGAGGAGAGAAGCCTCAAATGGATTCTTCCTTCCCGGCCCTCGGAAGGAATCAACCCTGATTTCAGACCTCCAGCCTCCAGAACTGTGAGAGAACACATTTATGTTGTGGTCTGGGCCACTTTGTTGTGGCAGTCCCAGGAAACTGATACAGTTGATAAAGTTCATGATAATGAACTTAGAGCACTATTACTTTTTTTTTTAAATGTGTATTTATTTTTAAAAATTTTCTTTAATGCTTATTTATTTTGAGAGAGAGATAGACAGAGCGCGAGTGGGGGAGGGGCAAAGAGAGAGGGAGACAGAATCCGAAGCAGGCTCCAGGCTCTGAGCTGTCAGTGCAGAGCCCGACGCGGGGCTCGACCTCACAAACTGTGAGATCATGACCTGAGCCGAAGTCAGACCATTAACCGACTGAGCCACTCAGGCGCCCCAATGTGTATTTATCTTTTGAGAGAGAGACAGAGTGCGAGCAGGGGAGGGGCAGAAAGAGAGGGAGACACAGAATCTGAAGCAGGCTCCAGGCTCTGAGCTGTCAGTACAGAGCCCGATGCGGGGCTTGAACCCATGAACCGCAAGATCAAGACCTGAGCTGAAGTTGGAGGCTTAACCCTCTGAGCCACCCAGATGCCCCAGAGCACTATTACTTTTATTTGTTTTTATTTTGGTGAGGAGGTTGGTGTTTCAGATATTTTTTGTGGTTTTAATTTTTTTAGTTTGTTTTGTTTTTATGGATTCACAAATTGGAATGTATTTATTTACACTTAGTGGTTTAGAAGGAGACGCTGATGGGGAAGGCTGCCTGGCGCATTCTAGGGGTGGAGGCCCAAACGGGAGGTTGGGTCCACAGTTGCTGGGATGGGCGTCAGAGAATTGCTGGATGTGTGGGCTGTTGAGGTGCAGAGCAGACAGGGAGCCACAGCCCACATCTCCCACCATCTTGGTGACATTTCTGTTCCCCAATGTCCCCGATGGCAGTGACATTGATCAGGAACCCCATGGCAACCCAACTAGGGCACCACCATCCAGCCAAAGAGACGGAGGGAACAGGCTATTGAGCCCTTGCTTGTCCTTTCACAAAATAGCAGGTCAGTGTTATTTTAACAGAAAGAACTTCATGGGAATTACTGGTGTAGGCGTCATCGTACAACATGTATTTTAAATAAAATCACAGACCTTCACTTGATGAAGCTTATTCCGGAGAACGTCAATGTGTTGTTTAAAGCCCCACTGACCCACTCAGCTTAGTGACAGTTTTTGTTCTTACAGCAGCCCCATTACCGCTGCTTTTCAGTGGAGGCCTAAAATAAGCAATTTCTCTTCAGGCCAGAACTCAGCTTGCTACAGGTTCACAGAAGGGATTCAGAGACTTCACAACCTTTGGGAAAATGACCAAATATCTAATTTGGAAGCCTAATGCCTAGCATCTGGCTAGCATGGAAACATTTCCCATTGAATAGAAAACCCCAGCCAGAGTTTCCAGGCATGGAGCATGCCCTGCCCTCCCCCCACCCAATGCATGGTGGGTCCAGTTGAATGTCGCTCTCCACTCTTCCCACAGATCCATTCCAGCTGGAAGTTCCCCCAGGACAAGGAGCCCTATGCTCACCCAGAGTCTTCTCTCAGTCATCTACAGAGTCAGTGCTGCATCCCTGGGACAGAGAAATCCCTGGAAGTCCTAGAGATCACCCAGGGTACTGTTCCCGTTATCTATTGCTGAATAGCAAACCATCCCCAGTGGAGTGAGTGTCTTAAAGCAACACCATCATTTCTTTTGCCCACGAGTCTGCAATTTGAGCAGCACTTGGCTGGCTGGGGTAGTTTGTCTCTGCTTTACTCAGCTTAGCTTGGGGTGGTTTGCAGGCAGGGCTGGAATCATCCGAGGGCTCCCTCACGGGGTGGAGGCTTTTGCCGGTGTGTCAGCCCAGAACCTCAACATTTGCTGGAGCTGTTGGCCAGAACAAAGACACCTGGCACCGTAGCAAGGATCTGGGGCCTTACAATATGACAGTCAAAGTCATAGGGTGATCGAGCCTCAGAAATCACCCTGCACCCCTCTGCCATGTTCTTTTCATCACGAAGGTCACAAAGGCCCACCCAGTTTCAAGGAGAGTGGAGATGGAATCCTCTTAATGGGGGTGGTGAGATTCTGGAAGAACATGTAGCTGAGAAATATTGCTGTGGTCATTTTTGGAAAATGCAGCCTGCCACACCATGGGTCAGAGGTCACACTGGGGACTCTGGGTCAAGGCGGCAGGTCCCAAATATGATTCACCCCTAGGAGTTGGGGACACAGCCCAAAAATGCCTCCCCACTGCCACTGAAGTGAGGCTGAGTCAATACCCCATGGGGCACTGTGTTCCCTCTGGCCCCATGGGTCCATCAGCATGAAGAGAGCAGCCTTGCACCTCTCTCAAGTCCTCTTAGCAATGACCGTCTGTGATGTCAGGACTCTCCAGTCTGAAATGAGTCATCAGCGGAATCTCCTTCAGCAAATGACCCACTCAAAGGGAGGATTCGTCATGCCTGGGGCATTTTATAAATCTTGTCACTCGGCCTGGCAAGCTGTGATTCCATTAGTAGCAGCACGGCCCGCCTGAGGTGATGTTGCCGGATCAGACACTCTGGTCAAGGTCAAGTCGAGAGGGACACAGGACCTGTGCTCTGGCTGCCTCCTCCCCAGTAGGGGCCACCAGAGATCACCTGCCCAGGGGGTTAGGGGCGGAAGACCCTCGGTGGTCAGCTCCTCCCAGCCAGGATATTCGATTTGGGTGGGGTCTGCACACTCGTCAAGCTTGCCCTTCTCTACCTGTGACACTCATGCAAGGGACAGTGCAAGTGACTTGTGCCCTGAGCTGGGCTCCTGTGGGACCCACCATGAGGGAGGAGCCAATGAAGGTGCTGGGACAGGAGTTTGTACCCACATCCTGCTCCTCTGCTGCCTGTTGGGGGACAATGTTCACAGGTCCACTTGAGGCCTCCTTCCTTACCTGTCACACAGGTTAACACCTACCTTGGAGCAATGTGTGTTGAAGGATCCGGACCCACGAGTGCTGGGTGTCTCCTCTCTCGGTCTTCCCCCAAGGCCTAGCACAGTGCTGGGCACACTCGGGGTCCTAGGTCAGCAGCTGCTGGCCTCTCTGGCCTCCTGGTCATTCTCAGAACGAGGACTGACCTGTGGCCACAACTTAGGCTGGCCAGGACTGGAGAAGGAAGTGGAACCCCAGGGTCACTGAGAAGGGGTGGAGGGGGCAGGGCTGCCACTTTCCTTCCTCTGGCTCAAGTTCCCTCTGAATGTCCATGTTCTTGATTGAAACCATTGGGTTTGAGACTTGGAAGGGGCGTCAGCAATCTCCAGGGTCTAGAAAAGGAGAAGGATTCCACTCTTCACTTACCCGGTCAGCATTTTCTGAACCCTGCCACGTGTGGAGCTTTTCAAAAGGTGGGGGTCCTGGACCAGTTGGAGCCTCTCCTACCCCTGATCCGGCCCCCATGTTCTTTTGCAGGTCAGCCCGTCACTAATCCCTGGGTCTCCTGGTGGACAACCTGCCCATTTACAGAAGCCTTCCTCAGCTGCATCTCGTGAGCACCCAGCTCCTATAACTCAGCTGCAAGCCTCGTGTTCAAAGTGGTTCAAAGTGGTGCCTCCCGCCCAGGGTGGTGGTGAGGCAAACCCACAGAGCAGGGCCCGGGTAAGGGCCCTGGGAAGTGAGCGTGATCAGGATGCTCCATGTATATCCCCACCCGACCCCAACAATGCTATGTTCTCCTACTCACCTGGCAAAACCTGAACCCTGGAGGAGAAGCACCATGCACTTAGCCATGGCTCCTGAACCTGCCCTGTCCACCTTTCCAGTCCTTCGGCTGCGCCCCCCCCTCCCACCAACACCCCGTCTTGAGCCTACTGGAACATTCCCTTCAGAATGCAAACAGCCTGTGATGCTCCTCCTATGGAAATCCAAGCTCCAAGACCCCATGCCTCTCTCTTATTTCTCTGCTCCCTTGACAGAAATTTGCCTTGACAATGTTACGTTCTTTAACTGCATCCTCTCCTGGCCCCTGTACTCCTCGTGGCCCCCACCGCTCCCCTGATTCTGTCCCTATTGGAGCCTGAAGGCCGAAGGCCTCCACCCAGCCGGGCCTGCAGTGATCCTCTGCACCCACTCAGTCCCTGGGAGTGCTGGACGTGCCCACCACCCTCCCCCAGGCCTCCCTCACTTGGCTTCCTGGACACTTGCCCCCATCCCGCCACCTCTGGCTCTCCTCCTCCTCATCCGTGTGCCTTCCTCACCTCCATTTCTAAACGTGAAAAGTGTCCCCAAGGACCCCCATACTGGCCCTCTGCTTACCCACACCCACTCCTCGGCATCCTCACCCAGGCCTGGCTGCCCAGCCATTCCCTCAGCCTTTCCTCCCTGTGAAGTCTGCTTTCCGAGCTGCCTGCCCTCCATGGCCTCTCCCACGCGGACATCAAGCAAGCATCTCAAGTTGAATGCATCCAAAAGAAACTTGATTTGCATCCTTCCCAACCCCCACATCTTGCTTCTCCCTCAGCCTTCCCATATTTATCCGGTTTCTCAGGAAAAAAAACAAAGAGTCACCCATGGCTCCTCTCTTTCATTCCCCAAATCTGATCCAGCAGCATATTCTGCTGGTTCTTTCTTCAGAACATATTCGGAATCTCACTCACTCACCTTGGTCGTGGCCACCTTGGTCCAAGCTGATGTCCTCTGTAGGCCATTATGGTGGCTTCCTCTGGGGCTCCTGCCCTTGTCCTCACCCCTTCCTAATCTGTCCTCCCCACAGCCCCAGAGTGATGCTGGAAAATAGCAAGGCCCTATCACATGGAGGAGGCCCCCCGCCTACTGGGGTTGATATGTCAGTTTGCCCTACCCAAGGCTGCAGCCTGGGGGTGAGTGGAGCCTGCTCTAATGGATGGTTGTCCTCCCACCCCCACCCCAGCTTACCCACCTTCCCTGGCCTCACCCTCCTCCTCCTCACTCTACTTGGGCCCCTCTGGCCTGATATGCTCTCCCCAGAGTAGAGCAAGTGTGTTTGTGCTTGGGGACTTTGCACTGGCTGTTCCCTGTATCTTGGGGGCACTGGTCCTGCATGCTTTGGCCTTTCCCTCACTTCCCCAGGTGTCTGCTCAGATGTTGCTCCTCAACAGGCCTCTCCTAGTCATATACTCCCACACTATCCCTGGCCTGCTTTGCTTTCCTTAGAACCCTGTTATATTTCATTATTGTCTTTGTTTGCATGTATCTTTGCACCTGTATATGATTTTATACTATAATGTAAACCTCTGAGGCCAGGTACCTCCTTCTTCTGTGTCCCTAGTGCCTAGAACAATACTTGGAACATAGTAGGTGCTCAACAAATATGGACTGGTGGAATGAATGAACGGGATGGTGATGCGCCCACATCAGGACGTCTGGTTTCCCTTGGTCTTCCTTACAGCCATGTGCAATTCCACTGTGTGGCTGGTCCACAGTTTATTTAACCGCTGCCCTGCTTGAGGACATTTAGTGTTTTCATTCTTCTGCTACTGTAAACAAAATTGCGTTGGACACCTTTGTACATGTCTTTGCCTTCATGTGTGAATATAGTGAAAAATCAATATTCCAGGCTCTGGACTCGCTGGGTGCATTTAAAGCTTTGGCAGAGAATGCCAAACTGTCTCCTAAGTATGTTTTTAACAAATTATGATTTTTAAAAATATTTGAAAACACATAGTTTAAAAGAATGAAATTAGCACAACTGCATTACAGAGCCCTTGAGACTATGAGTTCAAGCTCTGGGACTGAGTCTCACTTCCCAGGAGCAAGGCCCAGGCTCAGAGAGGGGGTGGGACTGTGATCTCTTGGGCCGCCGTGGCTGTGGTAATCAGGATGGCCCCAGCCTTTCCTATTTTTACAGAACAATCTTCAGTGCCTGTCACCAGATCACTCTGTAACCCAGGGAAAGTACCCTCGGGGTGGATGGCCGTTACTCATGCTGCATTGTAAAGCGCTTCCTGAAGTTCACCAGCACCTACCCAACGAGCATTTACTCAGCACCTGCTCTGTGCTGTGACGGTGCTGTTGGAGGTGGTAGGGATACAGCCTGCAACGACACAAAAAGGCCCTGCCCACAGGGAGCTTGCATTCTACTTGGGGAGACAGACCATGAAGAAAATACATGAGCCAACTGTATAGTATGTTAGATGAGAAGAAAAACAGTGTGGTAGCCAGTGTCAGAAGTGGCTTCAGGTATTCACACCCCCAGGTGTTCACATACTTGTGTGATTCCCCTCTGCCCTCCCTTTGAGTCCAGCCTCCCTAGGCTGGACCTAGGACTTGCTTCTTTTGAGACAGAGAGAGCCCAAGCGAACGGGGGTGGGGTGGGGGGGAGTGGACAGAGGAAGAGACAGAATCTCCAGCAGGTTCCATGCTTAGCATGGAGCCTGACATTGGGACTCGATCCTGCAACCCTGGGATCATGACCTGAGCCAAAATCAAGAGTCGGATGCTTAACCAACTGAGCCACCCAGGCACCCTAAGTTGCTTCTTATGAACAGAACAGGCAGAATGATGGAAGTTGCTTCCAAGATTAGGTTGCGAATGCCTGGGAGTCTCTTACATGCACTCCCACTCTCCCTCGCTCACTTTGATGTTGGAGCAGTGCTATGGTGGGCCGGTGTGTAAGGGACTGAGGGCAGCCCACAAGGAGGCAATTCCTGCCCACAGCCTCATGAGGCAGCCTGAAGCAGATCCAGCCCTGAGGTGACCATAGCCCAGCGAACACCTTGACTGAAACCTACAAGAGACCCTGAGCCAGAGGGACACCTAAGCCACACCCGATCCCTGACCCATAGAAACTGTGAGATAACAACGTACAAATGTTGTTTTCTTAAGCCACTAGGTTTTGGGCTCGCTTGTTACTCATCAAAAGCTGGCTAACACAGGGAGGAATAGAGAGTGCCAGGGTAAGGGGTGCAGTTTAAAATGGGGTGCCGTGGAAGGAGGTATTTGAGATAAGACTTGAAGAAGGGAGAGCCATGGTGCCCCAGGGGCAGAGCTAGAACTGGGGACATGTGTTTTGTGGGAGCTCAGGAGACAAGGTTTGTAGGAACAGAACAAGAGGGGCAAGAGGCAGAGGGAAGGGAGAGAGCAGCTGGGGGCGTCATGCTGGCATTTGGGCTCCTGCTCTGAGCTCTGCAAAAGGGAGCCGTGCGGTCTTTGAGGAGTTGCACATTTCAACAGGAGTCAGGGGGTAATAAGAGTGTTTGGGCAGGTGGGAGGCAGCAGGGAGATGACCAGAGGCGTCAGGTCCTGGGTTTCCTTCACAGGCGACCAGATGAGAGGTGTGTGTAAGGAAAGAGAGCTGTTTTTGCATCAGAAGGAAGGTGGAGGCAAGCAGGCCCGGTGAGGCCGGGAGGTTGGGGTTCAAGCTCTGGGCGCCCGTCTGAACTTGAGGTGGTTGGGCAGGGCAGCATGTGGAGACTTTCTGAGCCATGAGATGGGAGGCAGGAGGGAGTGGAGGGGAGGCCAGGGTGGCAGGGCCAGGGTAGGGAACCTGGAATGCAGGTGAAGACAGTGTGGAGGACCAGGGGCTGGGGAGCTCAGTCACCCTGATGTCTGTAAGGTGAGGCCAAGCGCCCACTTGGGTTTAGCAACTCAAGGGTCACTGGCAGTGAGAGTGTCACGAATTTTTGCCGAGGGCTCGAGAGAGTGTTCAAGGGGCAAACCACATATAGGAACACAATGTGAACCAGTTTGACTGCCAAGAGGAGCAAAGAAATAGGGCAGCAGGTGAAGGAACAAAGTGAGTGCAACAGAGGGGTGTCTTAAAGATGGGGAAATAGCAGTGTATAAACCCAAGGGGAATGGTTTGGCTAGAGAAGGAAACATCAGGACACAGCAATGAGGGAGGCTGGCTGGAAGGTGTCCCGAGAGAGGGAGCTGCAAATGTCCTTAAGAGCCGGTTGGGAAATCAGAGCATCAGATCCTCAGGAAGTTCCGGAGGGTGCGGGTGCCCCAGCGGCACGCATGGGTCCCCTGACATCCCACCACGCAAGCCAGCAGACAAGTCACCCTGGGGGTGACCGAGGGAGCTGGAGCCGAGCTGGGAGACTGCCCTTGGAATTTCCTGACCTGGACGAGGTTCAGCCTTTAATCTCATGTTGCATCTACAGCCTTGTTTCATGTGGTGTTTGAGAAGCTGAAAGAAATAGATTGATAAGCTTTACAGAGCGGAGTGGAGGCCAGCCCTAGACACCCTTGACTGACCCTCGGAGGTGCTGGGGGCAGGACAGGGACTCTGGGGACACAGCGGCTGGTCCCTGCTGAGGGAGCAGCGGGTAGCTGAACATCCTGGCTGCGAGATCAGGCTCCGGCCCAGGCTCCGGCCATGGTCTCAGGCAAGGGACTACCTTCCCAAGGCTCAGTTTCTTCATCTGGAGAATGGAGTGAGTGAGAGCACATTCTCACAGGCTGTGTGAGGGGTGTGCGAGGAAGGCCTGAGTGGGGCAGTGACGTTGTGGAGGAAAGGGATTAGTCATCCACTAGGAGTGGGATCAAGGTGGTGCAAATAGGACGTCAGGTGCCCTGAGCAGCCAACGTATTGCCGTGTCAGGGGGCTAAAGTCCTTCTGAAAGAAAGCTTAAACTTGCTACTGAATTGAGGAAAAGTCCCTTGTTTGAAACAGCTTCTGTTCCCCTTCCTCCTCATCTGTGCCCTGCAGGATTTGCTTCCTCTCAATGGCCAAGAACACAGGTAGTAGGAGCAGAAACGGAGGGCTGGGTGTCAGGGAAAATCGAATTTTCCCTTTCTTCTGGCCTCTAGGAGAGATATCATCTCCTCCATTGGTGCAGATGTGTTCATGGTGCACTTCCCACAAACTCACAAATAACAAACTGCCTTTCCTCAAGACCTGGGACCGTGGCTGTGGCTTTCCTGCCAAAGGTGGCCCATGGCTGTCCTCAGAGCCAGCACGTGGTGATGGGTGAGCCAGGGGAACCACCGAGTGTGCACGGAGGACAGCAATCCCAGGAAGCTTCTGGTCCGCTCCCTTCACTTTACTGATGAGGAACAGGGCCCCAGAGAAGGCGCTAAGCTCCCTGGGGGGCAGGCAGGAAGCCCCGGGCACGCAGCCGGCTTCTCCTCCTCTACCATCCGTCTCCGACCAGGCTCGTTTCTGGGAAGCGGCAAGTTTTCAGCCAGGAGTTGGTATTCGGCCAGGAGTTTGGGTTTCAGCCAGTGGTTGGTATTCGTTAAAAGAGATGAAAAAGGCGAGGCTGTTATCAGGAGAGAGTATCTGGGGTCTGGGTTCACTGTAGGGTCTCAGGAACTAGATACCATCAGCCTGGCCTGCCCAGCGGATGTGTAGGGAGGCTGTGGCTGTCACACATGGGAGCCGCCTAATTCCAGGCCGGCCTGCCCTGTGCCCCTGGGAGCCCGGAAGATGGAAAACAGGTTCCAGTCCAGAAGGAAATGAGCAGAGGCGCCCTCGCTGCCAAGGGCTGGGGCCAGCAGCCTGACTGCTTCTGGCTCCCTCCGCCGCAGCGATGGCAGTTTCTGGCAGGGGGTTGGCTGAGTTGGGAAGTTGGATCTGGAGGCTCTGGACGCCCTGGATCCTGGTCTGCACTACTCCCAGCTTTGCTGAGTTACCAAGAGAATGTGAGCAACCAGCTGGCCCATGTAGCTAGAGGTTCCCCTCCTGGTTCACAACAGGTGGGCCTCTCTTTAGACGGACCCCAAGAGCAGGAGAGGGACAGAAACACTACAAAGGTCTCACTGCTGAGGAAACATTTGCTGAATGCCACCACCTGCTCCTGATCCACTAAAAGATGGTCACACGGAATTTTCTTTAATAGGACAAAGAAATTGTGGCAGGCTCTGCGGAGGTCATCCCCGACCTCCTTTCCATTATGATCTGCACTACTGAGGCTGAAAAGCTAACTATATTCCCGGCCCGTCTTGAACTAAGTGTGGTCAAATAGACACAGTTCTGGTAAATGAGACATAACTGGCAGTCAGCTGGGGGATTCTGAGAAGGCTTGTTTTCTTAACAGAAGAGCCAAATGTGGCTGGTGCTTCCGGTTTTCGCTCCATTTCTCTTCTCCCTACCTTGAAGGTGGATGCGATGCCAGGAGTTGGGGCAGCCATGTTGCAACACTGAGGCAGAATGCACGAAAGAGAGGCTAAGCACTTGCCGAGACAAGGCCCTGACACGGCTGAGGTGCTGAACACCAGCCAGCATCTTTCTGCTTACAGGCTTCTTGTAAACTGAGGCAAAACAAAGGCTTGTTTGTTTACGCTGCTGTGTTTGGAATTCTTGTAATAGAAAGGATTCCTAGCTAATGAACACCACTACAGCAAACTATCAGCCAGCATCACAAGTAACACTGAAATTCTAGCTGCATTTCCATTACATTCTGAGACAAGGGTGTGCCTGCTGTAACAGCTAGGATTGCTAATAATTACAAATGTTGTTTTATTTTTCATTTTTTTTGAGTGTTCACTACATGCCAGCTACTCTCCTAAGCACTTGGCATATTTACTCATTTTATCTTCCTGCAGCCCCGTGGCGGGTATCTTATAGGTATCAAAATGAAGGCATCGAGTGATTGAGAGAACTTGTCCAAGTTGGTAAGCTGTGACCCAGGATGTGATTTCAGAAAGTGTGGCTCTGGGTGCTCATAATCACATGTGGTGGTATTATCTGTCTATAAGATGAGGAAGCCAGGAAGAGCAGCACAACCCAGGTCTCAGGCCTCTTGTCCCAAGCCTCCTGGCCACCCCATTCTCTCCCTCCATGCACTACTCCGGGAAAGCCAGTTACTTTCCGAAGGAGGGTGGGGAGCCAGGATCAGAACTGGGGACTAGACACCTGGAATCTTCAAGAGTCTGGGAGAGCCTGTGGGGCCACTCCACAGAGAGCCAAGACCTTGGGCCAAGGCCCCTCCTCTGCTCCAGGGCACGTATGAGCAAACACTGCCAAGATTTTCTTTCTTTTTTTCTTCCTCTGTTTCCAAAGCTGATTGACCCCACTTCTGATGAACGTCTTTTTCTTTATTTTTAAAGCTACCTTTCTATTCAGAAATACTGCAGAGTCTCCTGGGCTGGGAGCTGGCTTGTCTCTTCTTTACCTATTATCTCTTAATGCTTTTTTTTTTTTTTAAGTTATGAAAGAAATACGAGGCTGCTATAAAACCTTCAAATAGTTCAGAAGTTTACGAAATAAAAAGTATAATTTTCTGCTCCCATCTTTTCAACCTCCATCCCCCTCTCCTCATAACTCAGAGGGATAGCATTACCTAGGAGATTAGAGTGTGTCCTTTCAGAGCCTTCCCTACACAAACACACTCATATGTAGGATCCACACATCTTATTTTTTTTTTTTAACGTTTTATTTATTTTTGAGACAGAGAGAGACAGAGCATGAACAGGGGAGGGTCAGCGAGAGGGAGACACAGAATCCGAAACAGGCTCTAGGCTCCGAGCGGTCAGCACAGAGCCCGACGCGGGGCTCGAACTCACGGACCGCGAGATCATGACCCGAGCCGAAGTCGGCCGCTTAACCGACTGAGCCACCCAGGCGCCCCGCACACATCTTATTTTACATAGAAAAAATTCAGGCTCTACACGGGAGTCTGTAAGTTACTTCTTATCCAATAATAACTCATGGACTTAAATCTGGCTCATTGTTTCCAACATATGCTGACTTTTCCTTAGGAAGAAAGTACTATGATTTCTTTAGCTAACCTTGTGTCGATGGACACTGGTTACTTCCAATGTGTTGCTTCTATGTATTTGTACGTCAATTTGGGCTGTAGAGACTCCCACACGTGGCCTGGCTGTGTCCAAGCCTGCATTTGACAGGTGTGGCCAAATGTCATTCCTAAACTCCTGCACCAATTACTCTCTCCCTGACTGAGAACGAGAGCACTCTTTCCCTATGCCCTCACTAAACTTGGACACAATCTTCACAAATGTTGCAAACACCCCAGTAGCCCAAAGCTTGGTTTCTAAATACTGTCTCCCCTAAAAGGAACCAGGAATCATGACTCCTTGGAGAAATGACTGATTCCAGTGCTGGGGTGAGGAACAACAACGAGAAAAGAGCTTAGAACAGTTTGATGTGACAGAAAGTAAGGAAGCACTCAAAGAATGACAGGGACATGTCAAGGGGGCACAAGCTAACTCGAGGGAGCTCCCGCTGACCCAGTTGGGACATTTTGAGCATCAGACTAAATTATAGCAGTGAATTATAGCGATTGAAACTAAAACTCCATGAGTCAGTCTGTAATGATATTAAATAAAAAGGAAAAGCTTGTACTTTTAGAATTTCAGCTAATACATGTAGACAGAATTTAGAAAAAGCTTCATTTGGCAACAGTTACGATAATAATCGATCAGACAAGAATCGTCAACAGATGCAAAATTTGTGGGTGAAAGTTTGAACAGGAACCACAGACTCGACGTATCTTCCCACAAAAACACTTCTTTATCACAGAAGGGAAAAAAGCCACTTTATAATCGAGAAACCCAGTGAATATCAGAGTCCATATCACCAGTGATGAACCACACTCCCATGGCCGTGTTGGCAACCCACTGAGAGGGCACAGCAGCACTTCTGAGGCATTCTTGCCAAAAATTGATGATCTGAATCTAATCCTGGGGAAATATCACAAAACCCAAACTGAAGCACATTGTACAACATAAAGGGACAGTCCCCTTCATACATGTCAACGTTATGCCAGCAAAGTAAAGCAGAGCCTTCTCCAGATTCCAGGGGTCTACTGGGCCGTGACAATTAGTGATCCTGGACTAGAAAAAACTGTTATTAAGGACAATATCAGGACAGCTGACAGAATTAAAGTATGACTTCAGATAATATATGAGAGTATGACTAACAGATAACATCTGTATTCATGCTAGTTTTCCTGCACTTGATAAATGTATCGTGGTCAAGTAGGAAAATGTCCTTGTTTGTAGAAGACATAGATTTAAAAATTTAGGAGTAAGGAGGCATGGAGGTGTGCGACTTACGGTCAAATCATTCAGAAAATAAACCACATATATATAATATGTACATATGTATACATGTATGTATTCATATGAGACACACACAGAGAGAAAGGGAGAGGTAGAGAAAACAAATGCAGCAAAATACGAACAGTCCAGTGAATATGGGTCAGTGGATGGGGCGCCTGGGTGGCTCAGTCAGTTGAGCGTCCAACTTTGGCTCAGGTCATGATCTCACAGCTTGTGGGTTTGAGCCCCACGTCGGGCTCTGTGCTGACAGATCAGAGCCCGGAGCCTGCTTCGGATTCTGTGTCTCCCTCTCTCTCTTTGCCCCTCCCCTGCTCATGCTCTCTCTCTCTCTCTTTCAAAAATAAATAAACATTAAAAACATTAAAAAAATGTATGGGCCAGTGGTGAAAGGGAGTTCTTTGCACTGAGTTTAGAATTGTTTTCAAATAAAAGGTTTAAGGGAAAAATTATGTTTGCCAAAGTGTTACGTACAAAATCGTATCTCACAGGTATTTTAATCTGTATTCACTTCATCACAGGCAATGTTGAGCATATTTTCACAGGTTAGTCATTTCTAGTTATTTTGTGAATCATTTCTCTATTAAATTGTTTTTGTTTCACTAAATGGAATATTTTCTGAACTTGTATTAAAGTTCTTTTTTCTTTTGTACTTGGTGAATAATTCTCCTATTTTGTCATTTGTCTTTTGATTTTTATGGTGTCTTTAGCTGTGCAGAATGTTTTACATTTTTATGAATCAAATCTATCACCTTTCCCTCCCCCTGAAAGAGTATGAAACATGTATAATCTTTAGTAATTAAACAGTATAGCTAGAGCTGAAGTCTGCCTCTAACTTCATCATCATTTTTTTTAAATTAAAATTTTTATTTGGAGATCATTATAGATTCACATGCGGTTGTAAGAAATAATACAGAAAGATCTCATATACTCTTTTTTTGAGAGAGAGAGAGATAGCAGGCACAAGTGAGCGAGGGGCAGAGACAGAAAATCCCAGGAGGGGCAGAGAGAGAGGAACAGAGAGGGAGGGAGAGAGAGGGAGAGAGAGAGAGAAGTGGGGCTCACCTGAAGCAGGGTTCGGGCTCACCCAAAGTGGGGCTTGTGTTCACCTGAAGTGGGGTACGAGCTCACCGGATGTGGGACTCCAGCTCACCCGAAGCAGGGATCAAGCTCATCCCTGGGACTTGTCATGGGACTTGAATTCATGAACCGTGAGGTCATGACCTGAGCCGAAGTCAGATGCTTAATGACTGATGCACCCAGGAGCCCCAAAGATCTCATATCCTCTTTACCCAGTTCTCCCCATTGATACAAATTTGCAAAGCTCCAGTACAACGTCATAACCAGGATGTTGACACTGATATGGTCAAGATACAGTACATTTCCATCCCCACAGGGATCTCTCATGTTGTCCTTCATAACCACACCCACTTCCTCTCACCATCCTTCCTTAACCCCTGCCAACCACTAATCTGTTCTCCATTTCTACAATTTTGTCACTTTAGAATGTTATGGAAATAAAATCATATAGTATGTAACCTTTGGGGTTGGTTTTTTATCACTCAGCATAATTCTCTGGAGATTCATTCAGGTTGTTGCCTGTATCAATAGCTTGTTCCTTTTTATTACTGCGTAGTATTCCATGGTATAGCTGTACTGAAGTTTGCTTAAACCATTTACCCATTGGAGGACATTTGGGCTCTTTCCAGATTTTGACTGCTACAAATAAAGCTGTTACAGATTTTTATGTACTGGTTTTTGTGTTAACGTAAGTCTTAATTTTTGTTGGATAAATATCCAGGATTGCAGTTGCTGGCTTGTGTGGTAGGTGCCTGTTTAGGTTTTTGTTTTTGTTTATTTTAAGAATGTCAAACTGTCTTTAAGAGCAGCCCTACCATTTGACATCTCCACCAACAATGTATGACTAACTTGGTTTCTCCACATCTTCATCAGGATTTGGTGTTGTCACTTTTTTATTTTAGTCATTCTGATGATGAGGTGTCATTGTGGTTTCAATTTGCACTTCCCTAACAGCTTATGATGTTGAATCTTTTCAAATTCTTATTTGCCACCTATATATCATCTTCAGTGAAATGTCTGTTCATGTCTTTTGCCCATTTTCTAATTGATTTTTTTTTTTTTACTTGTTGAGTTTTGGGAGTTCTTTAAGTAGGAAAATGTCCTACAAAATGGCATAAAATGATATACTCTAGATTCAGTTCTTGGTTGGATATGTGGTTTACAAAATAGTTTCTCCCACTCTATAGCTTACCTTTTATCCTAAAAGCAGGGTCTTTTGCAAAGCAAAAGTTTTAAATTTTGATGAAACTCAAGTTACTAATTTTACCTTTTAAGGTCATGCTTCTGATGTCAGGTCTATGAACTCTTTGCCTAGACCTAGATCTCAAAGTTTCTCTCTCTCTCTCTCTGTCTCTCTGTCTCTCTTTCTCTTTTTTTTTTTTTTTTTTTTTGGTTTTAAGGTTCACATTTATCTCTGTGATCCATATTGAATTCTCTTTTGTATAAGATATGAAACTTAGGTCAAGGTTCAGATCTATGACTAAGGATGTCCAATTATTCCCGTACCATTTGTTGAAAAGGTGATCTTTCCTTCATTGAATTGCTTTTGTACCTTTGTCAAAAATCAGTTGGGCGTATTTTTGTGGGTCTATTTCTGTGTTCTCTGTTCTGTTCCATAAATCCATGTGTCTCTCCCTTTGCTAGGACCACACAGTCTTAATTATTGCAGCAACATAAAAATCTTAACATTGAGTACACTGATTTCTTCTACTTTATTCTTCATTTTCAAGATTGTTTAAACTACTGTAGTTCTTTTGTCTTTCTACACAAATTTTAAAATAATCTCATACATATCTACAAAAATTATGCTGAGAGTTTTATAAGCATTGTGTTAGGCATATATACTGATTTGGACAAAATCAACATCTTTAGTATGTTGTCTCCTATTCCATATCTCTCCATTTCTTTAGATCTTCTTTGATCTTTTTCAGTAGTATTGTATAGTTTTCAGGCTAACAAGTTTTGCTAGATCTACATATAAATATCTCTTTTTTTGAGTTACTGTAAGTGGTTTATTTTTAATTTCAGTGTCCATGTATTTGTTGCTAGTGTATAGATATAGCACTTTGTATGGTTTTTTTTTTTTTTTGTATGTTTATCTTGTATCCTGCAAACTTGCTGGACTCACTTACTAGTTTTAAGAGATTTTTTATGTTGATTTCTTAGGCTTTTCTACCTAGACAGTCATGTTATGTGCAAACAGGGACAATAGTTTTATTTTTTCCCTTTCAATCTGCATGTCTTTTATTTCCTTCCCCTCTCTCTGACCCTCTTGTTGCAATGGCTATAATTTCCAGCACTATGTTGAATGAGAATGGTGAGAATGAAGAAACTTGTTTTATTCTAATTTTGGGGGAAAGCAGTCTTTTACCATTAAGTATAATGTTGGCTATAGATTCTTTTTTTTTTTTTTTTTTTTTTTTTTTGTACCTGCTCTGTATCAAGTGGAGAAAGTTCCTCAGTTACTATTTTTTCTGAAACTTTCTTTTCAGGAATGAGTGTTGAATTTTATCAAGTGTATTTTCTTCACCAATTGAGATGTTCATGTGATTTCTCTTCTTTAACCTGTTAATATGGTAGATTACATTGATTGACTTTCAAATGTCCAGCCTTACAATCCTGGGATAAAACTCACCTGGTTATAGTATAAAATTCTTTCATTATTTTTTAAGTTTTTAATTAAAATATATCTCTATCTATCTATCTTAATAAGTAAACTCTACACCCAACGTGGAGCTGGAACTCACAACTCCAAGATCAAGAGTCACATGTTCTACTGGCTGAGCCATCCAGGCACCCTTAAAATTCTTTTTTTTAATTAATTAATTATTTATTTATTTATGATGGGGGCAGGGCAGAGGGGCAGAGAGAGAGGGAAACAGAGGATCTGAAGTCAGCTCTGCACTGACAGCAGAAAGCCCCACACAGGGCTCAAACTCACAAACCACAAGATCATGACCTGAGCTGAAGTTGGATGTTTGACTGAGCTACCCAAGCACTCCTAAAATTGATTTCAGCTCAGGTCATGATCTCACAGTTTGTGAGTTTGAGCCCCATGTTGGCGTGTGGAGTCTGCTTGGGATTCCCTGTCCCTCTGTCTGTCCCTCCCCTGCTTATGCATGCTCTCTCTCTCAAAATATAAGTAAACTTAAAAAAAAATAAATTAAAAATGTTTTTTTCCCCCTGAATTCTCTTTGCTATTACTTTGTTAAGGATTTTTACATCTATACTGATGAAGGATATTGAGATCAATAGTTTTTGTATTCTTCATCTAGTTTTGGCATCAGGGTAATACTAGCTTCATAAAATGAAATTCCCTCCTCTTGTATTTTCTGGAAGAGATTGTTTAGAATTGGTGTTAACTCTAAACATTTGGTAGAATTCCCCAATGAAACCATAAGGGCCTGGAAATTTCTTTGGGGGAGTTTTTAAAGTTACAAATTTAATTTCCTTAATAGTATAGACCTATTCGAATTATCCATTTTATCTGGATGAGTTATTGTAGTTGTGTTTTTTAAGGAGTTGGTCCATTTTGTCTAAGTGTTCAAATTTATGTGTGTAGAGTTGTTTGCAATTATTAGCTTTTTGATAATTGCCTGTTTCATTCCTAACTGGTAATTTGTGACTTCTCTCTTTCATTGTCAGTCTTGCTAGAAGTTTCTCAATATTATTGACCTTTTCAGAGGACCAAATCTGTTTCATTGATTTTCTCTATTATTTTTGTTTTCAATTTCATTGACTTTTGTTCTAATCTTTATTGTTTCCTTCATTCTACTTGCTTTACAGTTATTTCACTTTTCTTCTAGGGTTTTGACAAGTGCTATGGGCTAATTACGTCCCCAACCCCAACAATTCATATGTTGAAGTCCTAAACCTGAGTACCTCAGAATGTGAGTGTATTTGGAAATAGGGCCTTTGAACAATTAAGGTATAATGAGGTCGTGTGGATGGCACACTAATTCAATATGACTGGCAGTCATGTAAGAAGAGAAGGTTAGGACACAGATACACACACACATACACACACACAGAGAGAGAGAGAGAGAGAGAGAGGAGGCAGCCATCTGCAAGCCAAAAGAGAGAGGCCCCAGAAGAAATCAAACCTGCTGCCATCTTGATCTTGGACTTCAAGCCTCCAGAACTTTGAGAAAATAAATTTCTGTTGTTTAAGCCACTCAGTCTGTGGCATATGTTATGGCAGCCCTAGTAAACTGATACTATTATATGCATTTGGTTCTATATATTTCTCTCTCATCGCTCTCATCACTGCTGTAGTGATTTGTGTCCCACAAATTTTGAGAGGTTATATTTTCACTTTCACTCACTTCAGTGTATTTTTTTTATTTCCCTTGAGACTTCCTCCTTAGCCTATGGATGAGTTAGAACGGAGTTGTTTGGTTTTCTAATTTTTCAAGATTTTTCTGTTGTCTTTTTGTTATTGATTTCTAATTTCATTCCATTGTGGTCATATAAAGTACTGTATGATTTCAATTCCTATAATTTGTTGAGATTTGTTTTATGGTCTAGGATATGATGAATTTGGTATATTTTCCATAGGAACTTGAAAAAAATGTGAATTCTGCTGTTGTTGGTTGAAGTGTTCTATAAATGCTCATATGATCTTGTTGGTTGATGGTGTTGGGTTTTATATCCTTGCTAATTCTGTCTTGTAGTTCAATGACTTGTTGAAAGAGGATTGTTGAAGTCTCTGACTATAAATATGGATTTGTCTATTTTTCCTTCCAGTTAAAAAAATTTTTTTAATGTTTATTTATTTTTGACAGAGAGAGAGAGACAGGGCATGAGCAGGGGAGGGGCAGAGAGAGGGGGAGACACAGAATCTGAAGCAGGCTCCAGACTCTGAGCTGTCAGCACAGAGCCCGACGCGGGGCCCGAACTCACAGACTGTGAGATCATGACCTGAGCCGAAGTCGGATGCTCAACCGACTTAGCCACCCAGGTGCCCCTTTCCTTCCAGTTTTTTAGATTTTGCCTCACATATTTTGTTAGCTCTGTTGTTTAGTGTGTATACTTTTAGTGTTGCTATGTCTTCCTGGTGGATTGACTCTATTATTCCATAATGTCTCTCTCTGCCTTTGCTAATTTTCTTGGCTCTGAAGAATACTTTAGTTGATATTAATATAACCATTACTGCTTCCTTTTGATTAATTCTTTCATGGTATGCCTTTTTCTATTCTTTTATTTTCATACTGTTTATATCATTATATTTGAGGGAATTTCTTGCAAACTACACAGAGTTGGGTCATATTTTAAAATCCACTCTGCCAGTCTCTGTCATTTAGTTAGTATATCCTTACTATTTACATTTAATGTAATTATTGACATGTTAGGGCTTAAGTCTTCCATTTTATTTTTTGTGTTCCGCTTTAAATTTTTTGTTTTGTTTTTCCTGACTTTCTTAGGTTACTTGAACATTTTTTAGAATTCCCTTTTGATGTATGTCTAGTGTTTTTGAGTATTTGTCTTTGTATAGCTTTTTTGGTGGTTGCTCTAGGTATTATATTACATATACATAAGTTATACTCTCCTGGCATCACTGTTCTGCCAGTTTGAATGAGGAATAGAAATACGCCTTTGTTTACATCCTTTACCCTCTCTCATATATAACATAATTGTCTTTAATATTTCTCATACATTTAGAACTAGGTCTGCATGCCAATTTTTTTTTTTTGCTTCAACTATTAAACATCATTTAGAAAACTCAAGATGAGAATGGCGCCTGGGTAGCTCATTTGGTTAAGTGTCTTACTTTGGCTAAGATCATGTTCTCATGGTTCAGGTCATGATCTCCCAGTTTGTGAGTTCAAGCCCCGCATTGGGCTACATGCTGACAGCTCGGAGCTCAAAGCCTGGAGCCTGCTTAGGACTCTGTGTCTCCCTCTCTCTCTCCCCCCACGCCCCCCCATCTCTTAGAAATAAACATTAAAAAAAAAGAAAACTCAAGATGAGAAAGAAAATCTGTTGTGTTTACCCATATTTTTGCTTGCCACATTCTTTCTTCTTTCCTGATGTTCCAAGTTTCCTTCTTTTAATTGCTTATTTTCTGTTTGAAAAATTCCCTTAGTCATTCTTTCAGGGTAGTTTTCCTGGAGATGAATTCACTTAGTTTTCCTTCATCTGAGATTGAGGACAAAAGTGAAAATGACATTTTCACAGGGGGATTCTGGGTTGGCAGCTCTTTTCTTTTAGCATCTGAAAAATACTATGCTCACTTCATGCTCACTTCTATGGTTCTGATGAAAAATGCACTGTCATTTGAAGGGATCATTTCTCTAGCTGTTTTCAAGATTTTTTTCTGTGTCTTTATATCTCACAAGTTTAATTATCGTGTGTCATGACATGGATTTCTGTTTTTATTCTGTTTGGGATTAATCACCTTCTTAAATCTGCAGGTTTATCTCTTTTGCCAAATTTGGTAAGTTTTTAGCCCCTTTTTTTTTTTTTTTTTTTAGTACTTTTTCAGCCTACCCTCTTTCTCCTTTCCTTTTGGGATTTGAATGACATGAAGGTTAGATCTTTTGTTACCATTTTTCTGGTCCCTGAAGCTCTGTTCTATTTTCTCTCTGTTGTTCAGGTTGGGTAACTTCTGTTTTACCTTCCAGTTCACTGATTCTTTCTTCTGTCCTCTTCACTTTGTTAAGCCTATCTACTTATTTCACTTATTGTATTTTTCTGTTCTAAAATTTTATTTTGGTTCTTCATTATATCTTCTATTTCTTTGTTGAGACTTTCTGTTCTTCCAGTTGTTTCAGGTATATTCATAATTGCTTGTTGAGTCACTTTTATGATGGCTACTTTAAAATCCTTGCCAGATCATTCTAACATCACTGTCATCTAGCTGTCAGCATCTGTTGAATGTCTGTTTTCATTTAGTGTCCTTTGTTCTTGGTGTGACTAGTAATTCTCTGTAGAAACTGGGACATTTTCATATTATGCTGTGAGTCTCTGGATCTTATTTAAACATTCTGTTTTAGCTGGGTCTTCCTGTCACTGCTCTAGCAAGGAAAGTGGGGAAGCTCCTCCACTAACCAGGTAGAATTAGAAGCTCAGGTTCCTCACTCAGCCTCTGTTGACGCCTGAAGTGAGGATGGGCGATCCTCATTAGTGCTGGGTGGGGGTGGGGATTCTGGCTTCTATGTGGTCCTCACTGACACAGCTAGTTGGAATGGAAGTTCCCAGAAGCACACGTGGCCTTCTCTGAGACTGGTGGAGGTCTAGGCCTTTGCTGGTATGGGTGTAGTTGGGGTCAGTTTTTTGGGTTTTTTTTCTGTGATGATTGGTTGGAGTAGAATAGTGATTGTCTAAAGTTTTCTCTTTCTTTTTTAAAAAAAATTTCCCCAATGTTTATTTATTTTTGAGAGTGAGAGACAGAGTATGAGTGGGGAAGGGGCAGACAGAGAGGAAGACACAGAATCTGAAGCAGGCTCCAGGCTCCAGGCTGCCAGCACAGAGCCTGACATGGGGCTTGAACCCAAGGACCTCGAGATCATGACCCAAGCTGATGTCGGATGCCCAACCGACTAAGCCACCCAGGCGCCCCTTGTCTAAAGTTTTCTGTCTTAGTAGGCTATGACTTTCCTGTCCTTGGTGTAGACTAAGCCAGTTTTGTTGGAGCTTTTTTGGTCTATGCTCTTTGAGCTTTCTGGGTTGCTGACTCTTCAGCTTCAAGTCTGGGTTATACGAGGCAAAAAGAAAATCCAGGGAAACCACCACTGTCCTTCCTTGGATCCTGAGGTCCCTAGCTAGCCTGCCTTCCTCACTCATTTTTTTGAGTCTTCTTATATTTGTTTCATATTTAATATCCAGAGTTTTGACTTGTGCTTAGTGGGAGGAATAATGGCACATTGTCAGATTTTTGTCTGCTCATTTAGTACATGCATATATACTCATAAAACATATGAGGCATTGTTTAGAGGCAGTTTAAATATAAATGACATTGTTTTGTAACTGTATCTATCAGAACATAATTCAAGAGTTACCTAGAAAGTTTTTAAAAACATTTTGAAGTTGATAGACTTTGGAGCTTAATTCCCTCATTATTAAATTTCAACCTTTATTTCATTGCTACAAATAGTAGTCTTAGGAATATTGATTTTGGAATTCAATGGAAATGTTTTGAGGATTAATATGTGATACTTGTGGTTGAAGCAAAAGTGAATTTTTGTTTTTTGGTAAAATTTTTTCATATTTATGGTTAAGTTTATAGTAATTCAAAATTTTCGTATTCGTTTCTCTTTGGTGTCTCTTATGTGCTGACTTCTGAAAAATATGTCCTAAAATTTCCCACTATGATTGTGAATTTCAATTTCCCTACATCTTTCAGTCAAGGAAGCTGACTGTGAAGCTAAGTTATTATGTACATACACATTTATGACTCTTACACTTTTCTGATAGACTGTAATTTTCACAAATATGAATTACCACTCTGAGTCCCTTTTAATGCTTTTCATCTTGATTTTTATTCTGTCTAAAATTCACATGGGCATATCTACCTTTTTCATAGCATTCGTCTGGTACACTTTTTTCTATTGCTGTATTTTAAATCTCTTGTGTATTGTGTACGTGTGTGTCTTGTAAACAGTATATATTTGGAATATGTTTTTGCCCAGTCTCCTGACCACTCTGTTTGAAACTGCGAGCCACCTGTGGCACTTCCTCATCCCCTTTTCTGTTTTATTCCCATAGCATTTATCATTGGCTAATATGCTATAGACCGACTTATCTATTTTGATTACTTTCATTTTTCTCATAAGGATGTAAGCTCCAGGAGGGCGGGAAATTTTATCTGTTTGTTCGTTGGTGTACCTTCAACACCTAGAACAGTGCCCAGGACATAGTAAAACCTCAAAAACTATTCAAAGAAATGATAGAATTAAGTTATCTTTGTTTTAGTGTTTAATGAAAGCTACCCATTCTATTTTTATTTTTCTTGTAGTTACTCTTAAATTTTTATACAAATGTTTAAATTTACATTTTTCCATCAAGTCTAAGTTTAATCACCACTGTATTTCCTCTATCAAGAAATAAGGATTATAGGGGTGTTTGGGTGGTTCAGTCAGTTAAGTGTCCAACTCTTGATTTTGGCTCAGGTCATGATCTTCCAGTTGTGAGATTGAGTCCTGCATCGGGCTCTGCACAGATCATGGAGCCGGCTTAAGATTCTGTCTCTCCCTCTCCCTCTGCCCCCTCCTCTGCTTGTGCTCTCTCTCTCTCTCTCTCTCTCTTAAAACTAAACAAACACCCACACAAAAACAAAAACAAACTAATAAAAAAAAAGAAATAAGGATCATAGTGTACATCTACTGTCCTCTTCTCCCTTTTGCAACCTCCCATATTGCAAGGATCTAGGATTTAAATTTTCATTCCTTCATTTACCCCTTCATTCATCCTCTTTTCATTTACACAGAATTAATTGAACATCTAAGTTTCACAGTTTTTAGCCATTAAAAACAACTTAAACCTTGTTTTATATCCTGTCAAGAGTATGTGTGACATAGGTATAGCCATTTATCAAAGTGATACAGCTAATATTTGTATATTTCAATTGAGGAACTGAATGTACAAATAGACAATGGTCAGACTGTATATAAAAGTAGAACTCTGGGGGCACTTGGTAGCTCAGTCAGTTGAGCATCTGACTTGATTTTGGCTCAGGTCATGATCTCACGGCTCGTGGGTTCAAGCCCCATGCTGAGCTTTGCACTGATAGTGCAGAGCCTGCTTCAGATTCTCTGTCTCCCTCCCTCTTGCTCTTTCCCCTCCCCAACTCATGCATGTGCATGCGTGCGCGCTCTCTCTCTCTCAAAAATAAATAAACATCAAAAAATATTTTAAAAATAGAACTCTGACCCACAACCTGCCCAGGACACCAACCCCGTATCTGCAATAACCAGCCCAGAAAGCCAATCTGCTAGAAGTCAGTCTTGCAGGAAGCCAGATTGCTATCTCTAGTGACAATCCAAGAAGCTAAACAATAACCTTGATGACAACTGGCCCAAAATGGCAAGGCTTTAATAACTGACACCTTCCCTAATTTTGGTTCCCACTTACAACTTAGGACCAACAAGAGGAAGCTAAATGTGCTCCCCCGAACCAATCCCAAAGGATGCTCAGCTTATTGTTAGCCTGCCTGCAGCTTTCCCAAGGCCCACAGCCTCCAAGCAGGGTGTACCTGAAGCCTTCTCTTTTTTTCCACTGCCTTTGAGTCTTTGCCATATGCAGGTGACCATGGTTGACTCCTTTGCTATAGCAAGTTCAGAATAAGTAACTGTTGCTTTTCTCATTTGTGTTCTCTTTATTTCTAAAATGTATGCAAATTTTACCTATAAGATAGTTATTGAGTGGAGTGTGGAGTTGATGGAGTTATAGATGATACAAGAATGCTAAAAGGTATCTGATGGCTGTTGAAACTGGGTGACGGTACACAGGAGTTCATTGTACTCTTCTGTTTACTTTGTATGTTTGAATTTTTTTCCATAACAAATGCCTACAAATTATTCAAATGTGACCACTGCTGTTTCCCTTATTCTACATCTTTCCTCTGGATCCATTTTTCATTTTGCTGAAACTCATTCACTTGTCCATCAAAAGGGATGTATGGAGTGTCTCTTGTGTGTAGATCCGCTCTAGGCACTGGGGATAGTAAACAAAACAGAGGAGAGCGGTTCTTGCTCTGGGGAGTGTGTGTTCTGGTGAGTGAGGCTGGTTATTAAACTGATAAATATAAACTATGTGAGGAGGCGATGAGAGCTGCTCTCATATCCCAATTAGTGCAGAATCAGGAGGATGGGGAGTGGTGGCAACAGGGCTTCCCCATCATTCGGGGCTCAGGGACGGCTCTAGGGTAACTTCAAGCAGGGATCTGATAGGAGTGAGCAGCATGACACCAGGGAGTAGGGACATTCTGGGCCAGACCCTAAGACAGCACTCAGATGGCAAAGATTTCAGGTGTCCCCAGTACAGCCCTTGGCTTGCCTGTCTTCATTCACAGCTATGGGAGACACTTCTGTGTGCTCAGACCCACCCCCCAGTATGGGGTCCCCCTCAAGCCATGCCCTGGGTCTCTCCCTTTTCTGCCTTGGGGTCTTCCTAAGGCAGACTCATAATGTGGGCAAGTAAAGCTGTAGCAGCCTTTATGCAGTGGGGCAGGAGCATGGACAATGCCCCAGCTGCATATCCTCCAGGTGGATGATTCTGGAAGCTTCTCAGGGGGTCCCAGCAGCCCTCAGCCACCACTGATGACATACCCCTCAACTGGCTTTTTCCTTCTCTCTCAATTCTGCCTCTTGGCGTCCCCTTCCAAATCAACAAATTGCCCCAAGTCCTTGTCTCGGGCCCTACTAGGGGGTCTGAAGCAACACGCTTGCCCTGCTTTGGGGGTCTGAAACAACATGCTTGGTGGGCTCCAGGAGCCTCAGGAAGTCACTGTGTCTGGAGCACAGGGAGAAGGGAGAGGGTTTGGGAGACATGTTTGGCAAGGAGGTAAGGACCAGGTTCTGTGGGCATTGAAGGCCATGGTGAACATGATGGGTTTCCTTTAGAGGATAGAGGGTGAGAAGCACGGAGGCTAGTGAGCCAGGAGATAAAAAGCAGCCTCTGCTTTCTCAGGATCACTGTGTTAACAGTCATTGGCCAGGCACCAAGTGGGTGCAGGACCAGTTAGGAGCAATTACAGTGGTTTAGGCAGACTGGCATGGCTGAGGCCCCTGGGTGGGTTTGGAGGGTTTGCTGAGGGAGGCTGGGGGACAATGGCAGAGTCATAGTCACTTAGCTTCCAGGGCTTTGAATTGAGCACCTGGAAGGATGAGGCTGCCACCTGCTACAATGGGGAGGAGATCTGGGGGGACTGGCGTGAGTGGGATTAGTCAGGAGCTGGCTCAAGTTACCCTTGGGGTGTCTTTGAGAGAGTCAGAGTGATCTTCGTGGGTGGCATCAGCACACAGATGCACTGAGACCACAGCTCGGATGACATCACTGAGGAAGGAGTGTGACAGAGAAGCGGACCAAGAACTGAGGATCCTGGGACATTCCAAAGTCCACCCATCGGGATGAGAGTGTGGAGCCAGCCAGGGGACCAGGCACTCGGGGTGGGTGGCAGGTGAGTATACCCACTCGGGGTGGGTATCACTCGAGGGCCTCCTGCATGGGCTAGGATCCCACTGTGGCCACCTGCTCCAGCTTCTCTGGCCCTGGCCAGGGAGGGAAGCACTTCCAAGAGGGAGTGACTCACTGCACTGAGGGGAGCCAGCCATGGAGAGGTCACAGTGCACCTGGATGTGAATGTGTCTCCTGGACATTCTAAGATCCAGAGAGGAGTGGCTGGCACTCTTCTCTGCCTTTGCATCCCTGAAATGTCCCCACTTTTCCTTCCCATGTCATTAGCACTTGGGGGAGGAGGACAAGTGACCTCCTTCTGGTTTTTTTCTTTGAGCAGATGTTATTTTCGTATGAGAAAAAAACCCAGTGAATTTTATTTTAATTATTCCAGAGACATTCTGGGTCCCACAGACATGGTGGTTGGCTTGGGAAAGTCTCTGGGCCCTGCCTGGGTCTAGGGACATCACACCCAGCTGAGGGCAGGCCACCTGGTCACTGGTTAGGTGGACAAGACCTCTGGGTGGCAGGCCCCACCTCTGCCCATGAGGACATTACGGTGGTCTCTGTGCACAGGGCTGGCATGAGGCAGAGGGGGCGCCATCACCCATCATTCTGTACATCTGCCATGAGCTTCCTAAGGGGGCAGGTGCCTAGGTCATCATCTCACAGCTCCAGGGTTGGCTCAGAAGGAGTGTTCAAGGGTAAGGTGGGTTTATTCAGCATTCACTTGTCACGTCGTCACTGAGGCCCCATGTGCTGCCTACTGTTCTGGTTGCTGGAAATGTAGCAGTTAATAAAAGATGAGGTCAGAGTGGGATCAGGGCGAGCAGCATGGCAGTAACTATGGATGTGATGGGCAGAGGTGAGCCTGGGGCCCAGAGCTGAACTAATGTAGCACCCTTCCCATTAGAAGTGCCTACCCACTGA
This sequence comes from Neofelis nebulosa, assembly GCF_028018385.1. Lineage (NCBI taxonomy): Eukaryota > Metazoa > Chordata > Mammalia > Carnivora > Felidae > Neofelis > Neofelis nebulosa. The sequence goes on from NC_080794.1 coordinate 54,512,759, forward strand.
GACCTGGGACCAGCCAGGCCCTGGAGAACCCCTGCAGAAGCACTGAGCTCCAGGGGAGGAACCTGAGGACCGGGGAGGGACCGGGGAGGAACCTGAGGACCGGGCCATCTCATGGCCATGGCGGGTGCCCTTCCCTAAAGCCCAGGCCTGCCCTCTACTCCCTGTCCCTCCTTCACCAAACAACCACCTTTCCTCACTCTAACCATAACCTGTCTTTGTCTTCCCCAGTCAATGACAAGTGTCCATAAGACAATGGCTCCTCAGCAGGACAGGCTCCTCTGGAGCCATGTAAAAACACAGTTTTGGGGTGCCTGGGTGGCTCGGTTGGTTGAGCGTCTGACTGTGGCTCAGGTCATGATCTCACAGTCTGTGAGTTTGAGCCCCACATCAGGCTCAAGGCTGATGGCGCGAAGCCTGCTTCGGATACTCTGTCTCCCTCTCTCTCTGCCCCTCCCCCGCTCTCTCTCTCTCTCTCTCTCAAAAATAAATAAACATTAAAAAAAAACCACATCACAGTTTTAAAGGTGTGGTAAAGCAAAAAATAAAACAGAGGACCACCAGTGTGGTAGCCCTGAGCAGATTTCTCTGGGCCCAGGGACATTAGTGGTTTCTATGGTGACAGTTCTCTGGGGCCTTGGACCCCTGGGAAAGCACACTATAGTGCCCCCATCAGCTGCCCTCTCAGGCCACAGCCCAAGGCTGAGAGATTTCTCTTATTGCTTTGTTGTTTTGTTAGACTTGTCTGTCTTTTCCAAATTGTGCAGGAAGAATGAGTTACTTCTATCATTTAAAAACCAATACTTTTGGGGCGCCTGGGCGGCTCAGTCGGTGAAGCATCTGATTTCAGCTCAGGTTGTGACCTCATGGCTCGTGAGTTCAAGCCCTGCACCCAGCTCTGTGTTGACAGCTCAGAGCCTGGAGCCTACTTTGCATTCTGTGTCTCCCTCTCTCTCTGCCCCTCCCCTGCCCATGCTCTGATGCTCTCTCTCTTTGTCAAAAATAAATAAACATTAAAAAAAATTTTAAAGAAATAAAAATAAAAACGAATACTTCTAGTAAAATACAAAGGGAAGTTTCCAGTTCACTTTAAAAAACACTGGAAGCAGTTCTGGCTGAGCCTGTCTCAGGTAAAGTGTGTTTCCAGAGCTGCTTGCCCGAGTCTGAGGGTCCCTCTGGTCGGCACTTAGCCCACTGCTGGAGACTCTGGGTGTCTGGCCGGGCAGATGGTGAGCACGGTTGTCGATTAATTTATCACAGGGCCTCTCGGTTTGGGCCTGTACTCTTGGCCTCCAGGTCTCCCTTGGTCTTGCCCCCTCCCATTTTTCTTCTTCCAAAATGACCAAAAGACATACAACCTCCCATTTTAGTGGGGGGGAAAAAAAACTCATCTAAGTAGCCTTTTAATAAAAACAGAGGCTCTCGCTTAATCAAAAGATCAATTAGTCAGTGGAGAATTTTATTAGTCAATCATGTAAGTAATTAAAAATATTGATTGATGGGGGCGCCTGTGGCTGAAAGCTGCTGCTTTGCCCCAGCAATGTGGGGCCATGGCTGGCATGGGGGTGATCTAGAGCAGAGGCTCTTAAATCATTCCCCGGTATGCCTCTTCAAGGTCAAATGGGGACGCGTTAGACAAGGGATTCTGCCGATCCTGGAGCCTCAGTTTTCTCATGTGAAAAATAACAGTCCTGCCTTGCACAAGGTTCTCTTGCACAAGTCAACCAGACCGCAAGTAGAGCCTTGTGCCGGGGCCTCGCGCTAGGAGGGACAGAATGCTTGCTGGCGCCTTGTCTCCTGAGACAGGCCTCACGGGCCAGGGTCTTCCAGGTTCATCCGACGAGAGGCAGAGGGGGGGACACTGGCACTCAGCCTCCCATGCTCAGGCCCCAATTCTGTGAGTTCAGGAGAAAAGGCCCAGCCCCAGAAGGCTGAGTTATTTCTTGGTACATACCCAATCACCCCGCAGATTAGCGGCTTCAATGACAATGTTGATTCAGTTCACAAAACGGCACATTGGCCAGAGCTTGGTGGGGACAGTTTGTCTCTGTCCTACTGAAGTCAGCTGGCACAGCTAGAGTCATCTGAAGACTTGTGGCTCCCAGGTCTGGCCATGGATGCTGCTGCTGGGACCTGCACTGGGGCTGTCAGGCTGACCACCTCCGTGCGGCCCCTTGGGAGTCATGGGCTTTCCCAAACATGGCGGCCACCAAGGGTGAAACTCCAGAGAGAGAGAGAGAGAGAGAGAGAGAGAGAACTGGGTAGAAAACAAATTGCCTTGTCTGACCTAGTCTCTGATTTCACTTGGTGTCATTTCTGCAAAATTCTATTCAGCCAGCCAGCCACAAAGGCCCGCTCCCCGCCAAATCCCCACCTCACCCAGAGTTCAACAGGAGAGGAAACAGACCCCCTCCTGGGGGAGGAGTGGCAGGTTCCAGGAGAACATGAGGGACCAGAGTTATTTTTGTGGGCTTTTGGGGAAAAGACCATCTGCCACATTGGACCCCTCTCCCAGAGGCCCGAGGCTGGAGTCCTCCACAGTGAGAAGGGCCTGCCTTGGCATCGGCTTCAGAGGGATCCCGAGGAGGGGGATGTTCCTCCGGAGTGCTCTGCTCTGTGCCTGGCACCCAGCTCATCATCCCACTCTCCTCCTCACAGCACGTGAGGTGGAAGTCATTCCCCACCTTCACAGATGAGGAAATGGGGAAGCTGGGTGGCTCCCTGAGTTACTGCCCAAGGTCTCCCTGCTGGCCCCTCAGGGGCAGAGCTGAGATTCAAGCCTGGCCACAGGACTGTAAAGCCTGTGCCCCTCTCCCTGTATGGCCACCCCAGAGGCCCTGCCTTGGCTGGGGAGCTCGCCACTGGCTTCGGTGCTGGCTCTTCATCCACCCACACAGCCTCGGTGGCCTTGCCTGGGGTGGGCTTGACCGTCCTCATCAGTGACGGGGCGGGGTGGGGTGCCCACAATGAGGCCCCAAGGCCATGTGGATCACCTTCACTGCTGCCCTAAAAGTGACCCGCTAGCCCTCTGAGGCTCACTCTCAGGGCCTCACTCTCCTGAGCCAGAGCTGACTCGGTGCCTCTCCCTGCAAGTGGCCACAATCCGTGGGAGCCATGTGAACCCACACAGGGCCCAGCACCCTGGCAGCCTTTCTCGTCTGTGACATCAGCCCGCACGCCTGCTCTGCGCATGACTGGAGCTGCTCTTCATGGAGTGTGGGTGCTCACAGCCTGCTGTTTGCAGCAGGACCCCGGGGACACCGCAAACCCTGAGTGGACTCAGCATCCTGATTGTTGTCGGGGGCTGAGCCAGCAGCTGCTTTTGCAGCTCCCAGCCGGGCCCAGTCCCCAGTTTGTCAGGAGCTGGTTGTAAGTTCCCTCTTTATTCTGGGTGTCCTTCTCCCCCGCCTTCAGTGTGCCTTCCCTAACACAGACATGTGCATAATGAATAAGACGGAAGATGAGGGTCCAGGAAGTAGACCCCTGCACAGGAGGGGACAGGAGGGAGGGACGGACGCCAGGCCCAAGAGGTGTCTGTGGTCAGAGCTACCCCCGACCCCATTGCCCCCAGGGCCTCGGTCAGCCCTGCTTGAGGGTCCTGAAGAGGGAGCCCCCGTCTGATGGGAACCCAGCCCCTAAAGGCCAGTCACCCCACACCAGGCCCAGGGTCTACCTGCCCCTTCCTCCCCAGGGACCTTGCAAGCCCTGCCTTTCTGGGCTCAGTTGTCACGATCCTAAATGCTCACCCCGACAGGCAAGATTCCACATTTCCTTGCTGGCACACAATTTTCCAAGGCCACCTTGAAAAGCAGGCCCTGGAGGCGCTTGTAGGCAGGCTGCTCATCCTCCATAAAACTTGGCTATTTGTTTAGACTAGCTGACATTTCCATGGTCTTTTATTAAAGACAATATCCTGGGGAGAAGGCAGGATGTTTGCACAGAGCTTATGCCCTCTGCCTCTGGCCCCCCGGCGCCCCAGAGTGGCTGGGGCTGCACACCAAAGGCGGGCAAGGCCCAGGGGTGCCAGCCTCTCCCCTCTCCTTCGCTGAGAAGGAGGGGTGGCAGCAGCCCCCCTGACAGGCGTGGGGATGCTCCAGGCTCTGCTTGGTCTCGCGCTGTGCTCTGAGAGGCGGGATGGATGGAGGGCCACGCGAGACCGCTACCTTTGTCACGGGCGGGACTACAGTTCATGTAGCAGATGCCTGCTGACCCACGCGGGTCTCCTGACCGGCTCCATCGACTGTGCCCTGCCTTCGTCTCTCCCGGGCTTTGGTGTGCCCTTTCCTCTCCTTCGTGTCTTTGTGTGTGCATCTGCCAGGAGTGGGACGGCAACTGGCGGATGCCATTACTAACAGTCATCATTATCAGTTAGGACCTATCTCAAAGACGAAGCCTCCACAGCCAGGCCCACCTGAGGCCCAAAGAATATTCTTCTCCCTCAGTCCTCACCCAGGCATTCCTGAGAAGGTGACTACACCCTGAGTCTCGCGTCCTCAGCCCTGGATCACGGTGTCGCAGGTCACACTGACTGGGATGTGGGTCCCAACTCTGTCATTTACTGGCCGTGTGACTTCACAAACCCTCCGTGCAGCTGCTGACCTGGCTGTGCTGTGAGGCGTGATAAGTGCCCATGTGGGAAGCCCTAGAGAGGTGACTGTACATGTTTGACCCTCCCCAGGGCCACACTGTAGGCATCCTGCTCTTCCCCACTGCGCCTGGGATGCGGTCCAGGCACAGGGTCCTGAACACAGGCCTGGCAAGCTGAGGGAGCAACCTCACAGTCCAGGAGTGTGTTCCGATCTCCCTGGTCCTGGAGGAGAGGGAAGGAGGGCCCGCTCAGCACCGCCACCCAGCGATGCCGGGCACGGGAGAGCCAAAGACTATGGCTGATCTGGCCTTAATTAAATCACCCTGCAGGCCCTGACTCGCTGAGATAAATCGCTTTTACTCCGCGGATCCATTTCGGGCAGGATCCCTGCAAATCTGTGTAAACATCCCCACTCCCTCCACTCCAGCTCCTGCCCGCAAATCACAGGAAGCATTTCCATTTTAATCGGGACAAGGCTCCAGTGGAGACCAACTGCTGACACAATTAGTCATCGCCATGCTCAATCACCTCCAAAGGGCTACGCGCCTTTGTGGATCAGGAGAGCACAGCCACCTTCTTCCCAGGATGGAGCTGCCCAGTGGGCCACCGCCAGGCCTGGCTGGGCAGGTGGGGTGGGGCGTGGATGCTGTGGGCCCCCAGCCCAGATTCCACCTGCCAGAGGCGGGGCTGATCCCTCCTGCCGGGAATCCCCTCTGTGGGCACTCAAAGTTTTTGTCATACAGAATGGGAGCTCCCAGCTGCTGAGAGCCTGCCTGGGGGCCAGGCCTGACATTTGCAGCATCCTCCCAGGAAAGGTAGAGAAGGAAGGGGACACAAGAGGAGGGAGAGGGATTGGTGGGTGGAGCATTTCTTAGCTGAGGCAGGAGAATGAGGATCTCACAGGCCCAGTGCCCGCCCGCCTGTCCCTTCTTGGGCTCTCTTTTCATAACAGAAGCAGTAGAACCATTGAAATCTCTGGGATGGGGAAAGAGGCCAGTGAGATGAGGAGGGGGCAATATGAGTTTCTCTCAGCACAGGGAGTTAAAAGTCTCTTGCCTGTGTCTCTCAGGCCCCTGGGTAAGGTCTGGGACACGGCTGTGGTAGGATGGCCAAAGGCTAGAGTGGGAAGGCACGTACCATGGTGGAAGCTTCCAACACAACCCGGCAGGTCCTGGATCTGTGAGGAGAGAGATGTGGAGGTTCTGGGTACACCCAGGAGTAGAACCAGGACCTAGAGCAGAGGAGAAAAGACACATCTAAGTGGGGGTCAGAAGACTTTGCATCACCTGGGCTTCCAGAGGCCCTGTGGATGAGTGACTGAGGCCCCATTTGGCTCCTGACCAGGCAATGGGACCCATGAGGTCCTGGCAAGGATCCTAGAATCTAGGAGATAAGCCCTGATTGGATAGAGCTTTCGTTTCTGGGCCCCAACTTCCCCTTCAGGGTGCACTTACAGCTCGGGGTGGCCAGAGATGGGGCTGAGGTGTCTCCTGGGACAGTGCCAGTGCCCTCACAGATCTCCCGATCAGCAAGCCAATGCACCCCTAGCTGTAGGGTGGGCTGGAGGGAGAAGAGAGGGTCAGGCACCTGAGATCTGGCTGTTCCCGCACTGCCAGCTCCCGCGGTGTGGCCTCCATCCTGAGAGGCACCTCCATGCCTGGGCCCAGGGGAAGAAGTGGGGGGCCAGCAGGAGGTGCCCCACTTCTGCCTCTGCCCCAGCTCTAGTGAAGCCCAGAGTGAGGGGCTGCTGGGCCTCTCCCCTCCATGCACACGAGCAGATGACAGTAGGTGGCAGGAACTGGGGCCCTCAACCCCTTGGTGGCTGAGGCTGGTCAGACAAGTAGATGTGGGCTGCTCAGGAGACCAGGAGTAGACGTCAGTGATGTCATAGCAGGGGCAGGTGCAGGACCAGGGGGAAGAAGGCAGAGCCCTCTCTTCAACTTTTGAGAATTCCTCGGGTGGTACTATCTCCAGGCCAGACCCGCACTGGGCTCAAAAATGCTCACGTAGGGATTCCTGCTGGGATCCCAGTTCGGTGTGAGCCTTCCGGACGTGACAGCCAGCTGCAAGGAGCCCGCTAGCTCAGCACCTCCTGGAGTTCTGTGGGGGTGGCAAAGCCTGGCATTAACCCTGCCTGCCTTGAACTTGGGGAAGTTGCCCTCAGGGGCTCCTGGCTGAGATGCTGAGAGGGCTTTCAGTGCGGGGAGGTGAACAGGTCAGGGGGCCTCATCCAGGAACGAGAGGCCACTTGTTTGGAGTCTCCTAAGGCATAGGCCTCTCCTGTACCTACCGATACATGCTTCTAGGGCTGCCCCCCCCCCCCCGCCCCTACTGCTCGCAGACTTCCATACCTCTGACCTAATACACCCAGGAGCAGGGAGGAGAAGCCGCTGGAGCTGGTGACAAAGCCAGGAACTACCGAGAGGGAAGGAGAGACTTGAGGTGAGGTATAAGGTGAGGGAGGCCTCAGCAGTGGGAGTCAACTCTGGAGGATAAATGAGGAGCCCTGGGCTGGTCTCTGTTGTCCTAGGATTGCCTTTGCCCCACCTCGAACTCACTGTGTGTTCTGGGCCACTCCTTTCCCTCTCTGGATACAGGTTACAGTTAGGTGACTCCCAAACCAATACAGCTGGCCGCCTCCAGCATTCTCAAAGTGTGTTCCGTGGACCCCATGGTAACTTAGGAGGTGCTTTGGGGTTCTAGAGAGATGGGTTATAGTGGATGGGAGGCTGGGGGCCACTTCTGGCCTCTCGTCTCACTGCGGGAGACTGAAAACCAGAGAATCCTTTTCCCATGAACTTTCTGAGGTTCTCTGATTCTGATCCTATCCCTGAACCTCCTCTCCTTTCTTTCTCCACTCTTGACTCCATGCCCTAAGCCGCTTCCTCCCCATCCTTGCCTGGATGGCACTGCCCACTTCTGCCTCAGCACTCCCCTCCCAGGCCAGCCCAGGAGCTCAGGTTGGCTCCTGCCACCTGGAAGCCAGCCCTCAGCCCACTCCGTTGGACCCCTCCCTTCTCTCCACCCTCACCGCCACCCTCACCTTGGTCACCACCATCCCAATGCTGGACTGGAGGAGAAGCCTCTCACCGGCCTCCCTGTTCCCCTGAGGGCCCCGTAGTACCCCTCCCCTATTCACGCACACATTAGCCCGAGCTAGCTTTCCAAAATGACAGTCAGGTCCTGCTGCGCTTTTGTGCACCAACCCCCCAGCCCCCAGTGGCTTCCTGTTGTTAGTAGAATCCTGCTTTCCTTGTGATGGCCCCCAGGGCGCTTCATGGCTTCCAGATCCCCTGCTCCTTCTTCGGCTGCTTCCTTCCTTGCGACCACACTACTGGCTCATCCTTCTAGCCCTTTGCCACCTGGGGCCCCTGCACTTTTCTGGCTGCCAGGTCCCCTTTCTTCCCACTTGGCTTTTCTGCTCAGCTCAACCCTTCTCCAGAGGGGGCACTCCCTGAGCACTCCCGTCCTGTTTGCCCTACCTGTCCTCTTCACCTAGCCTGCTTGTCACAGTCGGGTAGCATCTTCTTCATTGACTTGGTCGCTGCTGCCTCTCCCCCAAGAAAGGCAGAGACTCACCCGTCTGGCACATGCACTGAGTGGTCCTGGCTTAGTCGACTCTGTCCTCCCCCTCAGCAGGCTGTCAGCTCCTCGAGGGTGGAGATCATGTTTCCTGTTGTCCTGAACACTGTTCCCTGTGCCTCCGTGCTGGGCGCACGCCGGGGCTCAGTTCGCTAAGGGTCATGGTGACCCCGTGGAGCAGGCAGGAAACTCTGCCTCAAAGTGTGAAGCCTTGTGCAGCAGGCCGGAGCCCGGGGAGTGGAGAAGCTTGAAGGCCTGTGTTCCGACTGCTCTGCAGAGCCCCGGCCGCGGGCCTGCCCTGGACTAGCTGCACGTGGCCTGGGGCCTGGCTGCCCTCCAGCTGCGGTGGACATCTGCTGCAGCTGGGCCTGGCCAAGGGCTCTGCCACATGTGTTCTGTCTCGAACCATCCGCTGGGGACATCTCCGATGATGTGAGGCTCACACTGAGATTTCCTGTGATGTAATTAGCTCCCGGGGCCTGGGGAGGCCATGGCTGTGGGCGGGCTCGGGGCGGGGCTCCCCTGCAGGTGCGCGTGTGCCTGTGTGTGTGTGTGTGTGTGTGTGTGCGTGTGCACGTGCGCGCGTGCGTGTATGCAGCTGTTCCTCGGGGACTGAGGGGTCTGGTGCAGAGAAGCGGCACAGTTTACTCTGTTTTAAAGAGACAGCATCATGGACAGCCTAAGCACTGTGGAAGCTCAAAGGTCCCACTTCTGGTGCCCAACTCTAACGATGATGGCTCAACCTCTCTAGGGTCTTAGTATACTCACCCGGCAAATGGGGAGAACAACTCTACCTCGTTCTCAGGCTCACTGTGAGGATTGAAATGCTTGTCAAGTGCTGAGGGCCGCGTCTGCCCAGAGAAAGTGCTAGAAAGTGTTGCTGCTGAGCAGCCAGTAGCTGGAGCTGAGTGGTGGTGGGTGGTGGTGGTTTTGGGTGGTGGATTTGGGTGGTGGTTGGGGGAGGGGGGGGCTCAAAGGGGGGCCCTTGGAATCCAGCCATTCAGTGGAGGGACCTCAGGCAAGCTGGTGAACTAGGAGGTGAACTTGTCTTCCCCAACTACCTCAGGAAGCAGCTGTGAGCGTCCCGTGATATGACGTGGGCCTGAGAAGCCCAACCCGGTGCCAGGAGTTAGAGAAATAGGTACTATCATGGCTGAAATCTGAGCTCTGTTCTGGCCTCGACTGTTGGCTCTGAGCAGATCCAAGGGATCTGCTTTTTTCCTGGAGTCTCCTGAGATTTTCCAGCCTGGGAAGATGGAGCGCACCAGCCCTCAGGAATCCTGTGGGTTTTCTGCGGGCTGAAGAGGAGCAGGAAGCTCGGAAAGCTGCCCACCTGCAGGGAGAGGGTGCACCGAGCCCTGCATCCAGCCTGGGGTGGGCGTGGGGGTCTCTAGGGATGCCCGTGGGGGCAGCTACTATCACACGCCAACCCCTTGGTACCCTCTGGGTAGGCCCCACATCCCCTGCCGCCACCCTAAGGGAGCTCAGGACCCACGTGCTCTCCAGGTGTTCCCACTGTACCCTCAGCAGCCGGCCTGGCATGCAGGAAGGATTAAAAACAAGGGCGGCTGGAAGGAAAGGCTCTCTAGCACCTGGAGTGGGCCCCCTTGGGTCAGGGCAGCCCCCTACACCCCCCAGGCCTCAGATATCTCCCGGGAGCATCGTCTGCCCCGGGACGTCTGCCTGCTCCTGGGGCCACCCGAGGTCCAAGCTGCAGTGTTATGGAAAAGGATCAAAGTGATAAAAATGATAAAAAAACAAGCCAGTTCATGTTATTATTTTGCCCTCCATGTCCTTGTTCTAACTCTGCTGGCTCTGGGCTGAGCTGAACACCTTCCGTGTAATAAGATGTTGGCACAGTTTATTCCCTATGTGCAGCTGACCAGAAACCCAGCCTGGGGCTCCACAGTCCTCACCTGGCAGGCGGTTCCCCAAGCCCTCTCTATGCAACTGTGGACAAGCCTTGCACTCTTTTCCTTGGTTTTCCCTTCTATGAAATCAAGTGCTGGCATGGGGTTGCCTAAGAGCTCTCTTCTGTTCTGAATTGGGTGGTGCTTTTTCCTACATCCCTTGGTGTCTTTCCCAGCTGCCTTTCCCGGAGGCATGGCATGGATTGTTCTAGCTTTCTAGGTACACATGTTGTCTCAGGGGATGGGAGCTGGAAAATGCTGTAACCTGAACCCCGTGTTTCCTATGACCTGGCCACATCCCCCAGAGCATGAGACAACCCAGCTACCAACCTGAGTGTTACCTGGATACGCCCTCTGCTTCGTGGGATTCCTTCAGGACAGGCCTGGACTGCAGACAGGGCACGAGTCTCTGACACCCACCTCGCCCAACACGGCTGCATGCTGGGCAGGTACTGGTGCTCCCACCCCAGCTCAGAGCTCCAGAGCTCCTGCACAGAGAGGCTGAGCCAGCACAGGCAGAACACAGATACTGGAGAGGGATTAGTGTGGAGAAGATGTCCGGGCCAGTCCAGACGATCCTCCAGCGTGCCCCATGGAAAGCAGAGGCCTGTGCCTCAAGAGGTCTAGGAGTGTCATTTCCTGTCCCACTCTTGGAGACTCATAAGAGAAGTTCTGAGAAGCTCCACACACGAGAGTAAAAGCCTGTGTAGCTCGATAGAACCCAGCGTGTCCCAAATGCCTGGGACCCCCGAGACTTTTTGGTGGGTGTGATGGTTGATTTTATGTGTCAAACTAACTAGGCTGGGAGGTGTCTAGATGAAACACCATCTCTGAGTGTGTCTGTGAGGGTGTTCCCGGATGAGGTTAGTGTCTGAACTGGTGGGCTTTAGGAGATTGCCCTCCCCAGCGTGAGTATGTGTGTGGGGAGCAATCTGTCAGGGCCCGAATGGAACAAAACATGGAGGAAGCAGGAATTAGCCCCTCTGCCTGCCTGCCTTACTGCTTGAGCTGAGATCTCACGTCTTGTCTTGCTCTTGGGGCTCCTGGCTCTCAGGCCTTTGGAGGAGACAGGATCATACCAGCAGCCCCGGGGTCTCCAGCCGGCAGAGGGCAGGTGGTGGGATTTCTCAGCCTCTAAATTTGCATGAGCCAATTCCTTATAATAAACATTTTCCTTTGTATATAATATATATCCTTTTTAGATCCTTTTGGTTTTGTTGCTCTAGAAAACCCTGACTAATCAATACCCCATAAAGCCAACGGTCCTGGAGATCCCCTCGGGCAGCACTGGGCAGAGGTGTTAAGGGTGTTATGAGTGGAGGGGAATCTATGCCCTGCCAGAAGAGAGCCCAGGTGACCAGTGAGGCCCATCGTGGCTCTCCTGATGCCCGGCTGTAGCCTCGGGGACCACTGAGAAACCCTCACTTGAACCTCGTTCCTTTGCTGCTTTCTGTTATCCCTAACACAGCTTCCAAGATTAATAATCAACTCATATTTGGAAACCAGTTATTACAGAGCCAGTCCATCATGAATACTTTAACTTGATGGGCAGCAAGAAATGAAGAACCCCAGACCACCGAGCACTCTCCTTTCTGAAGACAGATACAAAAACCTCAACGAAATCATTAGGAAATAGAAGCCATGGTGCATGAAGGGGATAATTACCCCATGACCGGGAGGACGTCCCTCTGGTGAGTAAGGGTTTACAGTGCTAGGAAAGGTATTAGCAGAATCCACTCATCAGATGGTGGACAGTGATTGGATGGGCGTGAGGGGGCTTCAGGGCCCAGCAAGACTCTGACCTAGGGGGTGCCATGGACTTTGAAAAACTCGTGCTGGTGTACTGTCGGGAGCTATGCAGTCGCTGTGGTGTTCAAAAACAGTTTGAGAAGAAAAGCAACCAACAGGGAGAAGCTGTTTGCCATACATACACCACACGCAGGATCAGCCACGCAAAGACCAATAAGGAAAAATACAAACAACCTATAGGAAATGTGGGCAAAATCAAAAAATGAACAATCCACTGAAGAGGGACCGTGAATGGCCAATGAAAATATGGAATCAGAGACTCGACTCATTATCGAGAAAATACAAATTAATAAAAATGAAATATCACTGTATATCCATCAGCTTAGGCAAAAATCGTGTCTGATAATCCCAAGGGTAGATAAAATGATGAGCAGTGGGAAATTTCACGCCCACGGGCAGGGGTGTAAATGAATCCAACCACTTGGAGGAGTGGAGAGCAAAAACGTGTGAATTTGAAACAATGCATTTCGGAAAGATGCTGAAATCCCACCCTGGGCACATACCCTTGGGTACCACTGGGAGGCTGAAAAAGAATGCTCATTATGGTATCGCTTGTGATGGCACACAATCGGAAATCACTTAAATCATGGGGGCAGTGGGTAAACAAAGTGTGACATATTTGTGAGCTACAATCCTCATGGAGAAGTTCAAATGAACGAATCGGATCTGTATGCATCAATGTGGATAAGCTCAAAAATAGCGGTTTCCACATGCGTGCACGTGTACATGTTTCTGCATGTTCCTGCACGTGCGTACATGTGTGAGTCTAGATGCCTCACAAATACGAACACGTGGACTGCAGAGAGGCCCCCGAGGCCATGCCAGCATTGGCCAGGCGGGGAGGGAGAGTACCCTGAGTCAGAAGGGAGGGTCATCTGCAATGTTTTTCTGTTCTACGAATTGAAAACTTCGGAACAAAACACGAGCAGGTCTCAACATTTATAAATTCTGACACTGGTGTCTGTTAGTTTCTGTACTTTTCTATGGTAAACTTTAAGCAGGAAAAAAAAAAAAAACCCAAAAAAGAAAACCAAAGGAATTAACCGGGGGAAAAAACCCCATAGGCCTCAAAAAGACCTGTGGAGGGGTGCCTGGGAGGCTCAAGTCAGTTGAGCATCCGACTTTGGCTCAGGTCACGATCTCACTGTTTGTGAGTTCGAGCCCCACAGTGAGTGGATCCCCGCTTTGGATCCTCTGTCCCCCTCTCTCTCTGCCCCTCCCCTCCCCTGTTCTCTCTCCCTCTCTTTCTCTCTGTGTGTCAAAAATAAATCTTTTTTTAAAAAGTCGTGCTGGAGAAGGTAGCAGCTGATGCCACTCCCAGAACAGGGCAAGCCTCTGGCAGGACCCAATCTCAGAGGTTCACAGTCACCAACCTGCTCAGCCCATGACTGGTCCTGAGCCCACAAAGCCTCCCCACCGCCCTTGGAGGGCGGCTCCCACGGGCACCTTGGGTCACAGTCCTGGTCCCTGCGTGCTCAGGCCATGCCGGCCCTCACTTCGGGTCCAGCTCTGGCCTCTGGGCGGCCCCTGGGGTCTCCAGCTCCGCCCTCAACCAGGAAGCCGCTCAGGGATCTGGTGGCTCCAGCCCCACCCAGAGGTCACCCCTGTCTGCGACCACCAGCGTCTGACTCTAGAACCCAGGCCAGCTCGGAGCTGCGTGCAACCCTCCATGCACCCTTCCTGTTTTGGTTGGATGAGGAGGTAGGTTTACACCAGAGCTATGTTTAGACTTTGCCGGCAGGCACCCGCTGCTTTCTGTAATCATCTGCTTTACCCCTCACAACCAACCACCCTCTGTGGGAACAAACACCAGGAGACCTCACAAGGGAAATCCATGTTCCTTTCAGCCCAGTCAAGACCCAGGAGCAAAGAAAGGGCCCAGTACAGACAGGAAGAGGGGAAAAATCTGGGGGTGCTATTATTTCGACATTTTTTTGGTTTTGTCTCTGTCACACAGACAATAAGATGACCTCATATCTGAGTGGTTTTAAGAATGAGTGAGAGCTGTCAGTTGCGTCCCCAGTGGGCCCCCCTCCCAGGGTTGAGAGCCTCCCTTCTTCCTCTCTGCTGCTTTGGGGGAGGGAGTTGGGGGAGGGAAAGAGTTGCCCTAGGGTCAGGAGAGGCAGGGTCCAGGCCAGGGCTGTGAGGGGCGCCCCTGGATGAGAAATTCGAGCCCTGTGCGTGTTCTAGGACTCGCCTGCTGGTCCCCTTGCCCGCCAGCTCCGGTCTCTCTTCACAGCCCATGGCATGGGCACCCAGAGGCTCCACTTGACCTTGGCCCCCAGTTGGCCTGCTCAGGTCTCAGGGGCCAGGGGTAGAGGTGTGTGTGTGCTGCGACAACGGCAGGCAGCAGCTTCACTCTTGGCCTCTAACGTGTATACTGTGTATGAAGAGAAATCAGTTCCAGGCACCCAGCACCATGCCGCACTCTCTGTGGTCGGGTCTGATTTTTCCTGCTGGAGCCTGTCCATGTTGGCATGTCAGAGTGCAGTGGTAATTGAGATGGGGTTGTCGTTCTGGGGCCTGCATCCCCCACCACCACCCCAAGAAGCTGGTCATGGTGTCTGCTCACAGTGGACCCCAGGGAGGGAGGCTCCGAACCACTGCGTCTGCCGGGGAGGGCCTGAAAGGACAGTAATACAATCACCACCGAGCAACGGTGTGCAGAGAGCTTTTGCCACAGTATCATGTTCACGCCTTGTGACCCCAGCACGGGGCTGGGCGGGGAGGCCCCGTAGTGGCTGAGGCCCGGCTGGGACTGACTCCATCCATCTGTCCAGCATTGGCTCCCGCTGGGCCCCCGCAACCATTTCTCGCATCACCTGTGCTCATTCCCACCTTCACCCGGGTGCTTGTACAGGTCACCCTTCCCAGTATGCCTGTCCCTGAGCCAGAGGGTCCTCTCAAAGTCCACGTTCCCCAGGATGTCTGCTTGCCTGGTTGCCCCTGCAAGAAGCAGGCTCTCTGATCTCAGACGGCATCTCATCCACACGCCTGCTCTCTCAAAACGAAGTCATGAGAAGTAAATCTGGTCAATACAAATATGTTAGCAATAGTCTTCATCATCTTTGGGAAAACAAGGTTGTACTACAAAGAAAAAGTAGGCAGGCAGGAAAAACAGGGCAACTGAACGTTGGCAGGTCCTCTGTCAGTAAATGCCGATTATTTGCAAAATCTGAGCGAGGAGCCACAATTCTAGTCTTGTGTAGGCTTGGAAGTAACCTGGTAACTGTCTGCGTTGTGACCAAGAAAGGCCTGGGAAGAGCGAAGCACGATGGCCCTAGAGTCCCCCAGTGTCAGTGATGTGCCTGACCCTGGGTGGGGCACAGGCTTGTCACACAGAGAAGGCGGCACAGAAGGGCCGCCCCAGAGGTCAGAGTGATGGGGTCTGGGCTTGGTGTCGGGGCCAAGTGTGCACATCTGAGATCTCTGGAGGCACAGAGGCCTGGCTTCGCCAGTTGACCCAACAGGTCACCTTGAGCACATCACTGTGAGTGGACTGGTACACCTTACTATCACCGCAGGGGCTGCGTGCAGCTCGTAGGGCTTGAGACTTGCACTGGGCAGTGTCACTGGGTTGGACCATGCCCCTAACAGGCACCTTCCCTGTCCTTTCCACTGCCAAGGAAGGTGGCGTCCACAGGAAGCCTCTCCTGGTTGCCAAAAGTAGGGGACCTGGGCTTCATGCTGCTGTTCACCGGGCTGGGCTCTGTGCCCTGGGGCTACTGAGCACATGGGTCTGGGGCTCCGGCCTTCTTCTGATCCTTTCACGTGTGGGTGCTCATGGACAGTAGGGGGATCTGCAGAGGAAGGTGTAGTGCTCGCAGGGCCTGGGAACCTCACAAGAAACCCTTCTGCTGGTACAGGAGTTGACTCCTGGACTCGTCTGGCACAAAGGAGAAAGCAGGGCAGATGGACAAAATGCCTGAGTGCCCTGTAGACAGCATGCCCAGTCCGGGTTCTGTGCTCTCAGAAGGGAAGGAAGGGGTGATGGTAATGGTGGTTGCCAAGTTTTACTGAGCACCTAATACATTTCCAGAATGATAGGAAAGGTTTTTTTGAGCATGGGTTAATCTTCCTATAATAGATATTATTCTTTCCATTTTCTAGAGGGGCACAGTTGAGGCTTCCAGAGGCCGGGGAACCTGCCCAAGGTCTTGTGGAGCTGAGACTCACAGAATCATTGGGTTCAAATGCCTCACCCAGGGGTGGAACCTACTGCTCTGTGCCAGCAGCTCCCCACGCCTCCTGCTAAGTCAGGGTTATGGCTACACGCCCCAGACTCACTCCTTCAGTTCTGCCGATGTCTCTGGAGGCAGGGTCGACTCCTGTACCACAGGCTAGCTGGCCCTGAACAAGGCTGGCCTGGAGGAGAATACCCATGGCAGGGATGACTGGGCCCTGACCCAGAGGGAGGCCCCTCAGAGGATCCCTTGACTCAGACTCAGTAGGCCTTATGATGTCAAGGAAGGCAGGGATAGCTCTCCTTCTCTGGAAAAATCTATAAACAAAGCACAGCACATCTACCATAAGGACTGTAATGCAGACATGAGAGGGGAATTAGCTGCCTGAAGGGGTAACATGTGTGAGAAGGTGGCCGACACAGGGCCTGTGTGCAGACCTCAAGACCCCACCCTGGACCAGTGTGTGTGTGTGTGTGTGTGTGTGTGTGTGTGTGTCAGTGTGTGTGCCTGTGCATGCGTGCGCACGTGTGTGTACATATTTGCACATGCATGGGAAGCATGGGGATGAGAACAGAGAAAGGGGTCTGGCGGGATGGCAGGGCTGTGATTCCCTCCTTTCTCTGAAAAGGTCCTTAATGAAAAGACCTGATAAACGAATGAAATGCAGGATCTCTATGTCAGGACAATGGGTAAAGTTTGAATATGGACTGAATATTAGAAAGCAGAGTCGCATCACTGTTCAATTTCCTGGCCTCGATAATTGTGTGGTATTCCTGCAAGAGGGTGTCCTCACCTTGTTAACGATTGTTGAACTTAAGGGTACACGCGAATTCATTGTACTCTCGCAACTTCTCTGTAGATTTGAGATTTTCAAAATAAAAGCGTAAAAAAGGAAAGAAGTCATGGTCTGGGTGTTGATGGCTGAAGGCCTGAGGACTCCCCAGGGGAGGCGAGGGTACCCTGTGACCTGACCTGACCTGACCCGACCCGGGTGCCCAGCTGGTCTTCCCAGGGTGTGAAGGTTTGTTCAGAGAGGTTTCAGGCCGCAGAGGCTCTGAAGTGTAAAGTGGAAGGTGGAGGTCAATTGAAAATCGATAATGTGGGACAAGCAGGTCAGCTCCAAGTCAGGGAGGCCTCCTTCTGGGGACAGGCTGCCCCTCCCCCCCCACCACAGGAGCCCCAGGGCAGCAGGGGAGGGCTGGGAGAGAGTTTCCCTGACCCCGGAGGCGCCTGGCCCATCTTAGGTGCCCAACTAATACTCAGTGAGTGGTTGATATGTTCGTTTAACAAATAGTTATTTGTTCGTTATATGTTCATTTAACAAATAGTGACTGTGTCAGACTCTGGACTGGGGCCAGTGGCCAACCGGACCAACACAGCCTTGCCCCTGGGAGCTTGTGGTCTAGTGGGAGAGCCACACCTATAAACAGCAGCCTGGGTGGCAGGAGGAGCCCCTGAGAGAGGAGGCCCTGGGTCACTGGGAGGGCCCCTACCCCATAAGGTCCCAGCGATGTGGAATCAGAATCAGTCAGCCAAGGGAGAAAGCAAGTGGGCAGCGGGCATGCTCACAGCGGTACAGGGTCCCGCGCTCAAGAGCCTGTGTTGGGTTCAATGCTCAGCTGTAGCAAACCCGAAAGTCTTAATTTTATCTTTGAACTTGTGTCCTCTAAGTGCTGTCCTGGGCTGAGGGAGCATGGGTGATCGGGGAGATACGTGGATATGGGCAGAGCCCTGTTTGCATATGTCTTCAGAAATCTCAGGAGCACAGGGTGCTGGTGGACTGTGTGGGGCTGGGATTCAGGGAGGACAAAGAGCTCGTCCTGTGGACAGCGGATGAGGTGTGTGTGTGGGGGTTGGGGGGGTGCTCAGCCGCAGAGGCCCTGCTTTTTGTTAGAACCAGCATCGTTGGGCCCTGGTGACACAGGAGAGGAAAAGCGAGTGACTTTCCTTCCTGTCTCTTTCACCTCCTTCCTGAGGTGGAGAGTGTTGGTAGAATGTGCCGTGGTGGCAAGGAGTGAAAGTGAAACAGTTTGTTGTATGACATGTTCACGCCATTAAAATGCACCTGCAAGTTACAGAAGTTTTACTGATTCTGCATATGAATTAAATACTCTTATGCTTGCATTTAAAACTGGCATAGGACAATAGAAAGATGAATGGTAAAGTTCATACCAACAATTAAACATTCTAGTTTTTCTTTACCTAGAAGGACATTAAACATCCAATGAAAACACAGAGAAAAAAAGGAAGACAGAGAAAGGAAGAAGCTTCACAACATTTAACTGCATGTTTCCCTTGCCTCATTCTGCACTGGGTTGGGAGGGCCATGGGCAGGTGGAAAGGGCAGGTGGGAGGATGTGGGGGAGAAGGGAATGGTGGGAGAGGAGGCTGTGAGAAGGGCCGGTGTGGTCTGGGGAGACGGTGGCCGTCCACCAGATCATGGTCACTGTAGGGAAGTAGGGCAGGGTGACAGGGGGCCACTCAAGTGTGCTATTCAGTGTTCTCTTAGGGGCAGCCTGGGAGTGGGGGTGCAGGGCAGAAAGGGAGCAGCCCCTAGGCTGATGTCAAGCAGACAGTTTTATGCATTGGGTCTCCATGTAACGTTTCACTTGAACAAGGCTCTGAGGCCAAGACGTATTTGGAGAACCATGGAGTAGGCAGTCCCAGTTCAGGGCTGGCTTTCTGCCTTGCCAGCCTTATGTCCCAGAGCCATCTGGAGGTGGGGGACACTCCCTCCCCACCTGGGTCTGTGGGAGCTGCGGTTAGGGAGAGTGATTGATTTCATTGCCTCTGGTTGTTTTTCACCATCATGCCCCACTCCCAGCCTAGAGGTGATCTTGGCCCCTTGTGGGGTCTGCCTGCAAAGAAGGTCCAGCGTCTCTCCTCATCAGCCCTGTTCTGCACCCCCAGTTGGAAGATGATGGCTTATCTGGTGTCTGGGGAGCTCTGCCTTCCACTTGAAAGCGTGGATGATTAAAGCCTAGGCTGGTGGTGATGGAAGCGGTTCCATTAGCTCTGGGGCCAAGTGGAACACGGCTGCCTCCCTTGTGCACTTGCTTCAGGTCCTCTGCAGCGGTCCCGGGCAGGCTGGAGTGTGGGGGGGAGGCACCAATCACACACACACACACACACACACACACACACACACACACACACGCACACACACACGACCTCCTCTGGGAGATCAGCAAGGTGGGGCTGGGCAGATTGGTTAGGGACGTGCGAATGAAGAGAAATCAGCCTTCCTGTGAGATGATGCAGGACTGGGCTATCTCAGTGTGTTATTTAATCCTCACAGGGGTTCTCATAACTATTATCATAGCAACTGCTGTTTCCAGAGCACTGACTCTGCGTCAGAGCTTTTCACCGTTATATTTCGGATCTTCACGTGAGTTTAACTGGCCAAGAGACAGGGGCACAGCCATGTCATGCACTCGGGCTCTGGAGCCAGACTTTCTGCGGTTCCTGAGTGCTCTCTGGGATCCCAAGCCGTCCTCCTCTGTTGCCTCACTCACTGTGCCTCCCCCAAACACCTGCCAGATAGACGCCTTGAAGCAAATCCTTGTCTCGGCATCTGCCTTTGTGGGAACTGAAACTCAGATACCTTCTGATATATACAGAGAAGGTCCCCTCCGGAGTCCTCAGCAGAGCTGGGCCAGACCCCAGACCCCGGAGTCTGGCATCCACTTACCTGCAGCCCCAGTGATGTTGTCAGGACAGAGTTGACAAATGGTTCTTTCAGTGACTTGGCCTATTTCAGGACCACCAGTAGATGCCAGGAGCATTCATTAGGGAGAAATGGGGATTTTTGAGAATGATTCCTGAGAAATGTGGATACTCAGATGCCTTAAAAAATGAGTCCTGGGAGTCCAGGACGTCTGTGGTGTGACAAGCCCAGGGACTGCATGTGTTGGAGCTGGGAGGTAGGCAGTATGGGCGCATAGCTCACAGGACAAGTAGGCACTTGGGGTTAAGAGGCAGAGCCAGGGCAGGGCCAGGCCCTTAACTCCTTTGCCCCCTGCTGTTCAGGTTGACTCAGTGGACCTTGGGGGTGATGGTTCTCAGGGACAGGCATTACTCAAGGACATGGCGAGTCTTGCCAAGGCTGCAGAACGGGAGGCCCAGCTTGGGGATCTCCAGACTCCCAGATTTTTTGAAGAGGTTTTTTGGGAAAGTCACCAGTGACCTGGCCTAAACAAGCAAGGGGAAAGAGAGAAACAATGAGTCAGAGGCTAGCAACTTCCACTGGGCTCTAGACCGATTCCAAGAACAAAAAATTTTTTTAAAGCACAGAGAAATTTTTAAAAATTGTTGAAACACATGACAATTTAAAATAATGTCTTTATTGAGCTATAATTCACATACCATAGAATTCACCCTCTGAAGGGTGTATAGACTTAGTGGTTTTTAGTATATTTACAGAGTTGTACAACCACCAACACTATCTAATTTCGGAACATTTTGATCACCCCCAAATTAAGTACCAAACCAAATTATCAGCACACCCCATTCCTTCCCCAGTCCCCAGCCCCTGCCAAGCACTAATCTACTTTCTGTCTCTAAAGATTGTCTATCTGGACATTCATGTTAAAGGAAACATACAGTATATAGTCTTTTGTGATTGGCTTTTTTTTTTTTTTTTTTTACTTAGCATGTTTTCAAGAGCCATATATATTGTAGCATGTGTCAGTACTTTATTCTTTTAAAAAAATTTTTAATGTTTATTTAGTTTTTAGAGAGAGAGAGAGAGAGAGAGTGGAGGAGGGGCAGAGAGAGAGGGAGACACAGAATCTGAAGCAAGCTCCAGGCTCCAAGCCGTCAGCACAGAGCCTGATGCGGGGCCTGAACTCATAAGCCATGAGATCATGATCTAAGCTGAAGTTGGATGCTTCACCGACTGAGCCACCCAGGCACCCGAGTACTTCATTCTTTTTTATGGCCAAATAATATTCCATTGTATGGATACACCAGATTTGTTTATCCGTTTATCAGTTGAAGGACACTGGGGTAGTTTCCACTTTTGGGTTACTATGATAATACAGCCAGTGAACATCTCTGTACCTTTTTGTGTGGAATGTATTTCAGTTCTTTTGGGTAGATACTAAGGAGTGGAATTGCTGGGTCCTACAGTAGGTGTATTAACTTTTTGAGGTACTGCCAGAATGCTTCCCAAAGCAGCTGACCCATTGTATGAGGGTTGTGATCTTTCCACATTTTTGTTAACATGTGTTGTTATTTGACTTTTTGATTCTAGCCATCATGGCAGGTATGAAGATACATCTTAGCGTGGTTTTGACTTATTTCCCTGATGATTAATGATGTCAAGCATCCTTTCATGTGTTTATTATTCATTTGTATGTATTCTTTGGAGAAATGTCTATTCAGATCCTTTGCCTATTTAATAATTAGGTTTGTCTTTTTATTATTGTCAGATTTCTTTATATAGTCCAGATTCCTGTCCCTTATCTGATATATGATTTACATTTATTCCATCCTTCTCTTTTCACTTTCTTGATAGTGTCTTTTGAAGCCCCAAAGATTATAATTTTGAGGAAATTCTATTCATCTATTTTTTTTTTGTCACTTGGCTTTAGATGTCATATCTAAAAAAACATTGCCTAATTCAAGGTAATGAACATTTACTCCTGTGGGCTTTTTCCCAAGAGTTTTATAGTTTTAGCCCTTACATTTAGGTCTATAATCCATTTGAGTTAAATTCGTACATGGTGTGAGGTAGAGATCTAGGTTCATTCTTTTGTATGTAGATACACAGTTATACATGTTTTTAATATTTGTTGAAAAGATTACTCTTTCTTCATTGAATGGTCCTGGTACCCTTGTAGAAAATCAATTGACTATAAACGTACGTGCTTACTTCTGGCCTCTCAATTTCATTCCATTGGTTTATAGGTCTGTCATTAGCCAGTACCACACTCTCTTGATTGTTGGGGTTTTGTAGTAAGTTTTGGAATCAGGAAGTTGTGAGTCTTCCCATTTTATTCTTTTTTTCTAAAGTTTTGTGTTTTTGTTTTTTTTCTCTTCTGGGTTCCTTGAACTGCTGTATAAATTTTAAGACTAATTTTGCAAAAAAGCAAAAGCAAAACAAAAACAAAATATGGGATTAATCTGGGATTAATCTGTAGATTAATTTGAGAAATATTGCCATCTTAGCAATATTGAGTCTACCAATCCATGAACATGGGATGTCTTTCCATTTATTTAGATCCTTTTTAATGCCTTGAAGCAATGTTTTGTAGTTTTCAGTGAACAAGTCTTGCACATATTTTATTAAAATTTTTCCTATTTTATTCTTTCCAATGCTATTGTAAATGGAATTTTTCTTAACTTCATTTTCAAATTGTTCATTGCAAGTATATAGAAATACAAAGGATTTTTGTCTACTGATTTTCTATCCTGAAAACTTGCTGAACTCATGTATCAGTTTTAATAGCTTTCTTATGGATTCCTTAAGGTTTTTTTATAGATTATATTACCTATAAATAGAAATCATTTTACTTCTGCCTTTCCAATCTATATGGCTTTTTTTTTCTCATCTAATTGTCCTGGCTCAAACCTCCAGTACAATATCAAATAGAAGTAGTGAAAGCAAACATCCTTGTTTTGTTCCTCAGTGGGAAAACACAAGTCTTTTACCATTAAGTATGATGTGGGCTTTTCATGAATGCCCTTCAGAAACTTGAAGAAGTTCTCTCCTATTCCTAGTCTACTGGTTGTTTGTCACATGAAAATGTGTTGTATTTTATCAAATGCTTGTTCTACATCTATTGAGATAATCATGTGGATTTTCCCCCTTTATTCTATTTAATATGGTGTTTTAGGTTGCTTCACTTTTCAGTGTTACACCAACCTTACATTCCTGGATAAATCTCACTTGCTCATGTATATAATCCTTTTTTTTTTTTTATATGTTGCTGGATTTGATTTGTTAGTATATTTGTGTCTATATTTATAAGGGATATTGGTCTATTATAGTGTTCTTTTATTGTGGTATCTTCATCAAGTCTTGCAATCATGGAATGGTCTCATGGAAGGAGATGGGAAGTTTTCCCTCCTATTCTATTTTTTCTAAGAGTATGTGAACGATTGGTGGTAATTCATTTTAAAATATTTCGTATACCAGAGCGGCTGCACCAGTTTGCATTCCCACCAACAGTGCAAAAGGGTTCCCGTTTCTCCATATCCTCGCCAGCATCTTTAGTTTCCTGAGTTGTTCATTTTAGCCATTCTGACTGGTGTGAGGTGGCATTTCAGTGTGGTGTTGATTTGTATTTCCATGATGATGAATGACATTGAGCATCTTTTCATGTGGAAAAAAAAAATTTTGGTATAATTCACCAGTGAAGTTCTCTGGGCCTTGGCTTTTCTTTGTGGGTAATAATTGGGATAATAATCAACTTATTTGTTAGAGGTCTACTCAGACATTCTGTTTATTCTTGACTCCATTTCAGTAGTCTTTGTCTCTACAGGAATGTGTTTATGTCATCTAGGCATATAATTTGTTGACATATAATTATTCATATTATTCCTCTTGAACCCTTATATTTCTGTAAGGTTAGTAATAATGTTCCCTATTTCATTGCTTATTTTGTTAATTTTACTCAGGATGACAACCAGGCCTGAAACTTGCCACCCCACCCCTTACCCCCACCCCTCACCCCCACCCATCCTCACACAGAGCCTGAGGTGGAGTTTCACCTCCCTACTGGGGCCAGGCTGAGTGTCAGTCTGAAAAGCTTTCTCCTCCCAGCAGTGACACCATCTCATAGTATGGAAAATATAGAAAGCCAGGGGGTCCTCTCACATCCTGGGCTGGATAGCACCATTATGTCTTCTAGCCCTCATGGGGCCCTGGGAGGTGGGCACGATCCCAAAGTGGAGAATGGGTATTCTGCCCCAGTGCTTTCCTGTCTTTGGGGTGAATGACCATGAGTCTCTGGCAAGGCCCGGCTCTTGCTGGGCAGTCCCTTCCCTGCGTGTCCACCCCCACCTGGCCCTTCTGGGACCAATCTGGCCCATGGCCAAAGGCCCTCTCTGCAGCATGTCCTCTCCTACCAGGACCCTGCAGAATGCACTCCCTAAGGGCATTCCCCCTCCCTGCATTCTAGCACTAAAAATATGCCTTAGCCCATGTCAGGTGCTGCCTACACAGAGAAGAAGCTTCCCAAGGGCAGAACCTCAGCAGCAGACCTGGAGACCCTCACAGGGAGGAAGGTGAGGCCACCAGAGGAAGTCATTAGATCCACTGTGGCGCTGTGTCACCGCCTCTCCTCGCATGGAGCCCAGGCCCAGGCAGAAGGAAGCAAGGGGCATCTCAGCACAAGTCTGACAGCCCTGCTGCCTTCAGAAAACAGGCTCCATTCCATCTTCATGTATTTATAATAGCGCTCCCTTGTTTTTTGTCAAGTGGTGTTCTCTGTTTATCAATAAAATCAATGATCCAAATCCTACACAAGGGGCTGATGTGAAATCTCTGCTGGGAAACTCCTCCTTCTAAAGCCCTCCCTCTTTGAAAGGCTCTTTCTGAAAGGAGGTAATGGTCTGGCTGTGCACAAGACATGGGAGGCACAAAGGGCCATGGCTCGCAGCCTAGCCAGAGGCCCTCTTGCTTGTCTGCACCCTGTACACCACGGCTGTCCGACCCAAAGGGACGTGATGCTCTGAATACAGAGCATCAGCAAGATGACAGCTCAGTGGCCCAGGAGGGACAGGCTGGTTCTGGACCCTTGGCCCTGCTGCCACCCTCAACACCACGTCTCCACTTCAGCTTGGAGCTGTAAGCCGGGCTGGCCATGGAGAATGTCCACATTGGGCCAGGAGGCCTGGAGGTCAGTCTAAGGAGGGTTGAGCACTGAGCACTGTTGCTGGGCGAGCCCTCTGGAGTGTCTATGAGAGGCATTTAGTGGACACTGGCAGGTCTTCTAGGCCAGGGGCCTCTGAACATGCAGCTCTGGGAGCTGGGCTCTTCAGCTACAGGGCACAACCTTTTTGTGGTGGTCAGTTGTCTCTAGTTTTTCTGCCACCAATTAATATTTATCCAGTGTCAGCTATGTGCCAAGCACTGGGCTGGGCATTTAAAATCCTGCAAGGATTTTATTGCTTTTATTTTTACTTTATTATTTATTTTATTTTATTTTAGAGAGAGAGTATGCAAGCAGGAAAGAGGGGCAGAGAGGGAGAGAATCTTTGTTTATTCTAAGTTTATGTATATATTTTGAAAGAGACAGAGAGAGGGAAGGGGGAGGGGCAGAGAGACAGAATCCCAAGCAGGTTCTGCACTGTCAGTCCAGAGCCCGTCATGGGACTCGAACTCATGAACTGTGAGATCATGACCTGAGCTGAAATCAAGGGCCAAGTGCTCAACTGACTGAGCCATCCAGGTGCCACCCCAAGGCAAGTGCTTTTAAATCATTATTTCACAGGGAGGGAACTGGGGCTTACAGGGGGTAGGTAGCGTGCCCCAGGCCATAGCTGGTTGAGTTTCTGAGTCAGGCATACACCTCAGCCCACTGAATTTCACAGCCCATGTTGCCTCTCCTCATAGCAGCACAGACCTCGGGGTGGGTTTCCTAAGCCCATGGCTGCTGACCTTACAGACTGTAGAAGCTCTGGCTGAGGCATCAGTGTGGTCCTGCTCTCCAGGAGGAGCCCTGCCTGGGAGCATAAGAGGAGTGGATCCTTTCTGGGCACAGTGACCCCAGGGCCACACTTCATCTTTGGGTTTTATACTAGTCAGGGTTCTCCAGAGAAACAGAATCAATAGGATATTCTCTCTCTCTCTCTCTCTCTCTCTCTGCCTCTCTCTCTCTCTGACATAAGAAATTGGCTCACATGATTATGGAGGCTGAGAAGTCCCAAGATCCACAGTTGGTAAGCTGGAGATCCAGGAAAGCTGATGGTATAAGTTCTAGTCTGAAGGCCAACTCAGTATTTCAGTTTGAGTCTGAAGGACAGAAAAGACCAATGTCCCAGCTCCTCCAGTCGGGCAGGAGGAGTTGCCCTCTGCTCCGCGTAGTGTCAGGCTTTTGTTGAATGCAGGCCTTCAACTGATTGGATGAGGCTCACCCACGTTAGGGAAGAAAATCTGCTTTCCTCAGTCTACAGATTCAAATGTTAATGTCATCCAAAAAACCCCCCATAGAACCACTCAGAATACTGTTTGACCAATTATCCGGGCACCTAGTCAAGGTGTCACGTAAAACTAACTACCACAGGCTCTTAGACTCCAGGCCCAGGAGTTCCAAGTGTGTCCCAGCTTCCATTCACACACCTGGTCTGGGACAAGCTTAGGCTGTGTGGCCTGGATGCAGATGACACCACTTAGCGGTGTGTCCCCTGGGCATGCCCTTCACACTCTGAGCCTCCTTCATCTTCTGCACATAGGTGTACTGCCCATAGCCAGTGACCCATGTAGTATACAGACTAGGGCACTGGGGCTCAGAGAGGGCCTGCTGCCAGTCAGAAGCATTGCTGGGATCTGAACCCAGGCTATCTGGCTCCCAGTCCCAGACCACCCTGCCACCTGCCTCCGGCTGGGGGGGTTGTGCCGCTTCCCCTGCTCCTGCTGACTGGTAGCTCTTTCTGAAGCTGAGTGGCCTGTCAGCCCAGGGTCCCTGGAGCAATCTTGGATGTGCATGCAGTACGGTGTTGAGGCAGAGTGGGGGGCTTTAAGGGTGATGAGGAAGACCTTCTCCTTCCAAGAGAGGACCACATCTCTGCAGGAACCCCAAGGGGCTGGCCTTGGGGAAGGCATGTCCAGGAAAGGCAGAAGGATGCTGGATGACCTTGAAAGGGGCAAAACTCCCCATGCCCTGGTGAGATGGCCCTCACATGGAGACCCCTAGACTTGGCATAAGATTCCAGACAGAATGGTCTTCACATGCAGTTTAAAAGTGGCTTCTTCCAAAAATCAATACAGGCTCTTATAATATTGAAATACATGCTGAGATTTGTGGAACTCAGTCCAAAGTCATCGTGTGTGTGTGTGTGTGTGTGTGTGTGTGTGTGTGTGTGTGTGTGTGAAGGAGGGGGATGGTGCAGGGAAGGTGCTAGTAAGCTTGGAGAGAGGTTATAGTCTTAAAAGCCCTTGATAAGCCTTCCAGCCCACAGGATGGCCTATGATGTCCTCAAGGGTAGATTCTGATTTCTGCTCATTCTGGAGACAGGGTCTCTGTAGGCCAAGGATGAAGAGATAGAGGCTTCTGGGATCAGGAAGGAACATCCCTAGAAGGGAAAGTCCTGGCCTTGGGCCGCTCACAGTGAGTCCCCACCTCACACAGAATTCATGCTCTCCAGGCTTCAGGGTTCAGCACACCCACCCCCGTCCCTCAGATGAGGCCCTGAGGGAAAGGAGCAGAATCCCACCAGGCCCCCGACGCCAAGACCAGCCAGGCTCTGCTCTGGTCACTGCCCCACAGGGGACCCCAGGAGTCAGCCCTTCTTACACATTTCTGCCATGTGTAAGCCTCACGGTAGTTCTGTCACCACTGGCTGTAAATCAACTCTGTTTCTTACCTAGTGTCATTCTCAGCAACGACAGACTTCATTCAAACCATACATTCAATTACTTGGGTTCGTTTCCCCCTCCACCCACAGTCTCCCCGAAGGTGATCTGGGCAATTCCTGGCTTGGAGAGTTAAGGCACGCTTAATCACTGGGTTGCCCCTAGGCTGTTGAGGCGGCTCCACCCAAAACAGGGTCCAGCTGTTCTCCAGGAGCCAAGCTGGATTGGGATGATCTTGAACACACCCCCACAACCTTCAGGAAAATGCCTTTTTCTTCATAAATCTGGGTCACACGCTCTGACTTATTTGGCCTCACAGGAGTGAGGGTTCAATGCATTCGAGCAGGCTACACTTTCTCCCTTTGGTTCACTCTCTAGAAATGGCCCTCTTTGTCTCCAGTGACACCGGTGTCTTCAAGTCCATGCTGTCTGCAGATGAACACGGCCACAATTAGTATTTATGTGGCAGGGTTCCCCCGTCTTCTCGCCTCCTATGCTCCAGTGTGAAGTTCGTAAGCAACATGTGGCTGGATTTTGCTTCTGTGTCCAATCTGACAGTTGCTGTTCAGTACACTTGTGGTTGTTGTTTTCATTGATCTATGAGAATTTATTTCCATCACTTAATTTTTGTCCTGAATTTTTCTAGACCTCTATTTTCCCTCTGCTCTCCTAACATCTACTTGAGAGACTGAGTTTTCTGTATTTCCTTTTCCTCTTCCTGATATTTGGAAGTTGTGGTAGGCTGACAACTGGTTCCCCCAAAGATGGGATTAAATTACCAGTCTCGAGAGGAGGAGCTTATCCTGGGTTATCCAGGTGGGTCTTAAATGCAATCACATGTACCCTTATGTCAGAGAGGCAGAGGGGATTTTGACAAAGACTTGCGGAAGAAAAAGCTTTGTGAAGACAGAGGCAGACATTGCAGTGCTGAGACACAAGCTCTCGCAGCTACCAGAAGCTGAAAGAAGCAGGGAAGGATTCTCCCCTAAAGCCTTAGGAGGGAGCATGGCCCTGCCTTCTTGACACCTTGGTTTCTGTCTTCTGGCCTCTGGACCAATAACATTTCCGTTGTTGTAATTCACCACATCTGTGGTAACTTGTAATAGCCGCCACAGGAAACGAATGCAGAAGTTATATTTTCTTTTACTTTAATAAATTGCCCTGAAAGTTTTAACCCGTGTACTACAACATGCAGACTAGTTCTGGACACAGTCAACCTCTCTGCCCCACTCCTTAAATATGCACTGGATTTTGTTCTTAATATATCAGCCTTGTCGTGTTTGTACGGC
This sequence comes from Neofelis nebulosa, assembly GCF_028018385.1. Classification (NCBI taxonomy): domain Eukaryota; kingdom Metazoa; phylum Chordata; class Mammalia; order Carnivora; family Felidae; genus Neofelis; species Neofelis nebulosa. The sequence continues at coordinate 54,541,639 of NC_080794.1, forward strand.
CACAAATTAATCATTATTGTTTTTCTTTGAACTGCCAATGCTTTATTGGATCTCCCCACAGATTTACCAACTTGTTTGCTCACCATTGTTTCCTTAACATTTTTTATTGTAATAGGATATTTTATTGTAATAGAATATATAGAATATATTTAAGTTTAATGGCTTAAAAATTTTAGCCATTTTTAAGTGTACAGTTTCGTGGCATTAAGTACACTCACAATGTTGTGCAAACCTCACCACTATTTATTTCCAAAACTTTTTCATCATCCCAAACAGAAACTCTATGGCAACTAAGCAATAACTCTCCATGCCCCACCTCCAACTTTCAATAAACTCAAATCTTCTTTCTCTCCATAAATTTGCCTATTTTAGATATCTCATATAATGGAATCATACCATATTGGCCCTTGTATGTCTGGCTTATTTCACTTAGCATAACATTTCCAAGGTTAATCCATGTAATAGCATGTACCAGAACTTCATTCCTTTGTAAGGCTGAATACTATTCCATTGTGTGTACTCACCACATTTTATTTATCCATTCATCTGTTCATAAACATGTGGGTTGTTTCCACTTTTGATTCTTGCAAATAATGCTGCTATGAACATTGACATATAAGTATTTGAGTCCGTTTTCTATTCTTTTGAGTATATATCTAGGAATGGAATTGCTGGGTCATATGGTAATTCTTCTCCAGACGTTGTACCATTTTACATTCCCGCAGGCAATGTAAGCGGATTCCAATTTCTCCATACCCTTGCCAACAGTTACTTTCCACTTTTTGTTTATTTGCTTTTAATTATAGCTATCCTAGTAGGTGTGAGGTGGTAACTAATTGAAGTTTGTTTTTTTTTTTCATTTCCCTAATGATTACTGGTGCTGGGCATCTTTTCATGTGCTTATTCGCATCTGTATATCTTCTTCAGAGAACTATCTGTTCAAGTCCTTTGCTCATTTTTACATTGGTTGTTTTGTCTTTTTGTTGTTGAGTTTTAGACGTTCTTTGTATATTCTGGACATTAAACTCTTATCAGATATATGATTTGCAAATATTTTCTCCCATTCTGTAGGCTGTCTTTTCACTTTCCTGCTAATGTCCTTTGATGCACAAAACATTTAAATTTGATAAAGTCAGAGTTATCTGTTTTTGTTATTGGTGGTGGTGCTCGGGTTTTTGATGTCATAACTAAGAATCCATTGCCATACCTAAGGTAATGAAGATTTACCTATATACTTTCCTCTAGTCTCATGGTTTAAGCTCTTATATTTAGGTTGTTGATTCATTTTGAGTTAATTTTTTGCATATAGTGTGAGGCAAGGGTCCAGTTTCATTCTTTTGCACATATATATCCAGTTGTCCCAGCACATTTGTCGAAGAGACTATTCTTTCCCCATTGAATGGGCTTAGCACCTCTGCTAAAAATCAGTTGACCATAGACTGTGCTCTTAATTTTATTCCATTTGTTTGTATGTCTATCCTGATGCTAGCTCCATGTTGTTTTGATTGTTATAGCTTTGCAATGAGTTTTGCTATAAGTGTGAGTCTTTGACATTTTTTTCTTTTTCAACATTGCTTTGGCTATTCAGGGCCTCTTGAAATTCCATCTGAGTTTGGGTATCTGCTTTTCCATTTCTGCAAACAAGGCTTTTGGAATTTTAATAGGGTTGTGTTGCATCTGGGTAGTGTTTGGGTAGTATTGACATCTTAACAATATTAAGTCTTCCTGCCCAAGAACATGAAGTATTTTTTCACTTATTTTGGTCTTTAATTTTTTCAACAATGTTTTAGAGTTTTCAGGGAACAAGTCTTGTATATCCTTTGTTAAATTTATTCTTAAATAATTTATCCTTTTTGATGCTATTAGAAACTGAATGTTTTCTTAATCTCATTTTCCAATTGTTCATTGCAAGAATATACAAATATAACTGATTTCTGTTTATTGATCTTGTATCCTGCAACCTTGCTGAACTCATGTGTCAGTTTTAGTACTTTTCTTGTGGATCCCTTAGGATTTTCTACACATAAGATCATGCCATCTGTAAATAGAGATAGTTTTACTTCTTCCCTTCCAATTTGGATGTCCTTGTTTCTTTTTCTTGCCGAATAACTTTGGCTAGAACCTCCAGTACAGTGTTGAATGGCAGTGGTAAAAGTGGGCATCCTTGTCTGATTCCTAATTTTAGGAGGAAAGCTTCCAGTCTTTCACCATTGGCTATATTACCTGTGGGTTTTTCATAAATGCCCTTTATCATGTTGAAGAAGCTCCTTTCTATTCCTAGTTTTCTGAGTGTTTCTATTGATAAAGAGTAATGAATTTTGTCAAATGCCTTTTCTGTGTTAATTGAGATGACCATGTTGGGTATTTCGCCCTTCATTCTACTAATAGGCTTTATTATGTTGATTGATTTATTATATTGAGCTATCTTTGCATTCCTGGCATAAATCTCACTTGTCATGGTATATAATCCTTTTAATATGCTGCTCAAATTGGTCGGCTGATATTTTATTGAGGATTTTTTTAATGTTTATTTATTTTTGAGAAACAGAGAGACAGAGCATGATTGAGGAACCTGAGCCGAAGTCAGATGCTTAACCGACTGAGCCAGCCAGGTGCCCCTTATTGAGGAGTTTTATATCTATATTCATAGAGAATATTGGCCTGTAATTTCTTTTCTCATGATGTCTTCATCTGACTTTGGTATTAGGGTAATGCTAGCCTCATAGAAAGAGATAGCATGCATATCTCCTCTTCTGTGTTTTTGAAGAGTCTGAGAAGAACTAATGTTAATTCCTCTCTAAATATTTGGTGGAATTTAGCATTGGAGTCATCACTTCCAGGAATTTGCCTATTCTCTAGGTCTCAATTCCTACTCTCTGCTCTCATGGGCCCAAGCCCTTGACCTCTTTCTTCTGAGGACCTTTAAAACTAGAAGCAGGCTGACATGTTCACCAAAGTGCCAATTTACTGAAAACCAATTTGCCAAAAGTCAATTTCTCAAAAAATCAATTTGATGAAGACAGAACTTGTCAGATGACCAATTTACAAAATTTGCCAAACTGAGGAACATTTGTTTCTCTGATGATAATAAAGTATGCAGCTATTGGGTGATATAGTTTTATAGTTTTGTGATGTTTTAACTGGATGGTTGTTGTTTTATTTCATGACAGCCCTTCAAGAAAGGTTCATGTAGTTGGATGCTAACATCACACAATGCAGTCTCTTTGTGAGTATATTCAAGCCTCAGTCCTTCCCCAAGCCACCCCCCTGCCTCCCTCTTGATCAGTGCAATATCAGGTAAGGGAATGGGGCTCTCTCTCTGCATATATATCCCTGGAAATGTCCCTCACTTTCTCAAAAGCTCAGCCATGTATTTAAATGTTGCTTGTTATATTTTTCCCAGTTTTTCTAAGGCATGTCTGTGTGTGTGTGTGTGTGTGTGTGTGTGTGTGTGTGTGTGTGTGTGTAGAGGATTTCCACGATCTCCAAGACATAGCATTGCTGAAATGGAGCCTGCTGTGCCCTTTATACAGATCAGGAAGCACAGGTCTACAGCACGAAACCCAAATGATGACTGCAATGCAGCACCCGGGGTCAGAATTGGGATCTGAACTTGGATCTACCTCCTGCCGCCTCCTGAGCTGATGGTGAAGGGTCTTCCTTTGAATACTTGAGTCCTCCTCCTGGTTCACAAAGTAGCTTTGAAGAGGAGGGGATGTGAGTTCTCTAGGTGTTGACTCTACCCATTGCCAGGACCCTGGACATCTAAAACATACACTTCAGTGAATTCACACAGCAGGTGCAACACCACACTATAGACAATGTAACTGAGGCTCCAAGGGGCAAAATGGCTCCCTAACTTCCCCTAGTTGGCAAACAGCAGAGCTGGAACACTTATCCATTCCCCTGACTCCTAGTCTGGTGGCCTCCAGAGTGATGTGTCTTTCCATGTCTCAGACTCTGGCATAAGATGGCCCATGAGGCAGAAGGCAGGGGGTGCCCAGGCCTGAAGAGCAACAGCTGTTGGCAGAGACATCTCCATCACTAAGGGTATGAGCAGTGGAGGTACCACCTACAGGCCTGAGGAAAGGGAGGCTGGGAACCTATATGGGAAATCTGAAAGCAGGTCAGGAAGCCACCTCCAAGTCTGGATTCCCACCATGGGTATCTGGGCAGATTGGCACAACGTCGGGCTCTCTCTTGGCCTCAGTCTCCTGGCATATAAAATAGGATCATATTGCCTGCTCTGTGTCTTAAATATAGACTTTCCTGGGTCTGGTTTTCCCAGGAGCTGAGAAGGTGTTAGTGCAGACATTGTGAATGTGCAGGTAGCAGAGGTAGGTGCAGTAACTATCAGGGACCCCCTAGAATTACGGGGCGTCAGAGCTCGAAGTGTCAGAATAGCTCCGACCTTGTTGTCCACTCAGGTAGCTTGGTGTGGCTTCCTGGAGCCACAGTGGGAGGGGGATCTGCAAGTGATTACCAACGCGCTCCACGGGGAAGGTGGGAGTAACGCTGGTGTGAGTGGAAGCTCCACAGACGGAAGCAAAGGGGGTGCCGAAAGGACAGGGCGTTCAGGTTCTGCCACTGGGTCCAGACCTCCCGTCCCCAGCCTTGCATGCTATGGAACCATCCAGGCCCATTCTTGTGCCTCTTCCTCCAAGTACCAGCAGATTCTGCCGTGCTGGCTCAATCCTGGAGTGCAGGTTAATGTGCTGTTACATATTGCATGAGGCAGCCTGCTGATGAAGCACCCGCAATTCTTGCTTACAGGCAACCCCGCCCCTGAACCCGATGCCCAGAGGGTCCCATTAGCTCAGCTGGGCAGGTCGATTGCACCTCAGATGGGCCTAGCTGGGCTGAGGCCGAGCTGCTTCCCTGAACGCTTTGTGCGGGGAGGAACATCTTCCCTCCATCCTGGGCCACAGCTCACGGGCGTGGCCTTGTCTGAGGCCACCTGAGCCACACTATCGGTGAAGCAGAGCACAGCCACTCCCAGCTGGCAGTGCAGAGCCAGATGAATGTGGGACTGGCTCCGAGCTCCATTCTCCGGGAGTGGTGGTCACAGCCCGCCATGACCTCTTCTGACCTGCCTCCCCTGACCTGCTCTTGCCCAGGACTGCACCCACCCCTCTCTACCACCCCTCCAGCCTCCACGTGGCTGCCTCCATCAGTCATTCTTTTAGCCATTGAACCTCACCTCCACCTTGAGAGAGCTCAGATGGCACGTGTGACAGACTGTCCTCATGACTGGGTGGCACACCGGGCTGATCTTACCTGGTGTGGGAGGGTAGCTGTCACAGGTACATTGGCCTGTAGGGTTTATTCTGTCCAGAACTCTCCAGGTGGCCTGCAGAGCAATGCAGGCTCTATCATGCTTCCGATCAACATTTCCCACAGTTACGACTGCCTTGTTCCTAGGCCTGTTTCAAGAGAGACAAGGCGGGGTGCTTACTTCCTGGTGGGAAGACATGGGCAGTTCTGGGGGGTCCCTGGCCAGCTCAAGCCCCTCAGGCCTGCTGTCTGTACATCTCTCTGGAGCCACCCCCAGGCTGGATGGGCATGGACATCTCTAGGTACACATCCCATGTAGGCCAGAGAGAGGTCTGCGGTGCTGCAGTATGGACCCCATGGGGACACCCAACCCTCCACTAGCAGATGTTTCCCTACAAGCCAGGTCTGGGCTGGCTAACACGGGAGGCCATGGGGCCATTGAACGGGGTTCCTTTTTCTCATGGACGTGCATGCATCTACCCACCCACGGGGAGCCCCTCTGGGCCTAACCCTGCCCAGAGGTGACTTGGGTTTGTTAAAAATCTTTGGTCCGCCCAGGGGTGTTCAGTTTGGGAGTTAAGCTCTCCAGCTGGTATTTCTGAGCTGGTATTTCAGAGGAAGTGATATTGGCCCCCAAATCACATTGGGGCTCATCTTGTGGCCCAGAAGAGGCAACGGTGTGAGGGGGATGCAGGAAGGAGGTCTGAGGCTCCAGTACCTGCCCTGTGTGGCAGAGATGTGGCGTCCTGCACACGGGGCTGACTGGAGCCCATGGTCTCTACCCCACAGCAAAGTTCTGAAGAGTAGCAGCCTCACCACCATGCACAGGCCCTCTGGCGCCCCGCCTCTCGGCTCAGCCTGGCCCTCGGTGCCAGGGCACAGCTCCCGCACCTGCCCCTGCACCGGAGCTGCTAGCCAGGCCAGTGCAGGGCTTGGGCTTTCTGGACTCTGGGAACCCAGAGACTGGCGGCTGCCCTCCCCTAACCCCACTCTCAGGAAATGAAAGGAGGCCCACTGGGATAACCACCCAGGCTTCTGTCAACATCCTATCCTTGGGGGTGCCCCAGGGGTCTGTGAAAATGGAATGCCAGCCCAGCAACGTGAGGAAGGTATAGGTAGGCATCACTCTCACCAGTCTCCTGATAGGAGCAGTGTCAATAAAAGTGGTGCCATATTGCATTAAACTGAATTATGAAGGGGATCTGGCTTGGGGCAGCAAAGTGCTAGGAGCTGACAGACATGAACCTTCTGGCCCAGGGGGAGGGAACCAAGGACAAAGGGCTCCGGGCCCCACCGGGCCACCACAGTGTCCAGAGGATGGGGTCATGCCAAGACCCTCATGTCCTGGCAAGGAGACTGACTCCCAGGGAGGGTGGCCTGCTCAAGCCATATAGCCAGCTGGGCCAGGCCAGGCTGGGGACCTCTGAGTCACGAGCCAGCCATCTCTCTGCTACCTGGTCTGGGCTCCACACCCTGGGAGACTCATCATCCCATGTGCTTGTGTATCTTACAGGGCTTCAAGGGACTTGGGCAGGCACAGTGGCTGTCTAGCTTCACAGGCCTGGAGTTGTACCCATCACATAAGGGAGAGTGGTTAAGGGCCACAGGCCACAGGTCAGAGAGGATGCAGGCCCAGGCCTGGGCTCTCAGTTATACCCATTCTTGAACACTCATGAGGGACACTGTGGGGCATGGCCACCCAATTGAGGGTTATGCAAAGGAGAAGCAGGACATATTTGGGGCCCAGGTGTCAACCCCCTACTCTGTCACCCCATGTCACCTCCACATAGGAGGGCTCTAAAGCATCCTGGAGGGGCCCAGGGAGGGGCAGGCCCACGTACAGGACCACAGCACAAGCCCTACCAAATCCCATGCTAGACCTGGGGTGGAAAGGAACCTTCTTGTACTCTCCCCCCAACTCTGGAGCCCAGATCTGATGTTCCCACCTCCCGCCTGGCTGCCTCTCCTTCCAGCCCCTCTACTAATAGGGAGAGCTTCCATTAAGGCTGATGACAGGAACTGCCACCCAGGAGACACCCTTTGATCTCAGGGCAGCAGGAAGCAGAGGGGGAGGGGGGAGAGCGGGTTACCCTTCTGACAGCCCACAGCTGGTGTTGACTGGGTCTCTAAGTCTCCTATACCTTGTGTAGGGGGGCAGGCAAAGGGGCAGGAGAGCTGGGCTGTGGTTGGCAGGGAGGGGAAGGCCCCTACCCGGGTGGGGATCTCGGCAGAGAAATGGCATAGCTCCAGGGCCCTCTCGAGGGGGGTGCCCCAGATGGAGCTCGGTGGGCCCCGGTGTGTCCTGACCCAGTATGGGTGTGGTCAGCTCCAGGAGAGTGGGGTCTTTCATTTTCTAGAATCCCTCTGGGAACTGTCCCTGCCCTTGCAACAGTTACAACCTTTAGGAGCCAAAAGTGAACAAGCTGTACTGAGGCTCCTTAAAATGCTTCCTGCACCGCATCTCTGGGGGTCGCCGATTTGGGAGCATTAACCTCAGGACTGCCCCCACCAGCAGGACCCTTCAGCTGCCCCACCTCAACTTCTTAAAAAATCTGAGGACCTGACCCCACTCTACCCCTTTGTGCTGAGGCCTGAACACCCTCCTGATGCAGCCTGCAATTAAGAAAGATCCTGATGAAGCTTGAGGACACAGACCCTGAGCTGGCAGGGCACTCCAAGGCGTAACACCCCCTCTCCATAGCTGCAGACCCTGAACAGAGCCTGGCATTCAGCCTGCCCCTCCTTGGCTCAGCCTGGTTTGCCCTTATGGGTGCAGGTTACTAAAGCCCGAGTGCCCAGCCCATGGTCCAGTGGAGCCCCTCCTTCCCAGTGCACCAATGGTCCTTAAGTGTTCTCTCACCAGGGCATATGCTTTTGGGGACCCGCACTCTACAAAGCTGTCTGAGCTTGAGGACAGCACCTTACCCAGCCAGGCCTGGGCTGGAGGCGAGGAGGCAGTGACCCTCAGCTCCTGGACGGCCCATCCAGAGGCAGGATCCTGGTCAACCCTCTGAGCCTCTCCCTGCCAGTAAGAGCCAGGAGTGGAAGGGGGTGGGGAGGGATGTTGTGAAACACGGCACCCACTGGGTCCTCTGGTTTCCCCAGAATCTTCTTGAGCAGAGCCATCCCCAACCCCCTGACTATGTAGGCCTACAAAGTACCGTGAAAGGCAGTGGGACCAGTGAGGCCTGCAGGGCAGGAGAGGCGCCATTCTAGCATACATGACGGAAGCTGTGTCCAGTGAGGACCCCGCCAGGTACAGTGAAGCAGGCTAGGGGCCCCCAGCTAGCCCCACAACCCCCCAGGAGGAGTGAGGCCCAGCCTCAACGGGCTCTCAGGAGATGCCTTCTCTGAGCCCCTGAGGCATAGGCGCCCACACAGGCTGGCCCACCCCCGTTCCAGGTACGTGGCATCCCAGAGCCCAGGGCCTTCCCAAGACTTGGCCATGACCATCACCAATCCAGGTCCAGGGAATTCTGCACATGCGTTGTTGTGGGGACGGGTTAGACAGACAAACCTAATGTCAGAAAGGAAGCAGAGACTGAGAGAAAGGAAAACAGGGACTGGCAGAGAAGAAAACAGAAACAGGGAAATGGGAAGAAGACAAGGCAAAGACTGAAGAAAGACAGACAGAGAGAAGAGTGCGAGGGACCAGAGGGGAGAGAAGCACTGAGGCCCAGGCCAAACTGAGAGAGACAAGGAGCAGGCTGGTAGCTCGCAGAGGATGGGCTGAGGTGGGCACGGCCACAGCCAGTTCCTGGCTGTCAGGGTTGGGCACCTATATGCGCCCAGCATTTCTAAGGGACTTGGGGTCTGTGGTTTGGGGGCTCTCCCACCCCTGCTCTGCTGCTGTGCAGGGTGCTGGAGCTAGCGGGCTCCTAGAGACCAAGGCCAAAGCCCATTTCACAGAGGCAGTTATTGTAGCCAGAGGAGAAGGGGTTCTGGGGCCCCTGAGATTAGGCCTGAGGCAGACCAGACCCACAGACCCTGATTCTACACCCAGGCTCCAAAGCCATAGTTGGGAAGGTAGATGTGAGGCCACGGGACCCAGGCTGCCCTGCTCCAGGGACTGGGCAGCCGAGGGCCCCATGCAGCTGGCATGAGCCAAGAGCACTGCTTTGCAAGGTAGGAATGACCCTCCCACCACTAGCCCCTGCCACTCCCGTTATACAGGACAGGGCCCCCATTTCACGGGCACATGGGTGGGCTGATAGCCTGGGTCAAGAGTGGACAGGAAGGTGTCAAGGGTCAAAGTCATCCTGTGGGAGGCAAGTCTAGTGGGTGCTATGGCTGAGCCTTGCTGCACTCCTTGGCCTCATCTGGTGCCTGAAAGAGTCCCCTTCAGGGATGCATCTGGCCTTAGAGCCCATGGTATCCTGGACAGTTGTCCCAATTTGCTCTACTGTGGGCAATGCCAGTCCCTGGCTTACACTTCCAGGAAGGAAGTTGCTCAGGCCACTGGTTTGAATTTGGTGCCTGGCCCTTACTGTCTGTGTGACTCTAGGAGGGTCAGTACACCTCGGGTCTTGGTTTTCTCCTCTGCAAAGTGGAGATGGGAATGCCTGGCCTCGTTGGGAGGTGAACACGTGGGTGAACATTAAGAACTCCAGCTGTGTTACACAGGGGTCCCCCAGGCAGGCTGGTCCTTGGGGTTCTGGGCCCAACATGAGCCTGCAGAATGTGAGCCTGAGAGTACCCGCCTGGCGTGCTCTGGAGTCGATACCTTGGACTCCAGGAAAAGGGAGGGTCAGCAAAATCGGGGAGCCAAGCCCTTGCTGAGAAACAGAGGAAACCGTCCCAGGAGAAAGTGCCAGGCCATAAACGTAAAAAGGAGAGTCCGGCAAGACAAACTAATGGTCCTTCAGTGGG